>NW_028321889.1:1275454-1913181 GCF_036245765.1 Copidosoma floridanum | reverse complement strand
ACATCTCTCGCTCGATTTATGAACTTATTTTCAAAAATATTGAAAATTGTAAATCATGGCATCGAATACCAGGATATTAATATTACGTTGTTGAAGAAGTAGTTTTAAATTTAGCGATGAATTATTCTAGCCACCAATGAACTAGTATGATTCGTATATTTATAAATCAAAATTTAACAATAAATTGTAGATACATGTATTCTGATTTAAGATTTGTTTTTCATTTAAAGTTTCCTTTTATCCACTTACGCTTACACGGTTAGTATTACTAATAATTTTTCTGTGATTTTTATTAGTGTCAATTTCACTAACTAGTATATTTTATTTTTCAGGTTGACGTTCAATGTAGACAGCGCCTTTTTTGGGCATAATTTTGTCTCGTTTCTTCATTGGAAGATTCTTATAACATCGTGGATATGAAAGAAGACGACTGCATTTATAAACAGTTCATGTACGACATGGATTATTAAAATAAATTTTATAAAAACTGCCACTCAAAGTTAACTATTAACAATGTAAGAACAAATCTACAGCCGAATCACCAGTTTATTGTACCACCAACATCAACATTCAAAGATGACATTGACACATTACTATTATGAGCATGAAAGAACTGCATGCGCAAATGAGTGTTTGTTTTTAAATTTCTTTCCTTTTATTTACAATCAGTATTGTATTAATGTTACTTTATTATTTTTTGCTGCATTCGATTTTCAAAAAATACCAGCATTTCCCCCCCCCCCCCAATGGTTATACAAATTAGAGGCATGCATCGACAGTTTACACGTCGTAGTGCTGACAATCGCAATGGATGTATACGTGCATTATTGTTCTTCGCTTGGTGTTTTTTGTTTTTTCTTTGATGGGTGAAGAAAGAATGATATCTGATGTCTTTTGTTTCTCTTTCCCTTTCTCTCTGTCTGGCAAAAAAAAAGAAAAAAAAAAAAAATTCTCCTTTACGGTAAAATTGTGCTTCGCAGAGGCTCCGCTGTTCCCCATAGTACGGCCGCGCCTGCACATCTGCCCGCGCTGCGGTCAAATGTACTCCTGGGCCTCGAATCTCCGAAAACACCTGAAGATGGGCTGCGGCATGGTCACGTGCGAGACCCACTTCTCGTGCCGTTTCTGCCCGTACAGGTCGAGAATCGAGGCCAGCTTCATCAAGCACCTGCTCTCGGTCCACAACATCAAATAGGACAGGCCTACTGCCGGCAATCCCCCGGCAGTACTCCAAGTGCAACAAACTCCTCCACAGCCGCAACAGCAACCACCGATCCCACAGTCGCAAGCGCCAACGCCAGCCGAGCAGCAACAGTTGGCTCCGCAGTTGCCTCTGGCCGCGGCCACTCAGCAACTGCAGCTACTGCGAAACGTTGCCGCGGCACTCACTATTGGCAATCCGGGACTTTTGTAAGTGTGCCGTGGTGGGAGGTTTCCGTTTTTTTTTTTTTTTTTTTTTTTCTCCATCATATTGTTGGTGGAGAGTTTTTTGGTGTAATTCAAAAGAATTGGGATACGATACATTTTTTATTTTCAATTTTTAATCAATAATTGTTTGGTATTATTGAACAATTAAATGTTTTTTTTTTTTGTTTACTCTCCGTGGCGAAATTTTTTGTTTGATCGAAAATATTGAATGTACGGAAAATGAGGAATAATTATTTATGTTAAAATTAAACATAAATAAATGTAAATTATGCGGAGAAATTGAGATTTAAATGAGTTCTGATTTTGATTTATAAATGGATTTTCGAGCTCTTTAAAAGTCTATTTATTAGTGTCAAAAATTTAATGAGACTGCGATGAGATTCGATTATTTCACACATGGAAATTATGACTAAAAACATATTTTTTTATTTTTCTCATTAAAATCTTAGATTGACTCGAGACATTACTTTTATTGAAGTTAGTTTCAAATCATAACCAAAGATTTTTAAGTGATCTTTTAGAACAAAAATACACAAGCTTTGACTTGTCTATGCTAAATGTTTTATTTGCTTCGTAACAAGACTGATTTGCTAGTCAATTAACAAGGAAAAATGATCATGTCAATAATTTAAAACAAAATTTATTGACATCATTATTCAACTTTATAATTAGATCTTTAAATGTATTATTTTTACAATCGGATAATGGCAATCTGACATTACATTAATTTGTTTTCCAAAAGTTACAGTAACCCTGAAATTTTTATTTTGTTCAGCTTTTTACTCTGCATTACAATGTGTTAATTAAGTGTGCTTTTTTATCGTATATTATTTTTTACTATGGTAAACTATTTTATTATTTTATATCAGCTAAAAAAAAATTAATTAGCCATTTCTATAGAAACATAATTATTTGCAAGTGCCATACATTGTTTACACAACTGTCCAAACCGCAATGTATTTGTGTTTTTCAAAATGTGCAATTTTTATTTAGTAAACCATCAAATAGTATCAAGTACTGTTAGACTATGAAGTAATGGTAATACACATGCGTAGTATGCCTGATGATTATTTAGAGGTGTGCCGATTATAAGTCAAAGACATAGCTATCGATGTTTCTCTCGAAAAAAAAAAATAATAAAAATATGATGATTTGAGAAACTTCTGCTTAATAATAAGTATTAGCATATGCTAAAATGATTATAGTTATGCACTGCAATATTAAGAAAGGCCGTAGGCTTTTTATATAGTTGAAACTAAGATTGACTGTACACTTGGAGAAACAAACGCCTCTAAAAGTCATGTATTAAAAATGATGTTTAAAATTACTTTATTTATTTTATATAAATGACATTAATTTTGATTGGAATGTAAAAAATATTATCAATCAACAATTTTTGTACTGTTTCTCACTTTATAAATTATTTGTTCAAAAAGTTTGATTAACCTAATACAGCAATTTCTTCAAGTGTACAGATGTGCATTAAGACAGTCACTAAATAAAAAAGAGTCGCAATCATAAATAATATAAAAAGTTGAAAAATACAAAATGAAGCGCATATTGGTCGCGATGAAAAACATATATTTTTTGGTCGTCACTTTGCGGCTGCAATAAATCGCAAATAACAAAAATTTAATGGAAAAAGTCATTGAAAATGCATTATTATAATTGCACGTAAAATGATATTGATTTTACGTTAATTTTTTCATGCGTGTTTTACATTTATTTTCTTCATCAACATACAAAGCACGACGTAAGAAAGTTACTCTCGCGCTTTTTGCGACAATGAAAAGTTCCTCAAAAATAAAATGAAAATACTTTTAAAAAGCCGTTAAAGTGAATGCCGTGAATGAGAAAAAAAATTATTGTAGTAAAATGAAAGCGTTAGACAAATTTAAAAAAAAATAATAATAATAATAATAAATACATAAGAATTAATTGAAAGAAGCGAACAATCTAAAAAAATTTTAAAAAGAATGAAAATGTACAACAATACGTCTTTGTAGTCGCACTATAATATATTTCGAAAAATATTTTGTAGAGCATCAGTATTTAGGCATACGCATAAAAAAAACATCGATCGACGTATTTGCATATCACAGAAGAGAAAAAATAATTTTAGCAATATTTTCCACCGATATTGGATGGCCAAATAATCAAAATTTAAAGGTAAAATCAATCATAGCGACACTTAACGAATACAGAAAAAAAAAGGAGAAAAATTTTTAAAGGAAAGAAATGAGTTCTGAGTGTTTTTTTTTATTTACAATGACTAATATACTTTATTTATCACGTACTGGTTTATGGTTTAGACCCACCGTATACGTTAAGGTTTGTGTTTGTTTCTTTTACTACAATAGCGCTACATGTTTATTTACAGGATGTAACAAATGCACCGACTGTCGTGCTTCAGATTCAATTTGCAAAAAATTTGTCAAATTCTCACTCACATATCAAACAGCGTAGTATTGTACCGATGTAATCCTACAATTAAAACGTCTTTATACTTGTGCTGTATTTTTTTTTCGCGAGTGATCGCTAAATTAAAAATAACAAAAATATTTGCCAAAAGTTGACGCAAAGTTAATACTTTGACATCTATGACTATCTTCGATTGAAAGGTACGCGCAAGTTTATAGTATAAAGACGTCTCCATACCCCCTGAAAGTTGCTGCTTGCATTACACGTGCATAACGCGCAACTCAACATGTACACCTATTTCTCATATATTCTCGTATATTTGACGTAATCAAGTAATAGTATGGTCGACTCGACAAGAGTCCCAATCACATATGCATAACCATTTTAACATAAAAACAAACAAAAATTGTGTGAGCAAAAAATCAAGTACTACGCATTTAAGTGTCTATGTAACGCTGTTTCCCTTTACGAGTTTTTTCAATAAATATATGTTAATTATTAAATAGTTTCCAAGTATTTTACTATTTAATTAGCAAGTTCATTTTTTTTTTTCATCATCATTCCAGGAAATAAGATTTTCTTTACAGTTCAAGCAGTGACCTTGTTTTTTTTATTGACACTTAGTAAAAAAAACTGCAAATTTCACCAATTAATGCTAATAAAATTAATAAATATAATTTTTATTGCAGAAAATTCACCACTTAAAGCAACATTATTGCAAAACGAATGGTAAGTTAGGCAAGTACGCAAGAATGACGGGTATAACGAGTTCAAATTTCAATAATTTATCAATGGTTATGGAAATAAATTTTTTCATGCACAGTAAATACAAAATATCATAGCTCACGCTCCATAACTGATCATATAATTATGTGTATTGCAAATGAATATCAAAATACTTTTCATGCATCAAAGTTTTCATGAACTCATACCATAAAAGTAAAATTTTTAAACTAACGTAACATGGTATAGTTTATGTTTCAGATTTTGCATACGATGGCATGCAGTATCAGGTGGAAAATCCAGAATTTTGTGAGTTATTAAAAATAGTAATTATTTTTTATTTACATTAAAATAAATACCAGTTTTACAGTATTCGTTCACTTACTTGCAGTTTTACAAGTAACTCCCGCCACTCGAGGCAGAAAACGAATACCACTCCCAGCTCGGATGCTAAATCAAGCCATTGATTTGATGAATGGTGGAATGTCCATTCGTAAAGCTGCAGCAGCCATTGGTATCAATAAATCTAGACTTCATCGAATATTGAAGTCAATGAGGGAACAAAGTTTGAATTCATAAATGTGCAATGTCTACCTCGTGTACATACATTGTAATTAATGTTATTAAATTATGTCTTGGCACCAAGTTATTACATGATTTATGATAAATGCTCCCATTCGTGATTCACAATACGTTTTTTTTAAGTTATTGAGTTTTATTCTACAACTAATGACAATTTTATCTTAATGAAAATTGTATTTCTTGCAACTCTCAAATTTTTGTACGGGACTTCAGTTTTGTGATAAGTTCTGATGTATTAACGTTGATTTTTATGTGTTTCAGATATTTTAAAAATTATTTAGAAGGAGATGTGACTCTTACAATGGAACTAAAAATAATTCATTATAAATTAATGTAAATAAAACAAAATGAGAAAAAAAGCCCCCAGGAAATAAAGCATCTAAATGAACCGTAAGTTACAGCAAGACAATATTAAAGCGTTTTTTTTTTTCGCTGACGAAAATGTATTTTTTTACAGATCTGTCAAACCCCATCATAACTCATCAACTTTCTACATAAAGGAACTCACTTTGCCAACAACTGCAAAACCATCAATGCTGAGTTTTTGGGATGTCTTGAAAAAAATTTTATCCTACGTTGCTTTTAAGATTCAACCACGTCACAAAAAATCTTACTATTTTTTAATGGACTTTAGTTATTGAATAACTAAGTCAAAAATATTTTTTACGTTGCACATTAGAATAATCAAGATACTATAAATTTATAAGGTGATTCCAAATAAAATGAAATTTTTTAAAATCCACAAATGCTAAAGTGTAAACGAGTTAGTTTACAACATTGTGACTTATTGAGTCTACCTCGTTATATCCTTTTCTATAGTTGTCTGGATGCAAATTACTATGTTTGTGAAATATAATTTTTGGTATAATACAGGAAAGTGACTCTCATAATCTGTCAAGGCAAGTTAGTTGATGCAATTGTATAATCTGCGTACATCATAAAATATAGGTCAATTAATTTGTCTCACAAAACTATTAGAGTTATTTATCTTGCATTGTACCAAATCCTATCAAGCAAAATAATCATTTTCACGCATATCATTTTTAACATTTATTTTTTTCCCCGTAATCCGTCAAAAACTTGAGCAACAGTCGAGAAAAATGTTGAAAACAATTTTTTTTTCTTATTGAAATTTCAGGTGGTGTTTATTATTCTTGCATCAGCTGCGGCAGAAGTTACAGACATCGTTCGTCTTTCAGGCGTCATGTCAATCTAGAATGTGGCTTAGACCCACGGTTTCATTGTCACTTATGCTCGTTTAAAACAAAGCGCCAGTTTACTCTCAATCAACACATTCTCATACAACATCTAGATTGAAGTAAAACGAATCTCTTTTTGATTATACTACGTTTCACGAAATTTTAAGAATTCCTCCAAGCGATGAATCCTGTAAATACAGAGGATTATTTTGTTAATAAACTGCAGTCTGATTTATAAATAAATTATAATTTTAAACAAACAAACAAAAACTTTATTTTATACGACTCTTTGCATTTAAAGACCACTTTATTATTTGTTTCATATACTATCAAGTCTCATAATGATATATATTATTGAAATCCATTGATTTTCATTGTATGACCGAATTGATAAAAAAAAGGCATGTGTAATTCAAAACAAAATACAACCATATAAATTCATAAAATATTCATGAAAAAAAAACAAAAAAACATGATACTTTTCTGATAGCAATTAAAAAAAGAGAAAAAAAACTAACAAGCGTAAAACTCGCGCTCTCTATTTGCAGACCAGCTCCCGTATCCGCGCCAGCGTCGTTCGCGCGGTTTAGGCCGCTACGCCTGCGAGAACTGCCATAGGCGCTATTACGAGCTCAAGAATCTTAAGCGGCATACTAAGCTGTGCGGGCGCAAGCCAACGTATCAGTGCGTCCACTGTCCCTTCAGATCGTCCTACAAGAGTCACATACTGACTCACGGTGCTATACACTGCGTTGACTCTGGGAGCGATACTTCCTTGGCGCGAAGATAGAGGCAGAACCTATCTTCCTTTGTTACCACTTACTAGTATTACCTCAAAAAGGCTGATACATATGTGAATTGAATTTGTTGTGAAACTTTTTTATTAACTCGCTTGACGAAGATTATAGTTCAATAACAAAGACTGATGATATTTTTTTTTTTACAATGGTCTTATGGTTATATTTTTTCTTATCTCGACGATCTTGGTAGTTTTATTCTTGTAAAAATCTAGTGTAAATTTTTGTTTATTTTTAAAATTTTTACAAGCGTGTAATTGCAACATACAGTATTTTTTAGTACAGTATGTAATTCTTTTAAATAGCCACTGTGTGTATGTAATCAGTCATATCTCTGGATTTCGACGATCGATTCTAATTGTTTAAGGAGGCTTGGGCGATTTTGAATTAAATGTTGGCTAGGTCTGAAATTCAGAGATTATATAGATAAAGTTTGCTAGATTTTTTTAGGAAAATAAAATAGGTAGGTCAACACATTTATTTTCGAGAAAATCGCTTGTGAAAATTCGTCATTTTAACACGCAACCTTACGGAACCCGAAATTCAATAGACTACCGTACCGCAATAAAAAGCTGTGGGCCCACACATTAAATTGGTACATGTACTTGAAAGTATAAAGAATCTATTATTTAAAATAAAGAATAGGATCAACACGTTAAATTTTGAGAAAATAGCGAGGAAAACATCGAACATGAGAATTGTTTTGTTCAGATACTGTAAGTGCGCATGCGCTGTACATTCATAAACATACGAGCATGAAAATTTAAGTCTAACACAAGTATAGGTATATAATAGCAGATGAGAGCAAGAGAGTACAGTGTTGTCAGCTTTATCGTGGCAGGGCCGTCGTCTTTACACAAGGTACCTCGGGAAAACTAATAAATTTTTTATTATCGATTTTCCCAATGACTTTTCCGCGTATTATTGCTATTTTGTACACACATGTGTATAATCAAAATGATTATAAAAAAAATATTACAAAGAATCATTTGTATGACAAGTACCCCACAGGGGCCCTTCAATAGATACGACACCAAACGCCCAAGCCTCCTTAAGGTTTAAAAAACAGTTTTTGCTGTTTTCTAGTGACTGAAAAATTCAATTTTATCCATTTTTAAAGGGTATTAAATCATTTTCCTTTTCGTTTTTAAATAGTTAAAATCGATCGAGTAGTTTTCTTTTTGATGCTAAAACACGTTATATATTCGACAGTTGATTAATCGCTTAGTAACGTATATTTTTCTCTAGAGATTAATGACAGTTAGTGATTAATTTAAAAAAAATCTTGAATAATTTTGATAGTACACTAAAAAAATGTATACTTGGAAGAAAAAATTTATTACAGCAGATTTCAATTTAAATCTTATAATATACAAACGTAAAAAAATAGCCTTTTTGTCACACTGTTATATATTTGCAATTTCATTAGGATACGTTAAATCTTTTTTAGATTAAAATATTTTTCTAAAAAAAATGAAGGCAAAAAAATTGTAATATTAAATTTAGTAGTAAAAATAAGAATTTAAATCAGAATTTTCATTTGGTTATTCCATAAAACATTAGGCATGATGGCTAACAGCGGACAGTTTTTTTTTTTAGAAATATGTTACTTATACGATAAAAAATAAAAACTCTCTGAAATAAAATAATAATAAAATAATAAATAATTAAATAAATATTATTCTTAAATATTTTTATGCCTAAAAAAGGTTTTATATACATGAAAAATCAAAGCTTCTTTTATTATTCCTGAATTATCTTTATTTATAGTTTGTTATTACTTAACTTGGATACTAATTATTATGAAAATTTTTAATTTAACTATCAAAATCACATAAAAATTTTTTTTTTACAGTCAAACCTTGCGTTGTAGCCGACACCATGTATTATATGTGAATTTAACATAAAAATCCATTGTATCAATGACATGGCTTTTAAATGGAGCATAAAATCACAATATGATAAATTTCACAAAATGTTTTAATTGAGATATAACAAAAGTAAAAGCAACCACAGAATTTCAACAACTTGTAATTCAATAAAAACATACATGGATATAACTTATTATAAAAAAACCATTATACTTTTTTTTCTCGAAAATTGTATTCATATTTCTAATTTATCTTTCATGTGTAAATAAACTCATTTCATAGATCATTAACAATTCATTGCAAGTGTCATCAGAAAACTGTGCTCGTATGGAAGCAATAACCTTGTGATGTCTCGTCAAAACTCTTTGTCAAAGTAAATGTCGTGTTGGAAAAAAAAAAAAAATCGTTTCCCTCTATTTTTTTGCTTGCAGATTCCAAACTATTACTACAATCTTTGCGCGATTACTATCGTATCAGAAAGCACTCGACGTTTCAGATAAATAACACAAAGCAGAAAAAAAAAGTCGAGGTTAAACGCAGATCGGAACCAATCATTAATGCCGTGGTAACGAAGAAGATCACTGAACAGCACAAGTGCCACAACTGTGGACGAATATTTCCGAGCAAGTACTGCTTGGTCCGACACCTGAAGTTCGACTGTGTATCTCAGAAACGCTTTGCGTGCACACTCTGTCCAGCCAGATATTCCATGATCATAGGACTTAGACGACATCTGGTTCATCAGCATCATTTTTATGAGCCGCCCAAATACATGAAGCCTAGAAGAATTTTCGCCTGATGTGCATTATTGATAAAAAAAAAAAAAAATCTTGCTGCTAATAGAAAATGTGACGTTCTCATAATGGAGACTCAACTATAAGATCACACGTGACCATTAGTTTTACAGAAACTGCAAAAAAACAGACTAAATTAACTTTCAGTTACATACTATGACTTTAATAAAATAATCCTTAGAGTAAATTATTATTATTATTGTGATCTCAGAGAGATAGTTCATGACAATCGTTTCTAAAGAAGCGGAAAAAAGGCTGAATAGATTAATAATCATGTTATGATTAAAAAAAAAAATGATATTAAAAATAAGCTTTGGAAAAAATAAATTTCTGTCATGCTCAAAATATATTGATGGAACATTTATTTATTTTCGTAAATGTTGTTATTAATTACCAACCCTGTAGGAACTATAATTTTTAATAAATTTTGTAACTGTTTTTGTTTAAATACAAACACCAAAGACGGTACAGCTTAGTAATTATAAAAGAGCAGTATTTCTAACATAAGGACCATTATCTTTTTATTTACAGAATTCAACAGCCATGATACGTTAGCTGATCAACATTTGAGTTTTAATATCACCGACGATGGATACTTTGGTTGTCAGAAGTGCAACAAAAAATACGGGCTCAAACAAAATCTACGAAGGCACGTTAGATTCGAATGCGGGGGTCAAAGACAGTTCTGGTGTCATCTATGTCCTAATAAGTATACGCAAAATGCCAGTCTTCATAGACATCTTTTCCACTGTCACAATATTGACTTTCGGAAATCCAAGATGAAACGTACCGAATGGTTATATGATGAAGTTGATATTTAAGTATTCAATGCAACTATTAGTTAATGCATAATTTTTTTATAGATAACGATATGCCGAATTTTTCAAAGTCTTACATATAATTACTGAATTAATTTAATCAAATAAATTGTTAATTTTGATTCGATCTCATTTATTTAAGAATTCCAAAAAATGCAGAAAATTAGAAAAAGAATTTATTATATCGTTATGCAGTGTAGTTGTTATCAATGTCAAAGAAAAATTAAAAATAAAATGTTAATAGGTTTAACAATTTTTTTTTTTTTTTAATGCAACTACCTTTCGTCTAACAATATTAGATATTAATCGAAGCTGTAGATACTAACCTGATATTTTATAATATTCCCAAAATTGAAAAAATAACTACGATTTTACTACTTTTCCTATTTATATTTTGTGTAAAAAGCATCAATAATTTAAAAAACAATCTCAGTCAAGTATTGTGAATAAATTGAATAAATTTTTTTATTTTACAGCAAGCATCGAATTAAATGTATGTCCACAATGTGGTCGTAAATATCAATCGGCGCACAGTCTAAAAAAACATCTCAAGTTCGAATGTGGAGGCCGGAAAAATTTTGCCTGTGATTTGTGTCATAGAAGTTTTACTCAAAATGTCAGTCTTCGTCGGCATTTGCTTCAGTTTCATAACGTCTACAGACCACCACTCAAGATTTGCAGAAGATATAAATAATACCTTCCGTCAGATTGTTTTCAATTAAATCTACGTATCTTTTTTTTAACTATAATTAAGTTTTAATTACATTTTTAATGAAATATTCAATTAAAAAATAATTGAATTAAAGATTGCGTTAAAGTATGCTTGCCAATATACCCTTGATCATCAAAAAAAATCATGCATTAATAAATATTTATGATGGCTACTGAATTTGGGTTTTACGTTACAAACAGTTTTGCATGTTACTTTGGCATAAGGTATACGGAAAATCGCGTAATAGATATTTTATAATTTTTAAAATCAAGTTTTTTCAAATAAAAAAAGTTTCGCTAAGCTTGAGTAAATCACGGAATTTCAGAATCTACAACAAAATTTGTAAAAAAAAAAAAAAATCATTCATCATCTAGTTGTAAAATCATAATAAATCACTTTATTTTTTAAAATGCATACACCATTACATTATTTTTAATGCCCTTATGTACAGCTTGACTTTTTAAATATTAACTATTACATTATTTTTATCTAAGTGGTAAGTTAATGCGCTGATTTCATGACTAATATTATTTTAATTACAAAATGTATGCTAGTGATAACTGATTGTTTTCTTAATGTTTTTGTATAATTAAGTCACATTAATATTGCATTCCCAATGAAAAATATTAGGTTTTTAGTTAAAACTAATAAATACTTTTTTTACGACTTGCGTTATATCCTACAGCACCAATATTCAGTTTTTAAAAACAAAATCCTTATGATTTACGTGTTTCAGTGCTGCTGTTCTGCAATACATTACCCCCACAGGCTATAAGACAGTGTAAAACTCAACTGCGTTGTTTGAAGTGCGGCAAGCAAATTAGCAATTGGATGAACCTCAAAAAACACATGAACTTTTTTTGTCAAATGGAGCCCATTTACCCGTGTCCGTTTTGCGATTACCGTGGCCGAATAAAAACTTTTCTCAAATATCACATCGAGCGCGAACACCACAGAAAGTATGTAGATCCAGATCGTTTGTAGATAAAAAACGAATAATGACATATGTAACTTACTACTCGCAGATTATAATTACTCCATTAGTTCATACGACACTTATCCTTAGACTAAAAAATGTATTGTAAAATATCTATTTATGTGCACACATTTATTTAATTGTAATTTTTTTTTTTTTCGTTAGTCTGAACAAAAACGTATTAATGTGCTGAATACTGTTTTTGACTACACCTTCAATACTCATTTGTACTCGACATTGTTCGAGGAGGAAAAATTAAAATGTATTGTATCTCTGAATGGGCGGATTGTACATCAGTCATTGACATGCGGAATGCGAAAATCTTGCATTGCAAGGTTGACAAGTAATACCAAAAAAAAAAAAAAATACTTATCCAGCTATATCTGCAAACTCTCCCATATCACATGCAATAGGCACTTGCACCGGAAGATAATGATGCTCAATACTAACGCTTCTCAAAAAATCAAAGACACCTAGAGATCAGTTGAATGTAGTGAACAAACCAGTAGATCTATTGACGCCTCGATGTCGCTCCCCCATTAACCCACTGAAAATTTCTGTTGCAGATTACTCGCATATTCTAGGCATCCTAAATAGCCTTGAATCCGAACGGAATAATCTTCTGCCAGTGAAAACGCAACCCTATGCGTGTCCTCGTTGTCACGACACTTTTCCACAAAAACCTCTTCTTAAGAGTCACATGGAGTTCACGTGCAAAATGAATCCTCGCACAGCAGTCTTTCAGTGTAATCTCTGCAATTACAAATCAATGTACAAAGCGAATGTGGAACGCCACGTCAGGAACGTCCATGACCGCGGAAGTATTAAATTTCGATGTAATTTGTGCAACTTTCGGAGCAAATACACTTCGTGTGTTCGTAGACACGTGAAAACTTTTCACGAGCGGCAGAACTGCACCAATGCTTCGTCGACGCACGACAAATAAATTGTATAGCTCAAAACTGTTGTAAGGTTGCTGCTAAATTTAGCTTTTCCTAATCAAACTTTGGCAAGTAATTATAGAATAAGTATGCAGCAATTAGAAATAAAGAAACAGTAAGATTTACGATTAGGTTGAAAAAAAAAAAAAAAAAATGAAATGCGTATGATGGTTCTTGTGCGATCTTGTACGATGCATTTGCAACTATAAATTCGACGATAAAGTATTCACATGAGCATTTATTCAAGAGATTTTGCATCGCTTATTTAATGATACTTTGCAAGCATTGTACATCAATTGATGCTTTAACTGTGACATTTATTATTTAATTTAATGTATGTAAATAAAACCACTGATGAAACGATTTTCGACAATAAACTATCAGCTACTATGTTCATTCTACATCTTATCTGTTTCCCTAAATTTTAATTTCTGAGATGTATTTGTTTTTGCCTTTTACTAGTACGAGCATACTTTCTGTTTTCGTGAATGTATATTTTTGAAAGATTAACATTAAGTTACAGTATAATTGCTCATAATAAGAATAACAACGTGAGTATATTATAATTGACCATGATATTAAGTTATGCATTGTTATTTACAAAATTAGTTGAATCGTGTAGTTAACAATAGTTAACTGTCCTATTGAATATTTTTAAAATTAAGATTCATTAGATTTTGTGTGGTACATGGTTAATTTTTTTTTTTTTTTTTTTTTTTTTTTTTTTTTCTCTTTAACACTAGTTTTCAAAAAGCCATTAAAAGCATTACTTTGGCCATTTACTTATGCTGGTAAAAACTTTGCCCCACATTAACCAAAAACTTGTATTTCGTTTTAGTTACGATTTGGCTACCACAAGCTTCAGAGCAAGTCTTCCCGGCGGCTTTGCAACAAAATATTCGTATGCACGTCTGTGTAGACTGTGGAAAATCGTATTCAGTTCGCAGGTCGCTATGGAGGCATCGCAAATTCGAATGCATCAATTCAAAGCCACGATTTTGCTGCGATTTCTGCTCTTATCAGAGTCCGCACAAGTGGTGCATGAATCATCACATGAAGAAACATCATCAAGTATCTTAATTCACAATAAATGGCAATGTATTCGGATACACTATTATTATTATTATTATTATTATTATTATTATTTTTTTTTTTTTTTTTTTTCAAAATTACTCCATACTTGTGCGTCGATTAAATATACGTTTAAAACGCTATATTTTTATTTAATTTTTATGTTTTCATAATTTTCTGTGATAATAAGAATTGTAATGAATTCGCGTGGTTTAGAAAGATTAAAAATCTGTTCCTGAAATAATTAGAGATACATTAATAAAATAACCCTTGTTCATTTGTATGATAAAAATTGTAGTACTTGCAAATAATCTTTTGTAAACATCGTCCATCTCAATAATTACTGACAAACAACGATTCGTATCATTATAATTAATATTTTTATTCCAGTACATCGCTTAAATTCGTATTTATAACTCCAATTTTTCATTAAATTAACGATATTTTTATTATTTTAAATGAAATAACATATAATTGATAACAGCTTTGTAAAATTTGTATCTTTTTTTTATAAGAATGACTTTAAACAGTTAGTAAACACTGAAAAAGAGGGAAATAATTACGGAGCCTTGTTTGTTTACACCGTATCTGCTGAGTTATTTATGGACTTCCCAAAGGGAAGTGTAATACATACATGACGAGTTAATTTATTATAACAAAAAACGAGTGTACGAATTAAGTAGTTGTTACATTAAATATTATCATGACAAAAATGAAAACAAATATTTTTAATCACGCCAGTTTCTGTATGAGACTGACAGTCGAAGCTTAGGTAAAGTATGACGAAAAACAAATAAAGTATAAAAATAACTGCTCAGTCCCAATTCGACATTGATTACAGAAGAAAATAATCGCTCAGCCCTAGTTCGACACTAATTAAACGGTTACATTTAAATTAGCCCCAATTCGACAGTGGCCTTTTCAAAGATTCAATCTTATACCCGTCAATTACTATACTTTTTCCCTCTTTCTTTCAAATTTTTACTCCAAGAAATCTAGTTTTTGACATCCATAAAATAGTCAATAATTATTTGAGGATTTACAAATTTAAGTTAATTATTTTTTATCACTTTTACCTGTGTTTTCAGCTGTTCGCAAGACTTGCTACAGTGAGCACATGTTTCGTTACACGTGCACCAAGTGCAACAAATTAAAAAAAATGTGGCGTTACCATTTAAACCATAAATACGAACCACCACTGTTTACGTATTCACTCTGCCCTCTAGCCGAATTTGACGACTTTATTCTTGCTTATCATCAGGCTAAGCAAAATTTTAAATCCACTTCGTTTAAACCCCGTGCAAAAACGAATTTTCCTAAATATAGTGCTAGAAAAAATAAAAGATTCATTTATAAAAATGTGTCATTTTTTAATTTTATTTAAGTAGGTATACTTTTAAAAGTAACATACTTCATCACCTCTGACTGTTGTTTCATTTTCTTTTGATTAGGTATTAGTTACTTTACATTTTAAACTTAAAAATTATAAATAATTTATTTGGTAAAAATACAAAAAAAAAGGAAGCTTCCTTTAATGTGTAATACATGTACATAAAGTACACATACAGTTTTTCGTAGCACATAAATTTAGGAGATAATAATTTGCCAAATCGTCAGTTGTAATTTAATTTGTATTAATTTTTCAAACGATATTTGAAAAAAAAATCCTTTTGTAAATATCGTTTTAGTTTCTAATTAATATAGATTGTGATCATTGTAATGACTGAACTATCTGTATGCTTCTTAATATTTATTTCTAGCTTTTGTGATATGATCAATATTAAAACAAAGATTTTTGCACATATTTTGTTTTAAAACAATGTCATTTCAACGTATCATCTTTGTTTATAATATTCGTACGATAATGTATTTTGAAATATCGTAATAAAGATTGTAAATTTACAGCAACAATACCCAATATCCTGTAGTGTTAATTTTTTTCTAGCATCTTATAATTACATAGTTTGTTTGTACAGAAAATTGTCTCAATCAGTCTCTAACCAAATATTTTTCACACTATGTGATTCTTGTTTCTTATTATTAACGAGAACAAAGTATATAGTTACTTTTATTATTGTCAAAGCACATGAATTATTCTATTTATTTCCTGTGCTTGGCAGTGTTATCTATACATACAATTAAATAAGTCTTTGAAACTTTTTTATCTTACAATTTGATGTTTTTTTTTTTTTACAGAGTCCTTCAAAACAACTTACATTTGTCACAAGTGTGGGAAAGCGTATGCTCATCAGAGTTCTCTTTATAGGCACACTAATAAAGAGTGTGGAAAACTTCCATCGTTAGCATGCCCTTATTGCCCTATAAAAATGAAATTACAATGCAATTTAACGCAGCACATTAAATCGAAACATTTAGGGCAGCCAAGAACGAAAAAAAAAAATGAATAATCATTTTATACTTTTTCAAACGTTCCAGTTGTAATTTTTTTGTAAATAAAGATTGTATTCCTTGAGTTTATGGTATAACTGGAGAAAAACGTACATTTTCGCTGTCATTGTACGTATGCCATAATCATGTAATAAAATCTACTATTTTATACAAAACTATAACCATACGATATAACATTTGTTATTGAGCACTAAAAAAATCATTCGTACACTAATTTATTACTACTAATTACTCTTTCCACTCTGTTGAACCCATTTTTAATAATTTTACTCATCACAAAAGCAATCAAATGAAGTTACACCCGTTAATTTTTTTTTCAGAGAGAAGCATCTGCCTGGGTTGCTCGAAGTCATACAAATGGAGAAAGTCGTTAATCAGGCACATCAAAGATTCACCGGAATGTTGGCCAGTCCTACTTAATTCAGATGACATAGAAATCGCCTTGAAGATTAGACACAAAATGTTATTTGGCTTGTAAAATATCTATATGTCCAAGATTTTTAATGTCGTTGTACAAATTTTATCAAAGTAATTCGAGAAAAAAATATAATAGAAAAAATGTAAGATACTCAATACCTTAAAGTTATGAGTTGTTCTAGTTTTGTATTAATTTTTTTTACCTACTAATCATATAATTTATAGTAAGGTAATGTAAACCCATCTGTGCCCCACATTCATCTTCTTGACGATGTACTTCTAATTGTGTATGTACTTGACGATGTATCTTTCTAAAAACATGTATTAAAATATATATTTTGCATTGTCTACATTATTTAATAATCCAATATCAAACAAATTTAATATGTATGCAGTTACATTTAAAAAAGTTGTTGATAAAAAAAAGTAGAACGCCATACCTGATGATTCAATACATTTAGATTTCATTATACTTAAATCATTTAGAACAATAATTTTTTTGTTTAATATCACAATAAATAATTTCTAGTGCATATTTTTATTAACAGAATTCTGATACTGGCATCTCTTTTAACATTTTAGGTTACAATCCTTCCACGATTGGAGCTTTTGTATGTAAAATGTGTTATAAAACATACAACATCAGATCTTCGTTACTACGTCATTTACGCCAGTGCGGGAAAGTTCCAAAATTTGGTTGCCCTTACTGCACTTATAAGTCCCAGAGAAAAGACAATCTGAAGACGCATGTTCTCAGCAAACATAAGGTTATCTGTTATTAATCTTCATTTGGGCTGTATAAATTAAGAGAAAAGAATATTGTAAAAACCAATAAGCAAAAAAAATGCTTTATTTAAATAATGTTGCAATATTATGGAATTGATAATTATTTTTAGAACGATTTATAGCTATTGAATTTTTCACCGAACTTTGTTAACTTGTGTATTTTATTTTCAGGCTTTCGGTTGAAAATGTGATTAAAATTATATTTAAATGTGAATTACTTGAAAATTTGCATGGAATTCCTACAACTATTACAATAGTATTTTCTTGTACACTATTGAGTTTTGAAAACACGATTTTCATAATATCATAAGTATTCTGTACGAAATAAAGTGTTCATTTCCCATAAAATTGATACTTGTCGATTACGTTGAAATACCAAATGTCTCATTGTACGATACCTTCTTATGCAGCACTTTCCTCTAGACCAGAATTCACTATCACTTCAACAGCTGAAGAACTTGTGGTGTAGTGGCGAAAAAAAAAAAAAAAAAAAAAAAAAAACAAACAAGAAGAGATCACTGGAAATCATTTTAATTTCGAAGAGTTATGATTTCTTCTTGTTTCCCATGGTTTTGTTACTATCTTTCTAAAAACTCTTCGGTCCTGGGTGCTCTGTCCTCAAAGCTGTTGGCTGAGACACGCGTGTTGACTTGGTTGTGGGTACGCTATAACACACAATAATAATGGGCAACTGGTACCTACACTTCTTGAAAACCTCGTGACGGTTCATCCCAGAACAGTCCAAAATTCACTCGTACTAAAAACCTAAAAAAAAAAAAAAAAAAAAAAAAAAAAAAAAAAAAAAAAAAAAAAAAAAAAAAAAAGAAACAAAGACGGACAAAGAGCCAGGTCTCAGCTCTCCGGGCGAGGAAACTTATTCACATGGCCCCTCACGGGGTGCGCGGTTGTTGCAGGCATGGGAACTCTGTTGTCTCTGCTTCGCTCGGACTACAAGCGAACCATGGACGCCAAGCAGGCGCGCGGCCGTTCGGCCGCTCGCAGCAGTGAGCACCGCTCGGCTTACAATTCGCCCCGTGGCCGCAGCCTCGACAATGCCAGCAACAGTAGCGGCAACAACAACAACGAAAATGAGAGGTCGTCCCGGGAGGTCGTTTTTCCGGACTCGTTCGAGGTGCTTCCGCGACCCCACGCCGACCTAAGTGTCGTTTACATGGGCGTGTCGCACGAGCAGCAGCGCAAGTTTAGGTGCAGGTTTTGCGGCAAGGGCTACAGGTGGAAGAGCACCATGAGGAGGCACGAGAAGGTCGAGTGCGGGAAACAACCCTCGTTTCAGTGCCCCCAGTGCCCCTACAAGGCCAGACAGAGGGGTAATCTCACGGTGCACTTCAAGCGACACCATCAGAAGATGGGCATCGGCATATTTGACGACAGTGCTTGAGCATTTTTTTTTTTTTTTTTTTTTTTTTTTTTTTTTTTTTTTTTTTTTTTTTTTTTTTTTTTTTTTTTTTTTTTTTTGTCAACTCCCTTTCTTCGGATGTACTTATTTGAAGGCTCTGGCACAAAGTGCGGCTTTAGCTTAGTGGCTAGGTACTTGATAATTATTTCTGGTTCTGGTAAACAAGAAATAAAAGTTTATTTGGGTATTGTTGCTTCGAGGAAGAAAATATTTTTGGCGTTTCTTTGAATTATACATATCGAGATTCTAGATTTTCCTTGTAGCGATACTTATTAAAATGAAAATAAAAACTATTTTTTTCTACTACCATGACTTTTCGAGGAGTACTGGATCTGCTATGATTAATACAGTTATTTTTTATACAATGGAAATATACGTGTGTATTTTTTATAATAGAGCAATATTTTTTTAATTAATCAATCATATCATATGATATCAATCATCACGTAGGGTTTATTTCTTATAAACTTGTATTTACGAAGACACGGCTTGGGTCAAGATATTTTTGTTACTTATTTAATTAATAGAATATATACGGTGTTAATAATACTTATAAGATTATTTATGTCTTTACATAAATTTATTGATAATTGAGTACGTGAGGGACAAACTCTACATTCCATACTGACAATTAATTATTATTGTATTTTTATCAGACTACATAAGTATTAATTAATACAGGTGATTTAATATTTATAAGCAGTAAACTCCTGAGTTCAAATTATTCATCTTAAAAATTTTATGTTAGAAAAATATGGTCCTGGTAATTAATTTTAATTGTGTATCGAAATTCGTAATTTATTATCTATAAGATGCATTTGATTTAATTTCTCTTTTTTTTTTTTTTTTTACATTTTTTCATCGCAATTCGTGACATATTAAATATTCTTATCCAACAAAATTTTTGTTTGGAAAAAAATTTGATTTTATAAAGTAGACTTTTTCTTCTTCAATTGATATTCTCATTATTTTAATTCATTATTTATAAATTGTAAATGGTTCCCGTAATTTTTAGAAGAAATTAAATGTATAAGTACTAATTTTATTGAGTGTTAAACAAGTAAATATCAATTTTTAATGGAGTGTAAAGATAGTATTCATGTACTTAAAAAAGTAACAAATACCACTACAATACCAAATGTTTTTTTTAAAATACTTTACAATCATATTTAATGTTTTATATATTTTTTAATGTCAACTATTTACTAATCATACATTTTAGCTCATAAGTTGATATCATTAATGACACAAACATTCCATTTTTTCTATAATTTATTTACGTATTCTGCATGTGTAAAATACAATGGTTATTTTAAGTTCAAAGCGTTTTTAAAAACGACTTACCAATCAAAGACAATCGAAAGTACACCAAAACAATCGCACAATAGTATTAATAGCGTACAAGGCAACGAAAGTACTCATAGCAAAGAAACGTTGCCTCAGTATTTTTAATATCAGTATTCAAACCTAAGGATACTCTATATTGACTTGACTTTTTACCAAACGATCTGAATTCAGCCTCGTTTGTTTGGTTTAGCTTTACTGGTTACCTTTAATCAACACTACCGTATTAACGACGACTATCTACAATTTTTTTTTTTTTATTATCTGATGGGTAAAAAAAATATTTAATTAGGTATTTAACTGTAGGTACAATCCTTAGCTTGCGCAATTCTTGAAAATTGGGCAGATTCACTTCTGACAGTAACTGTGAGAAACATTTGCACATTGGAAGAAACGCGAAGTATGTATGATTGTACCAAGAGATCTTTTTTATATCCAAGATCCTTGACAGTTATTAGAATAGTTGTACAACGTATTGTTTTTGTAATCATTTTTTTCACCATTTTTTGGATAAATAAAATGTTGCGGGTTTTTAGTTTTATTTTTTTATTTATTTTCATCCACTACCTATTTTCTTTCCACCAGAAATTTTATAACTGATATAATTATCGATGAGTGTGATTATTTTTCCAGATACTTCATATAAATCAAGGAGGTAAGATGTCATTGTGAAATTCGCCAAAGTTTATGTTCCATTACATACGTCAACTAAAATTACTAATTTCGTTGTATTCAACGTTTTCTCGATGCGCTAACTTTCTTTTTTCAAACAAAAAATTAAAGTCCAACCCATAAAAATTGTCACAAAGGATCATAAGACTAACACACTTGTTGCTTAAATTTTATTTGACACGTAAATACAAAGACACAAAATTAAAGGAAAACTAGGGGACGAAATGTCCACGCCGATCGAAATTCGCCCACTGACAAATGTACCTTTTCTTTATTTCCAGATAAATTGTACCCCGGCTCCGCGGACGATTCTCAGCGTTACTACCCGTGCGACACGTGCCACCGGATCTATCGCCGGTTGATAACCCTCCAGCGGCATAAAAAGCTAGAATGCGGAAAAGAAGCGACCTTTGTTTGCGTGATGTGCAACTCGCGCTTCAAGCACAAGCACAGCCTCCAGAGGCACCTCAAGGTCCATCTGGTTGGTCAGCAGACGTCGGACCAGCATAATTTCGAGGATATGTGGCCGATGCACCACCTCATGTGACAAAAGCAAGATAGAGGGTTGGATTGCGACGCGACATCCGAAAGTTTGTCGAGTGAATGAATAAAGATAAAACTTTCGTGTGATCATGAAAAAAAAAAAAAAAATAAAAAAAAAAAAAAAAAATGTTAATTCAATGAGTTGACAAGTGAGATAACTGCTGTGAAGTAGATGATAGTTCGTTTATATTTCACGTTACGTAGTATGGAAGTTCAAATAATATTATGTTGTTATGGAAGAAAAGTTTAGTTTATTCAAGCGTTTCAAAATTTTTTTACGTCGCAGCGAGTCAGTAATGCCAAATAGTGATAGATTTGTCACACATTCATATTTTTATTGTTAACACCATAACGTTTTTTTGTACATAATTTTGATTATTTTTCAGTTACCAAACCGACGCAATTTATTTTTATTTAACTGTTTCATACATCATTGTATCTTTACAATTTTTGAAACATAAGCGCGAAAGAGTAGCAAAGTTGACTTTTTTTGTAAAGAGATTCTAATGTATCGAATAAATGTTATATTATGATTAAATAAACATCAAGTTACAAGTGTTAGAAATACACAAAAAATACCTACATAATTGCAATTCCACCTTTTATTTCTAATCCAAAACAAAATATTCGACTAAATATCAGTTTGTTGTTAAACGATTATTATTATCAGAAAAAAAAAAAAAAAAAAAAAAAACGTACTGTCCAAAGGTAATAATTGATAAAAAAGACTTTCACAGTAGCAGCTTTAATTATCTGTTTTATTTTAATATTAACAAACTAATCGAAGGTTGCATGCTGCTTTAAAAAAAAATAAATTGTAAACGTAAACAAAAAAGAAAAGAAAAAAAGCTCGAAGGTATTAATGTTCACTGTACCAGACCTTGACTTCATCGACGCGTATGTTTTTCTTTTTCAGCTTTGAACTTGTGCCACTACTATCCCTCAAAGCAACGTCAATCAACGCGAACAGCCGATGGCGTGGACCAACGACAGACTTCGTCCAACGAAGAACCAAGTAACTTCAAGTGCAAACAATGTGGCAGAGTCTACATGAGGCGTTACTCTTTGAACCGTCATATACGAGTAGAATGTTTGAAGTTGCCGAAATATCAGTGCAACATATGTCAGGGTTGGTTCAAGTATAAGCATAACATGACGGCCCACATGATGCTTCACACCGATCAGCCCAAGTTTGCGTGCAATATTTGTTCCGGGAAGTTCTTCAGACGTGACAAGCTGGTTGCTCATTATAAAAAGTACCATAATACGACTCTCAAGTAATGTAGTTGAAAAAAAAAAAATATATATATATATATATATATATATATATATATATTTATATAGATGTTAATTTTTTGTTAAAATTAATTAAATAAATAACAAAAAGTATTATACTGCTTCCAGAAATTTAACAGTAGTTTTGGGTGTCAACATTTTTTTCACAATATAGTGCTGTCTTTCATATTTATATTTTTTTGTAAAAGATAGTTCTTAAATTGTAAGTTATTGTAACATACTAATAAAACATTGATATTTATTTTATTTGTTTCATTAATATACCAATAGTGTCTTATGAGTAATGTCATTACAAGCTCTACAAAAAGTATCTTAATTTCAGAAAAAGTTTTGGGAGGTTGCTTGCAGCTAGAAAAATTGGTATTGTATATAAATATCAGTAGACAGAAATTATCGTCCGTTTTATTAACATGATGTTTTCAATTGACTTACAGGAACACAAATAAATAAGCGAAGATGCACAAGAAACAAGTGACCACGATTGCAACTATTACTTGAACCACCAATGTTTGATACCAGCTTTAAAAATTTAATCAGAAATATCAATCAAAGTGACGATTGAATCAATTGTCTTTGAAATTGCAAAGCTTTTGTGAGAAGCAAATGTTTTCTAACAAACAGCACTTTTATATTGAAAAAGCCAATTGCAATTATCGAGTAAAAAAGTATGTTCACAGGATTGAAAATGTAAGCCATTGATTAATATATTAATATTAAAATTCAATTAACGATAACTTTTTTCTTAGGTGTACTGTGATGAAAGGCAAAAGAAGATGATAAAATTACAAAATTACTCTAAAACGACTAACGCCAATATAAAATTGAAGACCTTTCTAAAATAAAATTTGAATAAATTCTACTTAGAATTAACAAATTTTCTTTTACTTAATGCTTGTGGTGATAATTTTTAATTGTGTTTTAAATCTAGAAAATAATTGTGACAAGCGTATAAAAAATGTATGATGTTTAATATCCTTGGAATTGATTTATTAAAATATAAATGTAAAACGTAACTTTTAAGTAAATTATAAATTATGTATTTGTTTGCTCTATATATGTACATAATCAGGCAAGTGATCAAGACTTAAATCTAAGTAATATAATGCTACAGCTATAAATTTATTTTTGAAGAGCTTGAACAATTAATACAAATACCTATTCAACATAATATGAACAGTTTATTGCAACATGAAATGAAAAAATTCATTTTGTTTTTTACTCATAACTTGTATGATTATATTAGTTACATTTAAACCCTGACAGCACTTTCAAATGTCATTATTATTACATAAGATCAAAGACGAATGAAATAATTGTGATGGACACCTCCTGACAAAGAAGAAACGTGAAAAGTAAGTGTAATCTACAAGTCAAAGCCTGATCAGTATCAAATAATTATAATTATTTATTTTTTTTTATTTCCAAATAAAGGCACTAGTACATTATGACTCCTAATCAAGATACTCACGCATCAGACAGTAAAATTCTTGTGGAATGCTGTAACACTTTTTTCTGTGTTTCTAATCCATACCATATTTTTGCGTGTCATGGTAAAAATAATTTTTTTCTGACTAACTTCACAAATCCCACTATCCAGAAATCAGTAAAGTATCGAGTAATTGAAACTTTCTTTGCACTGCGATAACTATTTTGGAATTCACAAACGATTGAGACAAAAAAAAATTTCAGTTTTCAAAAGTATCTCGTTAGTTGCTATTCGATTATCACGCAACCATCTACTCTTGCGTCTCGACCATCATTGAACACCATTTTTTTGTTTTTTCGCAGAGTCGATCGATGGTTTGGGCAGCAAAAAGTATCATCGTCGACGGATTTCCGGGCATTTTTGCTGCGTTCGCTGTGGTCGCTCTTACGCTCGAAAGGACTCGCTTCAGAGACATGCAAAGTGGGAGTGCCACATCGAACCACAGTTCAAGTGCTTCTTCTGTTCACAGCGTTGCAAACGTAAAACTCATTGGATACGACACATGCGGCGACAGCACAGCGACAAATTCGACCACATGGAGGATTATATTATGAACTATACGCCCCTCGCGTGAAGTACGGCTAAGCTCGCGCACACTACATCCTGCCCATTTTTATGGGCTTTTAGTGCTACTATTTTTTTTATCAAAGTTTTGGTATTTATTTCATATTTTATTGTTACTTAACTGTTTTTACTACACCTCATGATACATTGATGAAGTATACATATACAAACATATGTGTATTTTTTTTGTCACCCAAAAACTATGAAGTGGTACTGATTAATGATAGAGTGTCTTGAATTTATATGTTTTGAGTTAAAAAAATATTTAGGGTTGAAACTGGTAACGTTTTTAGCGATTTTATATGCAAAATACGTTTGCAAATTGTTAGACAATGTATCCAACAAAGTAAAAAGTATAATTATACAGGCGTTATTTGGTTAAGACTTTTATTAATAACATGTACACACAAAGTTTTAAAATGTTCTAAATACTTTTTACAAATTTTTCTAATGATAATAAATTACTAACAAAATAATCCACGCACAAAATATTAAAGCTGTGAGTTTTGTATTAATTTTGTTTATGTTTACTGCGTATACTATACTAATATATTTTTAGTTTTTAAAATATGTATTTTTTATTGTAATTGATGATGTGTGCCTTGAAATTTATATTTTATAGAATATTTTTCATTTAAAAATATTTGATAAGTTTTTAATTATTACATGTACATGTAAAACATAATTTTTCAGAAAATTTCGATGTTGTGTATTCCCATTCAATAATTTTAATAATAATCATAATAATAATAATATTATTAATAGTATATAACACGTACGTTTATTTAAGCGATTGATAATATTCAGCGCGTTGTAATTTATTTCAATAGTTATTATAATTAGAGTAAGGTATTGCAACTTTTTTCCTTAATTTCTATTCTTTTACAGTACTGATCTGCTACAGATTTTCAAGACGCCTGTAGTCAAGCTTTTATTTCAAAGCTTCTTGTTTCTATCATCACTCGATGCATCTTATCTTCAAATTTAGCTACTTTTACTGCACAGGATTCCTCAATATCTTATTTTTCGATTATTTTTTAAAATTTATTTTTTTTTTTTTATACCACTCGAAAGGTGGATATTGAGGAATTATAGGCATGCGCACTAACTATAGTTGAGACTTGTACATATAGAAAAATATATATCTTCATCGCTTGCACTTCGGGAAGGAATGGACCGAGTGCTACTTGGATTCTTCCTTGTCGAAGCGCCACATCGCCACCTTTTCAAGCGTATATAAGATCTTCATCTAACTAGCTGCTTGGGATTCCAAAAGTAAGGTACAATTTATCTGCACACTATCACGCCAATGCATCCACTCTATCATATTCCAATATTTCAAATTTATGTCTTTGTCTGAATTTTTCTCGCGCCAATCTTGAACAGACACGAGCAGCGACAGTTATCGATCGCCCAGTAAAAGGTTTTTCTACCAGCTTTGATAATGTCATTTTAATATACATGTTATTATTATATACGATTTTTTTTTTTTTACCAAACACATGGTCTGAATAACCATGAACGTGTATTACATTTTTCTTTAGACTTTCCGTGAATTATGACTGACTATTATCGAACAATCATCTTTTATTCTGATCTAGCTGGTACTCAAGTGAATCTGTAAAAATTTAATCTTTAATATCCGAGTAAGCGGAAAAAAAATACTTCTAAAAACTCTTTCTTTTTGTGCGAGTGCAAAGATAATTAATCTTTAGTCACAGTATGAAAAAAAAAAAAAGGATGTAATGCAAAAACAAAACATGTAACCAATACCCCTCTCATCCCCCCACCCCACCCACGAGCAATGAAAAAAGATTATTGATAAATAAAACCTGGAAATTGTTGTTCCAGCCGAGGATCTGAGCATCACGGGGATGAAGTGGGCCGCCTGGCAGCGGTGGACCGTGCCTTCGATTATGTGGCGCTCAGGCGCCAGTCTGAGCAAAGGCTTGTCCTCCAGCGGGGGCACAGGTGGCACCGATGGCGGCGCCAGTCCCGAGGGTTTCAGTTGCTCGGCGTGCAACCGCGTCTACAAGCTCAAGAGCAGCCTGAGGAACCACCAAAAGTGGGAGTGCGGCAAGGAGCCCCAGTTCCAGTGTCCACACTGCGTTTATCGAGCCAAGCAGAAGATGCACATTGCGAGGCACATGGAGCGCATGCACAAGGAGAAACTCTACAAACAGGAGATGGTCTAGGAGGCTCGGCTTACGTTTTTTTTTTCTTTTTTAATTCGCTATTTTGGCGAGGTTATTCGATCGTTGAGTGCGCGTGACAGCATCAGTTTTATGCTGTTTTAACATATTAACACACACAAGTTTTAAGGAAAAAAAATCTAGAGATTTTATGCCCCAGAAAAATTTTCAAGATACCTACATCGAGTTTTTTTTTTTTTTTTTTAGGCTCTTTTTGAATCACCGCACCCTTCGCAACGAAACAAAACATTTATCGAGTACCTCACCCCCACTTGAGAGGCAAAAACATCCAGTCGAATCGAGAGCGAAAGGATGATTGGCTCGTGTGGATTTTTCTATTTTTCAACTCCCACGGGCGTTTTACTATCGTAGAACAAATATAAATATATGCTAAAGAATATATATATATATATGTGTGTGTATGTATAAATTATGTATATACATATTCCCGCGATTACTGTGCGAGGAAACAGCAAAGAAGTACGCAAGAAGTTTCTCGCTCGGGGCGAGTGTGTCGCTGACCCAATATGCCCCCTCGTGTCTTTAAAGGGGAATAGGAAAAAAAAAAAAAAAAAAAAAAAAAAAAAAAAAAAAAAAGGATGCGTGCTATTAGCTGTAAAGCGATGAGGCTCGTGTACGGCTCTGCGATGCTGGAAGTGAAAAATGCTTTAAAGTATAGTATATATTATGTACTTTCGGATTGTTCAAGCCAAAAGATTCGATGATTATCAAGTAAATTTTTTGAAAAAAAAAAAATAATAATAATAATAATAAAAAATAATAAAAATAAAGTACCCGGTGAAAAAAAGGTGATATATTATAAAAATTACGAACTGTGGACTAAGCAATGGCTTGCGGTGCAATCGTTTGTTTTCTCAGCTCTATTGGCGAGAACGAACGGGGGACGAAAGTACTAGTGAAAACACACACTGTGATAGCACGTGTTAAACTTTTAGGAGCTAAACGAAATTGTCCAGGCTTTAAATTGTGGGTGATGAAAAATTTTTGGATCCGAATTTTTATTTTATGGTATTTTTTTCGTCTTTATATATATATATATATATATATATATATATATATATATATATTCTATCTATAGAGAGCGTGAAGTGGGAGGGAATGGTGATAGCGTCATTGCGGTCCACAGTAGCGGCGAAATTAATTTTTTTTTGTATTGCGAACGATTCCACTTCCACGCTAGATGCTAAGTTTCAGCACACAAAATCTTTATGCGTACTAACATATACGCGTTTTGAAGATTTTTAGGTGTTAAGTTTTAGGGATTAGGAAAAAAAAAAAAAAAAAAAAAAAAACAAATAAATAAAAAAAAATGAAAAGACAAATTAAGAGTAAAACGAAAGGAGACAGAAGCGCCCCGAGCTAGATTTTAACTC
Source organism: Copidosoma floridanum (assembly GCF_036245765.1). Lineage (NCBI taxonomy): Eukaryota > Metazoa > Arthropoda > Insecta > Hymenoptera > Encyrtidae > Copidosoma > Copidosoma floridanum. The sequence goes on along the minus strand of NW_028321889.1, from coordinate 1,884,328 downwards.
CGATGGCCTGGTATTATGCTCGCCAACCGGAGCGAACTGTATACTCTTCCATAGCAACCATTCTGGTCACAACTGGTTCCATAATTGTAAAACAGAAAAATAACAGACACACAAAACGAGAAACGTTGTCGTGGGCGTGGTGGCCTTAAACTGGGGACTTTTTACAATAAAAAAAAAAAATACTATTCAAGATAAAAAAAAAAAAAAATACCTTCGTGAAACATTACGTATAGTGAGATACGTGTAGGGCTTGTCATGCACCGTAAACGTCGAACCAGCTGGTAATCGAGAGGATCGTTACTTTCTCTCGTAGATACTGCCATTTTCAGTCATTCCATGTCACTGATGTTTTAAGTGAATCGCTATGCTAGTAGTGCATGATTTTTACATTCATAATTTCGAGTCCAAAAATTTTTTTGAAATTATTTTTTAATCCATCCTTTCGATGGAATCATTTGGGGTTTCGATGGAATTATCTTATTATACCGGAAATTGTAATCAATGAATGAATATCGTAACATTTTATTTAAATTAATGAAAATTTATTCACTACTGAAACGATTCCTACAAGTTCATAAACTCTTCACAAATACTACGATATCCGTACATAGTGATATTTAATTATAATAGTGTAATATAAATTATTTATACGACGACGATAAACATATGATATATATTTATGTATACACATACCGTAAAGTATACAGTACCATGTAACTCGTAGACTGTCAGCTGTGCAACCACAAGATTCCTACGCAATGCATTTATTTAAACAATACATTATTTATACTTAACCAAACACAGCGAATGCGTTTTCTACATCGGGAACGCCTTTTTCTTTCACCCCCCCCCCCCGTACATTGTATATTACAATACGTATTTATTTTAATTAAACGTAAACATAGTGGACCAGCTGGTTTGACGAGCTAGAATTAAAACGATCGCAATCGAGCTCGCACTTGGCCCGTAAATACTCCTCCTACTCTATGAATTAACAGCAGCCGTTGTTCCTATAATTTTAGAGCTAATACCTTTTTGTCTTTGCTTCGTGACGCGCGCAACAACGAGTCGGACAAAACTGCACTTGAGATTCTCGATACCACTACTTTCGTAGTCCAAATACTCAATAAATTTTATGTCCAACAGCAGTATTACATTCGTACTTTATTCCATAGTTTTTTTTTTTTTTTCCGATACACCCATCATTCCCGAGATTCTCAGGGTGTCGTTTTGCGTATAATTTTTATGACTTTGTGTCTGTTTTCGTCTGACTTTTGCGCTCCGTACACATAGAGTGATATATACATAATGTAGATATATTATATAGAGCATCTCGCCAAAAGAAAACAAAGAAACCCACCCCACTAACCCACCTACTAACCGCCATTATTGCCAAATAGTCGTATGATATTACTATAGAGATACGCGTATGATATAGCACACGTCCATGCGAGCTCGAGCGCTTCGAAGCCGTCCCGAATTCCTAATGGAGCCACGCCAGTCGCCCGCCACGGCCGTTTCCGCGACTACTCCACATTTTTCGTTTACATTATATCAATACTACTTATCAACTTTTTTTATACCAGTAGACAATGTTACGTACACAACGAGACAAAGCTGAAAAAAAAATAATAATAATTTTTAAAAAATGCGAGGTAAACGTAACGGTATACAATTATTATTGTTATTTTTTTAATTAAGAAAAAAAAAAAACGATCGCGTCTGTATTAGATGGTAAGAACGTAACGTAGATTCAAAGTCGCGCTACAATTATCATGTGTAAATTTATTAATATAAAATAACAAAAAAAAAAAAAAAAAAAAAAAAAATTATGTACACCTAGGACACGGAGTCTCGCTTATTTTAAGCCGTAAATAATGCGGTAGGGTCAATTTATGGACCGAGACCATAGTTGATTAATATTATTCTCGATTTTTGCGATTTATTATTAATCCATAATCCATAAGAGTACAATATAGTAGCTATATTTAACACTGATAGTCATTTTTTGTAACGTATTTATTTACAAAGGACGGAAAAATAATTTTGGAAGGAAGTGATTAATTTTTTGACACTTTGTCATAACTTGTGAACTGAAAATCTGTTTCCAATAATGAAAAATCGAAATTGTTTTTCCGCGTCATAATACAAATCATATAACATTACTAATTACGCCTGTACAGACGGTGTAGAATCTAGGAGTAAAGTAAATTGAGCACGACGTGGTCTCGGTCTTAAAAACAAGCATTGCGCTTCGATGTAGTGCAAAATTATAAATAAAAATAAAAATTACAAAAAGATTTAAAAAAAATAATGTACTGCACATTAAATAATTGAATAAAATTAAAAAAATAAAATAAAAAAAACTGAAAAAAATTATTAAAATAAAACGATATCGCGTGGACGATTATTATCAACGTAGATATAGGGTACGAGAATATTAGAAAGAAATAAAAATTTTTTAAGAATAAAAAAATTTTGACCGGAATATTCATCTTAGACGCAAAACGTGAGTTATTGTACTCAGTTCAATGGCTTTGATAGAAATGTAAGGTATGCTCTGAAGCACTTGATATAATGTGGACTAGAGTAAATCATTGTCAGTGATGTATTTTCGCGGAAAAAATATATTCGCGTTAGGATCAGATTGAAAAAGGTAGACACGAGAGACAAAATGACGATAAGGCTTTATTTAGATATAAAAAGAATCATTTATAAGTACTGAAATCATCGTTAATATTATAAGAAATCATAAAATAATTTATCAATAGTAAAATGATATGTTTAAAGAAAATAAAAACAGATAAATCGTTTAGATATATTTATGAAATAGCTATTTAATAAAAGCAAGTAAATAATAGAGCCTGAAAAGTCCTTTATACATCGATGATGACTTCTACTATAAAAAAAAATGATTTGAAATCCCAAAAAGTCATAATATACAGCATGTACAAGCGCAACTGAACAAAAAAATAAATATACAAATAGTAATAATAATAATAATTATAATAATAAAAACAAAATAAGTGATGAAAGTCCTTTTATTTCTTAGTTAAAAGCCGAGTATTTTTTAAGTCGATGAAGCCAATGGTCGTTATCGGACGTACGGAGATTACTAGATTTTAGGGAAAAACAACGTAGGCTTAAGGTAATTAGTTAATCTAATCGAATGAAGAGTACGTCTTTTAAAAAATAAAAGGAAAGTGTTTAGTACGATTAAAAAAAAAAAGTAAATAATTGACGAGCGTGCCTCCGCAAATATACTAGATGGGCACAAATACAAGGACTACGGCATGAAAGAGAGAGAGAGAGAGAGAGAGAGAGCACTCAAATTTATACTTAAAAATACAAAGAACGTATCATCAGAGTCTGTCTCATTCGTACTTTTCCGCCCTTAGCTCTTCCATTTTTTGATATATATATATTTTTTTCTTAACTACAGTTTATGCATAGTTTGACAATAGTTGGAAAATAAAATATAATGCTGCTGCTCAGTGCTGTGCCAATTATTTATAAACCACTTTGTACGATTAAATATTTTGATTATTTTGAGTGTTCTTTCCAAACATGATGGAATTGATTTTTTATGGCGATCAGAATATTAGAGTGCCGAGGTATGGTTGAGAAGTGAGATTTTATGTATAATTTTATTTTTTTAACAATAATTGATTTTATATTCGAAGAAATATCGTCGTAGGTACCGTAAAGTTAATTGTGTTTCAAATTTTTAATTAATCACTGACGTGCTTTAATATCTGTAGGTATATATAATTATAATTTTGGGCTTAATTTGATACGTGTCTAACTGTCAGGTCATCCACTTTATGGGTCAATTTAGTGATTCTACTTTGAGATCATTGGCTTATTGGTTTTGTGTAGTCCCCTTTTACCAATCGTTACACTCTTACTTGGCAAGAGTATAAGACAGTAAATTATAAAAATGTATAACTATAAGAAATACGTGAAAGTTCATCATTTAAACAATTACGTGCCTTTGAAATCTTGTGCGCAAGGTAACAAAGAAAAAATCTAAAAGATAAGTGACCTATTTGAAAAACAACTAAATCTTAAAAAAAACAAAAAAAAAAAAACAAGATTTTAATAAAAGTAAAATAAAGATTGATATGTTTGATGAAAATTAATTTTAATATTGTACTGGGAGTAAGTAGAAAAATATAAATTAAAACATTCAACGAGTATGCCATAATTGGATTCATCTTTACTTTATTGATTTTATTTTTAAAGTATTCAGAGCATATAAAGGAAAAATATTTTTTAAAATCACAGACACAATGTGAATAAAAATTTTTACGAAAATTAAATTTACTAGATAAATTAAAAATTTTTAATGAAAAATTTTCTTCAACTTTGAAATAAAATTTCATGTAATTATTATGTGTAATTTAGATACGTAAGCAGATTTATTTGAATAGTTTAAGGTTCATTTATTTTTATAACTCTTTTGTAAGCCACGGATTCATTGAATGATACATGTCAAATAACATAGTTTTTTTTTTATTGGCTATCCGAGGGAACAGATGAAAATTAATAAAAATACACGTTGTACAGGAATATAACTAAACATTTAAATTAAAATGTAAAACGAAATTGTATAATGGAATGGTTTAAAAAAAAGTACTTTAAATTTTAAGCTTACTCTACTATGTTGCAATAAAATGCGATTTTGGTTTTGGTTTCCATGCGTTGTCTCAATTTTTTATTTTAATTATTATCGTAATAATTTTTATTCACTTTAAACTCTAAATTATAAGCAAAACGAACTACTGAAAGCTTTGATTACATAGGATCGTATAAAAAATCATTTTTGTCTTAATTAGATAATAAGGCTTGCAATGTGATTAAAAAAAAATTATTATTTTTCAAAGTATAAATAAAACTTTTTTTGTAAAAATTCTTACAGTTTAACATCGTGGTTTTCAACCGTCTTTTAAGTACTAATTCGTGATATTTAGAAATTAAATTTTTAAATCTATCAACATTAGGCTTCTGTGAACATAAAAATTATTATTTGTGATAAAAAAAAAAAGAACGAATAAATAAATAAACATATTCTGGTATGTCTACAATTTTCAAGCATGCTATCTAGGTAATATCGTTGGAAAAATTAAATGTAATTGAGTGAATTTTACATTAAAAGCTAACAATTGCCAGGGGGATCCTTGTCTTGTTTATAAATAAATACAATCTTCGAAATTCCATTATTTCAGATCGTCATTAAGTAGTTGGTAGTTTGGTGAATAACATAAAATTTTTGCAAAACTGTTACAGTATTTAGCCGAGTTTTAAAAAATTTGATTAATCTTATTTTATAAAAATACTAAGTAAGCGCACATCAAATTTTAATATTGACTACATATCATGTTATGATTCAACTGGCATCGTCAGTTAAGTATATATTAACTTAGTAACTATACTAAATAAATTATGTACAAAATAAAAACGAGATATCGCTATGGTTTTGAAATCAATAATCTATGGAAATCTTAAAATTTTTTCTTCGTTAAATATTGAAATAAAATCATTTGCGTTGCCTGGTGGTCACTCTTCGATTTAGAATCTTATAAATTAAATGAAAAAAAATTATCAATTGTGATTTCGTTTCAAAAATAGTTGCATCGTGCCTTTAAAAAGCTTGTAATACATCCAAATTAAAGGTTGGGGTGATATTGTTGTACCCATTTCTATTATAAATTTATACAATTTTTAGAGATTAATTAAAATTCCGAAAAATATTGTAAGATAATAGTCATTGAGCATAGCACAGAACAATAAGATAAATAAATCGTATAATTCATAAATTGAATTTTATAAATATGAAAAATGAAATGGGTATGATAAAGTACCCCATAAAATTTAAATGACAAAAAAAGTTTTGTGACGTTTGAATGAATATAATATACGTTTGTAAGCGAAAGAGCCTTGTGTTAAGTGCCTTGAAGTACGACTTAGATTTTAGGCTAGGAAAAATCAAGAAGAGGCGCTGGGTGTATGTCCAGTTGTTGAAACAGATATTCTGCGCTGTTATTTTGATTACTTTACGCTACTGAGATTCTTTTGAAAAGTACTAGGAACGTTTTTATGACTATGCTTGTTTTTGAAATAACAAATTTTATTCGGTATCTTGTTCTTACGACCTGATATGACGAAGTACATGTTACAAAAGAGTGCAATAAAAAAAAAACATGATTTAAACTTTGTTACCGTCCCTCGTTTGTTAATTTTTCGGACTCATTACAGCTATTTCATCAAAGGGATGGTTTTATTAAAGATGAAATAAGTCATTTGCATTGTACGTTATAATTACAAGATAAAATTTCTTAAATAATAACTAAATTTTTTTGTACGTAAAAACTCATGCGTAGTCCTGTACTTTCCAAGTTTCCAGTAAAACTTTTCTAGACCAGTGATATTTGTTATTAGAAGCTTATTTATTTACGCATCGAAGAGTTAATGTCATTGATTCGTCATACTGCCAATGTAAATATCATCGACATTTTTAACGTCTGCTTTATACGAACGTCGTTTTTATAATTACTTTCATGACTCAAGTTATTAATATTGCGCAATTAAATCTAGATTATTTTTCTTTTATTTCTGTAATTTTGTCATACTCACAATACATCATGTAGGTCGTTTTACTGATATTTTTGTAAGAATATCCATCGATTCTATGCTCGCATTTTTGTCTGTTTTATTATGTATCAAAAATACTTTACGACGTAAAAGTAAGATTTATAAATGCATTGAAACTTCTTTTTGAGTATAAACTATAATTATGATTGTAAAAGTCTTAATATTGGCAAAAAAAAAAATTGCAAGTTGACTCTACTCCCGCTCAGCGCCTCAAAAAAAATTTCAATAAAAGCTTTTTAAAAAATTTATTTGTAATCGTAAAAATGATTCTTTTTGCCATGTATTTACCAACAAACGATTACTTTGTGTCTCCATTGAAAATTACGCTAAACAGAAAAAAAATTTGTGATCTTTCTAGAAACTTTTGCTTGTATAATATTTTGTATGAGCACAGGATATATGGAGCACTTTGTGTCTCTTTACAAGTTGATGTTAATGTCGTACTTTATGTCCGTTTTTCAAATCATATTTGTTATTTTTTTTAACTATATTACTTTTTTCCACGGATTGATTGGTCAATACGTCTTTTTTATTGACATAATCAATATTTTTTTTACAAGTGGTACAATATGATTTTGTTTTTTTTCGTTTGAAATGTGTTTCCAATGTTGATAAACATTCCAAAGTACTCACTTGTTTAGTTATCTTTGTCAATTTGTTTAAATGCTATTGTATTGAATTGAAAAGCAAAATAAAGTCTAGAAAGACAAACCATGAAGAGAAAATTTGCTTTTACCCATCCTTTTTTGATGAAATTATTAATGATTTTTTTGTAGTTTAATGACAGTTAACGCTTCATGTAAATCTTTTTACTAATATTTTTATATTTTTTGTAGGTGCTCTTGCTACGTATTTGATCCAACCAACAAAAGATGAATACAGCCATTTAAACTCTTATATCCAAGGCATATTTGAATCTCTAAAACAAACTTGTGTGATAATAAAAACATACTAAAGTACACATACCGTTTTGTTCTTATTAATAAACATATCGTCTAAATGGTTATAACACTATTCATAAATTTCCACTAACAGTTTTACGGTTTTTGTTCCAGGTATCAAGATCAATGGAAGTATGAAAACCCACCACTAATAACTTTTTTACATATCCCTTTACTCTTCCACGGTAATAGTTAATATAGATTTTTAAAAATTGTGAAGTTTAAAAAACTTTGAAGGTATTTTCGTAAGGCAATATTGTGTGCATTGGCTTTCTGCTAGACTGAATGCTAGACTGAAATTTACATGTTTGAGGCATGCTGCGAATCGCAGAAGTTTCCAGAAAGGATTTGTCACTCTTACGGCATAAAACTTAACATCCTAGCGTTATTCCAAAGGTTTACACATTTGTAATGTTTTTTTTTTTTTTTTTTTTTTTTTTTTTACCAACATAAAATTCGTCTTAATCAAATTATTAGTTTTCTTTTCACGTTTATGAGTAAAACTAACTTGTGAGTACGAAATTCTGTTGATACTTGTAATAGAAAAATTAAAATAATGTGTATGTAAAAAAAAAACAACAACAAATCTATTCAGTAGATAAAGAAAAAAGCAAGAGCGACAAGTCCTGGCGAATTCATCGAGCCATTTAACTGTCATTTTTCATCAGTACGCATAATAATACACACACACACACGTACACACTAGCAAAACATCCGTAGAGCTCGGTGCAACCGAAAATCGCCAACATCAGTTTCCAAGCGTCTCTTGACTAATAAAAGTATTTCGCGACGCTCTGTTTGAACGGTTTCAGGTATCTTCGTCAGACTCAACTCGTCCACCGAGTCGAATTCGAGTGAACAGCATCACCACCACCACCACCACCATCACCGGCATCGACACCACCGTCGGGCCTCGTCGAGGAGCCACTCGTCCTCGGACATACCTGCCCCTCTGGCACCTCAACGCCGAGCTCGCATGAACTGCCAATCGCGTCGTAGTCCCGGAAACAATAATAACAACAACAACAACAGCAACAGCAGTAGCAGCAACAACAATGCCCGTGTCGTTGGGTTGGATCGTCGGCACAATTGTGGGCGCTGCGGCAAGAGCTACAAAAACGCGTACATATTGAAACGCCACCTGCTCTACGAATGCCCCCTTTTGGGAAAAGCCCCCTCCTTCAGTTGCCCCTTTTGCTCCTTTAGCTCAAAGTACGAGAGGAACTTGAAGGCCCACATTAATCATCGCCACGCGACTATGATGAATGCGGATGGGCATTAGGTGTGAGTCGATCCTGAGGATCTGGTGCGGGTGGCAGGTATAGTTTAGAAATCGGTGCTCGTTGTAGGTGACATTGTGGGATGGATTGTTTTTCCAGTTGACGATTCATATGGTTGATGTGGTTAGGTCGAGGCTACAGTATCGTTTATAGGTGTTCCTGATAAATTTTAATTTTTAGGAAATAATCCAAGAAGGTAAACAGAGTGCCAAAGAAATAGAATCCGCAATAATTTATTTTGCTGATTTACAATAACTCAACAAGTTCTAAAAAAAAAAAAAATCATTAACTTTCGTTTATCGTTATATTTTATCACTGTTAATATTGAAATGGCTAGTTTATCAAGATAAAACAATCATACGGTCATCAACGAATGAAAATGTGCCATGTTTAACTTTTTATTTTATTTTTACAAAAAATGTAAAAAAATAAAGTTTAAAACTTGCTATAATACTGTTTTTTCATAGTTCTAATTTAATAGGTTTTTTTTTTCTTTTAATATAACGTGTATAATAGGTATTTTCCACACTGAAAACAATGCAAAAAATATTTTCACACATTACTACCAAAAATCTTGTACGTAATTTGTGCGAGACTGATCTGATAACTCGGTAGCTTGTGCCATGGCATCACACCTCTTCCGAGAAATCGTTTTTTTTCATCCTTGTTACATGAATATTATTATTTTACAATTATTTTTCAACAATGAATAATAGTTCTAACGTAATCTATCCCTTTATTAGTAATTCATGTGATAAAAAATGTTAAAGTTTTATGTATGATAACTTAACTCAGATCATCACTTTTTTAAATATAATGAATCAAAAGAGTACATCTAGATACTATGACAATATATAGTTACGTGTGCGTGACGAAAAAAAAAAATGTATTCAATATACTCAAAGATTAGATAATGATATCCGAAGTTCCACGCGTGTACAGAAAGATATGGTATGAGATTAATTTACAATCAAAATAAATGCTGACAAATTTTCAAACATAAAAATTTAAGGATTTCCATAACGAAAAAAGAAAAATAATTGTTGGTTATTTTGTTCAAGGAATAATTTTTAACTCATTTTTGCTTACGAATAGATTTAAATCAAACAATTATACGTTTACTCTTGTTTCCTATGAATCTTCATAAGTAGAGAAAATACCAAACTGCCGCTTAAAGAGTAGTGCACAGTAAAGTGGCGAACTTGTTGCTGAAACAAGACAGACAAACTAGTCGTAGGCCTTTTATTATAAAGTTCTTATCACTAACTACTTATTTTGTAAAAAGAAGTTATGGAAATGAAAAATCAAATGTGTAGTATTTTAGATTATCAGTAATACCATTCAATATATTGCCTTAATAAGCAACTTTACTTCAATACATTTTCGAATCATAAATTAATTTTCATAAAAGTACAACGTACCTTTTAAGCTATACATTTTTTGGGTCTCTTTAAAGAATCATGACATACTATTCTTTATCTAGTCAGCTTTCAAAAATTTCTTTAACTAAAACTGCCCACCTGAAAAAAACCTAGTCGAAATCAAAAAAAAAATATCTGTTTTGAATTGCGTTTTCTTTAGCAATTCCAACGAAACAGCTGTGACGATCGTACATTTTTTAATGCTCACACCCTTGTATCTCTTTTAAATGATCTAACCTATGTATAAATGTTATTAAATTGAGGTATTAACCTATAAATGTTACTAAAATAATTAATATTTTTTCGGTTTCTTTGACATTGCGTCATAAGATTATTTAGTAACTTTCAACTCCGTGTCACTTGAAACTATCAAGTATCACCTTTTTACAATAAATAGCTCATTGAATATATTATCCTAAATAAAAGTAAAACAGTAATTGATAGATATTATTTTATCTTTGCTAGTCTAGTCTTGCTGTACCTATACTCTAGTTAATTTTCGAATCATCATATGACGTAGCTGTTCGAAAAAAAATTATTAGTTGTTTAGAAAAAAATACTTCCTATCTAACTACATTATTACTTTATTAGCTTATAGAGTATGAAAAAAAATTGTATTTACATACATATATATATATGTATAAAAAACTACACATCACTAATTGGTAGCTAAACTATCGATTCAAATTCAAAATATGTCATGAAGTTTTAAGAACATTTTCTCTAAGCTGACAATTGAATTAATTCTGTTTAAACATTTCGTGTATAATTTCGATGCTTTGCTTAACTCTATAATTGCATTCGTACCCCCAAACAAAGGGTAGATAAAGTCTTCCAGTTTCCAAAGAAAGCTAAACCATCTACCTAAACAGAAATTTTACGCGGATGAAAAGTGCTATATTAAGCCAAAAATAAGTGAATAAAAAGCCAAAACTTGTGCCGAAAAAAAAAAAAACAATAATACGATTGTGATCAAAATAATTTTTTGAGAATAAATTAAATAGTTTATTTTCCCGTGGATTTGAAAGTATGTAGTGTGAAGACTGAACCATGAAAAACACGCTAACTGTGATTAACTTTTGCAGAATTAGACGGGCCTTGATTTTTTTTTAAATATTTTGAGCATTTACTGCTTATGTTTTGCGCTGTAAATTACGTAAATTGTAATTTAAAAAATTATTCTTGTGCATCATGTATTGAATCCAAAAAACACATCTCATACGTGAAAGCTGTAATAGATTAAATAATATGATTTGTAACTGGTATTTTTTGAAAAAAAAAAAAAAAAATTATACCAGATAGAAGAAAAAAAATCTTAGCCTTTAAGAACAGGATAATAATTAGTGTGTAAGTAATGTCAGAAATTTGTAAAGCATGAATAACACGAGTGCTAGTTTTCAGGTTTTAGTATGTTGCAAGCGCAAGTTAGGTGTACTATAGCTCTTAAATGTGGCGAAAAAAAAATTATGGATTTATGGTATTGGAAGGAGGGATTACATGTCAAGTTTTAAATGGGAGTTTTGTGCGATACCCACATACATATAATTAATTTATAATATAATAAAAAAGAGATATCCCACAATATTTACGATTTTTCATGTAACAATGGTGGTAATTGTTGTCTTAGAGAAATTAAAATTTTAATCAATAAAGAAATTCATTTAGTTATTCAAAATACAATTGACAAAACTATTGTTTTATTATTACATGAAATAAATTTAATAAAATATTTATTATTTATTATTTCATTAATAATTTTTCATTTCTCATTCATGTCAATTTTTGTTTTAGTACGTCACATTTGAAAGGTTTTGATCATCGATATTGTATTTTTATTTTTATCATTATTATTATTATTGCTATTATTATTATTTATTTTTATTTTTATTTATTTATTTTTTTTTTCAGAAAAAAATTAACTGAAAAATGAAGTCCCCTTTTAGTAATTTGCTTTATTTTTTTCAGATCCACGACCATCTCGCTATATTTCTGGTATAATTCTATTTACGATTGAAGGATGAATTGAACTATTCAAGTCGGAGCCAATCAACACGCAAAAAAAATATTATTGTAATACTCATACAAAAAGTTGTAATGTTATAATCAAACAGTCTGTTTTACAGTAACATGAATATTTCCTCACATTTAAAAAAAGTACATCCAACACAAAGTTAGAACACTAGCTTTTTCGCATAGAAACAATCTTTTAAACTATCAAAATATGCTAGCACGTTAATATATATGAAACATTTATGCTACAAACGGTTTTTCCATCAATTTCTACTTACCATCTTCAGGAGATGGGCTTCAAACGTCAATGGTCCCTCGCAACGATCTCAACAAACGCTGGGCCTGCCCGGAGTGTGGAAGAAGGTACAAATGGCGTGAATCACTCCTAAAGCATCGTAGAGTAGAGTGCAAAAAAGAACCGTCCTTTTGCTGCGACATCTGCGGCTATCGGTTCATGCACAAACACCATCTCCGCAAACATCGCTCTTCTCAGCATCAAGAAGTCTTCGGACCACCTCTAACTTCAAATATTTACGGCTATCCTTAGGGGATTTTTTTTAGTATCAATACGTGTGCTTGCTTACCATTGAAAATATATGATTTGGTGACTGTACATGCTGTATATAAATGTGTTAGTGACTTCTCAAAATAATTAGAGTGTAGACTACTAAGTTTGTTCAACATCCAGTTTATAAGAGTTTTAAAATAATTCAATTTTTATCAAAAAAAAAAAATATATATACGTATATTCTATAAATTCAATGCAGTATCTGTACGACAACAATATGAATATTACTTACTGTTAATAAAATACTGTTTATCAACAGAGTTTTATGAAACATAAATCAAAGCGTATACTTTTATTAGTTTTATTGTAATCATGTAAACGTATTTTCGTCAAATTATTTTTTTAGTTTATTTCCTTTTTTTCTCCGATTTCCTCCAATATTATAATTTTACTTCACCAAGTTGAATCATAAAATGAAAATAAATATATTAATCATTAATAGGTATTAAATGATGTTAATAATATACGGTTTATTTTCACAAATTTTTTTTTCTCTGAAATAAATTAAAATGTAGTTATAATAATTTATTTAAAATGAGGAAAAACTCATTTTAAAATTATTTTAGATGAATCTTCACTAGTACACAACTTTTTTTATGATAGTACTGTTACTAAAAAAATTTTTACTATTTTATAACTAATTAGTGTATCAATTTTAGGTACATGTGGAGTAAGATGCGACTAAGTCAGCATTACAAGAAAAAATTACTTCTTTTACGTGAACTGGATCATGAAGACATATGTGTACAGATCAATTAACTTGACAGAAAATACGTTAAATTCTTATGATCCTCCGTTTTTGTTTAACAAATAAATAAATTTTCGATCTGTTTTTTATATTATTCACCCTGAAACAATTTATTATCAATGTTTCATGTAGTGTATTTTTACTGTTACTGTAGTTACAAATTTTCCGTAGTTTCTACATGTTGTACGACATAGCATTCAATAATTGCATTACTGTCGTGCTGTGTTTTTGTCACAAATTTTATTCCCTTTTTTACAATCTGCCTGTCAGCAAATCATCGTCGTTTGAGTCAAGTTAAAGTATTTTATAAATGATTACAGATGTTCTGAAAAATCTAAAGAGTACGTAGGCTGGATACTTAACGATAGAATGTGCATGTAATGGAAAACAAAAACGTAAATATGTGAAGTTCTACGATTTTGTCGTATTTTACGTACACAGCTTACAATTTGTAATAAAATTTCTCAGCACATCATCAAAAACAAAAAAAAAAACAAAAAAAACAAAAAAAAATTTATTTTTTTTAGCTGTTACATTTAATGGTGAATAATTTATTTTGAAATACTGTCGCACGTATAAAAAATTATCTTTTGTAGACTACGAAGATGAAACAGCTCAACGGCATGATCAGGGTTTGTTTCGTTGCGACAAGTGCAACAAATCGTACTCGTGGCGGACTTCATTGCTACGACACTTGCGCGAGGAGTGTAAAGAATGTAAGGTACCACCGCGTTTCATTTGCCAACTGTGCGGTCGACGTTTCAAGCGAGCTTACCATTTGCACAGGCATCATCGCAGCAAGCGGTCCTGCGATTTTGCTAATTAAGCGAGAATCGTTTGTTACGACTATTAGCAGAAACTCTTCCTAAACGCCTTTCTATAACTTAATTTATGTGTGTAACACTGTGATAAAGTGCATTAAACAAAATAATAAGTTATTTTATTTCCAAGATCTAGCGCTCTTTAAGGATCCCCCCTGGATGATTTTAAATATTTTTTATTAAATAATTCTAAATTAATTAAACATAACACATCGATAATTTATAATTTTTGAATTTATGTTCAATAATTAAAAAAAAAAAAAAATTTTTTTTCATTATTAAGCTACCTTTTATTTATATTATTAATTCCATTATCTTATTATTTAATATTTATGTACTACTACTTCATAAATTAACTAATAAATAATACTAAAAAATACATACCATCATGTGTTTTGTGTGGTATTTTTAATGTTTATACATACATTTTTTCATACTGTAATGACCATCTAAGTAACTATTGCAGTTCCATAGGTAATAATAAGATGGTGTGTGATGTAATAAAAAACTGTACGGTGGTGGTAAAAACTTGAATATTTTACTCTGACCTCACAAATATTCTTTTTTTTTTTACACCCATTGCACTTCAAATCTATATAATTATGTCTATGAATATTATATTTTGTGCTGATACATTATTTAAATAATGAGTTGACGATAAAGTGTATCTAGCTGTACAAGCATGATAGATGAATATAATACGTGTGCACAGCCAATTTTTTATTAATGAAACATAAAATTATCACACGTAGATAAATTAGATCAGTAGATTTTACAAAATTAAAAAAAAGCCTGGTGTCCTGATGAAACAACTAAATTATAAAAATAGCAGTTTTCCTACGAGTTTGAAAAGTCTTTGTTTGCGAACCGAGAGGTTTGCGGCCCGAGCCGAAGGCGAGAGACGTAACGAGGTTCGTAAAGGAGACTTTTTGAACGAGTATCGGAAAACTGCTTTTTCGCCCGAGGAAGTACCAGCCTCCAAAAACCACCCGTGGGCGGAAAAAAATATTTTTTACACGCAAGCATCACAATCGCTCTAAAGATTATTTTTGCGAAAAAAAATTGCAAAGTAACATCGCACTATTTTACCAAATCTACTAAATGTACGTAGCACATCTTCCTGTAATTATTTAGACTCTCATCTTTGTCAAGCTAATACTAAAAGTACTTGGCTTAGTGCAACTGAAAATTTTGTACGCAAAAAAAAAAAAAAAAAAAAAAATGGCCAAAACAAAAAACCAATGAGAATTGGGACACGTAAGGGCCAAAAAAACAAACGGCAACAAACAACATTACCCATATTACCCTCAATTACATGTACATTCAATCAGCAATCATCTTCTTGTTTGTTTTGATCAGGACAATCGATGAGCGTCGCGACAAACATGTCTAAAAAGTGGCTTAACCGCGGATCTGCTGCTACAGGCAGTAGCACCACCACCACCACCACCGGGAACTTGAGCGGCGAGGTATACCCATGTCCGCGTTGCAACGAAAAGACTTACAACTGGCTGAACTCGCTTCAGCGCCATTTGCGCGAGGTATTGATTTAAAAAATTTTTTTTATTTACTTAGCTTGCGCAACACATCAAGTGATTGTTTTTATAAGTAAATACAAATGGATATCTCTCCAATTAATTATCTTTCAGATTCTGCAGTATGAAATATTTTAACGTAAGAACGAAATCCTATTAGACGGCAATATTTCTTTTTGTTCCAGGAGTGCAACAAATTGCCCCAATATGAGTGCACCCTCTGCCAGACAAGGATCAAACAGCGCAGCAGCTACAGGCGCCACATGCGCGACCAACACGACATTGACGTTCGCATCTATCGCTGTGGTTCGAAGTCGCTTCACAGCTTCAAGCAGGATTTCAAGGATTTAAAGTGAGTATAGAGGTTGGATTTCATCCAAAGCAGAGTGAGGCGGCCGTATATCGTATGTAAAATCCACTTTTCTTGTTGCTGCTGTCGTTTATCTTCGTGTCTAAGTAAAAAGTTGGGGACTACTTCAATCGAAGAAATCCTTATTATTACGAATTTCCCATCTTTTTGCTCAAGCAATAAGATATTTAGGACTTATATTTTTAGTACATGTCTGTTTGCATTAACTAGCAATTTCATTTGCGATGGATACATAAGTGGTTAATAATTTAAACTACGTTGCAATAATAACGTAATACTTAATTTTTATTGAATTCATAATACTATATAATATTATTTTGACAAGTAATAGATTTTACTGAATCATAAATAGTTGATGTAAGGTATTTAAATACATTTGTTTTTTTTTTTTTTTTTTTTTAATCATTAATCAAGTATTTATATCGATTTGCGTTCAAATGAATATAATATCAAAGCCCTATAACAATAGAGAAAAATGAAATAGTACAGTATAGTGCAGTATAGTATTTATTTTCCATGTATACAGATTTACAATCTTTTTACATTTGGATTTCCTTACTCGGCATACCATGCGTCAACATTTTCGTTATCAATTTCAAGATTTTTCCTGTAACAATACCCTTAATCTTATTACGTTTTTTACATAAACGTTTTCCATAAGGTCATTTTACATCTTCTTATGCTCTTATCTCATTTTAAAGTAGTTCTGTTTTTAATTCTCTTCATTTTTTCATGAAAAAAAAAAAAGAAAAAAAATTTGGTCACCTATAATTCTTGATTTGAGCATTTTTTTGCAAATACATTTCTGCTCTATCTCTTGTTTCTATCTCCAAATTCTTTTTACAGGCTTTCTTTCTTCAAATGTAAGCCTGACGATTCTTGTTTATTCTCAATGCCAGTTTGACAAATTTTCTTGATCCTTACTAGTAAAACAGTAAAAAATAATAATCCTTCTACGTACTACTTTTTAAAATAAATTTTATAATATTATCACTGAATAATTTTCTAGCAGTGATGAAAAACTAAATTTGCATACGGTACGCGTGTAATGCAAAAAGAGAGAATTTCTCAAATATTTATATTTAGTGAGATTTTATTTATAAGGTAGTTTAATTTTAATTTCAAATGAGTATACCTCGTTTTTCTTAACGAGGAGTTTTTTTTAAACAAATACTTCATAATCCTCAAAAATGAGTATTTTTCAAAGTCTAAAAGAAGATATACGACGAATTTGATGATTAACGCTTAAATCGTTACGTTTATCACTTTTTTATCGTTGTACAACATAAGAAGAACACCTAGATTTATTATTATTATACGAAGATGTTGAAAAAGCAACGTTTTATTGATGCATAATTGATTTTATTATACGTTTTGTTTATGTGATTATAAGTGTGTTATTTAGCAACTTGTCGAAAAATTTTTAAAGTGGGTTATCTGCATTAAGTTTAAAATCCTTCTATCGAAAAAATGAAGAAAAAAATAGGTGGAGTACAAACTCAAGATTGTCATGAAAAATCTTTACACTTTAGATAAACTTAGTTTTCCCATTTTAACTTGATTTCACGTGCACTTTTAAAGTAAAAAACACAAGAATCAATAAACAAAGAATCTTTTATTATAATAGTTTTCGATGATTATGTGCGATTGGATTTTTTAAAATATGTTTTTATTGGGCAGCGAAAAATGTTCAAGTGATCTGTTTCCAAACTAATTGTGATGTATAAAGTTATATTTGTAATGTAATTGTAATAATTAGGCCTTACTTGATAAAATTATCTCTAGTGTAGCATATCTATCAGCTTCTGCAACATTAGATAAATGAAGTTTACTTTTATGTTCAGCGTATTTTGAAAATAATTGAAGTTCTTGATTTTTAATTATTTGATTATCATTTATCTTTTACATCATGTACAGATTTATGAGTAAATTATTTTTAATAAAGAAATATTTGTAAACACTCACCATTTTTACCTTCATTCCATCCCCTGAAGATATATCGAGTCAACAGTTTGAAGAACTCAACATTGAAGAGTTCATCATTGAAGATACTAAAATCATGAAGATTTCTCATCAGTTGGCGTTGTGTTTGAAAAAAATATGTCATGTGCATCAATTTTTTTGTCCTTACGATTTTTCCACAGTACTTTTATTTCGCTGACAAAAATTAAAAAATAATAACGATTTTCAAGACATTTCATTACATAAATTAATTTATTTTTTAGACGGTGATAATATATAATTGTACCATACAAATTCAACGTACGAAGATTATATCAAGATGATACAATGGAAAAATTTCTCAAGAAACTATGTGGGAGAATACGTCTACAACTGAAGATATACACCGAAAAAAATAATTAATCAAATTTTAAATCATTTTGAATCACTTGTGTACGTGATATTTGTCGATTTTCATAAAACATTTCACAAAAAAAATCATCAATAAATTAATTGTTTGAAAATTACATTTTTGACCACGTATGAATATTTCTATTTCGACGTCCACTCTTTACAATCTACAAGCGAAGATCGTCACATCATGACTCCTCACGCAAAAAAAAAAAAAAAAAAAAAACTATAATCGTCCAAACCAATGCAACTGCAAAATCCTCCCGTAGACAACCGAAATCGCTCGCCAATGCAAGCTTCGACTAACGCTGGGCTCGTTCTTCTTTTTCGTCTTTTTGTAGGCTACTCCCTCATGGAGCACTTTGACGGCCGGTCGGACGTGGACCTCAAATGTCCGGACTGCGGAAAAAGCTACCAACAGAAGAGCAGCCTCGTACGACACCAGAAGTCCAGGTGCGGCACCGTCAAGCCCTACGTCTGCGAGAGGTGCTTGCGTTACGTCACCGACCAGCTGAGCAACCTCGAGCGTCACCTCAAGTCCTGCAAGAAGAGGACCCTGGAAGAGAGACAGTATCAGCAATTCGTCAACTCGAAGAGTTTGATCTCGCACTCGTCTGATTCACATCGCCATCGATCGGCTGAGCGATTGTCGCGAGAACACCTGCATCAGGTTGTCCACGAAAGTTATCGAAGAACTTCACTTTCGACAACATCCGAAGAACCTGAAGATTTTTCTCTTCACGACGTAGCGAAGTGAATGGCCTTTTTTGAGGCTTTTTTGCCCTTCCGCTTTTTCGTCTATGAATAGAGCGGATGCGCGTAAAAAAAGTACTTTCAAAAGGCTAGTGTTTTAAACGTATATTAAATTTTTTTTTTTTTTTTTTTGTACTTTATTCTTTAAGTTCATGCGTTATAATAAGTTTATACATTAGGTACTCATGAAAGGCTTGCAATTAAATTGTTGCAAATAAAGGGCTAAAAATAGTGCGCAAGGTTTAAATGGTAGTGTTTTACGTTCGTACCAGATTTTCGTCATCAGATGCGTGAATGTTTGACTTAGTAAAAAAAAAAAAAAAAAATGACTAACTAAATTTTAATGTTCAAAACGTATTCTCTTACAGACGAATATTTTTTTACTTTTCGAGATAAATTTGTCAAATTTTATTCTTAAACATGTTTGAACTTGATTGTTGATTGGTGTATAGACTGGGAAAAAAATGGTACTCGAGAAAATACAGTTATTTGCAAATCAAGTTACGATTGTCGAAGGTGACGAAAGTGTGAGATACGAAGGTTAATGACGAATTTTTACAAATGATGAATTCTAGACTTAACATCCAATTTATGGTAGTTCATGTCAAAAGTAATTTTTTGACAAAAATGTTTTATTGATAATATTGTAAATTTGCATGTTTTAACACTTTTTGAGCTTTGAATTCAAAGTTACCTATTTTTTTTATTGAATTTTTCTAGGGTTACTTCAAATACTATACAAAAAATTTTATTGAAAATACATTGCATGTTATTTTAAAGATATTTTTATCCTTAAATTTATTATTTTTATCTTTTTTGTAAGTAGGTATTTATGTATCGATACATTTGTTTTCAACTTGTTGCACCTTAAATTTGGTGCACTAGTATACAAGTTTAAGTACATCGTAAAAGGTCATGAATGGTGACGAAATTATTTTCTTTTTTCCTACTTTGTATAACGTAACAGCAAAAATAGGTTACGTATTGGATTCTATATTTTTTTTTTCGCAGAAATTAGTTTTTTTTATACGATCTGTATTCCCCGAGACTTTTACTATTTTTACTGATTTAAAATATTAATTTTTGAATTCTTTTACAAACATTTGCATGCTTATGTTTGATAGAAATAATTACTGTAAAATGTGATAATATTTGTTAATAACAAAGTTTAGAGCAACTGAGGGTCCTGAGCAACCTTAAAAATCTTATTTAAGGTCGAAATTTACTCTTTAAAAAACTTACAAATTAAAAAGTAGTCGAGAAATTGTTAAATTTGGAAAAATTTAATACACAGCGAATATTTTTTGGAAAAATAAAAAAATACCTAAAAAGCTAAACAAATACATACACTCACACACACATAACTATAAATATTTATTTGTTAACTTTAGATATATTAAATTCATTAGTTACTGATTAGCAACTTCTAATGTAGTAAAATTTATTGTAAAGTATTCTTGTTCTCATTGAATTACTACACGTATATGTTATGAGCTGTGAATCATTAAATAGTTAATTGAGCTTTACTCTGTATGATTTAATTAGCTCATGTAATAATTAATTAGTGTGCAAAAAATGATGTAAATTTTCTTAATTGTTAGTGTTGTGTACGTATAAGGTAAACGTAATGTTTTGCGATGTGTTTAAATGTGACGGCAAACCATGATTCTTATGATAACTATTATTTTCATCGTCGTTATTGCTAAGATTATTGTCATTGCTCTTATTATGTTGTATAAGTACTTTTTACAAGTTTTATTTTACGTGTCTTAGACTTACTACTTACTGTAAGTGTTCTTAATGTTTTTTTACAAATTCATAATTTAAACTATTGACTTCTACATTTAAATAGATTAATGTTGAATTCAATAATTTTTTACAAACTTCAAGAAACACTATGTTAACGGTTTTATCAGTCTTGTCGATCAGTTTCAATTGTCAATTGTTTGTAGTGTCGTATCATGCCATTACAATATTATATTTCTTACGTTAATGGCTTAGTCTACCAGTGCCTTTAAATTGATGTAACCATTATTTCACGAATTTAAATGTGATCTATCAAATCTTAATCGGTAACAGGATAATCTTTAGTGGTTATGAAAAGTTTTTGACTGTTTGTTGTATTTTAATGGTATGACAACATAAGACTGAAATAGATATTACAAGTTTCAATTCCGTGACCCTAAAAGCAAATCGACGTGTATATACCCTTAGATAGCTAATAAAACTTGTTATTGAAAATTGACTTACGCTTTGTTATTTCAAGATCGAATGGAAGATATACCATGATTATTTTTTCAACGTATTCTAAACAACTTTTGAAGATAATAAATATACGGCAGACTCGTGGGCAATAACTCATAAATACAGATTCATCACTGAAGACATAATACTTGATCAAGATAAAAATCAGACATCGAAACGAAGAATTTGAAATTTAATGTGATTTTTTAAAATAGTAGATAATAAAAAAAAGGATATTTCCAAGAACAGACGACCCATAAAGGGTCTAATTTGGGCTTCAGATACGTATTAAGTGATGAAAAACAGTACATGCCACATTATTCTTTTGTAATTAATTAACTAATTAATTAATTTTTTTTTTTTTGGTCCTGTGTATTCTTGCAGACTGTTTCAAAATTATTATTTTTTTTTTTTACGTGCTGACTGTAAGATATATGAAGCAAAAATGATTGTAAGTTAACGTGATTCTAACAAATATTGAATAGTCTTAAATCAGGCATATTGTAAATTTAATTTATAGCGTGAAAAAAAAGCATTTACAAGTGAATTATAAAATAGTATAAAAAAGACTTAAATTTGTAATTTTTTCTTGGTAACATTACGATTAATGATGTATTTTTCTTTCTGTTCACAGAAATCAGCAATTATTTTTGAGAAAAGAAGTAATTTTTGGTGATGACTTAACATCCAGGAGCTATCAAGCCAGCACGGCTTCAGGCCACCTCGCTCATATTTTTGAGCACTAAATTGAACCAAATAATCCATCACCCTAGGATTCTACCTGTCAGTATTAATGTATAATACAACATAAGGGAGAGCACCTACATTCAAGTAGTTCAAAACCATATAATCCCATACTCTGAGAGTTACATCAGGTTTTGTGTGATGATGAAAATGCCAAAGTATTATTAGTACCAGGATGATTGATCTAAAGACCTGCAATTTGAGCTAAAAACATGTTTTTATAGTACCTAGACATAGTAGTACTTTTTGATTCACAAAATTTTTAGTAAAAAATCGTCAAGAGCCCTTTTACTCCCTTCCCTGCATACCTAACTAGACTTTTTTGTAGGGCGTTATTATTATTATTATTATTATTATTTTTATTATTATTATTATTATTTGGATTATTGTTATCACAATCAATTAATTTATCACTTTCTACTGTTGGACTTTTTTCAAGCTTTTTTTGATTTTTATGCATTTTTGGTCTCTCCTTAACAAAAAACTATACCAAAGCTCTTCACCAAACAAGATACTTTTTTTTGAAGCTTGGCTGAATAGTTGTATAAGTAATTAATTATACTGTGTATTTGTTATCGTTTATGAAAATTATATTGTATGCTACGACTTCTATCATTGTTTCATTTTAATCAATAAAACTGTGAAATGTACAGCTTATGTACGTTTTATAAAGTGCACAAGTGAATGTTAATTAATATTATAATTATTTTATAATAAATTTTTGTTATAAAATTAAAATTATTTTGCATGTGTTACTTTTTTAAATCTTTTCTTTGTAGGTGGTGTTAATTTTTCTGCAAACATAAATAAAAATTAAAGAAGGTGATCCGTCAATACGCATGAAAAGTCAAAAAATCACGCATGTTTGGAATGACATGAAAGGAAATTAATAGAAAAATTATAAAAACAGTTTTTTGCAAGATCGATGTATTTTGTAACATAATTTTAGGCTTACAGTTAGAAGAAATATGATGGTGTTTATGTAACACACGTGATAAAGTTGATAAAAAAAGATGAATATATTCTGTCTGTTGAAAATTTAAGTATTAAAAAGAAAGTTGTAAGCGCAGTCGAGGTGTTGTTCCACATTTTGCTAAATATGTTGTAGAAGAAATATGTATCTAGAATAATATTTCTCCCTCTTAATCAGTACTCTTTCAGACGTTCACTATCCAATAACATTGATTTGTACGTGTAATAAGTTCAATTTTTTTACCTATGAAAAAAAAAAGAAAAAAAAATCTAAAATAACCCTTAGGTTTTACTTAAAACTATTAATTTTGAATTTCAGATTACTACAAACGATTGGGTCACCACGTGTGTCCGGATTGCAAGAGAGAATACCGCTGGCTTCAATCATTGATTCGTCACAGAACTCACGAGTGTGGTGGAAAGACAC
Organism: Copidosoma floridanum; assembly: GCF_036245765.1. Classification (NCBI taxonomy): domain Eukaryota; kingdom Metazoa; phylum Arthropoda; class Insecta; order Hymenoptera; family Encyrtidae; genus Copidosoma; species Copidosoma floridanum. The sequence goes on along the minus strand of NW_028321889.1, from coordinate 1,860,488 downwards.
CACAGCATATGTGCAGCTGGTGCCCCCAACGATTCCGACACCACTGGCAGCTCAAAAAGCACCTAACTACGACGCATTTGCACATATATTTTAACAATAGAAAATGAATCCATTGAATTTGTCTCGTTTGTGCAGAAATTTGAGAACAAATTATCATTCGTAGCTGTATTACAAACCGAAACTATCATTTTTCACATTTGTAGAAGCGAAAAAATAAATAAATAAAAAAAATAAAAAAAATGAAACAAATACACCATTTCATTTGTGTGAATTTTCAGTGGGATCTTTACGTGAAATCGCTTGATCACGCTATCGGTAAACAAGTATCTGTTTCTTCAAAATATCATCCACACGTTGACTCGGCCCGCTTAACCAATCACAAAGCACACATTATGTTCGTCTAACTCTCTTTGTCAAATAAAAATGATAAGAATAAATGAACAAGTAATAAAAAAAAAAAAATAAATAAACAAATAAAAGTTTCAGCTAAGCGAAACAAAAAAACCTCCGCCTGTTGCAGAGCTGCCATACGATCCGCTTTACCTAGGCCAATTGGATCCGATGCTGATGTACAGTGTATCGCAAACGGCGCACGGCACTTACATGTGCAATACCTGTTGTAAAGAGTACACTTGGAAGAAGTCGCTGCTGCGCCATTTGCGCGAAGCCGAGTGCGGAAAGAACTTCAAGTACAGCTGTCAGCTGTGCAACAAGCAGTACCTACAAGCGACGCGATGTTCTCAATCAGCATATGGCGTCGGCTCACTCGCGAGTTGATGGAAATGTCTGTTAATCGACAATTGGTGGTGTGATTTTTTTTTTTTTTTTTCAATTGAAACCAACGGTGAAGAGGTGGACTTTTCTGAGCTCAAGTCCCCATTTGTATTATAATATCAAATGTATACATTTTGTACTCTTTCAAATTTCGTTGTACCTGGTGTCTCTGTACAAGTCGAACATTGATTTACACGACTAATCACTTGATTTGTGATGAGTAACAAGCTCAGACAAATTTTAGTTATCATCAGGTCGATGAAAATCCAAAAATGCAATCAAATCTGTTACCAGTGACTCGATGTCATGTATATAAATATATAATAAAGGTTTTGCTATTATTACGAAAAACAAGTGTGAAAGTTGCCAAAGCTGCTTTCATTCCTACTTAACTCGTTTACGATTCCTCTAAATTGTAAGTTACAAATCGATGGAAAATAAATAGTAGCACTGACGCAACGTTTTTCCATTTGTTTCAGGTAAAGTCGGATATTGCAGTTTCACTTGCCTGAAGTGCATGTACTGTGACAAGAAATACGTGTCGCGCAGTGCTCTCGACAGGCACATTAAAAAACGATGCTACTCTAATCCACTGTTGATCAGCAAAATTTGTGGAAAAAAGTTGGGCAGCCACGTTAACTGGCGGCAGCACCAAAAAACCTGCCATTTATCCATTTACAAAAGATGAAGACATTTTTTGGCTTGATGCCTTGTGTAGTACGCGTGTAATGAAATGAATAAAGAAACCATCTAAAACCTCAACGTGATAACAAAATTTTTTGGATCAATGCATATTAAACAAAATTTCAGTGTTTTTACATTTTTTTAAAAGCTTTTTAAAAAATAAGAAAAAAAGCAGCTTTTTTTTAAGTCACAATTAACAACTACAGCGCGCTGAAAAGGATTCGTTCTAAAAAAAGCATAAAATCCTTGCTGTTGCAGGTTACCACGAATCGTTGATAGCGACGGAAGACAACCGCAAGTACGTCTGCGTTTGCGGCCGCAAGTACAAGTGGAAAGAGTCTTTCCGTTTGCATCAACGTGTGGAGTGCGGACAGCCTAGACGTCACGTTTGCCTGTGCGGCAAGAAATTTAAGCACAAGCACCATTTGACGAATCACATGTCGTCCGTTCACAAAATGACCATGTTTTAATGTATTTAATCCAACTGAATAACAAAGTTTTATAGGCGACGGCTTATTACATAGAGTGTATTGTGTTTGTTTACTAGTTTTCATTCTCTGAGTGTAGAATTTTATAGTTCTTATCATTAATAAATCAATATAAACAATTAATACTCTGCAATTTACGCTTTCGTATGTTATTATATCTATTTCGTTTCTTTTTTAACCAATGGATGATTTTCAAGACACGAAACACTTTGAGCTTTATAAATATATGTAACATATACTTTTTTTCCCCATTCGTTGTCGTCCAAATTGATAAAACAGCGCGGAAATTTTTACTTTCAGCGCAGAAAATGTATCCTTGCAAAAGTTGCGGAAAAGCGTACTCTAGAAAATCCACGACTTACACGCACGAGCGGATTTGCGGGGGAGAGCGGAGGTTCGCTTGCAACCGGTGCGGCAACACCTTCAAGCTCAAGCATCACTTGATGAAGCATTTACTCTCGACCAGATATTGCCAGCAAAGGAGTTACGCAACAAACTACGAGTTTCCTATTTAGTTGAGCGCAAATCGGCCGTTTTATCACATCATAAACGTATTTTTGTTGTCATCAATTCACACTCCCATCGTTAAAACTGTAGTTTAGAAGATGCTCTTTAATAAATCGACATAACGAAACAAAACGTTATTTTTCAAGTTAATCACGAAAAAAACCCTCCGAGAAATTTTCTAATGTAAAATTTCAACCCGCAAGTGATGAACACGCTGATGAAAGTATTCGGAACTATTACCCATTACTTCTATTGAATTAAAAACTCTGAAGAAAAGATTGGTGTTTACGACTTTTTTTTCTTTCTTTACCTACCTGATTTCTAATATTTTTGAAGTTAACTAAATTTTTTTCACTCAGCCGCCAAAAGTTTGAACTCGTATATTTTTTCATGGGTTATGATTCGGATTACTCTCACAACAAAAACGCCACTTGTGGGTCAGAAGCTCATCCTTTCTTTCTTTTTTTTTCCTTTTACTCTAACAACATAACATGTACAGATGCATACATTATTTTAATTTTTATTAATTTATTTATTTATTTATTTTTATTTTTGAATAACTAAAAATAAAACCACCAGAAATATCGATATGAACAATCATAGTCAGACCTGTATATCATTTTTCAGCGCAAAATTTGTTTCCCTGCAAAATTTGCGGGAAATCGTACGCCAGAAAATCTTCGACTTACACGCATGAGAAGGCCTGCGGAAGGGAACCTCAATTCGTTTGTCTGCTGTGCGGAAAAAGGTTCAAGTACAAGCATCGGTTGCAATCGCATTTGACATCCAATATACATTCGTCGAGGTACAAATAACAATAATTGATGCGTTGGATGGCTCATTTTTTATTCTCATATTTTTATCAAAATCACTTGTAGCTCTTGTTATTTTTTTTCTGTATTGATGTGGCTCTTTTTCCACGCTAAACTTATTTTTACGATAACTTAATTTAAATTATCAACAAAATCATATTACACACTCAAATTATAGTATTACTACTGTTTAAGACAAAGATATTGCTACGCATTCGTGTTTTTTTATATTTTTTATACAGAACCATTCAATAAGATAAAATAATAAATTATACCTGTAGCACGTATTGCAGTCGTTTTAGAAAAAACCATACAAGAAATCAAAGGTTTTTTTTAACAAATAACGGGATTTGCGTAAATAAAAAAAAAAAAATATTTTTTTGTAAAAGAATATTTGTATAACTTTTTAAAACTCAATAAAAATTGTTGTTATTAGACGGAAAACGTTTTACTTTTTCGATAATAATACACCCTTACCATATTAAAGTATGCAAAAAACAAAGATGTAATCGTACTAACATGACAATAATAAATTCTGTTTCAGGAAAACCATGTCTGTGCATTGATTGTGTGTCGAAAGTATCGAGTAAAAAAAAGTCACTGCAGATACACTCACGAGTAAATTTGATACGCTATCCAGATGTAAATGTCCCATTTATTACTATTTTCTTGCGCAACCACACTACGCCCAGCAAATACTTTATAAAAGCGTCACATTCTAATATATATTTGTATATTTTTTTGTGCAGCATAACTCGTCGCACAAACTTTAATATTGCGCATGATGAAGAAAAAAGCAATGTACATGGAAATAAAAAATAAAAATTTTCAAACTACGATGTTAAATTGTATACATAAATATGTTCAGCTTACAGAGTGGATAAGGTAAACTCCCCCTTCCCCCCATTTATATCGATCATTCCATGACACGCATATATATATATATATATGAGCTTGGTTTTACTTCACAATCAATAATAACAATAACAACGTTTCACGCGGTCCGCAGTTCATATCTTTTTCCACTAAAGTACTTCTCGTTTTGTTTCTCAGGTCGCGTTCCGGTGTTTCGTTTTCCGCGAAAGCAATCGTTGAAAGGTGCCGCCTACCAGCAACAGAGACGCGGATATCACCATAACGATCGCCCCCACGTTTGCCCGGCATGCAATAGTCGCTTCAAGAGAAGATATCACCTCAATCGTCACATGATATCCACCTGCAAAATCGAATTCCACAACATGTGATTCGCATCTTCGTTGTTAACTTTACCCTGTATCTTTTGGGCTTTGGGTCTCTTTGCGTGTATTTTTAAGTCAACACTGTTTGGACAAATCGATCGTCGCAGATTGCACGATTTTTATTGTCAACTACTTGTATCTTGTATGTTTTTCTCTGTTTGAATTTTTATTTATCATGTTTCGTACGTTTGGATTGGATTGACGAAATAAAACCGCTTCACTGCAGAACTTTAGATTCATTTTTGTATGTTCACTGCGACCCTGTTGTTTTTATCTTTGGTTTGCCACGGGTTATTATTCGACATCACCGATCACCTTTGAACTTCATTATCGATTCTAAATCAGCACAATTATGTCAAAACCAATGTAACATTTGTATGAAAAAAAAAAATGGCATAAGAAATGTTTTTCGTATTAAATAAAGAAAAAAAAAAAAAACAAAAACCTACATCACTGTTTGCATCGAAAAAAACTCCAAGTAGTACTTAATTCACAAAAAAAAAAAAACAAAACAAAACAAAACCAGTGTGTGCATTACATAGTATACTATATGCCTGTACATGATTACCAGTAGCTCCTAGAACCCTCGTAAATATAAGCCTCCAACGCACCGCACTCGCAAACCCAGGACCAAAAAAAAAAAAACAAAAATAACCCGCTGAAAATCCGCCTAAGTATGTGCGCCTAGAAAATCACCTAGACAAAGCAGGCTAGTGTTTTAGTGCAGCAAAGGAAAAAAAAAAAAAAAAAAAAAAAAATGTGCACGAGAAAGAGAGACACACAAGCCGGGCTCTGCTTTATTATTACAGGTAGTAGTCGGCGTCGTCGACGTCAACGTATCTCCGCGTACAACGCAAACGACCATCAGCAGCAGCAGCAGCAGCAGCAGCAGCCGCGCGTCATCCACAAGTGCGACGCGTGCGGCAAATGTTACCAGCTGGCCACGTCTTTGAAGCGACACGTGCGCTTAGGTAGGCCCAAATATATATATATATTTCACGCAATTCGAATGCCTTGGTTGAATATTAATCAAACATTTTTTTTTTTTTTTCCCCCCATGCGTTTGATCGATCTCGTAGAGTGCGGCTTAGAACCAAGGCAGGGCTGCAACTACTGCGGCAAACGATTTACCCACAGGTTCAAGCTTACCCACCACATGTACTCGTGTTGGCGTAAACGCGAATTCGACGAGGCTGCCAAGCGCCGGGGTGGCTGACCAATTGAACGACCGACGCGGCTGAAGTAGTAGACAGCAAATATAAATACTTATGTGGTAGTTGCGCAGGGGCTAACAATTCCTTTCGTGTCCGACTTGAAGGATTTCTCGAATGCTGTTTGATGGTCGTTTCGATATTCGTCCAAAGAACGACTTTTCACTTTGCTACGGGTAAGTGGAAATCTGCCTGTGGTCACGGATTTTGGTAGAATCACCAAGACTTGGGAGTCGTCAGCCCCTTCGCGTGTAGGCTCCCTTAGGAAGGCGAAAGTAGACAATAAACAACTAATTTAGATTAGCTGATGCTACATAGTCTAAAATGATGTTGAAAGACGTGTGTGCGATATTTATAATGCATGCACACACATATATACACACCTTTGGACTTGATGGGCACAATTATTTTACGGATTTTCGAGTACTTCGAAAGGAAATTATTTTCCCAAAAAGGAAATGTAATGTTTTTGCAAGACAATTTTTTTTTTTTTTTTATCACTGCTTGTGACATAGTATTTGATCAAATAAAAAATAGAAATAATAATAAAAGTTCTACATACGTTGAGAAAATGAAGTTTATTGTCAAGTTTGTCAACAAGTATGTAAAATATGACTCAGTTTTTACCAAATTTTTTTTTTCTATCAAAACAAAGCATCGTGTTGTAAGCATCAATAAAAAAAATGTCTGGCACAAATTTTGCACAATACTTGCGAAAGTAATTATGCCCATGTTTGAACACACTTAGAGATTTTATTCGCCTGTTACATACTAGAAAAATTATTCTTACAGTCGTAAAGAGCTGGTTACAAATTAATAGTTGAGAGTTTATGAAAAGCATAAAACCAATAATGGATGTATATCAACTGTTAAGTACGATACATGCTTTTAATTAGGTATTTTCAAATATGATTTAATAAAACATAATTTTTTTGTTAAGTTGGTTTTAAAGTTTATATTTGAAATGTTGGATTTATGTGTTACTTGTTTTATACACTTTTGTCTGTCAAAATTCATCAATATTTCTATAAATTTTTATATTTTTCAAAAGGTCAGATGAAAATTTAAATACTTAGACATAAATTTAAAAAAATATATAAATACATGTTATTGCTATTTGTAGTTGTATGAACTATAACAGGGTCAAAAAAATAAAACTAATGATGATGTAGCAATTAAAAAATTAAGATAACAATAAAAATTAAATCACGTTATATAAAAAATAATATGTCAATAAGATGTTTGTTGAAAAGTTGTAATTGCCTAAAACTTATGTAGTGATATAAAAGAGTGATACAAATTTTTGCTAAAATATACCTGAATGCGTTGAAAATTATCAGAGTAAATAGTTGAATAAAAAAATGTTTCTAACAAAATATTTAATATTTAATCACAATTAGCTATTGTGATTTTTATAGTTTTGTTACAAATCGAGTTATTTAGTCATTGAAAAGCCATGAATAATTTATATGTGTGTATACTATCAACGCATCACTAAAGATCCTATAGCAATTACTGTTGTTGAGTATGTGAATTCACAAGTATGTTACGATTGTTTAAAATATAAGAATTTTACAGTAGTTAATTATTGACGTAGAACAAAGTGAACAGTCAATAATAAAATGTTATAAATTAACTGTATTTATTGAAAAATAAAAAATAATTAAAAAAATTTTAACCCCTGTTAGCATTAGTAAATGATTATTGTATTTGCTAGTAAATGTGTTCAATGAAATTTTGAGTTTTCCAGTAAATATTAAGATTATCACAATGGTTATTATTTTTACCTTATATTTTTGATTTGATAATTTTTCCAATATTTTTACTTGCAGTTCTATGAATTTTTTTTCCACCAGCACTTTTCATTTTCTCACTTAGTGTTTACGAAAATTCTACATTTTTAATTTCAATTAAACAACTCAATTTTTTTAGATTAGAGTAGTATTGAAAAGTAGTGAATCTTAAAGATGCCGGAAAAAGTGAGCTACTAATCATTTAAGGCCATGTTTGATGACCTTTTTTCACAATTGATAAATCCTAGACTTAATATACGATTGAAGATATAGTTGACGTTAACAATGATTTTTAACGTTTAACTAAAAATTATCATACCATACCTGACATATTTTATTTAAAATTTGCATGTCATAACCATTTCTGAGCTTTACATTCAAAGATACCTACTTTTGTTATTGAATTTGACTAAGATTGTTTCAAAGCATCATACGTTAAAATCTTTTTTAAATGACCAAAAAATGATCCGTATTTTTTGTAAGACATAGTAATCCTAGAATTCATTTTAATTACCTCACAAGTGTTGGTATGTTTCTTGTCCTTTGATTTTTCTTAACTTTGTTACATTTAAAAACTTTTTAATCTTTATGCATATTTATAAACATCGTAAAAATACGTAATAATAGTTTTTTAAATTAATTTTTCTCTTTCTCTATGAAACAGTAAAAAGATAATTCTGTATCTGCTTGTTCCCCGAGTATGAATCTTTTTATTTATTTATTATTTTTATTTTTTTTTTAATTGACCAATGTTTCAATAAAAGAGAAAATGCTAGATGTAGACTGTAGAAAATATGTATGATGTGGACTTAAAAAAAATATTTTTGTTTATTTTCATGTTACAAGATGCATAAAGAAAAAATTATTTATTTTGTATCACAGTGTTAGCACCTTACAATATTTTAATTCTCCGTAGTTAAAAAATAACTTGATTTAATCTGAATTGGTCAAATTTGTAATGGTTTTAAATAAAGTATATTACAATAATGATCTGAATATGTTTTGTTGATAAATATTAAAAAATTAACGTACTTTATATCTTTTTACAGAAACCAGCACTTGTTTTTAAAAAATGGGGTAATGTTTGACTGGAACTAATGCCAACAAGAGAAAATTATTTATTTCTAGTATTGTTCGATGTATTTATGATTTTAATTTTATTTTAGGTCTGCAGTTGGGAGTGATGATGTTCATGTAATCCATAATCAACTGCATAAAAAAGGTACGATTTTCTTTCCAAGTGCACAAAAAAAGAAAGCAATAATCAAAAATCCACAACAAAATCAATACATGCTTACAAGATTTATTTTTATGTTTACAAAATATATTAAAAAATAAATAAATATTCACACAATAAAAAATTTCTCCCTCCTTATTACTACAATTTTAAAAGCTAAATCAGAAAACATGAATTTTTTATTTCAGATCACTACAAACTAATAGGCAATGACGTTGGTTCAAAAAGGAGTACGACTAGAAGTAGCCACTGATTCGTCACAAATGGCAGATCAATAAACTACCAACTACAGTGCATTTGCACATATATTAAAAAATGTGAATATAAATCAATTGAAATTATCTCGTTAGTACAGAATTAGAAGAAAAAATTACTCGTTACTGTATCAAGAAAAAACCCATTATTTTTTACGTTGGTGGTTTAGTTAACGATTCGACGACCGTAAAAACAAAGCTGATTCTTCCACCCTTGATTTCTGCGATCAAGCGACCTTTCACGAATAACTTTGAATCATTTGTACAGGCTGGCGAATATTTCAGTGATACATTACCTTGGAGCAACAGAAATCGTCCTCGACTTTGACGATTGGTGCGACGGTACTGCCTGTTGTAGAGGTAAATAGTCTCTGCCAAAAAGCAGTTAAAACATAATTTAGTTATTGTTACCCTTTGCACGTAACACTGGCGCTCTATCAAAAATTAAATAATTGAAACCATGTTTTCATGTTGTTGTCATCTTTGTAAGCTTCAGAGGTGCAACTTTAATATATAATCCTGCCTTACAACATCTACAGTGAAGTACTTGGTGCAATGAATGAATATAAAGTCAACACCACCAATAAAAAAAAAAAAAATTATTTCAAATACATTTGTCAGTAAAAACATCATCGTCACTGAATCGTTATGAGGGTTTAAAAAATTTATTGTACGGAAAGACATTGGCTTTGTACTGTAGAGAGAACAGACAATGAAGATACTTTTTGTCAGATTCTTTGCTAAATTATTAAAAATATAATTGAGTGGGTCATGCGTTTGAAAGATGCCTTCGTAAATATTCATTACTTACTAATTAATATAGTAACAAATAGTTTTATTTCACATTAATTAACTCTTATATCAGTGAAACGGCAAATAAGCACGATGTGCCATGTGGTGATAGTGGAAAGGGAGTGATCACACAAAGTATTTAATTGTTGGAAATCATTATTAATTTAGGAATATGTAATAATAATATATTATTAAAGGTCCTGTGACGATTACTGTAGTTGAATATATACATATATATATTTTGAATTCACAAGTATGTTACGATTGTCTGAAGTATACGAATTTTACAGTAATTAATTATTAGCGTAGAGTAAAGTGAACAGTCATTACTACAATAATAAAAATAAACTGCATTCACTGAAAAAGAAAAAAACGAAGTTGTTAAAAAAAATGTTTTTAATCTCTGTTAGAATAGTAACGTAATTTGCGTATTTGGGTGCAAATGTCTCCAATGAAATAATTTTTTCAGTAAATATCAGGAGTTTTGCGATAATTGTTATTTTCATTATTTACTTTTGATTCGACAACATTTTTACCTTCAGTTCTACAAATTTTTTTTCCCTCGAAAATATTTCATTAGCGAACCCACCGGTACTTTTCGCTTCCCCATTAGTTATTTCGCAAAAACTTCCAAAGTCTTCTCAATGAAACGAACAATCAAATGACACCAAGCCAAATGTGTTTTTTCTAACGATCGATTTTCCTGAAAATTTCAGGTATTCTGAGCTCGCTCCTGCTGCCGTCTGGAGAATTAATGCCGTATTACAAAAACCCCCAGCCGGTTGTCCGCTGCGTCGATTCCAACACTTCAATGGAGAAAAAGCACATCTGCGACCGCTGCGGCAAATCGTATCGGGCTTCGACTTCCCTCTCGAGGCACAAGAGGCTGGAATGCGGAGTGTTTCCCGCGGAAGTTTGCAGAATTTGCGGCAGACGTTTCAGGCACAAGTTCGTGCTCAAGTCGCACTTGCTCACCTGCAAGCGGAGAAACGTCGCCATGAGATGAATTTCGCGGGACGAAGAAAGAACGCTCTAGAGTAGGAATCTCTACACTTCGATTCGCGATCTGTATACCGTGAAATCGCGATCGCTCACCATCTTCGTTTATTTTAATATTTTTACGCTAGGCTATTCCGAAATTTTACATTGTTTATTTAGGTGATAGTACTGTACTATTTTTTTTTGTACATAATGCTACAATAAAATTAATTTTAATGTAAGTTTCCATGCAGTAGTTATAATCTGGCGTAGCACGTACCGTTTTTAATCGTACCATTTTTTGTCGCTCATCAATTAAAAAAAAAAAAAAAAATGAATTAGATAATGTTATTTACAGCTGTAACTGTGGTGCGCTTTTATTTGTATGTTAGTAAAAGTTACTTTTAAATAAAGTTATTTTTGAATAACGTAACAATCGTGGGGTTAAATCATTACCTCCTGTAATTGTGTGGCCAATAGTATTTAGATCCCGTTCCCCAAGACCCTCCACGTTTGTCTACCAGTAAAAAATGCAAGCAGTCCTCGACGATACTTTCGTGGATTTTACTAATACTTACGTTATCATTTCAGGGGAAGAGCTCGAGAAGAGCGTGAAGAGCGAGGCTGCGACTCGAGAAATTATCCCACATGGAGCACCGACGGGCCGACGCGTGAGAAAAAGCAAAACCCCGTACGCGCAGCAAAGTTTTTTCTGCGCCGAGTGTGGCAGAGGTTACAAGTACATGAACTCACTGACTCGCCATCAGAATACCGAATGTGGCTTGCAACCTAAGCACCTCTGCACTGTGTGCGGGAAAAAATTTTACCGACATTGGGAGCTAAGAATACACAAAAATGTTAAGCATCATTAATTTGCGCGAGCACCCCATGTAAGGCTATTTCAATAAATTTTCTGTATGCAGAAAGAAAAAGAGAGAGGGAGAGAGAGAGAAAAAAAAACAATTGTTTACTTTTTTTGTTGCTTTCGATCTCGATGGTTGTTATCACGTGTCAGGCCAAAAAGTACAGTCACAATGACGATTACCAGTTAACGCAGTCGCTGTGCTTGCAAACACAATTAGCACGTTATAAGAGAGACACAATATTCACTCGGCAGTGCGTTCTCCGTATTCTTTGAGGTATCGATTGTCATGGACTAAAATACAATGCTTTCAAATTGCCGCAATTTTGGCGAATGAAAAAAAAAAAAAAAAAAAAAAAAAGATCCGCTGCCATGACAAAGAGGGAGAATACGGGGAACGCCATGGTCGGCGCTTCGCGAGCCCTTTCGCCGCCCGATCTAACCCCACGTGCTCTGCTTTCTTTTGCAGAAGACGCGATGCTGACCAGCGTGTGGCTGGCCGACGCCACCGACGAGGACAACGTCGAGCACCCCCAACAGCAGCAGCAGCACGAGGTCGAGGCCGTCCTCGACGACCCGATGGTGCCCGAGCAGTTCCTCGAGGTCGACATGAACAACTTCTACCTGCCCACGCCCCCGGAGAGCAGCGAGCTCTGGCAGGAGAACTTCCTCACGGCGAGCGGCAGCAGTCTGCAGACCTTCAGCTCGGTCTCGGGGGCGGCCGCGGGCAGCGGGGCAAAGACCGGCAAGCCGGTTCGGGGCAACGCCGAGCGGCGCTTCTACTGTCCGAGGTGTGCCAAGGCTTTTTCGCGCACGGACAGTCTGCGCCGCCATGAGAAGCTCTACTGCAGGAGCAACCGGGAGTCGGATCAGCCGGCCAAGAGGGAGGTGGTTAAGAAGGACGGGGTAAAGAAGGAGGCCCTGAAAAAAGAGCCCAAGCAGAGGCTCGCCACGGCGCCGTCCTGAGGCAAGGGGCGCCGGCGCCGGGGCAAGCGTGGGCGGGCCGAGCCGCAACAGGTGGCCTCCGCGTAAACCATCATTCATATACTCTCTCGCGTCGGTGTTTTATTTTTTTTTTTTTCCTTTTTCTTTTTCATTTGTTTTTCATTTTACTTTTCGTTTGCCGCGCGTCCTCGCTGGAGCGGTCCGTTTTGGGTCAGTGTGTGTGAGCTGTGTCGGTTGTCGGGCTTGTTTCAAAAATATCACTTTGTCGCTTCGATTTTACCAACGAGAAGCGATGTTTTTGGTGAACACGGGAGTTTTTATGGTTGGCGATATTGTAAGTGCGGTAAGCGTGGGTTTTTTTTTTTTTTTTTCGATTTGGTAAAGATAAGACGCATCGAAAAAGATTTTTTATTTTCGGTAAGAGATGTTAATTTCGAAATTTGATGAAACGTATTGGAAAATACAACTGTGGCTGTTCGAAGATTTGTACATTTTTTTTTTTTTTTTTTCGACGTCATAGATTTTTATTTTTTGATTGAGATTTTTTTTTTTTATAATTATGGCTATCGTTGAACCCATGTACATATATTTATACATGTGCATTTTTACACATTGCTCAGAACTTTTTATGACTCTGCGTGCATATTAATTAATTACATCGATATACAATAGTATAGGTACAATTTGAAAAAGTTACTTTTGGCCTTTCTCAATAAAGTTAAAAATTATTTAACCACGTCACGTTTGCGTCTAGGATTATGAGTTTTGTAACAAAAAAAAAAAAAAAAAAGGAATGAAAAAAGTTAATTTAAAACAAAAGCCAAATAATAATTATAATTTCACTTACTTTAAGTGCCATAAAAATATTGTAATTTTGCTTTTGCAAAAACTCTTTATTAATTTTGTTTATGTGACTGTTCTAACAATTTTATAAAACACACTTTTTCACTTTTTTTTTTTTTTTTTTTTTTTCAAAGTAAATTTGTAATTCTAGTAGAGTGATGCTAATTAAATGTCTTAATCAATCATAAGCGCTACTGTGAGGTAAAAACATATACAGCAACGAAGACTCTTCAGCTGAGTGTTTTTTCAAGTTAAATTTTCAAAACCAGCTGAAGAATCCGAATCTGTCCAATAGTGAACTAAGCTATAGTAATTTTTTATTTTTCAAACATTGTGAATATATAACGTACAGTGAAATGAAATAGAAAAACTATTTTTTGAAGTGGTATAAAAAAAAAATGAAATAAAAAAAAAATTTTTAACTTTATCATTTAAAGCCACTTTTTCATCGAAACTTGTAATCGAAAGAAAGGCTTATGTACAAATTTTGGAATTGATAAATGATTACAGTAAGCCTTAAAATTTTCATTTTGTCGTTAATTTAGTACTTAGGCTTTTGTATAAGTGTACCATAAATTTTTATATTGTATATTTATTTTTATAGAAAAATGTTTTCCAATTTCCGTAAAAATTGTTTTGTTTCCACGAAAATTCAAAAAGCAATAGCAATATACATTTTGATTACAGTAACTCTTAAAATTTTTTCACAAATGCTTGAGATTCCCTATTTTGTGCTCATCAAGATGTGTTGTTCAATTTACAACAGTTGTGGGAAAAAATATTTTTCACGCAAGTAAAATAAATAATTGCATCACCAAATATAGTTTTGAATGTTTTTTCTCTAACATTAGTATAATATCCGTTAGGCTAAGAGTCGTTGTCTTCAAAATATTGTACTAAAATAAATGTATCATAAATTAAAATTTTTCAAGCTTAATAGTACACTTGATTCAAGTACCTAAATAATAATACGCCATTTGTATCGTAAAAATAAATTAGTAAAAAAAATAAATTTTTCCGCGTTCTTCATTCTACCATACATACCTTTTATTTTATGATTACATGAAAAAAAAAAAAAAAAAAAAAAAAAAAAATTGTAATAATTTTTCTTTTCATTTATTGTTACAGCCCAACAACGAAATTGTCTTTTCTCCATTGAAGTGCATCGCAAGTATCAAGCAAATACCGAGTTACAATTCACACATTATTTCATGTATCACAATAAAGTTATTGAAAAAATACACAAAGGCCTTATACATGTGGAATGAAAAAAAAAAAAAAAAAATTCTCATGCATATTTTACTCATTTCAACATCGATCAAATAATCATGTGGAATCGGTTATAAATGTCACAAACAAACCACGTCCTACTCTACATAAGATAAGCCATAAAAAAAGATGTGTTTAAACTAATGCAACAACCATCTGTTTTAGACTCGAAGGACAGCAGTTCGGAGGTACATGATCTCCTAGACACCCAAGGATGGATGCCCCTGTCCGGCGTCGGTTACCGCATATCCAAGGAAAACTCGGACGCGGTGAAATACATGTGCTCCCACTGCGGCTACGCATTTCACCGTCTCGGCTACTTAAACAGTCACGTAAAAATCTGCAGCCAGATCAACCGACAGCAGCTGCACCAGCAACAACTGCAAGAGCAACACTGGCAGCAGCAGCACCACCACCACCAGCAACAGCAGCGCATGGAGTCGATGTACTTCGTCTGCCACATCTGCAAAAAGGTTTACCTGAGCAAAGGGAGCTTGAGCCGACACAGGAGGTCCAATTGTCCTGGAACCAAGATTGCCATCTGCGGCATCTGCGACGTCGAGTTTTCCTGCTTGAATGACATGCTGCTCCACAAGGAGGAACACTTCAGGGACAAGCCCACGATTTAAAGGGGCTGCCTTTTTTTCTTTTTTTTCATTTCAACTATTAATCGTTATTACGTTGTACTTTATGTATTTCCGTGACATATACTCGATAGTGTGAAAAGTTGTAGTTATTCCAAAGTATTTCATCGGTGGTTTTTACTCAAACGTGTAATCCGGTTGTCGAGAAACATTTTTTTTTTTTTTCAAAGTTCCTTAAAAGTACACCTTAAGGTGGTTCTTCACCTAACCCATTTACTTAAACTTACAGGGAAATTTGGAGGGATTGTTATTAAAGTTATAAGGCATCTTTCTTTAAAATTTCAAGTCCCTTTATCAGGCAAATTTTTGAAAACAAGTCATTAAAAAAATGCACTTTTAACATGTGTTCTTATGTAGGTTACTTTTCCATACTACGATATCATGTAATATCTCGTAAAGTAGACTTAAGATCGTAATAGAAAAAGTTTGCAGTGAAAGAAGAACTTTTCAGCTTTCTAATAATATAACAAAAGTTTGGGCTGATCAGGGAATTAGTATACGATATTTAATCGTAAACGAAATGTCTGCCGTGTAAACTGCGGCAACGTCTGCTTGAGTAGGAGCGTACATGCCATTTTCAGAACCTTGCGTCAAAAAAAATTTTTTTTACAACTCTTACTCTGACTTTATTAGCTTGTTTATTTGTATGTAAATGCAATGATATTATATTCAAGTGCCAGTACAACATATTTTATGTTGCAAATAATACGCTAATCGAAAATTAGAAAATCACAGGGTCCCGTGTCGCTTTGATACGGCACCATCGTGAAGAACCACCTTAAAAGGTGGAAACGATGAAGTCGTATTTTGTTATTTTTCGGTATTACTTTTTTTTTGTTATTACATCTCACAGTGCAGAATTGACAGAACTCAGTTACGTTGTAGTTATTCCAAAGTATTTCATCGGTGGTTTTTACTCAAACGTGTAATCCGGTTGTCGAGAAACATTTTTTTTTTTTTTCAAAGTTCCTTAAAAGTACACCTTAAAAGGTGGAAACGATGAAGTCGTATTTTGTTATTTTTCGGTATTACTTTTTTTTTGTTATTACATCTCACAGTGCAGAATTGACAGAACTCAGTTACGTCAATTCGTAAAATTCTCCAATTAGAAAAGTTGTCTGATCTCTTGTGAAAATAGCTTCCCACTTACAGTTTTTATATAAGAATCCAGTTCCGTCGAGTAACATTTTTTTCATCATCAGCATTGAAATCTCGAATCATATAAAATGCCACACTGTTAACAATTCAGTCAACGTAATAATTGATGACTTTCGCAAAAAATGTAGCATGTCGTTTTGTGTGAATGAATAAATATACAACCAAACAAGCTAATGTAACTTACGTACCGTAAATCGTATTATGACTTTCCAAAAATATTATGGTACTCGCTGATTTTTCAAAAACCAATTGTTTGATATGACGATATTTTCAGTGCCAATATAATAGAAAACAACGAAAATATAATATATAGCAAAACGTTCCTTGTAGTTATTTCGTGACACCCCCCCCCCCCCACGACTATGGTACTCCACTCCAAAGTATCCTCTTGATTAGTTTTATTATTTAAAACAACTGTACTATTTGTAATAACTAGTCGTTGCATTTAATGTTATTCTTTGAGTAGCACAAGACACTGCAAAAAATGGTGTAAGTATTTATCAAGAATAACAAGCGTAAGACCACTATCCTATGAAAACCTAATCGTTGAAACTCGAAGGAGACAACGACCCTCGTACGACAGTCGTAAATAACTCGCCTCGCTAACCCACGAATTTTTGTTTGTTTGTTTTCTCCCTTCACAGGCGGCTCCTTGCTGCAACTGACCAAGCCCATGTACGACCCGCTCCTGTCCCTGCAAGAGCTCAAAGCCGACTCGATCGCCATCAACGCCCCTGGCACCTCCAAACCTCATCAACACCACCAACAACCTTCGAGCGGTTACCCCCAACTGGTTTATGAAGAGTTAACTCCCATGATGATCAATCAGCAGCTGCTCTTCCAGCAGCAGCCGCACTTGCTTCATCACTACGAGTGCTCGGATTGTGGGAAAAGCTACAAGTGGCAGGACAGCTTGAAGCGACACAAGAGAGTCGACTGCGGGAACAAAGTGCGAAAGTACGAGTGTACCTTTTGCCATAAAAAGTTCAAGTACAGGTACGAAATGAAGAACCATCTCGTCAAGTGCCATGAGAAGTCTGCGGCTTACCGTGACAATGAGAGCATGTAAATGTAACACACCTTATAATGGAGCCTATGGTGATGATAGACAGGGTATATATATTGCAGTAGTTTTTGTTTTTTGTTATTTTTGTTGCAAAAATTTTTTTTCCCTCCATAATTTATTATTAAAAATAAAGGGTGTATAGTCATTTATTTAAATTTAAAGCTATAAGAGTTGCTAATATTTATATGTTGAAAAAAAGATTATTATCTACATCTAGTAAGTAATCCAATTAAAATTGTTTGTTGTACTTAAAACAATACATTCTAATAAAAAGACCGTTTGAAAATTAATGTGAAATTTTTTTTTGGTACCAACTGCCCAAATATTTGTGTACACCTTTAACATTTTATAAACCTCTTTTCAGTTTTATGTAACCACTGTTATCGTAAATAATACATTTATAAAAATATTTTTCAATACTTATTTAGAATTTTATTTCCAGTTATCCTTTATTCAACAATATTTTATTAACAAATTGATATTTTTGTTTTAGTTTAGTTGGATATCAATGCCATATTCCATGCATCTTTGATATTTGAAATATGAAAATGATGCGTCTGTATTTATTGTGATGAAAAAAATAATGCATGACTCGTTCTAAGGACTAAACTGGATACATAAAGGAAATCTCAAAAATACAATGGATTCAATTCTGGTGGCATACATTGATGCTATTTTTTTAAATTATTGTTTGGACATCAATAAAAGAAAAAGTTGATGAACCATTTTTTAAACTAATTGTGCTTTCTTTTATACATATGCATAATCTTTTTTTTTTTTTTATCAGTATTTTGTTGTAAAACATTTATTAAATAAAATTTAATAAAAAAAAAAAAAGAAAAAAAAAATCAATCACTGCGGTACTGCAATTGATAGAGTGCAATGTGCTTTGTATTTTAGGAATACACATTTTTGGTGATTGGTGTTTATTATTGCCGCTTATTATCGTTTGTATATATTTTCATATTTTACATATTGATTTTATTTATAATTGGTACGACAATGGTTTTCATCCTTCATAGAAAAAAGGCAGTTGAAAATGTTTCTGTAACTATTAAATAATAAGAAAACACTACCAAATGAATGGTACATGATTTTCATACATCAATCATAAAATGAGCAAAAACTTTTGATGTACAGGTTTCTTAGTTTTATACTGTTGCTTCTTCTACAGTAATCGGTTTTAGTTGAAAAATTATTAATTGATATGAAAAAAAAAAAAACTACTAAATAAAAATAAAAAGTAGTATGGATGGATTTTTTGTTACTAGAATATTATAAACCTTCATACCATGGAGTGCAGTTAAAACTAATTATTTAGAAAAAATAAAAAAATTTCTTTGACAAAAAAGCATATATCCTCATCCTCTTACCTACATTTTAAAAATATTTTTGTCATCATTTCCTTCATAATACCGATATTATTTCTTAAAGAATCTTGATTATAGCAGCTGCGAACAAAAATAAAAAAAGATTCTCCAATTATTTAATAAAATCATTGTTAAAATTTTTTAGGTGCATCTTTTATTTACAACTTTTCTCAATAATCAGACTCCTTTTTTATTCATTTCACAGAATTTATTAATTTAACAAATAGATTCAATTAAAAAAAAAAACTATTTATTAGTTATTGACAAAAAAAAGGAAAAATTTTTTACATCTCAAAGAACATATAAAATTACCATCAAAACATGGTGACAATAACATTTATTTTTACTTTAATTTTAATTTTGTATTTGTAAATAAAAATCATCTAAAGTTTACCAATATAATTCTTACTAAAATAAAAAATTAATTTTTTTTATCAAGGAAAATTAAATTAAAAAAATAAAAAAATGAATAACACATAGTATGAAAAAATTTTTTTTACTGATTTGCTACGAGGAAGAAAAATTACAACTTTTACCCCCGAATATGGAAAAGATATCTGGAGACGTGGTTGATATATGATGACAGTTCATTGTAGAACACATGCCTCATAAATTATTGACGACATTTTTTTTTCAAACTGTGCAAAGCTGATTTTAAGTCGACTTACAGAGCATCCAATAATCGTTCAACCATTAAAAAAAAAAAAAAAAAAAAAATGCAATTAATTATGTAAAGAGTCATAAAAACCTGACAAATTATTTGCCTTTTGTTTTAGGCGAGTTCGCAGATTTGAAAAGTGCAAAACCGATGGTCCATCTCTACCCAGAACAAATGCTCTACCTGCATCTCATGACCAGGGATGAAATGGCCACTAATCATGGACCCCAGAAATTTGTAGATCCAACAACGCCAACAACAGCGAGCACAGCTTTGAGTGAATCTGCGAGTTTTGAGTGCACAAAATGTGGAAAGTCCTACAGTCGATCCCATTCCCTGAAGAGACACGTAAAGTACGAATGTTTCATAGAGCCGCAGTTCGAGTGCCCCATATGTCACAAGAAATCCAAGCACAAGCATAATTTGGCGCTACATATGCGTACACATCAGAAACGATGAAGTATTTAACTCGTTGTTTTTTTTGTTTTTTACTTTCAATGGCTTTTATTTTTATCGTTTGAGTGGGAAATTGGTATTCAAAAGTCATAATATTAAAAAAAGTTACAATTTTTACAGTAAAACGTAAAACTGTACCGTTAATTTAATTACAATGATAATGTACCCTTGTAAAAATTAATCTACATAAATTAAAATCCATCAAAACTAAGCGTCAAGCTGTATTTTAACGCTCGACACATGGTAGTATTTTTAAATTAATTCAAGTGAGCGTGAGAATAAAATGATCAATTTCTCGCCGAATTTTAAGCAAAAATTGGAGGTAGCCAAGTATTAATAGAAAATACAGGTATGAATTGCTATTCGTCTTGAAAAATGATGTACGATTAATGGTCCTTGAAATAAATCACCAAGTTGATAAAAAAAACCAATCAAGTCTGTGGTACATTCCATTTTGCGCTTGTGCTCTTTCTAACGTACCCCAATTTATTCCTGTCCGCGTAACCGAAACAATGTGGGCGAATAGGTATATATACTTTCCAACTTCGCGTGTGAAAAACTGTCGCACCTCTCTTGTTCTTCACACGTGATTATCTGACAGCAAAAAACACACTTTTCCACTTCAGTCACAACACATTCGTAAACGATAACACAAAGTATGAAATTTTTAAGGGAAGACAAAAATGAACCTCTCAACCTCCCACACTGACTGTAAGGTCTTGAAAATGTCTCGGTCCGTGTTTCAGATCCACTTTCCTCGGAGACGGCCGTCACCTCGGACGAAGGACCACCGTTTGGTTGTCAGCGCTGTGGGCGCACCTACACTCATCGCTGCAATTTGCTGCGTCATCTACGGCTCGAGTACTCTCATATATACATTCTCACGCATATAAGAGCTAACCCGAGAACTTACCCAATGAGAGGAACTTGTGCCGGATCTTACGGATATTTTTCAGGTGCGGCGTCGAAGCTCAGTACCCGTGCTCCCACTGCGAGAAGCGCTTCAAGCATCGCCATCACCTACGCGATCACGAGCACGTTCATCTCAAAAGTAATGCGGTGTTTCCACCTGCTGTTCACGATCCGGCAGTTTTGGTGCACTTCAAACCCAAGGAGAAAAAGTAGAGAAAGATCAAATCGTAAAACGTACAACTGTTATATTTCTGCACGTCTCTTTGGATTAAACAAAAATACAAATTTCGTTTCATGTCTTTTTTTTTTATTTACACGAAAAATGTATACGATTAACGAGATTTTGTTGTTACAGGGGCGTGTAATTACTACAAATATACACACTATTACTTACAAAACCATCGTACACAAAATAATTGAAATAACGATAAATTAGAGATGCATTATACTAAGTAACACGAAGATGGGTTAGCTATATAAGCGTGCCAAAATTAATTCTAGTCCACGCTCTATAGAATTTTTGATAAAACTTTATCTTACGACCATAAAACTGTGTTGTGACTTACCGTCTTTTTTTTTTTTTTTTTTTTTTTTTTTAAGTTGAACCGATCCTACAGCACAACGAGAAAAAATAAAACTTTTTTACTCACTTTTATTCCTACGCTTTATGCTTGATAAGCACAACGATGTAAATTATGTAAAGTTGTAACGTCATTATAACCGTAGAAATAAACTTTTGTATAAATAACTCATTGTATGCTTTTTTTAACCAATGTTGCAGATAAAAAATTTTTTAAATTATTTTTTGTGTGTTTAAGGTTGTTTTTCCACAAAGTAAGTATCATGGCTGTAGACTAATATTTAATTTTTTAACTTAATCTTTGCACACTTGTACATATGAAAAAAACCACGGAATCAAAAAAAACTTGAGTAATATTTTCTCAAGTACATACAAAATTAATTTCTCTGCCAATTGGTCGTACGAATTTACACAATCAATTTCAGTGCCTACGGTGCATTTTTTACACTCTCAAATTATTGCATGCAATGGATTTTTTTTTCTCGCATCCGTACTAACGAAAGGTTAAAAACTTTTGTTTCAGCGAGTCAGCAGGTGTCGACTAATAATGTCCAAGACCGTTTCACGTGCCCGAGATGTTCGACGAGTTTCAACCGAAAAAACAATTTGCACAACCACCTTAAGTTTCAGTGCGGGCACTTGCCGAGATTCTCGTGCCCTTATTGTCCGTATTGTACAAAGCATTCCCCGAACGTGAGGACACATGTACGCCGACGCCACGTCGACAAAACTGTCTACGTCATAGACCTCATGCAACAGAACAATCCGATTTGAAGAAAATCATCATAAACAACTTTTTATAAACCCTATGGTATTAACTGTTGAATTAAGTTTTAAGAGCTCGAATAATACAATGGATAAGTACTTATTAACAGTGCTGTAGAAGTAACAAAATTAATTTCAAAAAATATATATTTTTTTACGCTAAATATCAAGACTGAGAGATGCATTATTGATTGTATGATTTCGATGGCCCATGGATATGTTGATTTATTTCGCAATAATCTAGAGTATGCTGCATTACCATTAGGTATAAGTCGATAGGAGTAGAAACCATATTTTTTAAATGTGTAAGAGGCAAATAAACATTAAAAAAACGAAAAAACCAGTAATCATGTTGCTGTTTCCCTTTTTTACACCCTTTTTTCCCCTCTTTACTAACATGTTTACAAAAGTTTAAAAAAAAGAAAGACTAATACGCATCAACGAATGTCACTAACTCTTTTGAAATGGTAAAAAAAAAAAAAAAAAAAAAAAAAGAAAAATCATCCTACCAGATCGTCGATCTTTTTCCGAGAGCAACGCTAAACCTCCTCGAATTGTTCCACTTGCAGATCACGAGTTCCACAACATATTCAAGCCCCTGATGTCCGGAGGGTACGTGTACGAGGGCCCGAAGGGCGTGTCGAAGGAACCCACCCTCGACCAGCTCAACTTCATGAAGCTCCTGAACCAGCAGCCGAAGCCACGTCCGTGGAGCATCCGAGTAAAGAACGAGGCCGAGCTCAAGCCAAAGGTGACGAAACGCCGGCACCGAAGGCTGGACCCCTTCTCGGAATACCTCAAAACGGTGGACCCCAATAAACCGTTGTCACTGGTGAGCGTGTCCCCGGTATCCCCGGCCCAGCGACACTTGAGCACACCGTCGCCGACCGTTACCAGCCCGGGTTTTGCTCTACCGAAGTCCACGGACTCGATTTTCGGCCTTCCGAGTCAGGACTTTAGGAGCGCCGAGTCACCCCACCGCTCCTCGAAATGAAGATATAGTCTTTGTATAGATGCTCGCTCGTTACCTTTGTAGCTTTTTATTTCTTACTATAAAAAATTATATTTATTTCTATGACAAACAAACAAACGATGCGCAGTACTCGAGTTTTTATTCCCGCAGTTTACGCCCCCAATGACGAAGCAATGTTTTTTACCTGCGGATAATTATATAGACACACGGGATGTAATTACTTTTTTACATGGTCAATGTTGATAACCAAAAATATGGCAGTTGAAAATAAATGTGAAGGTGAAAAAAAGACCAATAAATAAATAAATAAACATTGTACTGTGACTGTCTCTTACGTGTGTAATCCTTAGTGTAAGAACGTCTTGTTGAATAAATAAAAGTTTCTTTTTTTTTTTCTTTTAATTAAAAAATCCTTAATCATAAATTAGTGTTGATTGCTTATCGACTAACGATCATAGATGTATTAATTCTTCATCTTTGATTCTTTCCAATATTCTTTGTTACTAACTGGGATTGATCGGCTACTCTCTCGATCCGAAAAAAATGCCCATTTCGGCGGATAAAATCCTAAAACAAGGTTTTTCGCTTTCAGGCATCCCCTCCCCACCCTTGGATGTAAAAATCGAGCCAGTTTCCGAGGAGGAGAATCACGGAGATGAAATCGAGCCGAAATCCAAGCCGAGAAAAAATTACAGCCTCGAGCGGATGAAGATGTTCGAGGAGCGGCGCAACGGCAAGCGCCGGGTCATCCCGAATCGGCTGTACTTCGACGAGACCTACTCGTCCAAAGTTACCCCCAACACCAGAAAGTTTTACAATAAAGCGGACTACTTGCCAAAAAAGCAACCAACGTACAAGGAAAAGCCCTCGCCGGTGAAGGTGGACGAGAATGTGTGCTCGTGCCGCAAGTGCGGCAAGACCTTCATGCCCCGCTACCAGTGCCCGTTTTGCGATTACAGGTGCAAGTGGGTCAGCAACGTGCACTCGCATGTCAAGAGGGGACACCCATGCGAGGAGATCTTCGCACTTACCCTGTGGAACGATCACGTGTGCGTGACGAGCAAGCCCCTGGCCGAGCCTCGGCAGGATTGAGAAGGATTTTTTCACTTTGCTGGGTGGACGCGTACTTTTTGTCACACACGGGGTATAAAAACAAGGTTTAGGAGCGAACGACATCAGCTCCTGCGGGAAATTCATGTGCCTTGTTGTAACGTCGCGAGCAACTCTTATTGTATCTTCCACAGTTTTTGTTTGTGCGAAACCAAATATGATGTATTACAATGACCACCCACCTGGTTGTGTCCAACATATGTTTTGATGAATTTTGATGAGTAGTCCTTATCACCACTTGAAAACAAAAACGTATAAAAATAAATGTCCATTGCACTAACCCACTACCTGGTTTACTATAGAGAACGATAAAAAGTGCCTATTGCAGTAAAATATTTTTATAGGGCTAAGCAGTTGCCTGTTTTTATTTTGATAAAAGTTTTAGACTATGGTGGCTTGGTATCATACGTATTATTACTCCCAATAGAACAACAAACGGTATGTTGCTCAAAGTCCCCAGTCAGTTAATTTTCTCAAGGTTTATTTTTGTTAGTACTATTAATATTCTTCATTCTTTTTACCTTCACCATTATTATCTAATCAGCAGTTGTGCCTAGAAAAAAAAAAAAAAAAAAAAAAAAGTGCCAATTATATTTTTTGAAAAAATATTTTTGATTGGATTATTACTTATCTTTTAATAACATGTTCTTTTGCGTTTTTAAAATTATACACTGATATTTGATTATATTTCTGTTTGTTTACTATAGTTAATAGATTTAGCTCAACTCATTGTAAATCAATAAAAATGATCGTTATCAAAAAATAAAAATGTAAACATTTTTAACTACTGTTACCGTGTAAAATGTACAAAGTGTTTACACAATATGTGTGCTTACTTAAATCAATACTTGTGTAAAAAATATTTTTGTACAACTAATAAATACTGGAACAAAATGATTACCATTTTCTAATGATGTACAATTCACTTGAGTAAGAATAAAATAAATACTTTGTTATTTTATAAGCGTTACGTTTACTGAACATTGCAGTCTTGAAGAAATGACTGAAAACTAGATTCCCTTTACTTTTGTAACTATTGTGTACACGCATGACGCATTAAACAGAGTAGCAATAAAAAGTATTTTTTTCCCCCTTATTTTATACAAACAGTTTTAATTGTACTTGTCCTTCTTTTCAACTGTACAGTATTGACCAAACGAGCGGTGTCAGCCTCACCACACCTGCAACCATCGAACTAACCATGGTAAATTTTCAAATTTTCAGACTGGCTAAGATCCGTGACGCGGTTACCACCAAGCGCTCGCTCGAGCAGGTCCGAACAGCCCAGAAAACACCCGGGGGCGCGCACCAGTAAGCTCTTCCCGTGTCCGAAATGCCCCGCGGGCTTCTCCGAGAAAGGCTCGCTCACGAGACACCTCCGCTACGAGTGCAACCAATCGCCCAGATTCAAGTGCCCGTACTGCCCTTACCTCACCAAGTGGACCTCGTGCATCTACAACCACATTCGCGCGAAACACGACGGCCAGAAAGTCTATTGCGTCGACGTGAAGGCCGAGGAGGCTTGTATGGCAGGGAGGCGCAGCACCATGACTAAATCGTTCTGTAGTTCACGTTAAACTGTCAGCCAATTGGAGGCTCGTTTTTTTTTTCCCCAACTTTCTTCGGCGTGCACTAGAGAAGGATGTTTTTATTTTTTTGCACCCCCACGGAGTTGAAATGCACTTGAATTCCATCGTAACATCATCGGGGACGATTTTAATGTTTTCACGCAAATTTTCTGCACTTGATTGTATATGTATATTTCATCGTTGTATCGTTGTGTGTGACAATGCGATGTGCACCATGTCATT
Organism: Copidosoma floridanum; assembly: GCF_036245765.1. Classification (NCBI taxonomy): domain Eukaryota; kingdom Metazoa; phylum Arthropoda; class Insecta; order Hymenoptera; family Encyrtidae; genus Copidosoma; species Copidosoma floridanum. The sequence continues at coordinate 1,834,298 of NW_028321889.1, read as the reverse complement.
GTACGCAAGGAATTAACTGTCATTTCTTCTACTCACTGTTACAGAAATACCATATAACGCATCATGAGCAATGAAAAAAAAAAAATAAATAATAACAATAATAAATATATAAACAGCAAAAAATCGTCGCATCTTGTCGCAACCTCTTTTCCGACTAACAATAAGTAGTATAACGTCCCGTTGGCCGCTCCTCCGCCCGATCTAATGACGCGACATTTTATTTCAGATGCCAATTACTACTACATAGACGTGAACGACGAGAGTCTCGTGTACCAGCAGGGCACGAGCCGCGGCAGCAATTACTACGGGAGCAGAAGAAGACATGGGGCGAAGAGGGGCTCCGGGGAAAAAAAGTACTTCTGCCAGAGGTGCCCCGCCGCTTTCGCGCGTAAGGGCTGCTTCACCAGGCACCTACGCTACGAGTGCATGCAAGAGCCCAGATTCAAGTGCCCGTACTGTCAATTCCGCAGCAAAAAGACCTCCCACACTTATCGACACGTCCGCGATAATCACGTGGGAGAGAGGGCCTACTACATCGACGTCATGAAACTTCGGATGGACCAAGTGTCCGTTGTTTAGTTAGGATATTATTCTTTTTCAGACATTCACGGTACTTTTTGTCATTATCGTTCGTAGACATAGTTATTTGGTTCGTAGTTTTCAGGTACAAAACAAATTATTGTCATTATTATGTATGGTATTTTTTGCTCGTTCGATGTATGGTATTTTTTGGATTTTGTCGTCATTATTAACAATCACCGAAGGGTATAGATTTTTAAGCAGGAATCGAGGGGGAAAAAGCTCGAGTGAGTGTCTTCAACTCAAGTTGGAGGATTTGGTCATAAGGGAATTTTCATCAGGAGTATTGTGTCTCACTTTTATTCGTCGTGTTGAAAATGATTTGTTGAAATTAAGAAAAACTGACTTTTTGTGACAAATTTTTAGTTCGACACGTGTGTACGTACGTGGTATTACACGAGGTGAATAACACGTTGAAATCCATTCTTTCAATGTCTTTCAAATTAATCAAGGATTTAATTGTACTTTTAGCACTAGTGATATCCACTTGAATTGTATAAAACGATTTGTTGAATGAAAAAAAGGCTTTATTCAATCAGTTGGACAAACTTGAAAGGAATCTTTATGTATATAAAAATATATATCGTTGTATGTACGTTACATTAAAAAATAGCACGCCGGTTTGTATGAATAAAAACATTCAAGCAATTGAATATAAAAATGTGTTGATTTTGTTGCTCTGGCTGGAATATCTCCATGTAAACGTATACGAATTTGGTAAGTTACACGAAATTACGATTTCCCAGATAGTACATTCAGATTTTTCAACTCATCGTGCATGTTTTATGGTGTTTTACTTTACTCTGTCTACAAAATAACGGTTTGTAAATGATCTTTTTCCATAAATTATTCGATAATTCAATGTCAATAGCGCACATAAATTCCAACATGTTTTCGTTTTGTTTTGAAAAAAAAGTTTATCAACCCCAACCCCCCGATATTTTTGTAAAATTCGACAAAAGTAACAAAGCACCTCCAACTTAACCCATGCACTGCACAACACGATGGCCATAACCAATAACTTCTAAAATTTCCCGACTGACCTTCAAAATGTAATTTTCTCCTTTCAGACTGGGAGCTGTTTGCCTTTTCCGAAATGGAGCACCTCGAAGTCAGCCTGGACTTGGTTAACCCGTGCGCCACCGTCGACCCGTACCATCCGAGCAAGCACATGGCCGCAAAAACGAAACTCCGCGGGGCAGGCGAAAAGCCGAACTTCGAAAAATCCTTCCCCTGCCCGAACTGCAAGAGCGTGTACAACCGTCACGACAACCTCACCCAACACCTGAAGTACGTGTGCAACAGGAAGCCGCGTTTCTCCTGCCCGTACTGCAATTACGTGACCAAACGCACGTACAACGTTTACGGCCACATACGCACGCGACACGCGGGCGAGCAGGTCGCTTACGTCGATCTCAAGGACTCGAACAATTTGGTCACACCCCAAAACAACGCCCGTGGGGTCGGCGAGAGGAAGCCGGACATCGCGAGGGATCTAGTCGCCCCAAAGCAGGAGGATGCGTTTCAAGATGCCGGCTAAGCCTACACTTTATTTTTTTTTTTTTTTTTTTTTGCCCACCTTTTCGCGATGACTCATCGACGTTGCTTGACTGATGTGCTATTTCTTGCAATCAACGAATCTAGTCTTATTCATGTATGTTCGTACCTTTGACAAACTCACCGGCTGCCCACTGTACGAACTTATTTCACCAAGTCAGAGATCGAGTGTTTTGTCTGACAATTTTACCGTATGTTGTGTGTTGCTTGCTGTCCATTGTTAAGTTATTGGCTATGTTTTTTTATTGCGTGTCATAAGTATAATGTGAATCAGTAGTGATACGAATCTTTTATCGAAGTGGCAAAAAAAAAAAAAACAGCTTTGATCAATAATATCGACATTTTTTCTTTGTTGCAATGATGAAAAAAAAAAGGATGCGAGGTTTCGATACAGATCTCGGCAGAAAACAACTTTAAAAATCTCTCATCTCCAACCTGATTCGAATCCGCGACTCACTCAATTGAGCTGCGATTGCTCTTGGTTTTTCATCATGATTAAATTTTGATATGATAATCGCATTAAAATTACGTAGTGTTAGATCACTTTTACAAAATACTCATCATTCAAATTTCAAATTTCAAATCACGAATTTTAAACGAGTGGAAAAATTTCCAGTTCATATTTACACGAGAAAATCAAAAGGTTTGTGGTTGAGCATGTTAACGTCATTGCAATTCACCAATACCGTTTAAATATACAAAACAACGATTATTCCGTTCATTCCAGTGTGTAAATTTTAAACAATTTTTTTTATATTCATTATACGTAATAAAGTTATTCAGTATTAAATGCAAGACAATTTTTTTTTTTTTTCAATTCCCATGCCCATATTTCAATGTTTGGAATTTATTCTTCCCTCTCATGCGAACAATTATTTAACTTTCAATTTTTTTTAACATAAAAAAATTCTAAGAATCGATTTTTTTAGTTAGCACATTTAGTATGTAATACATCTAGTTATTAGTATAAATTATCATATTTCTGTTGTAAAGAAATATAGCATACAGAAATGATTTGAAATGACTGTAAGCCACAACATCATTTTTTCACAACAATTGAAACAGAACAAAAAAAAAGAAAAAAAAGAAAAATCACAATAAAAAAACGTATTTTAATGTGAAAAGTCAAAATTATTGAAGACAAAAAAAAAATTTTTTTTTTAAATATTTTAAATAAATAGCAGGATATGTTGACGCAAATACCTGATTTTCGAAAGCAAAATGATATCCTAACTTATGTATATTACGTTTACCCATACAATATGATGATAAATAAATAGAAGAAATATATTAACGTTTGTCATTTCGAGAACGCCATCCTGATAATATGCAGAATACATGACTATGGTCAACAACACAGCACCATCTCAGCTGCATTGTAAATAATATGAAAATAACTCGTTTATCTAAAATAGTATAACACTACGCCTCACATGTATCGGTATTATCGTTATTTCACCAAAAGGTATGTACTTATTATCTTCAAAAGAAATGTACATCTAAGGAATCAAACTAAATGTATATGCATCATGCTGATGATGAATTTTTTTTTTTTCAGATATCGAGACGCACTGCACAATTACCGTGGTCTTCTACAAGTCGAGTGGACTTCCACGCATTTGTCAAGAGAGCTATAATAAAAAAAAGCTATACCAGTTTCCAATTCATCGACTCTTTCCACTGTATGCCAATTTTTCCTTCACAAGTTAAACATGTACATTTTTTTTAATGGCCAACAGGATGATCATAAATGATACAAATGTAATAACAGTTTTATCTGTAAGAAAAATTAAATCTTCCAAATTTTCATGTGGTTAAATCACGGACATAGTTGTAATGGACATTTTTGTACCACTGAGTTATGTTAGAATATTAACAGTTAGATCTATAAGTACGCAGGATAATAAAAACATAAAAACATTGTTGATTGATTGTTTGATATTTTAAATCAAGTGTCAGTGAGTAGTATTGGTATTAGAAATTGGAGTGAAAGTAGAATACTTATATCTCGTAGTTTATCCGTAGTGAAAAATCTCTTACTTTCTTCATCCTTTTCAAAGATCCGTCCATCCACAGTTTCTAGATGAGATTAAAATGCACATAAGAAAAAAAAAAAAAAAAAAAAAAAAAAAAAAAAAAAAAAAAAGAGGAAAACATGGCGCTAACTTTCGTAACGTGTTAACTTTCAGATCCACTATGGCTAGGCGGAGACATTGACTCGGAAGATGACCAGTCACCGGTGGATCAATTGCCCGTGAAAACCGAAGGTAAAAAGGGCACTTACGTGTGTACAAACTGTAAAAATAAGTACAAGCATCTCGTGACCCTCAAACGGCACGTAACCTTTGAGTGCGGCAAGCCGCTACGGTTCGGCTGTCCGTACTGTAAGTACCGCTGCAAGAGACAATCCAGTGTTTACGACCACCAAAGACGAATGCACAAGTATCGGAGTATCGGAAATGTCATTGATTACCTGGACTAACACTGGGCCGTTGAACAATTTTTTTTTTCCCTACCGATGTGTACTTTCATGTGGTTTTGGAAATAAAAAATGAAGAAAAATAATTTCATGATAATTGTCAATCACGCAGATTATTGCTGCTCCTCAAACAATGTAGCATTAACATTACACATTATTTGTACTTGATCACCCGCTTATAGCATAGGTACGACTAAATTACAAAATACCACCCATCACGTACATATTTATGTATGTATGTTAACGAAGCACCGCAATTCCGTCTAACAATCCCAAATGACAAAAAAAAAAAAAAAATAAATAATAATAATAAAAAATAATAATAATGGTAACACACGCACATAAAGAAAAATAACAAAAATAATGATAACATGAACAATACAGGCTTATGAAAGAAAATTTCTAGGTTACTATGATGACATGCAGCAGCACTACGACCACAATTACCAGATCGAAGTTATCCCGGAAGCCAGTGTAAAAAAGTACTCCTGCCAATGCGGCAAGTCTTACAAGCATTTGCGTAATCTCGATCGCCACAAGAGAATCGAGTGCCTCCAACCTGCGAGATACTGCTGCAATTACTGCAGCTACCGCAGTAAGCACAAAAGCGACATCATTAAACACCTCGTTCGGATGCACGGTGGTAGAAAGAACGATTTTTATTACGATGACAACTAACTGACACCATGAGACTTTCTGTGGTAGTGAATTCAAGTTTTGTTTTTTTTGTTTTTTTTGTTTTTTTTTTGTACATAAAGTTTGTAGCCAAATGTTGTTAGAGTTGCTAGAAAATGTACATTCGTAGCAATTTATCGGGTAACGGGATGTAATGATGATATGTTTGTGCCTGTGATTTCTACAATTTTAAGAATGTTTTAAACATCAGATTAAAGGTAGCGCTGTAAATAACAATAAAAAACAGAAGGAAATAAATATCAATCCAAACTAACAGTTGATTTATTTATTTGCCTCAACCTCGTGTGCAGTACCTACAGACTTTGATATCGAAATCACAAAAAAAAAAAAAAAACTTTACGCAAGCACACGTCAACTTTATAGCATCTCCGTTTCATTTCTTATTCTAACACTTTGATTTTTTTTTTTTTTTTTCATTCCAGATTATTATCAAATGTACGACACGTTCCAAACCGCGTCGGCTTATCAAGTGGTACCGAGTCAAGAGCTGCTCGTTCACATCGACAGATCGATGAACCCCAGTAAGACAAACGTGTGCACGCGCTGCGGAAAAGCTTACTATCACGTGCACCACCTGATGCGGCACGCGAAATTCGAATGCGGCATAAGTCCGAGGTTCCGGTGCTTCTACTGCTCCCATCGAAGCAAACACAAACACGATCTCAAGAAGCACATCGAAAGCAAGCACAAGAGCAAGCCGGTGCATTACTACGTTGATTGATACGATACCTATAGGTGTTGGCTGGTTTATGCAATACTTAATGTGTACTTGGCCGAAAATATCATTTAACATTTTGTTGCCCTAAATTACGAAAAAAGTAAAATTTATTTCAAATATTAAAATTTAAGTCGTTATTTTTTAGCCATTTTACAAAAAAAAAAAATTCTTACCAGTGCAGGACCTTCCTTAAACTCCTTTCTCGTCATTTTAATGGATATCATGGATAATTATTTTTTTAATGGAAATTTTAACAAAATTGAAACAAGTTTAAAGAGAAGCTGAAATGCCGATGCAAACGAAGTTTCCACTTGACCGTTCATATTAGAAGGCACCATCCCAGTGTGGAGGAAAATAAGCGTCTCTCTGTCAAAAAAAAAAAAAAAAAAAAAAATCATCCATGTGATTTTTCGATAACTCCAAATTAGCAGCTAATTCTGATTTTGTTAATATATTTATTTTAAACGTATGTTGTACATTAAAACAACCTTTTTAGCTGTTGTTACTACCGATTTTCTTTTGCGATCCTCTACTATATATCATTTTACCTTTTGATGACTGTAACAATGTGATAAAAAAAATTCAAGTTTTTATTAATGCACGGAGTTATGATTAGACATTTTTTCCAACAAAATCCATTCGTACCCACTTAAAGCTCATTATGACGTTTAAATACTCAATGTTCGTCGTACTATAGAAATCGATAATATATCATTGAATTTTTTAACACACTTTTCGATGTAATGTCCATTTTAAAGTTCCGATTTTGTCAACAGGTCTATAAAGAGATCACTAAGATATGGAACCCCCATATCGACGCCATGGTAGAAGAAAAAAAAAAAAAAATACCTTAACTTTTAACACATGGAATATTTTCAATCTACACTGTGTACACCAGCACAGTACTTGTTTAACTTTTTATTTAAAAAAAAAAAAAAAAAAAAAAAAAAAATGCTGTCGATTTTCTTACGACCAATCAAGCACACAATGAATTAGTACTTTTCTCCCTTATAATAGTGTGATTGTTGTCTGTGATGATAAAAAAAAAAGCAAAGAAACTGTCCCAGTTCACAACTAACCACCTCGTTTGCCTCTACTTCCAGATCCGTTGTTCATCACTCCCGACTACAATGTCATTCTTCCGGCATTCAGCGATCAAACTTTGGCAGCCGAGCCCGTATTTTTGCAGCAAATGCAAAACACCTGCAACAGGTGCGGGAAATCCTATAAGCGCTTTTGTTCGCTGAAACGCCACCGGATGTACGAATGCAACAAACCTCGACAATTTGCCTGCGAGTACTGCCCTTACATGGCCAAGTATCGGACGCATCTGATAACCCACACTATCCATCGGCACAAGGATCGCGCCGCAAGTCCGAATTTCAATTTGCCTCGTCCCAGGAAAAAAGTCTAAAAGACCGGAACAATTCAGTGGATTTGCGCCAAATTTTAAACATGTTTAGATGATTCAAATAGTTATCGAGACTTTTTTTTTTTTTCTTTTTTTTTTTCTTCAATTCTTATACTCGCTGTGAAACATATTGTATAATTCATTGAACGATTTAATAAAAACACCTTCAGTACTCGGTTTCGCCGCCTTTTTTTGTTATCAAACCCTCAAGCTTCTCTTGTGCAATTATTCTGGCAAACTCGATGAGACAATTTCAACCGTCACATGTCGAATTCGTACTTGCACTAGAATTTATCACCGTTTGATGAAAAGCGTTTTATAACCATAGAAATTTTTTTGTTTGTTGTCCTATATACATTGTTTCTCGAGATTGATGTGGTTTGTCACTTATGTGAAAGATGAAATGTCTGATTTTGGTCGATTGATTTCATATGAAGAACCAATTTTGAATGTTTTTCTTCGCAATGGCAATATTTTTGGCAACATGTATGATATGTATTCAAAAGAGTATAACTAAATATTAAACAGATTTTTTTTGTTTTTCGTTGTTATTATTTTAAATTTCACGCCTATATTCATTTATTTATTCATGACATACATGGGAGCATTCCCCTTTCACAAGTATAATTGTTATACATTTGGTGAGCGCTTAGACTCGCATCCGCATGACAACGTTTCATTAGTAATAATAATGGTATATAAAAATTACTCATACTGAATTTTTTTTTTTTTTTTTCTTTCATCTCAATAACAAAAAATTCATAAAATTTAACCAACTGACCATGAAAAGTATCACGTCATTTTTTGCAGTCCCCAAAACCAGAGATTCAATAGCAAAAACAACCAAACGCATAGTCCAGCTTAAGACGCACATTGCTAGCTTAAAGTCAAAGAAAAGAAAATGCCATCAATCAATCAATCAATCAACGTACTAACGTGCCAAATTCCCATTCTAGATTTCACCTTCATCGACTGTATGGACGTGACGTCGTTCTCAACTGTGCAATTGCCGTACCCGACCCAAGAGATGAAACTATGGGCAATGAAGCCCAACTCCCGGTCGTCGGCCAAACATACCCTGAACGTGTGCGAAAAGTGCGGCAAATTCTACACACGCATCTACTCCCTTCAGCGGCACATGAAATTTGAATGCATTGGCCTCAAGGCCCAATTTAATTGTGACTTTTGCACGTACGTTTGCAAACGCAAGGACAATCTCAAGATCCACATGATGAACTGCCGGGCTAAGTGTAATAATAGTCGCGGCGAATCATCTTAGAGCTGTTGGGACCAAGTCAATCATAACTGTATAGCTGCCATCGAGTGTGTGATGATGGATCGTTGGCTGGTCTGGCGTGATTTATTTTTCTTCAAGTGACTCTCATTGCAAGTGGTTGATGACAATATATGTGTATACCTATACGTGCCTCTGATTCAAATAATACAATGGGTACACGTTGTTTTGATGTTTGGTGAGGATTTTTTGTTCCCGATTTGGGTACGAATTTTCATGGAAAAGATTTTTATGTGTGATGATTCTTGAGTGGCTAAATGATACGGTTCTTAACATATTTCTATTTTCATTATACTAATGTTTCTACTTCTTGTACAAACGTTACCAAATAAATCCTGATGTTGAAAAAAGCATGTCCTCCTTTTTTTTAATGTGCCTAAACACCACACAACAACACTTTTTCGTTTCAACAATCGGAAATTTTTTTTTTTTTTTTTTTTTTTTTTTTTTTTTTTTTTTCCCAAACGTGTCATGCGCACACCTACAAGTAATAAAATTTAAGGAAGGTTTGATTACAAATTTACTGATACGACATAAATTTTTTTCTTTCCAGCGATGACACGAGAGTGGGTGCCCAATGCAACGTTACCCTATTTAGAATCAGATAATGGCCAGTACATCGATGACCAAATTTTGTACGCGAACAATTACACTACGATTATTCGATCGGGAGAATACTACGTCTGCGATCGGTGCAACAAAAAGTACAAAAATACGTCGACGTTGTATCGGCACAAAAAGCACGAGTGTGGGGTAATTCCAAAGTTTTCGTGTCACTACTGCCCGTACAAGTTTAGTAGGACGGACACTCTATTGAGACACATCAACAGAGTACATCTGAGGAAAATGGACCATCACACGTTTTGAAATTATACAGACCGAACAATGTTTTAATTGTCCTTGTTTTTTTTTTTCATACTTAAAGCAATAAGTATATCTGCGGTTATACATATATACATATATATTTTTATCTTTATTTGAAATCCATTCATGTTTTATACTAAAATAAAGATTCTTCGAAAATTAATTCACAGTTTTAATTTCCGTTTTAATCATTTTTCCCGTATAATTTGTCATATGGTTCGCAGAGTGTGTTTTTAAACCGAAATCCGTCGTAGGACTGATTTAGATGTTTTATTCACAGCACGCAAATTTTTTAATTTGGGTTTTTTTTTTGCTTGAAAATAGCCTTGCGCTTGTCACTTGAACATTTTCTCCTTTACCCTTGGACAACACTAGCCAGAAAAACTTGTCAAGTTCGGAACACACTTAAACCAAACTTTGGAATAAGTTCTCTTGTGTCAAAACATAACTGGAGTCTTTTTTCTGATAAAGTTATAACCAAGAGTTAAAGTAAAAAAAATATAACAAACAAATTTTAGCACTTGTAAATTTCTTATTTTAAATTCTATTTTACTTGTTTAATTTTCATATTTTTCATTTGCATCAAGTAAAAACATCAAAAGTGTATTTGATACATATATTATTAAGATTGTTGGTTGTGAGTTCGTTTTGTATCCTGGCTTGAAATATCATGTCCCAAAATTTCATCAATCACGTGATCTTCACCTGGCAATTTATTCTGGAGAGTGCAGTACTGATTTGAAATGAAAATAATTTTGAAATTAATTTTACGGGAATCCTCCAAAGTTCTTATGAGCCCAAAAATATTTCCTGAATAACCACATGTTCACTGTGCACAAATTACAATGAAAATTGCGTTAAATGTAAGATTGTGTTTTCGAAAACGCGCGCAATAAATTTGAAAATAATATGCTTATTTAATTACTGTTATTTTTTGAGGAACAGTTGCATCCGACCAAAGCATCCACAGCGACGAATCTGCAGAGGAAGGTTCCGTGGGGGACGAGTCGGACCCATTGGCTCCGGAGAAAATAACTAAAGTCGTGGTTGTTAACGGGAAGCAGGTACGCTTCAAGTTTTACGTTTGCGACAGGTGCCGGAGGACCTTTCACATCAAATCCAGTTATAATCGGCACATCGAGCAATGCGGCCAACCACCACGCCATGCGTGTCCGTACTGTTCGAAGAGAGAGCACCAGAAATCAAATCTCGCAAGGCACTTGAGAAATAAACACAAAATTACGGACGAACATTTGATTACGCTTATAATAAAAAAAGACATTATTCACATAGAATAAGCGATTAAAAGCTTTTTTTTTTTTTTTTTTTTTTTTTTTTTTTTTTTTTTTTTTTTTTTCTTCTTACCAACCAAATAAGATTTGGCCCAAACATTTTTTTTTATTAATCATCGTAAGTGTTTTTTTTTCTTGGGTGTATATGCACCATGTGTTGTCAAGCACCGTATTGTGTTTATGTAGGAAAATTTATTTGCACTTTTTCTAGAAATTTCTACTTTATAACTTTACTTAATCCTTTTTTAAAATTAAAACTCAGAGTTATTCTCTGCTGGTACAAGTATAACTTTGTTTTATTTGAAATAGTAGTTATATTCTTATATTTTTATTTTGACATCTGGAAAAAATTTTGGAAGTAGTTTTTGTAGTATAAAATAAGATGTGTGGTTCAAAAATTTATAAAAATTTTTTCCAAGATGGTCATGTGAATTTAAATAGCAGCTCCAAAATAGCGCAATGAATAGAATAAGTTGCAATAATAGACAAAGTTTATTTTAATTATTTTAGGCTCAGAAAAAAATGTATACCTAGTGGTTTAGATTAAGGATTTTATTATTTTAAATAGTTTCAAAAACGTATAATAATTACGTAATGAATAATTGTATAATTCAATGAGGAACTTATTTTTGACTGTGGGTTACATGTAATTTTTCTATTTGTTGGTTAAATAAACTTACTTTTGTGCAAAGATGAGTAAAATCATTAAAATCTAAAATTTAGTACATTAATAAATAATGGATTTTATGCATAGTTAATACAATAAAATCTAAAGTTTCATGTTAGTGCCAATATCAAACTTTCCAGTAATTGTAATTATGAATTCTACGACGTGGGTGAAAAAAATAATTGTTATTATTCGATTGACATATTATATCTTTGCAACAATCGATTGCATTATTTTTTGTACTAGTTATGTAATACCTGTTCGTTTAAAGATGAAAAAATAAATAAAGAACTGTTGATTACTGTTGATTAAGAATTCGAAAATACTTAATATAGTTAATTGCTTTCTGTTAAACAATTTTTTAATCCAATACATATAATGACTAAACAATAAAAATTACAAAAGATGATGCAAGCACAGAACAAAAATTTATTTTTGTTAGTATTTCAAGGATGTGACTATTTACCATTAACTAATTTCTAAATATTCTTCATATATTTTGTGTAAATACCAGACAGACTAGTTATAATTTTCTTAATACGCGATTAAATTTTTCACCACGGACAACACTTAACAAAACTATGTATGTATGTATGTATTTTATTAGTTTTCAATTAAATGGTCCAAAAAACGGACCCGTTACAGTGATCATTGTCTTATACTTAATCGTTTTTTTTTTTTTTTTTTTTTTTTAACTTGCCTGAAACGTTGACATTTTTTAATCTCAGACAATTCTTGCACCAGCGATAATTGTAAATAAAAAAAATTAAAAATTAAACAGTGTACCCAGTGCGGAAAAAAATGGAAGCACTATGTGTGTTTTTTGTGCAAACCCTGTTTCTTCAAAATCGAACACAAAAAACAAAACATACGTGTTCACAATTTCATTACAAACTTGTGTGTTTTAATGTTTATTTTTCACCTAACAGTTTTGCATTAATTCATCATTTACCATTTGTATATATACAAATAATATAGTGCGTTGAACAACATTGTATAAAAAAAGATTAATAATAATAAATAAGTTATTAAACAGATAAAAAAAAATAAATCAATCAATGTATTTTCATTACCACTCAATGAATCATGCTACTTCATTTTTATTACTTTAACAAAAGGTAATTGGTAAAACTTACATTTAAACTCTTTGCTTACTTGACCTCGATTGAACAAAATAATGATATTTCCAATCGCGAAAATTTCATTCGAGAGTACACAATAACTTGTCTAATGTCGAAATATTTTTTTTTAATTTTAGGTTATTTAGATGAATCGAGGAGACACGTACACTATAAGGAGTCGGGTGGCGTCAAGTGCATCCGTTGCGGCAAATCTTACGCTACACTTGGCAATCTCTCTCGTCATAAAAAATACGAGTGTGGAAAAGCTGCTCGTTTTCATTGCCCACATTGCGTTTACAAAACGCACTATCAGTACACGTTACATCGACACATCAATATTTGCCGGCAAAAGCAAACTTTTGCCCAGAAAGCGTACCATTAGAAGACAAAAAAAATTGTTTTTGAATTGCATACCTTGTAAAATTAATTGTACAAATAAAATCTCAATAATAACATAAATTTTCAAATGATTTCATTGATATTAATTCATTTTTTTACTTCGTAATTTATTTTTTTCAATCATTATTGAAATTCTGATGATAACATCAGAATCTGACATAAGGATGTTGAATTCTAAATACCATTATTGATGCTTAAGTATCACTTGCAACTGTTACGAAAAATAACGGTTCATATATTTTGCCTAATAAGATGGCTGCACTTTGTTTCCAGATTCTTATTACCTGAATATAGATATGTAGGTTCCTGATGGTACATCGTTTTACATCATTTAATGAAATAGAATTACTATGAATAAAAATGGGCTTAAAAACAAGAATAATGTACATGCTATTATTGAATTATATCTGAATATACATAAAATTTCCTATCATCGTTAGAAATTTTTTTTTTGTTTTTTTTTCAATATTAATATCTTACGGCAGGCCTTGATAGCTTCGTATAGATAATGCATCTGACCATCATAAAAAATATAAAAAATCTGAATATGAGTGGTTTTAAAAATAAAATATTTATTTATTTGGAAATCACTCTGTAATATGTTTAAAATTTTCTTGCATTTTTTATAGTACCTAAAATACAGCTTGGATGACTTTCAAATTAAAATTATGAAATATTTTACAAAAATACTGATTCTTGTTTCAAAAAGAAAGTTATAAAACCCTCCAAAACATTCAACTAACAAATTTAATAATAAATATTTGTTCCTGTCAAGATTTTTAAAACTAACTTATGTATATTTTTACATTATAGATGTTTGTCCAGACGATCCGTTAGCCCTTTCGGAAATTGACATAAAGGAAGAGGAGATACAATCACCCCAGCCTCCCCTGACAGGAAATTTTAGCTTAGCAACGATCATTCTTGGGGTGTTACACTTCAAATGCGAAAAATGTGAGAGAACTTTCGAAAATCAGAATGACTGGTCTCAACATGTAAGCGAATGTTCCTCTGAAACTAACTTCCCTTGCGCTTTTTGTTCACTAACTTTCAAAAGTAGAGAGCATGTCCTTGAACATATTAAAGAAGTACATGCCGAGCAGAGCTTCAATTATTTGGTACATAATGGTGGATTTTTTTGATGCTTTTCATAAAATACAATTTTCGTTACATTTTACCCCTTTTTTATTTTAATTTTTGTATTTATTATCATTTTGTTTGTTCGAAAATTCGTGTAAGAAAGTTATCTTTAATGAAGATTAAATGGATTGATAGTAAGATGTTCGTTACCAATACATATGTAATATTATTTTTATGGTATGCACTACGTAGACTGAGAAAAAAATTTTGTGAAATGAAAAAAAACATTTCGTGTAATTATTCTTGAAGTTCAATTATTTAATCTGAACAAACATTTTTCGTTGCCAGAAATCGATTTTCGATCAATTCCATTTAAATATTTATTCACATTAAATTCATAAGTTTAGGGGATGATTGTGCCAAACACTGTATTCTTTTTACTAAAAATTTTTCTCACTGACGCACTTTAATATTTAATATAATAGTAAATATTATTTGGCTTTAGATGAATATATTTTTATTTACTTAACTTTTATGTCGATTCTAAATTTTTTTATGTCTTCTCAAAACACTTTTGCCTATTTAGACTTTTATCAAGTGATGATTAACTAAATATTCCTAATCTCCCATCAGTTCATGTCGTAAGTAAGTGTACATAGTTACTGAAAAAATGGTACAAATATTTTTTTCAATACCAAGTTGTTCATTAAACTTTGTAAGGACATTTTGTGCATTGCAACTCTGGGCAATCCATCGTACCACAAAACATATATTAAAATGCACATTATTGTCCACATAGCGTTTTCAAAGCATATTACGAGGATACGTTACAGCTATACGTTTTTATCTGTCAACACAACAAAATTTTTTTTGGAAAAGTAGTTGTTAAAAATGGAAATAAATAAATTATGGATGAAAAAAATCATAGTAAAATCCTGTGAAATTTTTTGTGAAAATAAAAAAAATCTCGTGATGTAATTACCAACATTATAGTAATATTTGACAAATGTAGGCGTAGTTCGATGAAATATAATAAAAAAATTACTACGTGCAGTGTAACTGTATTTATTTATTATTCTATCTACTGTCTTCTAACTATACCCACAAGTGCTTGAGCTTACGATTAATGAAAATCAACTAAAACTATAAATATAACGTGTGATCCTTAAGAATTAAAAAATATAATTAAAAACATAATTTTCAACATTACCTAATTCTTACTATTTTTAGTCAAATCCAAATGTTAATAAATACTTTGTTCCACCAAGAAAATTAAAATTGTTTTTAGTTAAAGATTATATTGTTTCATCAAATATTTTCAGTGAATTTTAAATTTTCCGAATTAGATTTTTGTATCTAAAACGTTTGAGTGCACACCCAATGACTCAAAAGCTGTTGCGTGACGCAATTAATTTCTTATTTAAGGTTTCATTGGTTGGAGTTTCAAATTATCAATCAGCATCCATACTATCACGACGACAACGATGACGCCAACGATAAAAGTCCATCAAAGATCTCTTGCTGCAAATGAAAATTATTTATAACAATTAATCTGTCACTGGCACTTTAACGCAAAAGTGATACGTATGCAAGATTGTTAGAATGTACCGAATCAATAAAAATAAATATAATCCATTTCCAATGTTATTGTTCCATTCATAATCGTTCAAATAACTTGTTTTGTTTATTTAATAACAATTCCTTAGACAAAAAATAGCAAATTTCTTTTTAGTTTTAAGATTAGGTCTTCATCGTGAGTAATTTAATAAAAGTTGAAGTTTTCATTGAGTGTGATTAACTAATAGTATATTTGGTCTTGGCCAATGCCCGATAACTATAAGTAAGGTATACTTTTTCATTACAGGTATGTTTCCCGACGATCCCTTAGCTCTTGCGGAATGTGACGTAGAGGCAGAGGACACGAAACTGGACATATCGGCAGAATTTTGTGGGTCCACGATGTCCCCCGCTACAGAAAGACCCTACAAATGCGATAGGTGTGACAAGACTTACAAATACCAAAAACACTGGTCTCGCCACGTTAGATTTGAATGTGATTTGAATTTGGTCTCCGGACCTCGTTTTTCTTGCGCTTTTTGTTCGCGAATCTTCAAGCGCAAAGAGCATGTCCTTAGACACATTAAGAAGGTTCATCTCGAACAGAGCTTCAAGTACTTGGTAAATAATGGAGGTTTTTCTTAACGTTTGTTACAGATGGCAGTTTTTTGTTGTACCTTTTTTTATTTTTTTATCTTTTTTCTTAAGAATCAATCATATTCTATGTTTTTTATTATTATTATTATTTTTTTTTTTTTATTGAGTTTGAAATGTTTCTATGATAAGATTTTCGTTACCAATACACATTTACGTGTATGCATGTACACACAGCGTCAATGTTTTTCCGAATGTGCCTTCCACAAACCATTAAGGATTTACTATAATTAACTAACCAAAATTTTATTTTGAAAGATTTTCGGAAAAATATGATTGAAGTTGTGTATACTTAGTCGTTTAACCATTTAAGTAAATATGAAATATTGTTTTGCATTTTATGAAATATTAAATTTTTTTTGCAAGCTGAAGTGTTGCCGTGATCTTAAAAAATTATAAATTTTTGGTTTAAAATATTTAAAAAATGTATGCATACTTAAATGTTTATCAAGTCAGTGATACAAAGAATATTTTCTTATTTAGTCGTCCAGCTAATATAGTTGTAAGTAAATGCGCATTAATACTAAAAAAAAAACCATAGAAATATTTTTTACAAGTCTATGATACAACTTTACATAAAATATATTTTGTAAATTGTCTTATAAGAATTGAAAATAAAAATTACTGGTTACTGCAAGAATGATGCAGAAAGTTTGGAACACATTGTAACAAATCTAAGAAAATTGAATAAAATTAAAAGTTTATCAAATAATTCGGAGAATTCACTTTAATCTTAACAATTGCAATAACATGTCCAGCAAAAATTTCATACAAAACGATTCAAAAGTATTTTTTGAATAAAGGTAAACTTTTTTTATTTCCTCTACCTTACATGGTGCTTATCATCCAACGACTAAAATAATTTTTTTAATTTTTCCACAGGTTGCAAATAATTTTTCCACTGATCGTCATCCACTAATGAGAATTACATTTTTCGATTTCAGATTGTTTCGATGATTCGATCTTTGATCCACTAGTGTTGTTTCAACAGTACCAATGCAATGCGATTGACGTAACTCATCACAAACCTTCATGTGTAATAAGTGCAGAAAAATTTATGAACACTACACGAATTTTCTCAGACACTAAAAATATGCTCCAAATCTGAAAATATGATAGATCTGTAATGCTGGAAATACTTTTATAATATACAAAACATATTGATTCTTAAAAGCTGCAAAGAAAAATCATTTTGTACGAATCGTATCTCGTAAAAATAAACTTGTCTGTCTTCTTAGCTCTGATCACTGCATCAGATTCTAAAAATATGGATTTTCTTACTTAGCCACGATGTCATGAACGATTTTTTTTTTTTTTTAGGTTTTCATCAGTAGAAGGTATCGTAAGTAAACATTTTTTTTTTTTTTTTTGTTACTCTAAGAATATTTATGGTCGATGT
This sequence comes from Copidosoma floridanum, assembly GCF_036245765.1. NCBI lineage: Eukaryota > Metazoa > Arthropoda > Insecta > Hymenoptera > Encyrtidae > Copidosoma > Copidosoma floridanum. Next base: position 1,816,531 of record NW_028321889.1, on the reverse strand, counting down.
CAGTGTTTGTCACGAGTATATGTAATGTAAAGGAAACATTTTATATTTAAATCACGCCATACCTATGTCACTGTCCAAAATCAGTAAAAACTCTAAATCACATGGTTCAGCCTAATCGTCACGAACGAGCTATTTCAGTGTTTAAATATTATTTAGAAAAAAAAGCACAAAAGAAAGTAGGTTCCCAACTTCATCGGCAACTAATTCTTACCTACCTGTTGTTGTTTTCAGAAATGCTTGAAGATCCGCTAGGTATGTTCGGCATGTACGTAGAAACCCCAGCATTGACGGACCAGCTAAAAATCGAGTTGGACGAGGAAGACACGAGTTTCGCGCAGTTCAGAGATACGGCGACTTTAGCCGCAGTGACGTTCAGCCCGAAACAGCCGCACGCGTGTCTGCGCTGCGGAAAATCTTACAAGCACTCGTCCCATTTGATACAGCATGAGAAGTACGAGTGCCACAAACCTCCGCGTTTCGGATGCTTCTATTGCACGTACAGGAGTAAACGAAAAGCTGACATAAAGAGGCACATACGCATAAAACATCGAGACAAGGATTTTAAATTCACTTCGAATGCGTCCTTGTAATATGAATAATTGTAAAAGCGTGAAATATTTGTGTAAAATTCGGTTATTCATTTTATCGTGATTATTTGTGAGATGTGCAATCACATGATGCGAAATTTAATAGTGTATAATGAAATGCTTTGAAAATTATATAACTATTACCATGAAACAACAAATTTTTCGGGAATAAGAAAATATGTTTGTTAGAGAAGTTCCAAGTACATAATCTCTTGGAATAAAATTGAATATTTATTCCACGCAAGAAAATTTTCTTTATGTGAAATTAAGTGTATATATAAATTTTTTTTTTCTCAAGAAAATGTTTAATTGGAATTTTAAGGAATTTTTTTTTCAGTGTACTGTAATGAAGTAAAAAATTTGTACATTAAGTGGAATTTTAAATAAAATGCAATTGGTTTATAATTTTTAAATAAATTTATCTTAAAGGTCAAGCGTCTATGTATCACAGTTTCCCTTTACGAGTTGTTTCAATAAATATATAAATTATTAAATCATTACCAAGTATTTTACTGTTCCATTCGTAATTTTACGCTTTTTTCACCTTTATCTAAGGAATAACATTTTATTTATAATTTAAGCCATCACCTCGTTTTTTATATATTTTTAGTTAAAAAACTAAAAGCGTCACAAATTATTACTGATAATATTTTTATTGCCGAAAATTCACAAGGTAGAACAACATTATTGCAAAACGAATGGTAAATTACGTGGCTATGCAATAATGATGGGCAAAGAAGTAAAAATCCAAGAATTTGTCAATAATAAGGAAAATAAATTGTTTCATCCCCAGTAATAACAAAATATGATAACTGACACTCCATAACAGACCTTTTGACTATATGTATACTTAAACATCACGTAATACAGTTTATGTTTCAGATTTTGCATACAACATGCAGTACCAGATGTTAGAAATACCCGGTTGTCAAAAAATTTCAGTCCACAGGGGGTACTCTCACAAACCAGTGACGTTTTTTCATACTTGTTCATGTGTTTTTTGAATATATCACTATTACTGCTATCGCATTCATATCATGGCATTCGAAAAGTCCTGTTACATGATTCATAATGACTTTTGAATGTAACTATTATGAAAAAAAATTTTCTCGTATTAGAATTAAATTAACATAATTCAGTAAATACCAACAAATAATAATCAGCAGTAATGATTTTTAAAAAGCGGTTAAAAAGAAATACCTATCGTTACAGCTTATGTAAAAATGATTTTTTTATCTTGTATCTTCTAAGAGATACGGTCACGGATTTTGATAACGTAGATATTCTCATAGAGTAATGACACAAAAGTAAGTGCACAGTTATTGCGTTTACAGGATTAAAATAGAAAATCACAGTGTGCACGAAAAAATTATTTATATTGAATTTCTACAAACTTTCGAAAAATCAAAAAATATAAGAACAAGACGGTGAAAACAAAAAAAAACTATTTTTAGCCGTAATAATATTGTTGGAACAAAAAAAATACGGTATATATCATAGTTGGTCATGAAAATCCAAAGATAATACTATTTTTCATACACATACACATAGGTCCACACACACACCACCGCATTCAGTAGTAATAAGAATGTTTAAGTGGCCATTGAACTTTTAAGTCAATGGAAATCTAAAAATGCAATTAAATCTGTTACCAGTGACTCGATGTCATGTATATAAATATATAATAAAGGTTTTGCTATTATTACGAAAAACAAGTGTGAAAGTTGCCAAAGCTGCTTTCATTCCTACTTAACTCGTTTACGATTCCTCCAAATTGTAAGTTTACAAATCGATGGAAAATAAATAGTAGCACTGACGCAACGTTTTTCCATTTGTTTCAGGTAAAATCGGATATTGCAGTTTCACTTGCCTGAAGTGCATGTACTGTGACAAGAAATACGTGTCGCGCAGTGCGCTCGACAGGCACATTAAAAAACGATGCTACGCTAATCCACTGTTGATCAGCAAAATTTATGGAAAAAAGTTGGGCAACTATAGTAACTGGTAGCAGCACAAAAGAAACGAGTATAAAAAAACAGTTTAATTTATGTAGAAAAAGAAATGAAATTGTTTTAATTTAAACACGAGAAATAAGTTCAATCGTGTTGTAATGTGCGTTAAGCTGTTAATTATTTGGAATATTATTTTGATTTAATAAAACTTGTCCCATATTTATTCTTATTGATTTTTTTTTCATTAGGATGTCATTCTAGACGAAAACTAATTACAACAGACGATACATTTTAATGACTTTTCTTTCAAAAATTTTTTTATGTTTAGGTACGAATAAATTTCCAAAATGTAACAAAAAATTTTTCAAGTAATTTTTACACATCCTTTGACTTAGTTTGAGGAAAAAACGTGTTTACTTTTCGAAAACCGAATTATTTTACGGAGTAATTATATTTATCCCATAAAAACTTTTTTCAAAAACCCACCATCTGTCAACATTAACCACAAAAACCTCGACAAAACGAACCGACAACGACTAGAATTCTTTTGTATTTGTTTGTTAATTTGTCCACTTTCCAGGTGACGAGCTTCAAAACATGAGAGACCCGCTGTTGCTGGACGACGAGCTATCGAGCACATCCCTGGCCGACGAGCCAAGCAGCCCGGACTACGACCCTCTCGACCCGCACACCACGCCGTTGCGTCAATACGTGTGCCATTACTGCAGCAGATCGTACAAGTACAAGTCGCATCTGGTCGGCCACCAAAAGCACGAGTGTCAAAAACCCCCTCGTTTCGTCTGCACGTACTGCCATTGCAAAAGCAAACGCAAAGGCAACATGAAGCGACACTTGATCAAAGTGCACAAAGTCACCTTTCCAGATATCGACAGATACATTGACAAATCGTGCAGACAATGAGCCGAAAGTGGCGCTTCCTCTCCACTGCGTAACAATCAATGATTGGCCTCGACTGTTGTTCTTTGACATCTTCATCATGACTTTTAAAATAGTACATTCATTTCAACATCTTAATATGCTACATACACTCTGTTGTTCTTTATCATTTTTGTCTTTCACTTCACAAGGTTCGCGCTTTCGTTTTTCAGCTATCCGAGAATAACAAAGATAATGCATTATTCAACAGCAGATAGGATAAAATCTTTACGAGAGAAACATTTTCACGTTGTTACTTGAGTAGCTGCGAAAACATCCTAAATTATTAAACACAAATATTTATAACTTGAAAATTCATCAATGAAAACGTGATCGAGATGCACGTGGTAGTACTACGTTATAACATTGAATTGCTTCTCTTTACTTTTGATGTTGAAAACGGAAAATTTGTTAAGCCCGTAAACAGTGAAAGAGAATGTTATGTTTTCCAATACCTGACGCGTCACCACATGCGAAGGTGACCTTAAACAGTATGTTACTTTTTAACGGCCACGCTTGTATAATTTTGTAAATGACGAATAAAGAATCATTTTTGCAAAAAAACAAAACGAAACAAAATGTAAAAAGTCGTTAGTTCATTCGTCGAGCTGCCCGCGCGAATCTTTACAAAGACCATCAAGCCTCCCACGAACGCATCGAACGATGGAAAATCTCTCGCACCTCTCATCCCTCCGTCAACCGTTGGCACATCAAATTTTCCAACCCACCCTTTACGAAGAAGCCCATCTAACGAATTACGACCTCTGCATTTCAGGTGTCACGATCGAGGACGAGGCTGACCCGCTCGAAATTCGGCTGTCCCCAGGAATCGAGGACACCATGATCGAGCCTCCCGACAGCGACGAAGATTTCACATCTGCAGAGATTCCCGTGAGCAAAAACTCGACCAGGACAAAGTCCAAGAAAAAACTGCCAAGATTCGAAAACGTTTGCGTCGAGTGCGGACGAATCTACAAACATTATTACCACCTGAAGAGCCACCAGCTGTACGAGTGCTCGAGACCCCCGCGATTTGGGTGCGGGTACTGCAGCCAACGGTGCACCCGAAAGAGCAACATGCTCAAGCACATGGAGAACCGACACCGCAACCTGCCACCCAACTACGTCGACGCCTTTGCTTCCAAATGATGATTCGTCTCTTTTTCAACTACCACTGTATACCGTCAAAGGTTTTTGGCACAGTGTGCTCTGATATAATGTGTTTAATGTGCGGACAATTGTGTTTTTTATAAAATAAAATTAAAAAAAAAAAAATGATAACTCTCGATCCATCGCTTGTCTCTTCGAACCAGATCGCTAACGTATGTTTTCTCGCCGACTTTATTTTTATCGTTTATGACCAACCCCAGAGCGCTTCCTTTCGTTCCAAATGCGGTAGGGAAGGATCCGACACCCGCGATAACGGGGTGCCGATCCGTGAACATTTGCACCGATTACGGGAAATCGTGTACAAGCAGTGGAAGAACCTGTTGCGCCACCAAAAGTACGAGTGCCAGTGCTTGATCGGCGTGGTGCAGCCCAGGTTCGGGTGCTTTCTTTGCGGCTATCGCAGCAAGCGCAGCGACCAGCTCAAGTCGCACACCCATCGCAACCACGCAGGTCTCGAGCTCAACTATACTTCGACAAGGACGTCCTCGTGGCCGCCGAGCAGCACAATTTCAACTCCACGCAAAAGGCGTACCAAAATTTTCCCTCGCACAACGCAAAGTGATAAACTCAAAGAGGGTTTTCACATGCGCTCTTGTATGTTGATCAGAGCCATTTCGACACCCATAATGGCTAAACTGTTTTACAGCAGATGTACTGTTTTTTTTTTTTTTTTTTTTTTTTTTTTTTTTTTTTTTTTTTTTTTCCAAACGATACAACAAACAAAAGTGTGTTTTTTTCAACGATATAATTATTTTAACAAAATAGCTTCCGAAGGACATTTTAACTTCGATTTGGATAAAACGTTTCTTTATCGTTTTTAAAAATTTGGGTGCCGTTGGGACCTTGTGAGGGTGTATGTGGCTGCCTGCACGAGTGCCTATAGGCAGTTGGGACCATTTTTTTTTCCTTCGCTTTTTTCCTTACCTGTACGCGTAAAATAAATACCGTTTGATAAATTTAAGGGTCTGTTGTTTATTTATTGCGTCCGATCAATCTCAATATTCGTACCTTTTTTTTTTTGTAGTCTGTATTTGCCATAAACTGCACCTAGCCTCACTTTTTGCAATCCACCGCCATCGTCCATAACTTCCATTACATTTGTTTCAGACACGATGGCAGCAAAAACAAATCACTTTTACGTGAAGCCAGTGGCCACCAGCGAGCCAACCGACCCATTGGCCCTGCCTGCTGACGAGCGAATAAATCCCGACGGTGCACCGGACTTTGAAGTTTGCGCCAAGTGCGGAAGAACCTATCGTTACCGAAAAAACCTCCTCCGGCATCAACGGGTCGAGTGCAACTACACGGGCGAGGCGACTCGGTTCAGCTGCTTCTATTGCCCGTACAACAACAAGTGCAAAGCTGCCATCAGGCTGCACGTGTACCGTCACCACCACCACTTGGCAGATGGGCTCAAGTATTACAACAGAAAAACCCTCGTCACCGAGCCCATGGTCGTCCCTTGATCTATTCCATTTATTTTCATGTACATATATTTTTGTAACATCAAGAAAAAGTACAATGTCTTCTGAGATGTATCGAGTGCAGTTCACATGAATAAACATTTTTATGTAGCTGAGAGCTGATTTTTTTTTCGTTCATTTACGCGGATCTCGCGAAATATCTAGGCTTTTTCTTTTATTTTATTAATTTCTTTTCCTAACGTACAAATTTTCACAATCTATGCATCTTTAACTTGGAAATTAAGAGAAGAAAAAAAAAAAAAGAATGGGGACCTTTTTTCCAACACTCCAATGTTGTTATATGTTCCAGGAATCAAACTAAAGATAGAAAAGGTCTACCGATTGCTCAATTCGGAGTTCAAGTCTGAGGAAGATGAGGAAGAAGAAGAGGACGAGTACGCGTATGGGTCGATCGACTGCTTGGACCCGTTGTCGTTGACAAATAATTCTGGGCCCAAGACGACGAACGTGTGTTTCGAGTGCGGCAAAAATTACCGATCGCGGTACAATCTGCAGCGCCACTTGAACTTTGAATGCGGTGATGTCAAGCCGCAGTTTCTGTGCCACTTTTGTCCACATCGCAGCAAACGCAAAGAGCACATGATCATCCACTTAAACCTTAAACATCCGAAAAAGGAAATCAAGTATCACGTCGATCCTTGACTATTGTTTTTTGGCTCGTGTGAGGTATTTTTTTTTTTTTTTTTATTTTTTTTTTTCATAGGTGCTTGAATTTTGGGAAGAGAGTGGATATTTTTTATGCGTCACAAAAGTGCTGGATAAACAATTTATTGCATCATGATGAACATAACGCCTGAATTGTGCGATTTACTTTAATACAATTGTAAAACTATTGGAAATTATTTTTGTAAATTTTCTTATTATTCGAAATACATGACTTTTATACCCCTACTTTTATTTATATAATGTTCTTCAGATTTGCAGAAGTTGTGATAAACGTTTGGAATAATTGAAGAAATCCTTCTTTTTTTTTTTTTAATTTACATTTTACTGATTTAAATATATTTTTTCAGGTGACCCAACAATTGGATTGTAATCAAACGCAATTACTACCATAACATCAACACACCAATAATTACAAGAAAAAAAAAATGACGTACAGTTTTTAGTATATGAACAATATTCATGGAAATAATGCTATTGGTAATATTGTTGATGGAAAATAATAATAAAAAAATTTAATCCATTATTTTACTTTCATTAAATATATTCCTTCAGGAAAAATGTATAATAAAAAATGTGGTTTCAGTTGTACTGGAAAAATTCGATTTTTGTGTCTTGACAAAATTCATACGAAAAATCCACGTAACTATTACTATTATTTTCATCTAACGAAATCTAATACATAACGACGCCATTTTCCCAAACTGACTCGTTTCACGCTTCTCCATCCATAAGCTAAGCAGCATAATAAAATTAAAAGATTAATTTTCTTCGCCCACCTTGCAATTTTTTTTTTTTTTTTCTTTTCCAGGTTACGACTTTGGTTTGTGGTACGAGCCCCAAGTTTCCGTCAAGTACAGCAAGCACAACAACTCCAACGGCAACTCAATGAACAACATAAGCGGTGGTGACTGCGACTCTATGATAAACAGCTGTCCGCGGTGCGGCAAAAGCTACATACATTCCAGGCACTTGAAGCGCCACGTGAAATACGAGTGCCTCAACCCAAGGAGGTTTTGCTGCTCCTACTGTCCTCATCGTTCAAACCACAAAATCGATATGCAGAGGCATATCGTGCGCCGTCATCAGGGAAAAAGCATCAAATTTTATGTGCTCAAGTGATAGGAGCGGAAAAGAGAGATAGAGACAAAAAATGGTATACCTGATAGATTTGGGCACAATTGTAAACACTCGATGAATCTTTTGTTTTTTTTTTTTTTTCTGATGACAACGTAAATCACTGTTATAATTGTTGGAAAATAAAAATTGTCTTTGCAAACAAAATCTTGTTATATTTTTAGGCAATATAATTTGAACTTAAGTATTTGAAACAATATCGCCTCTTTTAAAATATCAAGCATTATTTTTGCTGGAACAAATTTTATAAAATATCATGTTATACGTAAAAATAAAAAAAAATAAAAAAAAATTCAATCACTAAAACAATGCACCGTATTTTCAGAAAAAATTACATTTTAAAGCAGTTATGCCCAAATTTGCTTATACATTAATTTTAGAGGATTTTTTAAAATTGCTCTCTCTTTCTCTCGCTCCATTATTCTTGAGACTTTTTTTTTTCTTCACGTGTGTACTGTGTGTCTTTATTTTTCTGTACCCTGTTACGATTATTATTATCATTATAATTCTTACTGTAATTACTTATAGGTTTATTGTCATTAGTAAATTAGCCGAAAGCGTTAGAACGCATGTTACCTTGCCTTCTTCAGTACGGACTGAGAAAATCGTAGGAGTGTCGAAAAATGACCTTACGCATTACTTATTATTATTATTATTTTTTTTTATTTTTTATTTTTTTTTTTTTTTTTCATCTATTTTAAAGATGTAATGCTTTGTTGTTACGGATGATGAAAAAAGCTTCGACGTGTGTTCAAGTTGGACGAATTTTAAAAGAAGTTTGCGTATGTTTGGATCATTTTAACGAATGTTGGATTTTTAGGGAGCAGATTTATTAGTCGTACATTTAATATGACTATAGGTTGATCGAGTTTTAGAACAAAGTAAAAGTTTACCTGTTTCGTTATCTCATAAGATTGCAATTTTAACAAAGAGTCGTTGCTCTACTACGAGTTTCGTGATTTTTTTTTTCATGCGACTGCAGTTTTTTTAATAAAATCAACTAGTATATCTATAGTTAGTGGAAAAAGGTATCACCGAAGAAAAAACAAAATTTTTTTACAACACGTTTTGAAATTTTTTTCAGAAATACTTGTATAATTTCAGAAATTTCGAAAAACGTACCTATCATACAAATTTAAAATGATGTTTCCACTCAGCGATCGATGTCAAATGAAAAAATTTAAAGTAAACATGTTGATTTTAACGTATTACGATAAGTTGATTGAAATAATTATTATTAGGTTTGAGAGATTGGATTTGACTTTGCCTTTAGGTTTTTATAAATTTGAATGACATTATTTTTTTGTAATAATAACAACAAATTTATTCTAAATGTCAATGCAATATTACAATGTATGACTTCAAGTATGATAAAATAATTTTAACTTCGAATTTTCACCAAATCGAAGTATTTTATTTTTTATTTCGTACATCCAGCGACTCAATAACAAAATTGACTTTTTATTTTTTTGCAATCAAAAAATGGAAAAAAAAGCAAATGTATTTTCCTACGCCTTTTTTGAAATTAACAAGTAAAATCATTAATAATAATGTTAGGCACTTAATTATTATACCATATAGTTTATGATTCATAATAAAGATAAAATAATACGAGAAAGTGTTATTTATGTATGTAAAATTATGAAAATGGATAACAATAATAAATAATTCTTGTAAAAAAAAAAAAAAAAAAAAAATTCTTAAAAAAAATTCGTGTGATTTCAATTACTCGCACTACTATTTTTTTAAATATTTTTTTATTTTTCTCAACTTCAACCTTTTCCGCACGAAACCACACTCAAACCAAGAATACAAACATGTAAAAATCCCAACACCGGAAAACTAACATTTCATATATATTTGACATTGCAGATGACCATGTAGTGATATACCTAAGAGGGGACACAGCCGAATTTGGAGAAATCGAATATCATAGTCCGATATGTCAAGAAACCGATGACTTACTAAACATTGCCAATCAAACACCATCAACTAGAAAGTCAAAGTTGCGGTGCAACGACTGCAATTACTGCTACTCGAGTCGCAAGGGTCTCAGTGATCACATAAAGTCCGGCCACGCCACGAAAATCACGACCACAGCTGGGAGTGAATTGTACTCGTGTCCGCTTTGCTCCAACACGTATAAGTACAGGCGCCACATGCGAGCGCACTTTTTGCACGAGTGTCAAAAACCACCGCGTTACCAATGTCCGTACTGTGATCATAGGAGCAAGCAAAAATCGAATCTAACGACTCACATGATGAGGAAGCATCCGAATGAGCCTCTCGTTAGTAACTTGCACTACACGCGCTCTTGGAAGCGGGAGTTGAATAGTTGAGGGAACTTTCTTTACGCAAGCATGTGAGCACAGTTGAAGTAGGAGATCAATCAGTGTTATCTTTGACCAAAAAGTACGTTCGGTTTCTTTTTAAAAATATTTTTAATCGATAAAACCAAGTAATTATGTCCACCTATTGTGTGCACCGAACAATGTTTTGTTTTTGTTTTTTTTTTTTTTTTTTTTTTCATAGGAGAATTTTATTTTATCCAATTTTATTTTTCTTTTCAAAAATTTCTAACAGTTGGTATGGAGACTGCTGGTTTTTTTATGAATAAAAGTGTTTATTGCCGTTTTGAATTTATTTACATAAATCGTTTGCTTTTAAAAATTTAAATTTAAAGACAAAGTTTAGTTTTTTTTTCTTTTTTTTTATCCAATAGTTTGATTTTTTACTATTTAAGAATTAAAATCTTTGACTTAAAATAGTTTTTTGCGTCATTGCATACGCTTTTTACCAATAAATACATAAATTATTGCTGATACGACCGTAAATCATAAGAATTATGAGAAATCTTTGACATATCTACATTTATGGTAAAATTAATACTCAAATTGAAAAATTTATTTAGTTTAAAAAATGACATTTTTAACAGTAGAAGGAATAAGTAAGTAAAAAATAAAAATAAAAAATATGTAAAAAAATAAGGGACATGCAAAATTTTATGCTAAAGTCAATTACTTAATTTTCTTTTTTTTAATTATACTTTAGCTTTTTTTAAATGTATTTATTTATAAGATAATTTAAGAATTGTTTAATTTTAATGATCATTTGTAACGGAAAAAATTATCCGTTAATTGTGCAATAAATAAATAAATAATTTTCGAGTCATGTTTGCTGTGAGGTACTTAAGGTGGTTCTTCACGATGGTGCCGTATCAAAGCGACACGGGACCCTGTGGTTTTCTAATTTTCGATTAGCTTATTATTTGCAACATAAAATATGTTGTACTGGCACTTGAATATAATATCATTGCATTTACATACAAATAAACAAGCTAATAAAGTCAGAGTAAGAGTTGTAAAAAAAATTTTTTTTGACGCAAGGTTCTGAAAATGGCATGTACGCTCCTGCTCAAGCAGACGTTGCCGCAGTTTACACGGCAGACATTTCGTTTACGATTAAATATCGTATACTAATTCCCTGATCAGCCCAAACTTTTGTTATATTATTAGAAAGCTGAAAAGTTCTTCTTTCACTACAAACTTTTTCTATTACGATCTTAAGTCTACTTTACGAGATATTACATGATATCGTAGTATGGAAAAGTAACCTACATAAGAATACATGTTAACAGTGCATTTTTTGACTGACTTGTTTTCAAAAATTTGCCTGATAAAGAGACTTAAAATTTTAAGAGAAGATGCCTTATAACTTTAATAACAATCTCTTCAAGTTTCCCTGTAAGTTTAAGTAAATGGGTTAGGTGAAGAACCACCTTAATAATTTTCATACAAGTTTCTGTATTTTTTATTTTTATACCTGTTAAACAACTGATTCTTATGTAACCTTGGAAAATAAACATAAAACTAGAATAAGTACAAACCTGAATGAAATAATAATGATGAAAACAGTATAAGTTTGTAAAGAATTTCTTAATAACATTATAATTAGAAATGAAATGAAAAAAAAAAAAAAAAACTAGACTAAAAGCTTTGTTTTAAGTAATTTACTGTAATATTTTATTGTGTGAAGGTAATTCAACTTTGGTTAAAGTTTGTGTGTTAAAAACGAGTAATTTTCTGTTGAAATAAAAAAAATTTTCATAATACACAAGTAGAAATGTGATCTTCGAGAAAAATTTGGTCTTGTTCCTGTTCATTCAAATCCACAGTATCTTCTAGCATTTTGTCATTAAAAACCAAGACAGCGTATTTAAACATACTTACTAATCAAATGTATATTTCTTTTGTTTTTATTTATAGTTTTTTGGCCATCACGTACTTCTCACCATCTGCCAAAAGGTTCGGTTTGTCCCATCTGCGATAAAATATACAAAAATCACAACACCATGAAAGCTCACTATCACCAGACCTGTAAAAATAATTTACAAGTATTGAAATGCCCCTACTGCGACTACTCGTCCAAAAGAAGGTACCACATACGCAATCACGTACGTCGAAGACATGTCGAAAGAAAAATTTTGTAATTTTTTTTTTTTTTATCTAAATAGTTTTTCTCATAAGACATGTGAAAAAAAGAAAAAAGTTCTTTATGTAAAGTAAAACAAAAAAAACACGTTTAATAAAAAAAAAAAAAAAACTACTAACCTCATAATTGTAACCCACAATTAATGCTGTACAATTGAATTAATATGTGACATGAACGTAAGTCAATACACACAAAAATATACGTTTATAAAAAGTCACCTATAGCAACCCTGTAACTTTCAAAAATCTCTATTATTTTTGTATGAATCATAAGCATGAAAATATTAAGCTCACCTTTGTGACCATGTACATTTTGTTAATTTGTTGAGCCAAAGAAAATATTTCACTAACTAAAAAAAAAAAAAAAAAAAAAAAAAAAAAGTTACTTATTACTTATCTTGAAGTCTAACTGAATCCCGCCAATGCACATAGAAAGAGTGCACTGCACAGTTGCACACGCACATGACGCATACACTCTGCGGCGGAGGGGGGGAGGGCTTCGTAGTTCGTACATGGAAGTGAAGACAGCCGCAGTGGTATCTAAGCGACTAAGCGTCGTAATCAGCTGAAAAGATGTATTATATACGTCTATCTCTCCGTTGCACCGTGCCATTGTTGTTGATTTCTGTAAATTCGTGGTGGTTGTTGATGTGTGGTGAAAAATTAATTTCCCTTATACAGTGAGGGAAGCTTCGACGGTTTTTGTTTGTGATGTATATGCTGCGGCGCGCATAGAGGTTAGAAACTAACCTGCCGTACTTGAAAAAGCGTGCGTTTGTTTACATCGAGAGGTGTGTATGTGTTTGTGCTCTTTCTCTTTCTCTCCAGTGGAAATTTGGACACTTGCTTCCAAATTTTTACCCCTGTAAGCTGGGAAATGTGAAGATTTGGAAGAAATTTGGCCAGAGACTCTCCCTGCAATTGACTGACCAGGTCGAGGCTGTGGCTGCCAGGGCTTATAGGTATTTAGTGCTACTTTGTTTATCAAATTTACAATCTATCACTTTAGCTGAACATAGGGTACATTTTTTATTACAATTTCGCAAATGAGTATTACAAACAAAGTGACTTTTGTCCAATGAGAGAGTTGTGCCTGATTAAAAATTACTGCAACTCATTTTTTCCACATTACGTTTAGTTGGGCAAGCTGTAAAGTAACTTGTTCAAACTTATCTTTACTTATCATGAAATGATACATACTTATGATGCAATTTTTAGTAACTAGTTGATTACTCTGCCACGTACGTACCCTGTCATCGAGTAATAGACTACTGTGTTAAATCACTGTAAAAATTAATACTATTTTATAGACATTTATTTTTCATTGATCTGTTTGGTAAAAGTACATACATTTTGTTGAGTTTCAACCACGAAATAATTAAAATACTATATAGGCATTTACTTATTCATGGATGTGTTTATAACTGAGACATCTAACAGTTGCAAATACATCTCATTACTGAATCATAAACTTTACTTGATACTAATGCCAGAAAGTAATGTGATCTTTAATTGTGTACAAGCACCAAGCATTAAATTATTCCAATAAAAAACCAGATTTAGACAATACAGCGTAATGTTAATGCTATACATGAAATATTTACCTTTAAACGTAAAAATTTGAAATTTTGTAACAGTAATACACCAATTTGGTAATGTAACTTGTCTGGCTCCTCCCTCAACCAGTATTTGAAAGAAATGCAATCCACTTCTGGCACTAAGCAAACTTTGCATACAGTGACACCTCTACACCACTCTGGTGATGGTGAAAAAACAGTGTTTCCAACAGAATTTGTGCATGTAAAAGAAGAGCTTCCCGATGACATAGAATCTCAAATTTTTGAAAATTCTTCACTAGTTAATACAAATGAACAAGAGAGCATACTGAAGGTTGAAGTGGATATCAAGCCAGAACCCATTGGTGATGATAGAAACACCGACCTAGGTAATTGTGAGAGTTGTATTTTCATAGGATATTTTTAAAACTCTCTATCTACCTATTTGTGTTATATTGTATTATTTTGTCATATACAACACTGCATACAAGTTAAAAGCTTTTTGCATTGAAATTATCAAGAAATTTTAATTTATGTTCAGTGAATGGTGTACCCATGTCTGATAATGTATTATACTATAAAAATTATATTGTAATGAAGCATCGTCTTACATCTCTTGAATTATTAGCTCAAAATTAAAATTTTTTTCAAAACCTTGATTTTATGATTATTGATTCAGTAACTTTTCTGCTTCTTAATTATACATAGTCAAATTTTTACTAGATCATGATACAGTTCCATCAAACTTGATCATTATTAAGAAAGAGGAGAGCATTGATATCATCGATGAAGAAATACAATTAGATTTTTATGAACCGTCATTAAAAAAGGGCAGTAGTAATGTATCCGACGACATTGTCAAAAGTAAGTTGAGCCAAACTGAAATGGTGGGATCTTTCTTTCAATGCAATGTTTATTCAAGTTGCAAAAATTTTTCTAGCATCAGGTGCTAACCTATTCTCTTGTAAATTTTGTTCCAAATCGTTTACACGTCAATCAAGAGCGGTTATTCACACGAAACACCAATGCAAGGACAATCCCAAAAAAACACCAAACTTTTACTGTGATAGTTGTGAAAAATCATTTACAAGTAAATTTGCCTATGATCGGCATCTACATTTTTATCATGGTGATAAGACACTACGTTGTGAGATTTGCAATTCTCATTTTCATAAGAAAGAATGGTTTGAAAGACATTTAAGGGAAATGCCATGCCGTAAAAGCCTTGCTGGGGAGTGCATCTGTTATGTAAGTTCTTACTATTGTATAAAAACTCTTGCTTACTTTTTATTCAATAATTAACATCAATTGACTTTTTTTTTTTCTTTTACTGATAAGAACTGTGGAAGAAAATATAAAATGCGCTCTGGTCTGCAGCGCCATTTGAAGCATGAATGTGGAGTCGTTCCTTCCTTTGGGTGTGCTCACTGTGACCACCACACCTCTCAGAAAAGCAACTTGATCAAGCACTTGGCTCGCTCTCACAATATACCCAAAAAACTAGTATCAGTTGTCTGTCCCAAGTGTAACAAAACTTACAAGAACGAGTGCACCTTGCGTAGACATCAGGATGTAGAGTGTGGTCAGAATCCAATGTTTAATTGCAAGCTCTGTCATTATAGTACCAAGCGGAAGTACAGTTTAAAGATGCATATTAGTAGAAAGCACAATGTTGCATGATTTTTTAATTTAGTTTAAAACTATTTTTTTTTTTTCAACTGTTGACTATTTTCTTGAGTATTGAACAAACCGATGAAGTTTGCGCACTGGAGTACATCTGTAATGTATATATTATTTACAATTTCATGATTAATATGTTAATAAAGTGTTTCACTTTTTAATGATGGATTACTTTAATTGTTTTTTTCCTAATGTAATATAACAGCCAAAATATCATCAAGGCTTACCATAAATAACAACATTCAGTTTGAGATCATCATTTTTCTCAACTTACTTGGCATAAAACTTTTCTTTAGCTTTTGTACTCCCTTTACGTATTAATTTTTCCGATTAAACAAAAAAATTTTAATTTTGCAGGAAATACTAGTACTTGTATAGGAAACGAGAAAGAAAAGGGTCCTTCTAACAAAGAGGAAACTCTTGATACGTTGAAGCAACCAGGTACAATCGAACACTTTTTCTCGTTATTTTTGTCATAGTATATGTGCACCTGATTTTCTTCGAAATGCCATTTGAATTCCAGATAATAATATAAATAAAGTAGTTGATTACGAATTTGTTGATCCTAGTGCTCTCAACGACAACTTTTCTGATTCAGGTTTGTTTGTCAATGTAAAAACAAATGTTGGTTTGCCATGTCCTTTTTTTCTGATAACTATAAATTATTGCAGTGACCGCAGATCCAGTTGCCATTGGAAGTGTGGAAAATGTAAAGAAAAAGAGAAAAATAACTCTGAGGAGCTTGGAAGACATAGCCAACACAATTAAGAAACCAAAGAGAGAAAAATTTTGTAAGTAATCGCATCGGTGTGAATGTAGATAAATTAATAAAAGGAAAAAAAAAAAAAAAAAAATCAGGCCTCATTATTATTATTATTCAGACTTGCACAACCTTCTGGTAATGTATTGCTTGAAATGCCAAAAGTACTTTGAAAAAACTTACGGCGAGAAGCAAAGGAACTGCAAGGAGTGTGAGGGTGTGCTGTACCACGAGTGCAAGGCGTGCGAGAAACGCTACCGCAACTACTGCGACATGACCATGCATTTGAAGTACGACTGCAACAAGGAAAAAGTTCTCGCGTGCAAACAGTGCAAGTACACAACGTCACGTCGGGCACGCTTGAACGATCATTACAAGGCCGTGCACACCGTCACCGACAGCAAAGACTTTGTCAACTGTCCCAAGTGCCAGAGGTCCTTTCGCTTCGTGCGTTACCTGCGCTGGCATCTGGTCCACGAATGCGGGGACGAAAATTGGAACTACTGTCCCGAAAAGAACTGCAATTTCAAGACTAAGTATGCCACTTCGTTGCGCAAACACATGAACATCCACTATCGGGACGAGAGCGTGACCAACGACTGTGCCAAGTGTGGGAAGAAATACAAGACTCGTGGAGCCATGCTGAATCACGTCCGAAATCTTTGGTAATTTATTTTGACTAGTGATGTCTTCAGTTTTTTTAACTATTATAATTAAATAATAATTTTATAACAAAAGTGGAAAGGAACCGCAGCTTCAGTGCGAACATTGTTCCTATCGTACCTATTCAAAGTACCCGCTTATGGCCAATCACATACAGCGTCAGCATTCCTATGTTTACCCGAAAAACGCGTTCAGCTGTAGTTTTTGTCATAGTGATTTTCATCACATCTACGGACTGAATCGTCATTTCAAGCAGGCGCCCATCTGTGCCAAGAAGTATCACGATAAGATGAAGAAAAAAGTTAATGCTGAATCCAAAGAATAGAATTATGTTACGTGAAAACAGAGTTGTTTGTTTTTAGTTGATAGGTATTATTGTGCAATATATTTTTGCCCAATTATGTGATCCATGAGTTTTTGCATACACGACTGTTCCACACCTCTTTACAATAAATCTTGTTACTTTTGATCTGTAAAATAAATATGTGTGCGTTGTATTGAAGAAGTACATTCAATTTTAATGAACTTCTAAAAAAATATCTAAACCGTACGTATTCTTATTAAATTTTTTATTTTAATGAAAACTGTACCAGTCGTGCTTTGCAAACATGGATTTATTTGATTTATTTATTATTATTTTTTTTGTACTTTAGTCCGTTTCTTATCTATAAAGTTAGTATTTACTTAATAACTTAACAAATGTATAATCTATAACTCTCATGAAATTTAATATTGCTGCAGATTAATAAAGAAAATTTAAACCATTGTTGTGTGATAACTTTCTTCCTCTGTGCTCTAATTTCAATAAAATAGTTTGTAAATTCAAGGAAAACAACAAAAAGTGTTTTATTTCTTCACCAAAAACTACCCCACGTATTTTTGTCGAATCATTTTATTAGTATATTACGACACACTTGATTTTTAAACAACGTCGCCTTATGTATTTTATGTATCACAAAATAAATTTGTAATTTTTTATCTAAAAAAAAAAAATTCATACATGTTCAATGCACGAGTAAACAATCACTTATGGGCTAGATAATATTTTATCAATATTTATTTATTTACTTTTAGTGTAGTACAATATTTACATATTTTCAGTTCACTTTTTTTAGCGGAATGCCGGTTTGGTAGAAATAATTTTTTTCGTAAGCATGTCAACAAAACAATAAAATGACAATATCATAACGTTGACGAAATGAAAACTTACATTTCAGAGAACCATATCGGTTTGCCAGCAGAAAAAATGCGTCGAGAGTCAGTGATAAAAATGTTAGGTAATATACATATTATAATTTTAATGTAAATAGCGTAATGTTTGAAAACTGATTAACATGAGAATTATTTTAATTTCAGACAATAAACTATTAAAAACAGCAATTAAAAGCAAAGATAATGGATCGACGGAAAGATACAATTGTGAGTATTATTTTTTTAATATTGAAAAATTTTACAAAAAATACTCTGTACTCAATTTATCTAACAATTTATTAGATATCTTTTTAAAATAAT
This sequence comes from Copidosoma floridanum, assembly GCF_036245765.1. Lineage (NCBI taxonomy): Eukaryota > Metazoa > Arthropoda > Insecta > Hymenoptera > Encyrtidae > Copidosoma > Copidosoma floridanum. Next base: position 1,797,941 of record NW_028321889.1, on the reverse strand, counting down.
TTATCAAGAATATTTTGGATATTTAATATCAAATGATTGTTGCAGTACAAAAAAACATTTTTTGCATTATAAATAAAAATAAAATTTTTCTGGCATTGTCAATTATTAGCTAATATTATTAACAAAGCCTTAATTTTTGAAGCGATTTGGAAATGATGTCGATTGGGCAAAAAAAAATTAGTAAATTAAATACTTCCGATACGTATTCTGTCGATATCTTCCTTTAAATATTATAAAAATGATTTTTCATATAATTTAATAGCCCTAATTTTTGTAACTTTATCCATCAAATTACACTGCGTTAGCATTAAGTTATGACGATGTTGTTATGATTGTGCGTAGTTCATAAGAATGTGCCTTATGAAATTTATAAGCAACGTTAATTTTTCTCACTCATTTATAAAAATTTACTATTTAACATACTTATCCCTGAATCCTATCAAACATTCAGTGTATTGATCAGGGTTGTAGATAATCTTATTAAATCTCAATTCAATTACACTTAAACAAAGAATGAAATTTAATTGATTTAATAAAAGTTTCAAACTTAATCGTTATCTGAAATATGAACCAATGAAAAATTGAATTGCATTTTTTATCATTAAAATATAATATTTATTGTTTGTAAACCATGCAAAAGACGCACTGTTTTTCAAGTTTCAAGAAAAAGTCGAATAAAAGTGAAAAAAAGTGTTATTTATGGCATTACATTTTATTATTGTTACATCATGGTAATATATTTTACCAAACAATTAAACTTAATTCTTTATAAAAAAAAAGAGACTGTCCCAACGCTCTAAAACTTGAAACCCGCCTACAGGTCCCCCGGAGTTGATCCTCCTGCACTGTCCCCAGTGCAACGAAGCGTTCGAGAAGCCAGCCCGCAAACGCCTGATAATCTGCGAGCGCTGCTCAAGTCCCTACCAGCTCCAGTGCGCCAAATGCCGTAAAATATTCCGCAAGTACATGACCCTGTACTGCCACATAAAGGCCATTTGCGGCAACACCAATCCCGACGTCGTTCCCAAAGACGGGCGCGTCGACTGTTCCGAGTGCGGTACCAAGTTCTCGAGTTACGAGAACCTGAAGCGCCACAAGCGTCTCACCTGCCAGAAACAAGCAGTATTCAAGTGCGGCGCGTGCACCTTCGTTAGCAAGTACAAGGCGTCGCTCGAGCTGCACGAGCGCACCCAGCACTGCAGCGTCAGTACCGAGTTCAGGTGCAAGTGGTGCTTCAAGAACTACCGGCACGCCCAGACCCTCAAGCGACACGTCAATTACAACTGCGGCAAGGAAAAGTCCTTTCTGTGCGGCCATTGCGACTACAAGTGTTACCTAAAGTACCAACTGAGAACCCACATGAAGACCAAGCACGACAGGTTGTTTTGCTACAAAGGAGTGACGCCACCCTCGCACGAGCACTAAAGACTCGGGGAGAGACTGTTTTTTTTTTTTTTTGTTTTTTTTACTCTTGTCTATTGTTACCCACCACACACACACCATTGCCTCGTATAGCGAAATCATTGAGTCTGATTCTAATATAATATTATACGTACATATAATATAATATAATATGCTAAGCAATAATGAGTAATAATAGTGGTAGTAGTAGTAGTAGTAGTATTTTGTAACATGCATCAATTTGTCGATAAGTATTTTTAACTGGCTATAGTGTGTACTGATGATGATAAAGATGCTGTTGCTGCGATAATTTGTTCATTATTTATTTATTTATTTAGAATATTTCGGTGATCTGAGGTTTGGACACCACTACTATTTTATTGATCTTTACATACTTTAAAAAAATAATTTATTTTTATTAAAATGCATCATTCTTTTTTTTTTTTTTCATAATCTAGTGTCATTTTTACTGGAAACACTATCATTTTTTTTATCTCTATCCTTCACGAAAAATTATCGTGAGATTCACTTAATTATGTGTGGAGATTTATTTTCAAATATTTTTCCAAGATGTGTTCATACATGTATTTTGTTTTAAAAAAATACAATACCTAATTTTTGCTGGAATTTTTTTACACTTGCCATATTAATGGTAATAAAAAAATATTACACGTAATTTTCAGAAAAAAAAAATTGTACTGCTAAGTATTTGCGAATGTATTACGACGCAGCCTTGTCGACGATCAGTGTTCAGTAACTATATTAATCACAGCGAGCAACGCAACCCGCAATGAACTCTGTATAAGCAATACATATACCGATCGCAATAAACGATAACGTTTTTTCGATAATTATACACAAATTTTGCTAGCGCGTTTGGACGAGGCATATTATATACACCTATGTCTATATATGCAAATGTATTTGGTATATAACCAGCGTTTTTCATAATCATACAATGTACCAATTGTAGTTCTTACACAGTTTTTTAGACCTTATTACATGGGCAGTCGGATCGATGCTTTTGCATTTTTTTGTATCTGATGTATGGATCATGAATATCAATAAAACAAACGAATCGATTTATCGAATGTGAAATCTTGTAATTTAATAAAAGTTTTTAAAATCATACTGTAGAAATTTGCTAGTAAATATTTTATTGTAGATTCAAAAAACATTTCCAACCGTCACTTACTTACGTCATTCGTGTCTTGCAGGATACGCACCATTCGTCCAAAATACAGCTCACATGGGAAACGAAACAAGCTTTACCAACCAGTCGACCCCACCCGGCAACTCAAGTAAGTATACCTTTTGCGTTGATCATTTGTTATCTCTCAGCCGCACATTTCAGCGATCGATCCTGTCTCGTTACAGAATCACGCCAAGGGAAGATCTGGTGGAGGTGTTTCTACTGCAGTTACCAGACAACCACAAAGTACACGCTCATTCGGCATGTAAAGCTCAGGCATACTCAGCATCACGTGGACGATTACTACAGTTGTGCGAATTGTGGCTTGAAACTCAAAACTCGCGACAATTTGAACAAACATCAGCGATACGTCTGCAGCAATAGGGAACTGCTCAAGTGTCAGCACTGCGCTTTTACCACGAAATACGCGTTTTCTCTGAAAAAACACATCTCGACGTTTCATATGTAGGGATTTTTTTTAAATAACCCACTGAAAAGATCGACAAGTCAAGAAATAAAGTACTTTTATTTTCTTTTGTCAACTCAGTTGTTTACATTTTAATCGTTTGGCGTGGTAAGATTAAGTTTATTTAATTATTTTATTTGGACGGTTCTCAACCAGTCCATAATGTGTGTCATTCAAGGTATTATAGAAATAAAGCTAGTTCATCTATTGATCCAATCACATTTATTTTATTAATTCGATGTATTTCCGTAACCCAATTGACTTTTATTAATTCACACAATGACTTTTTTGTACTATTTTAAATCCAGCAAATTATATTTTTTTGTTTGCAGATTATAACGAGTTCATGAGACGAAACGTTGTTAATAAAAGTTGCCAGGACTGTGGAAAACGTTTAAGAGTTACAGATTATTGGCAGATCACATATTGTTTGAGTACGATGGTAGTTACTTGTATGCAAATTGGCTCCCTTAACAAGTATGCTTGTTGCCAGGTCTAAATATTGAGTAAAAAATTTTTAAACAGTTTTTTAAATAAAATTTCTAGTATTTGTTATACCTCGAATTTTTTTTTTTTTTTCAGGTTTTTGGAGAATTTTGAAAAATCTAAAGTAACGAGCTATTTTTCTTTAAAGTAGATATTTTTAAAGATATTAATTATTAAAAGTTCGAAAAAAAGGAAAAAAAACTAGTCTTAACCCTAAAAATATTTAGTTATTTCATTACAACCTCATGTTTTTAAACTCTGTTTTGGGCAATTTTGAGCTACGGGAATGTACATCTATTTATGAACGAGAGCACTGGGTATTACACGGTACACATTTCAAAAACTTGAAGAGTACCTAAAACAGGGTTCAAAAACAAAGAGTAGCAATGAAGTAAAGGACCTAATATACTTTAGGACTTCGTTAAGAAATGTTTTTTTTTTTTTATTTTGGCAGTACTGAAATTTTTGGTTTTTCATATTATATTCTAAAGTCGAAAATGGCCATTTTCGCTCTTTTCGAACTTCAAATAATTAATATCTGAAACGATTAACTTTAGAAGAAAAAATACAAGAGACCTTTTTGGTCCTAAATTTTCTTAATAACCTTGGAAATTTTCCATGCATGGTTAAAAATTTTTGCAATTCATTAAAAAAAATTGTTTTACAGTTTCCTCCCGCTTTTTCGACCTATCAACATGCAGATTTGTTTTTAAGAGATCATTTTGTATATGAGTATGCAAAAGTCCAACTTTTTGCTAGAAACTTCTGTGTATTTTTGTGCTGACAGTCTTTCAGGCGTGTATTTTTTCAGAATGAAAATAAAAGGATAGGACGTTGGTTTTTCAGTTGAGAATACGTACCACACAAAGACCTTTTTTTGAATTTCTAGTTCTGTCTGCGTCCTGGGGATGATCCAATTACGTACACTACTATAATTTGTAACGATATTCAACGATCACTTAATTTCTTTTTCTTTGTCAAGACTCAATAAACAAATAAAAACTATTTCTTACAATTATTCACAGACCAACACACGCTCCAGTATCAAAAAATCTCGCTCCTTTCACCAAAAACTCACGTAACAACAATCAATAAAAATAAAAATAACCACCCCACATGTCATCCTGAGATCCTGAAAAAAAAAAAAAAAAAAAAGAAAGAAAAAAAAAGATTAAAAAAATTTTCCTGTTCCAGGCTTGCGTTTGCTGAGAATTGGCTTCAAGTACACCGAGTGTGGCCTCGCGCCCATATTACCGACACCAAAGTCACTCTTCTACCCGAAAAACCGTGCCTACCTGGCGCGCGAGTACTCGTGCGAGCACTGCGACTACCGAGGTAGGACGCGCTCGCACCTCATCAGTCACATGCGCCGCCACGAGCAGCCGAACACTGCCGTCCGATTTTTCTGTCCCAACTGTCCGGCTCATTACAAGTTCAAGTGCAATCTCAATAGACACATGCAGCGTCAGTGCGCGACCACCATGAAGCAGCCGTGATAACGCAGTTTTCGAGCGTACATCGATGATTTTTCGCGAATTTAACACGTGGTCTTTCAATAAAAATACACTATACTGTTTGCATACCATATAATATATACACACTCGAAAAAATGTACAGGTTTTCCAGTCATTTTATGTACATACGTATACCATAAGAATATATCTCACTGGTGTTGGTTTCACATCTTTTTATACAATAAAAAGTAATTAGCAAACCTCTAGGTTATTTTGCACGTTAAACGAATTTATTCTTCATTCCGTCCTTTTACTATCACTGAAATCAATCATTTTTTTCTTCTTTAATTTTTGATGATTGCAAGTAAAACAATTTACTCTACAAACTCTCGAAGATTTTTTTATTTTTATTGTTGTTTTTTTTTTTTTTTTTTTTCACCACAATTTAATTAGCCCTCAAATCAAGGAGATCGCAATTGTCTCGAGAACCTTATAATAGACAGGCCCCGACCCCCTGTTTTTGTTCGCAGGCAAGTCGAGCCGGTTGAGCATGATATCCCTGCTGCGGCGCAACTTCAAGCAGTTCGGCAAAAAACCCCGGCCTCTGACCCGCAGCCGGAGCGACCAGCGCCAGCGCATTCACCTCCAAGGGAGGTCCGAGCTGGAGATCGAGCGCATCGACGAGGACGATGTCTCCTCCGAGTCCCGGGACAGTCTTGTGTTCCCTGCCTCGTTGGGCCTCGTCTCCCGGCAGTACCTCGAGCAGCAGCAACTACTGCAACGCCAACAGCAACAGCAGCTGCAACAGGATCAGGAGCAGCAGCAAAAGCAAGAACCAAGCCAGTCGAGGGAGTTCAGGTGCAGGTTTTGCGGCAAGGGCTACAGGTGGAAGAGCACCATGAGGAGGCACGAGGTTCTGGAGTGTGGCAACAAGCCGCCCTCCTTTCAGTGCCCCCAGTGCCCCTACAAGGCCAGACAGAGGGGTAATCTCACGGTGCACTTCAAGCGACACCATCAGCCCGAGTGAAGCTCCACTTCGTCCCTTCCGCGTATATTATACACAAACACCGTTGTTTGCTGCCTTTGATTGCGTGCTAGGTAATTTAAATCTTTTTTTTTTTTTAGACCCACGATTTTTTTCAATACATTCCAGCGAATAAGGGGAACTCGATCATTCTAGGTACTGTATAGATTAAATGTACGCTTTGAGATTATTGTGCGTGAGCGAACGCTGTGGTTTTTTTTAACACTTTTATTCACGTGATGCCTTTCAAAGAAACTTGTTATCACGTGGTGTACTCGGCTCAAAGGTATTTGGCCGATAAAACTTTTTATGAAAAAATTGATTTTTTTTTTGTTTTCTTTGAGATTGGAAAGAAAATACTCAAAACTATGTACTATCGTAATATTTATGAAACGATAAACTTTTTACTTAATAATATTTATTAGTGGTAAGAAAAAAACGTAATGAGTACTTACACGTACGATGTTTAAGTTTTTTATACGAAATTTAGGTATACTGAGAGACGTATAGTTTTGTATTAAGACGATCTTTTAATTTATATTTTTTTACGGTGTTATTTACAAACCTGGAGGTGGTTATTAGTCGATAAGGTACTATTCAAATTTTTTTTTTTTAAATGACAAACAAATATTCAGTATTTTATATAAAAATATAACCCTGCACAACAATTTTGGTGATGAACTTATTATTTCAATTGGTTTATTAATTTTTTTTTTTTTTTTTTTTTTTATAGCACAGCAAATAATTTTTTTTACTGTACAATATGATTTTAAGTATTATTTTCAAAAAAACATTCCAGAAAAAAATTATTTTGTTAAGTTTCATGTTGTTACTAGAAAAAAAATTTGTTGAGAAACAAACATTTTGATTAACTATGTATGCTTAAAGCAAAAAAAAATTGCAACATCAGTGCCTTCAAAATTAAACACCAACAATCATACGAATGATTCCTGTGAACGTCTTTGATACGTAACTATATGCATTTACGCATCAGAATTTAACTGTAAGGAGGTAAATTTTGTGAAAAATTTTTTAATGTGTATTACATCACATGAACATTCCATTTAATGAATAATTTAATTTTTAGAGCTAAGGATGCTAACTTGCGATATTTTATAAACATTTATTAGTTTAAGGGTATTTAAAAATTTTTATTTTTTTATCAAATATTGCGTCAAATAATATTTATAATAGATAATTTTTTCAACTCAGACATTCCTGTTTTTTTGCAATCAAAGTACTTACAACCCGTACTTAACTCATACACCATTATAATTATGAAACAAATGTATCTTTGTTTTAATTATAATTTGATACAAACAACGTACCATAGATTAGGATAAAATATTTACCTATCATAAGATTATTATTAATGCAAAGGAATAATGAAATCTTGCAGGTGAATGGTTTTGTTAATAGGTATTTTTGTAATTGTTCGGTAGAATTAACATTTTATACTCAAAGAGGATCGTGGAGTTGGTCAATAAATATATTTTCATACGTATTTAAATGATGTATTCAACTGTATACTTAAAACAAATGGGTGAAATACATTTTACCAAACTATGTACAAGGTACTTAACTATTAAAATATTTTATAAATTATCAATCGTTGTGATTTATTTCTCCTGAATAGTTATACCTCATTAAAATCTTTATTTTGTACTGTCAATAATCATGTACATTTTTTTTTTCAGTTCAATAAAAACCCTTGACTAATGTTCGATATTATTTTTAGGTGCTGAGCGATGAACTGTCGTGAACAATTGAAGGATGTAATAGTTACAACTATATTATATCAATAATATAATCGATGATAAAGTATTCATGTAAAATTAAGTTCGACAATATGTTATTTTTAAGGACAATGTAAAATCAAAACAAAATCACACATACTTTTCCCAGATTAGTATTATTAAGACTCGTAAAAAAATAAAATATATGTTACACGCTTGTCACATGCTTTTTACTCACTTATTCGTTTAAAAGTTTGAATGTTTATTTTTATTTTAATCATCACAAAAAGAAAAGTTATGTAAACTTGAATCATTTTCTGTCTCTTCCGTGCAAATACTTAATGCCCTGCTATAAACGTGTGCAACCTTTTACGAATAACATAAGTACGAAATTGTTTAAAAGATGCTCCAATCCAAACGTTTAATGTGCCTCCTAAATTATTTACATTCGAATGCTATCATTTGCAGGTTTACTAAATCCTGTTAAGTATCACATTGGGAAGAAAAATCAAAAAAAGAGACTCGATGCCAAAATAATACCCGTTATGACCATAGGTGAGTTTTGCATTTTCGACTACAATTAAATATAAAATTTAAGTTTCGTGATGAATTAAGAAAAAAAAAAAAAAAAAAAAAAAAAACATATATATTACAGGTGAAGATCTGAAAGTGACTTCGGAAGTGCACTATATCAAAGTAGAACCGACTTACTACTCGTCGGATACAGATGACGACCACAATTATTCTGCTGAAGTCCAATTGACCCCTGGTACGTATAGTCTCGTATTTTCGAAGGAGGTTTTGTACCCCAAAAAATTACCACAAATTGATACAATATAATATATTTAACGATACTCATCAAGAGAAAAAAAAATCTTATCGTTAAGTATTTCACATTTTATTTTCATTATTTTAAGTATATGTCACTCGTGATAGTTATTTACGTAACAAGTGCGAAAAAGACGATTTCCCGCACGAGTAGTGATTGACTCACACGAGTAGCCAGAGTTGACGGGAACGAGTACCAGTTGAGCACACGAGTGTGATCGCAAGGCACGAGTTCGGGTTTGCCGCACACTATGCGAGAAAATCGATTTTCTACGCCAAAAATAGTGCGGAAAACACCTATTTTCCGCACACAATTCCGAAATAGTAGTTTTCCTACGAGTTTGAAAAGTCTCTGTTTGCGAACCGAGAGGTTTGCGGCCCGAGCCGAAGGCGAGGGACGTAACGAGGTTCGTAAAGGAGACTTTTCGAACGAGTTCCGGAAAACTGCTTTTTCGCCCGAGGAAGTAACAGCCTCCCAAAACCACCCGAGGACGGAAAAAATTGTTACATATTATTTAACCACGTTTCATCATTACGAGTACTACTAACGAGAAATTAAGAAGTGTGCTGGTATCCCTTTCAAAATAAATATTTAACTATCTTTTTGTATAAGAAAAAAAAAATCCCTTCACTTGGATAAGGTTTTTTTTTTTATTAGTATTTAAAAGTGCAATATTTTGATGCAATATAGTTTTTGCCATGTTTCCGCAAAAAATTTTCTAATTAAAGATTTTTCATTTTCAAGTTAATAAAAAAATGTTTTTATGATAAAAAAAAATCATCTTACCTACGCAGGCTACATGATAAATTGAATGAAGAAAATATTTTTATAGAAATAAACATAAAACTTGATAAAATGAAAACTCCTATAGTACGAAACCTCCGTGAGTCCCGCCGTAGTGTCTATATCATTAAATAAATAAATGAACGGAAAAAAAACTCCCCGTTGTAGCTGACGCCTGCTTTGAGTTGACCTACTGCGCCGCCTGCGGCAAACGCGAGCCCATAACCGGATCGAAGCTAAAGCAGCGTCTGACCCAGTGCGACGCGTGCCTAGCCAACCTGGAGTTCCAATGTGCTCGTTGTTTCAAGATTTACAAGCGCCTCAAGTCCCTGCGCTTCCATCAACGCCACGACTGCAACAAAGAGCCGACTTTCGCCTGCGGCTGTTGCAACTACAAGACCACTCGGAAGGCTAGCCTACAGACGCACATAAAGTGCAAGCACAGCGTCGTCAAGGCCGTGCACAAGTGCAGCAAGTGCGGCAAGTGCTACAAGCACCGGTTCCACATGCTGGGCCACGAGAAGCACTGCGGCGAGGCCCTCATCAAGTGCGATTTGTGCGAGTACCGCAGCAACAGGCCGAGCAATCTCAGGCTCCACTTTCGCAACATACACACGGACCCCAACACCATAGACTTTTACGAGTGCCAAAGGTGCGGAAAAGCATACAAGCACTCCAAGAGTTATCACAAGCACAAGCTCGTCTGCGGTCGTGATATCAGGTACAACTGCGCCCACTGCGACTATTACACCGGCAGCAAGTTCACGCTTTTGGTCCATCTCAGCCAGACTCACAGGGAGGAGGTTTTCCCACATGGTAGACCCACCGGAAAGAAAAACGACAGGACGCCCAAGTAGGCGTTTGTCTTTGCGAACAAATTGCTCGTTTTATTTTCTTTTACTCGTATACACATTTTTGGACGAATTCAAAAGTATTTTTTTTTTTCCAAGAACTTTATTTTTAATTTAACTCGAAGACTTGTCCATGTCACGTGGATGTATTGTTGAGTTTTAGTGGCAGATTTTTTTTTCCCCCCCTTACATTTTGATTTATAAACCTATTGCCACGACAATGTATTTAGTTTAATTTGCGGATATTGCGTTTACTCGCTAGAGTGACGTTTTTTGTTTATTTTTAATGTAATATTCCATGTTAATTGATAACGAAAGAGAAATAATGTAATTATATGTATATTATTTATCTACACAACAATAAATATATTTTACAACGGTACAATTTCTGTGCGTATTTAAAAAATATGTCCTGTAATTTTGTGTTTTGTTTTTTTTTCTGTATTATTTTATATTAAAATTTCGTATGTCGTTTCAGGTGAAATTTCGTCAACGGAAACGAATTTTTGTGGGCCCGAAAAAGAAGAAAAAAACTCAAGATCAATTTTTTTCAAGCATACACATATCATGTATACTGTTATTTTTGTATGATTTAAATTTTGTTTCGTTTGGAAGCATCACATTGCGTACCTCAAAGAAACATTTGAGAATCTGTTTCAATAAAATACTTTACTATTTGTTTTTTTTTTGTTTGTTTTTCAATTCATTCTTGTGCTTTACTAACACTCTTGCATGCACTCGAAAATAAATACAGCAGTAATTCAATTATTAAATATAAATGTGTAAAAATTTCTAAATAATTTTATAGGTTTGACCTTCGAAGTTCAGCCCTTACTGAAAATTCGTGAAATCCGCTCGCTCAGCTCGTTCGAGGATTCTTGCTTGGGTAACAGCACTATTTATTTTTTTCTTCAATTATTAGCTCTGCATATTGAAAAAATCTGTATTAATAAGAGCCTCGTTTTTTCGTTCGTTGTCAGATGGCGAAAAAACTAGGATCAGGAAGAAAAATCCCAAGTACCTTGACTACTTCGCCGAGGACGAAACAGAGACTGAACTCGAGATGGAAGACCAATCATTTGATCCAAATCTCAATCAACGACAGTCAAATCCACCAAGTTTGTACAAATTACAATATATTATCACGCCAAAGTGGTTCACGTGATTTTTTATTAAAAAAAAAAATAATAATAATAAATAAATCATAATAATTTGCAGACACGAGTATTGAAAACAATTCTCAGGTAAAAACCAGTCGGCCGAGTAGCTCTTCCATCCGCGACCTCAACTCCATCCGAGACCTAAGTAAAAAAATTTTATTTAAAGAAAAAATCCCCTGACCAAATCTTGAACGTCACTACAATTTGCACTTGATTTCAGAAAAATTCATTTGCCTGTACTGCAAATCCTGCAAATTGTCCTACCCCTACGAGACAACCGAGCGTTTCAAGGAGCCACCCAAAGATTGTCCCAGCTGCAAAGTCAGCTTAGTGTACCAGTGCCTCGCCTGTCCCGAAAAAACCTACCGCGTGATAACTTCGGCCTACCGCCACGTGAAGCAGGAGTGCCAGGACCCGTTGTTCTTCTACTGCAGCTTTTGCTCGTATCACACGCATCGCAAGTACCGCATCGAGAGCCACATTGCGCATCACCACCAGGAGAGGGACGAGCGTACAGTGACAACCGAAACTCGTCCCGAGCAGGTCAAGATCAGTAGTAGCGTCAGTGTCAGCAGCAGCGTCAAGCACTTGAAAAGCTGGAAACGCGCTAAAAAGTGCAAAAAGTGCGGAAGTAGATTCAAGACCCTTGTGAGGTATACCAAGCACGTGCTCAGGTGTAACAAAGAGCCTGAAGTCTTGTTTATCGAGTGAACCGTGGAATTTTTACAATTGATTTCATTTTAATTTTTTTTTTTTTTATATATATATATATAAATTTTTTGAGTACCACTGTTCACTGATTTTATTTTATCAATTAAATTAAGATTTCTACAATATTAGATTATTCATAGGCTTAGGAATGTGGCAAATGAAATAATAAATTACATATATATTGTATGAATTACATGCATATTCTTGGGGAAGTGTAAGAAAAAAAAAAAAAAAAAAAAAAAGAAAAAAAATTATTTAGATCAACGTTTTGTGAAACAAAGTGTGGTTTGGTGTGGATACATAAATAAATAAATAAATAAATATGTATAAATGCAGATCTACGAGAATATTGTAAATTATTCCTCCTAAACCTTAACTCGTTCAAATAAATGACAGCTTTCTAGTCAGCTGCTGCATCACAACGAAAATACAATATAAATAATATACCTTTGAAACTACAACCCAAACAATTTTTTTTTTTTTTTTTTTTTTTAATAAACTTGTACAGAGAAAATTACAGTGTCGTAGTCCTTGAAATTAAATGCCAACTAATGATATTTCATTTCAGGTTTGCGGGTACAGTATAAAGAAGCTTTGAATGCCTAGAGGGTTGAGCCACGCGCAGCTAATGGTCCTCTTTTGCATGAAAGAAACTCACGCTCGCTAATTTTCTTTGAGTTTTAGAAAACGAAGATTTTAGTAAACCTGAATTTACCAATGAGACAAGAAACTTGATCAAATTCGGGGAAGTTAACAATTTGGACGAGTCCGAAGTCATGCACCCTGACAACTGTCAAAGTAGTTGTAAAGAGAGAACATGGAATAAAATCATTTTACATATACCAAATAGAAAAGTATCAGTAAAGGATCCTCTAGTGTGTCTACAAGACCAGTCGTAGAGAAACAATTAAAACCGTGCAGGAATCCATCGACATACGCAGGTGCGGAGCCAAGGTTCTTTTTTTTGTAAAATCATGATGGTTTTGTGAGTTTATATGTCGTAAATTTTAATTGAACTATCGAGTAAATTTTAAAAATTTAATAACATGAAAAATATTTTTTGTGCTGAAAAATATTTTTTGTTCTTTAGAATACCGTTGGCCAAGGTATTGTCAAACAAAAAACAACTTACTTATTCATTTTTAAACATATTTTCTTAATCTCGTCTGACTTTAATTTTGCATTTTGACACCTTTTTGCCAAATTATGAATGATGAGATTTAAAAAATTCAACCCACAAAACATTAGTCTCTACCAATCACGTGTACGCGTTTAGCATGTTTTTTTTTTGGGTCAACTAATTGTTTTGCCCAATAACCAGAGGTCAATCAATAAAGGTACACTACGTATGCGTACACACTCGCATGAAATAAGCATTATTGTAACCAACAGCCTTATTTTCCTTCCCAATAAATCCACCATACCCGGCAATCGCAATTAACGCACACACGAGTGATCGTGCCGTTACTGAAACGTTTAATTATTTCTAACAGGAATTAACACGTGTACATGCATTGTTTTTGTTCACCTTTGCTAACCACAACACAGCCTCTCATACCACTGTGACCGAACGGCATTAATTTTTATTTTTAGACGACCCTCCGTCCGCATTTTTCGAAGTCTTCAACCAGAGTATTATTACGGTGAAGCCGCTAGGTGAGTCATCAAAATCACGGGTGTACATTCGTGTGAGAATAATATATACCGATCGAATTTAATTGCAGAACTGCTGTTGGAAAATTCCCCGGTCCCGTCGATCCACTCGTTCGGTGAGTAATCGAGGCACATGGGAAGGTGATTTTCTTTTTATTTACCAAATAACGATTCTTTAAATTTCACCGAAACGCATTTCAGATCCGCTAAACATCGAAAATCCGGCGATCGTATCGGATGAGAATTTATCGACCCTGGAACCCATCGTGGACAACATCCCTACCACCAGCAGCACCAGCACCGACGACTCGAAGGACTTGTCGGTCGTGGACGACGCCTACCTCGTCATCTACTGTTGCACGTGCGACAAGGTGTCGCCCTTCGGGATGTCGAAGGTGTTGCTCTGCGAAACGTGCAACAGGCCCTCGAAGTACATGTGCATCTGCTGCAAGAACCAGTATTACTCGTACTTGGGTGCCCACTCGCACGTGCAGAATTACTGCAGGAAACAAAGGTGCGCCGAGCCCACGGGGACGGAATCTCGAAAGAAGCGAGTCTCGGATCGGCTGGCGTTGCGGACGAGCCGAAGAAATTTGCGAAAAAAACGCTCCTTCAAGTTTACCTAGGAGTATTGAGATTTCGCCTCCCTCTTCCTTCTGTGAAAAGTAGTCGAGATATGTGTGTGTGTGTGTGTGTGTGTGTGTGTGTGTGTGTGTGTGTGTGCTTACATACGTGCACAAGAATTTTCACGTAGGTAACAATGTGCAATAAAATCAATTATTTACTCTTGTACACGACGTCTTCTTGTGTCTTTTTCGCCTCGATTCCCATTTGCAATATTATGATATTTTTGGTACGCTGTGAGTGAAGTTCAACTTCTCGCATCTGTACGTAGTACGTAAAATAATTGATCCCATCACCTTGTGCAAAGCCATTTTTTTGTCACGAGTGCATGATATTGTTATTTGCAGATTAATGCTGATAAAATATCAAAACATTGAAACTAATCAGACTAACATTACGCGTGAAAAGCAGAAAGGAAAAATAAGTAAAACATCTCATGATGCCGGAAAAACTGTCGGATACTTGAGGTGAAAGCTGAAATCAGAGGAAATCTCCAACAATGTAAAACTCTGTGATATTTTTAAAAATGGTCCGAAATGCGGAATGGGATTGACTTTATACGTAAAATTCTTGCGATGCTTGCAAATATGTAAAAAATTATACCAACTGTCTAAATTTTTTGATTGCTCTATTAGCAACTAGAGTTTATTCAAATAAGGAAAAAAAAATCAGTTTTTATGGATGATAGGTGATTTTTATTTTTTCATCATTATGAATCAGCTGTTTTGTGTAAAAAATTAGCTAAAAACATCTAAACAAGAAATACGTAAGTTATTGAAAAATACGAATAAAAAGTATAATCATTTTGTTGAGTCGAAGTCCATTGCAAAACCGTCCTGTTTAAACTATTTCAAAAGTTTTTAAACTTAATCCAAATAAAACCTTAAAATTCTTTTGTACTTGATACTCGCTAGACCATTGATTTTTTTTCTTTTACTACTTTTTAAACTAATTACAATAAAAACGATAAAAATAATAATAAAAGGGAAATATTATTATCGTTAAAATTAGCTCTAAAGAATTAGATACTTTACGAGTTTCGTCTGATTCTGGTAAAGATCCATTAATATGAACAGTTTTAATTTTTTAATTTGTATTAATCAAGGTACTTTATTGTTTGCAGGTTCTGACCAAACACAAGAGGCGGATAATCAGGATAAAAACGATTTTCAAGTAGATAACATGGAAAAAAAATCAAATCCAAAGCTTTCAAATACATCTAATAAAATAATTAATGATAATTTTTCAAAACCTGTTTTGATATCAAGTAAATTTCCTAGTATTGTTAGAAACTAACGTTGTTAAGGAAGAAGATCAAGGTATCTCAAACACTCAAAAGAAAAAAAATGCAAAAAAAATTGGAATAAGTATACCTTACGAAAGCAAAAACTAAAACTACACGACAATATTAATATTGTAAGTGCAATGAAAAAAATTCTAACCTCTTAATTGAAAAATTAGAATAAAATATTTTCAAAATAGACACAACACTGTGTGAGGGTTTTTTTATTTGGCATTTCACATATGTGTAGTTCGTACAAAAAAAATGTATTATTACATATGCCATTAAGCAGAGGGAGTTTTTATCACGTGATTTCAAGTCGTGGTGTTCGTCCTTAAACGTGGTGTGTTAATGAAATGTATCTACTTTGTAAGGCGTATAAGATTTCTAATCTCATTATTAAATGTAAATAAAAGCTGTAAAAACAAATCGTTCTGTAATTTATAATACTATGTTTACGTATGTTTTCTTGTTCATACTTTGTTACTGCAAAAATCATTTTACAGAGTAATGTTTGTATGGTTCTAAAAATATTAAAAAATTAAAAGCAGGCGTATTTAGGTATTTTTCTAACTCCTAAATTTTTTTGTAATCCAGTGAGCCATTGATTAGGATATTATGTCAAGATAATATTGTAGTATTGTCTTTTATTACTTTAACTATATTCCTAATATTGTGTAAACTTGAACTTAATAAATGGCTTAGTATGTTTGCTTTACGACTAATTATTTAAACGTTAAAATTATATGTAAAAGATACAAACGTTATGCCAAAGTAAGTGTTCAAAGGATACTTGAATTAAGTAATGTTCTTAGTATTGATACACATTCTAACGCGTTATTATATGTTTGTGAAAAAAATGAAGTCTCCCAATACTTTATGTATTGTCTGTACATTGCAATGACGACTACTCAAAAATAAAAATATATTGGTATAGGTACATATTATTTTCATGTAAAAACATTATCATGTTTCAGAAAATTCATCACCCAGTGCATCAAGGTCCTACGTGAAAGAAGAGATCTACGTAAATCCTGAAAATTTAACTGAATTTGAGGTTTTTTCCTATCATGGTAAATAATTTTGTTTTAAGTTGGATCGATTTTCTGTATTTTAAAAGACTAATTAATTGTTTACGTAGATGATGATGAAAATTATAACTCTGGAGCAGATGATATCATATTAAGTAACAATCTCAATTCACCTCCTGAAAACGACCAGAACTTTCGTAATTTCGAAGATACGTATGATGTCACCCATAATACTTCAAAAACTAGTATTATGGACCAAGAAGATGGAAGTACTACGAAAAAACTCAAGAAAGAAGAAAGCACTGGTAAGTATTCACTACGAAAGAGGAAACCAGCAATGTATCGTAGACATAAAAGTAAAAGAAACAGTGATACAAAAATTAAAGTTGAAAATAAAAATAAGGCGATTAGAAAATTTGCTGAACACAGGGTAAAAAAACGAAGTTCGAAAAGAAAAATTTATCCAGAAATTGTGGATGGTAAGAAAATGTATAAGTGCCCGCTTTGTCCGTTCAAAAAATCAAATTTCGGAAATGTTTATAAACATACCCGAACGTTGCATACGCTATCGCAGAATTTTGAATATCATGACAAATTTCATTGTGACAACTGTAATTTTGTCACAGAAAATAGGGGTTCTATAACGCAACACATACGACGGTACCATATTATGGAGAATTGTACAAAGTGTGGAAGGAACTTACATTCGGTATCATTATTGAATCATATTATGATTTGCGGTAAATTAAAAGTTTAAACTAAATTTTAACGGGTTATATAAATGAATTTTTCTCATCGTGAAAAGCTTTTATGGGGTATATGCAAAAATATGTTTGAAAATAATTATTACATTCTAAGTTAAATGACTTACAAAAAAGAAGAACCTGGAAAGCTAGTACTTTTTTTACATTTAATTTTTTTGTTGAGCAAAAATAAAAAAATTTAAACTTAATTTGCAAATAATGTATTCACAAAGACCATGAGTTACAACTAGTAATTTTTGTAAACATTGCATTTTACGATTACATTTATTTTAATTTATTGTTATGGCGGAAAAAGAAAAAAAAATGCTTTACCAAAACTTTTGTTAAAATTTATGTCACTACTTTTATTTAAAAAATGTAAATTTCAGAAAATTACAGTACTTGAATGTCTTAAGTCACGAAAATGTTTCAGGCACGTCTCAATTAAATATCACTCTCGGTTAACAAAAATTGTTTGCAAGTGATGTATCAACTACCTAATTTAAAAACCTAAAAACAGCGTGACCTAAAATAAAAAAACCAAACACCTGAAAAATAAAAAAAAATCGTGTTTAATTTATTTGTATTAAAAAATTTGCTGGTCAATAAAAAGTTTAGAAAAGTAACAAAAGTTATCATTTTTATATAATGTTTATTCAACACGAAGCTTTAACTTAAATTACTTAATTTATTGGAAATAAGAAATTTTCAAAAAATACCTATAAATAACAATGTGTGTCACAAGAAAATTATGTTTCAGAAGATTCATGTCGGAGTACGGCCAAGACATACGTTCAAGAAGAAATCCATATTAATTCTGATAACCTAATTAACATTAAAGGGTATTCTCATCCTGGTAAATATTACTCGCAATTAAATTGTATACACAAAATTCTCTTTAATTTAATAATAAATATATAATTTTTATGCAAAAAAAAATTTACAATATTTCAGGAAGCTCTTTGAACCTCAATGACTTGATGAAATTTGAAGCCCTACCGGATCTTGGTAAATCTTTTAAAACAAGTTTTTATTTACATATTCATCGTATTTATAACATCTAAAATACTGATACTTTTAAATTTCCGTAGATGCTGAAACAAATGATAATCTATTTGATATGGACAAAGAAGATAGTAGTATCGGCTTTGATACTCCAAACACGAGGAAACACAGTAAATATGTTCTTCGAAAGAGGAAACCCATAGCTTATGATAAAGTGGAAAACGGTTTAATTGACCATAAAAAAATGATGAAGAAGGAAAAAGTGGCACTGATTAAGAAAACAAAAAGAAAAAATTCGAAAACAGTCAAGTCAACTTTTCATAATGGTATGAAAATATTTAAATGTGTATTCTGCTCTTATGAATCGAAGAGATGTTCTAATACATATTCGCATGTTAAAAACACTCACACAAAGTCACAGCACTTTGAGTATCACGACAAATTTAAATGCAACGAGTGTGATTTTATCACTACAGTGAGATGTGATATAATCAGACACATGCAGAGTCGCCATATTTTTGAGGATTGTACAAAATGTGGATGCAGCTTTATTTACAGATGGTTTATGAAACATATGACTGAATGTACCAAAAAAATGTGAGAAACACAATTTTTTGAGAGTCTTAAAGTTTTAATTTGTTTTAAAATCTAATGTTAATAAGAAAATAAATAAAATGCCGATTTCAACAATTACTTATTCATTGTAAGTTAATTATTATTAATTTTTATCTAAATCCGTTATGAAGTACCTTAAGTTTTTTTAGATATATCATCGGAACTTAGGACAAAAAAAGATCTAAGTGCAAATTTTTACAATATTAACAATAGTTATTATTTTGGGCTTTCAGTACTTTGATTATCTTGAGAGGTTTTATATTTCACTTCAACTTAACCATCAAGATGAATGGTCCAACACATGCAGACCAAACATATTCATGGAAATGGTCTAAAGTGGTGACAAATTCGATCGTAAAATAAGATAAAATCTTTGGTAAAATGCAGGTGCGCAAGAGGTATGTAAATTGTTTGAAAAATTAACAAAGTACAAGCATAAATTTCTGTGTTGTTTCATTCTTTTAATTGTAACTTACATCCGAATCCTCGCTAATTTTCTGCTTTTGTCCGTAACAATTTACGCATTCATTGGTGCATTGTACTATCTCAATATGTTTCAGTCAAGCAAACAATAACATCATATAAATGTGTGAGTTTTTTACGAATACAATATCAATGTACTTTAAAATCATACTGTTTGATAGTGATCAAAAGATACAATTACAAAAAATTGGTAAAAAAGATTATAAAATCATCGAGTTAAAAAAAAAACCCTCAAAACGATTCCAGTGCCAAAAAATCTACATTTGCGTGTGAGCACACTTAAGGTTTGATAATCAAAGGAAGAAATTTCTCGAGGAACACATGAAAAAGCCCAGATATTAAAAAAACATGTAATCATTTGTTTGCAGTGCAGTAAAATTTTTTCATCTCAAATAATCAGGCAAAAAATGAATGCAAAAGACGTTCTAGGTTCAGATATATTACTATTTTAAGTTCTTAAGGTTACATGTCGTTCTGGCTGAATCATCTTAATATTTGCTTTTTTTATTTTACTAATTTTTCTACGACTGATATCCAAAGTCAGTTATGATTACAATCAGTAGTAAATAAATATTGTTTCTATTATTGCAATAATTATTGTATTTTTTTTCTATTCCGATAATCAATGGTTAATTAAGATGATAAAAGATGGTACAATCAATAAAAAAAACTCTATTTTGTATTTAAGTAGCGTTACGGCGCCTACTATTGTGTTACATAAAAGTTAATAAAAAAAGAAAAAATAGCATTTGTTTACAAAAGAAACAATTGTTGATTTATAATACCCACTCATGTTTTACCCTCAATTGAATGTCCAAATCAAAATATAATAAAATAATAAAACTAATGTCCTAAACATAGATTGAATAGTACAATAGTATTTTAGATTATACTGTTTATTAGATAATGTAATCACCATAAATTTACTGTATACCTTGCATGAGTTTGAATTCTTTTTTGCAAATTTATTTACAAAAACAGGTCACTACCATAGAACTGTCGTATCTCATAATTTCATTTTAAAAAGGTGTAATGAAAAATGTACTTGTGTGTCATTTTTATTAAATCTTTTCATATGTCATACGTCATATTCCAAATTACAATACACAATTAGAATATGCTTTACTTTGACTAATAATTCTTATCATTTTTCAACTAAAAACATTACCTTGTGCTCACTGTTGCTGTATACTTCAGTAGTAGATTTTACTAACGATACAAAATCATCACCACTAAGAGTACCTGCATTCACCCACACTAAGTATATGTGGTAAACTAAAATCACACCCACCATTCCTTCTTTGTCTCGTTTCAGATGGTTTAACTGTTAGCGTATCCCCCTCCGCCATAGTGTTGCAGCAGCGTGACCCAATGGAATTCAACACTTTTTCTTGTATGCGATGCAGCAGCGTATTTAAACGTAAAAACAATTTATCCCACCACCTGCGCTTCGAATGTGGTGACTTGGCTCGATTCAAATGCCCATACTGTGCTTACCGCAGTAAAAATAGATCCAATTTGCGGGCTCACGTTCGACGAATGCATGTGAATCAAAAAATTTTCTGCATCGATCTAGGCCTACCGATGAAGATACCTAAAGATTAGTTTGGAGAAAATGCTCTTTTTTAAATGAGGCAAAAAAATGAATTTTTTTTTTTTTATACACTATTTTTTAAACTTTTATTTGATTTTTTTGAAGTTAAAAATTATGTAGAATTGAATTTAGTATCTTTCGATATTGAGGAACCTACCAAATTATTTCTTGCATATTTTTATCTGATGAATATATTTTATACACAATTTTTCTGAACCATCCGATTTTTTATTTATTAAACATCGATTTTTTACTAATTTGCAATCTTAATGTTTCAAGTAAGATGCGTGCCTACATTTTTTTGTGTTATAACTTAGTTAACGCCCTCCAAATCCGCAGAGGATGGAGTTTGAAATTAATAAAACTTAGTTCATATATGAAAAGTTGACGTTTTAGAAAATTAAAAAAAAAAGCAGAATAAGAAAAATTCGACTTGACCTATTTATTTCGGAATTGCGCTCAAAGCGAATAGTTATATGTACAAGATCATCAATTAAGTGCTAAAACATACACCTTTTGTTGGACTACATATGAGTTATAAAAATGATGAAATACCTACATTTAATTCAATTTTTTCCAATACTTTCTAAATTTTTAATATACATTTGATCATTTATTTTCTGCTTAAAATTATTTGAAAATATAATTTGTTTACATTAAAAACTTAGCTTTTATAGAGCGATTCACTACTAAAAATCATGTTCGATATTTTTAGTTAGGAAATAATAGGTTTGTCCTAATTTAGTAGCATGTCAAATAAAATATTTCAATGCCTTATAGAAACTACTTGGAAAAGTTTTTTAATCACTAAAAGTATAAAATTACAAGATACATAGGTTGTATCAATTTTTAGTTAAGTAATTTTTAGATTAATTTTTAGATTTTAGTACTTGCCGTTTGAAAATATGTAACCTTTACAATTGTATACGTCACATTCCAAAATTTGTTCACATATGTGTATGGCTGAAGAAAGAAACTAAAAAAATATCCAATGTCTGAAGAAAACTTTGAGTCATTTTATACATACAATTTAAAGAAATAACAAAAATGTATACTTCAGAATACCTAACGAAAAGATGAATAAACTCATGGGTAGAAAAACGTTGAATTTTTAAATGGCGAAAACTGAGGCTGTTTAAAACTTGTTTTTTTTTCTAACAGTATAATATAAGATACTTAGATTAAGTAATTTTTTTTTTTTTAGTGTTTGGATTTGTTCCTAGGTTCTAGTACCTACAATTAAAAAGTATATAACATTCCAGATTGTAGGTGTAAAATTCCATTTATCCAAATATATTGATGCGTAACAAAAGTAGCCAAAAACACGTGCCAATCAATGTATATAACATTGTTTCAGGTTTTAGTGGAATTGATTAGAATAGTTTTTAATCTCTAATATTGTAATTTCATAAGATACTTTAGACATAGGTATAATGATGTATTTTTATAATTTTCTGATTTATTAAATACTACTGTAACGTACGTTATGCCAGTTATTGTATAAAAAAAAATGTTTTAAATAAAGACGAAAATAGTCCATTATTCGTGTGTATTTATATCATTTAAGTGGATTAAAAAACCGCAATGTTGAATTAAATATTTTTATACTCCGATCGTAGACCATCACGTAATTCTGTTCTAGGTGTCGAGAACGTCAGCCTATGATTCTCAGTCACGCACTAACACCGGCATGTCTCAAATTTTCTGTTTGCAGGTCCTCGAGCCATAAAAAACGTCTGTTTCAGCTGCCCAAAGTGTCCATCAGTCTTCTCGTCCCCGTCATATCTCCGCCGCCATTTGCGCCTAAATTGCTGTCGAGGCTCGATTTTTCGATGTCCCTACTGTCCGTATTGCGGAAAATAGAAATCCAACATTAAGAGACACATCAGTTGTACGCACATTGGCGAGCCGATATACGTTTTGCGCGACTAAATCTTGAACAAAGATTCGAGAGAAATTATCGCCCACTTTCCAATTTAGGTGTAGTCGAATTAGACTTCGCCCATAACTACGTTTTTTTATTTTCTTGTCCTTCTCTAGTTCCTAGACTTTTTCTTTCTAGGCCTCGTTCTAAATTTTTTTTCAGAAATTTACTTAAATGATCTGATGATTTTTCATAACATTTTCATTTGCCGAAATAGAGTCTCATGAGTCGTCGAACCAACATGCCTCAATTTCAGTGAAATTAAATATGATTCACTCAATCACTGATATACATTTTGGGTAACCAAGTAAGATGACGCATCCGTTGTGTTCCAAAAAAAAAAAAAAAAAAGATACAATCCTACTGGAGAAGAAAGTACTGAAATGTAAAACCAACCTACAGTCATCAAGTTGCAGCTGGGAATAAAGAACATTAAATTTGATTGTCGAAGCATTGTATTTTTTTTTTTCAATGTATTTTTTTAAAAAAAAGGTATTAGATACAAATTTATTCCTTACTTTTAACGCAACTAAAAATAAAATAGTGCTCGTGAATTATTTATACCAATTTTCCATGAACCAAACATTACAAAGCTCCCTCCTGACATTTCAATCCAAACTAGAGTTCGTTAAATTAAAGTTAAAAAAAAAAATTGAATTACGTATTTACAGATTTTCTTCCAACACGAACAAACCTAATGGTCTACAAAAAAAAAAAAAAAAAAACAACAACAACAACCAAACCCATGCATAAAAACTCAACAGAGCCACAGGTAACGCATTGTTTTTGAACTTATTAACCCAAAACCGCAAATAAAAAAACATCCCCAAACAAAGCCCAAATCTACCATCGCTGATGCTCCGTTTTATCTGTTTGTATGTGCAGATGGGAACCAGTCCGTGGACCCCCTAAAACTACCGAGCCTCCGTCGTTGTGGCCGCCGACGTTTCGCCAGCTCGCACCAAGAGCGGCACCAGTTGCACCACAGCCGCGTTGGTCTCGACGTCATCAAGCTGGCCCTTCCAGCCGCTCCCAAGACTCATCGCGGCGTCCAGAAGAGCTTCCAGTGCCCCAAATGCCCGAAGCGCTTTTCCGCGCACAGCAGCGTCATCCAGCACATAAAGTACGACTGCAACCGACAGCCGAGGTTCTCTTGTCCCTACTGCGTCAAGCGCAGCAAGTGGCCTTTTAGTCTCTACAAACACATCAGGAAATATCATGCGGGATGCAAGGTTTATTGCAACGATGTCACGCGCTCCGAGTCCCCGAAGTAAGCGATTGCTGGCGTGAGATTCGCTGAACAAAGCAAACGTGTCTCTGTACAGGTGCTGTGGGAGATGATCCACTATACCACTCTCACGCTACGTGGGTGTGGTTTGTCGGATGCCCAAGATTAGCTTTATCTTTTTGTGATTTTTCGCGTTTTTCCCTGCGAAGAACACGTTTTGATTGACCAGCTGAAGTTTGAGCGCTGGAATTATATACTCACTTCAACTCAAAGATTTTTAAGTACATGATTTGGATTTACGTAATTTCTGTTAGATGATAACTTTGTTTCTGTTTGTTGTGAATTTTTATTCGAAAGTTAAGGGTTAACCCTATAATGTGCTTGGACTAGGAAGAATTTTTTCTAGCTTTAAAAACATTGTCGATATGATTGCATGATAAATAATATATGATAAAAAAAAGAAAAATATTAACAACATATATGTATGGAAATTAATGGACTGAGCTGTTGTATCGGTTTAAGTTATTTTACTTTGTGATTTTTTTTTTTTTTTCTTCTAAAGATATAGATGTGAACACTTTTGTCTGCGTGTGGATAAAAAATACACAATATTTATTACTTATCATTACATAAAATATCCTATTTGTTGATAGCTAAAGGATAATATAAAATTACTAGTTTCTTGATGCAATCAATTGTTGTGAAACGCTATTATTGTTGAATCAATAAAATGAATTATAATATTACTGTCTTGATTCATTATATTTTTATTGATTCAGTGAAAAGAAAAATTCAGTTAACCTATATGTTTTTGTACTCTTTGCAGTTATTCAAGGTGTTTTTCAAAAATATGAACATTAGAATTCAAGTGTAAGGTTCAAGGATTCCATATTATCTACTTTCGAAAATGTTGATATTTCGAGTTTTTCTATCATCCACCTCGTGACAAGGATATACTACGTTGATTTGTATTTGTTTCTTTCAATAAATTATTCTTTTTCAAAAATTTTTGTAAATTTTTTTCATTTTACTAAAAAAAAAAAAAAAATATTTTTCCGCCCTCGGGTGGTTTTGGGAGGCTGGTACTTCCCCGGGCGAAAAAGCAGTTTTCCGGAACTCGTTCGAAAAGTCTCCTTTACGAGCCTCGTTACGTCCCTCGCCTTCGGCTCGGGCCGCAAACCTCTCGGTTCGCAAACAGAGACTTTTCAAACTCGTAGGAAAAGTACTATTTTCACATCCATCGTAATTAAAGTTTTTCATTTCATCCGCATGAACTATCAGTACTATCAAGAAATTGATCATGTATTTGAACAAAAAATTGTAAAGAACAAAAAAAATACCCAAGCAAAATTATATTCACTTTACTGTAATAAATTTAGAGGAGTAAAAAAATTGTCCACCCATACTAATTCATGTTTATTTGTTTTTTCTTATTTTTTAGATGCCGAGACCGAAGATTTTATCGGATTTGAATTCAAAGAGCTGCTAAACTCGATGAAAAATCTTCAGCGCTGGGACGTCACGATGTCGCAATACATTGGCACCATGAAGGAAAAGCCCGACGTTTTTCTGAAAAAGAGCCACAGGCGTATATTGTGCATGAAATGCTCGAAAGAGTTTGTCCTGATGAACCAGCTGTGGAAACACCTCAAGTATCAGTGTGGCAAGAGCAAACGTTACAAGTGTCCCTATTGCAATCGCCACAGCGTCTGGGAGTCCACTATCAATAGACACATACGCAATTCACATCCTGGAAAACAAGTCTTTAGTTTGGATCTCAAAAATCCTGCTGTTCAATAACAAGTTCAACTTTTTTTTGCATTCAAAATGCTCTTTGCCGTGTAATTTGAACCGAATTGTGTGTGTGTTTTTTTTTTTAACTCTGGATTTTAAACCATTCAACTTGAACTTGAACCTATTGGGAATTTTAATTTTTAAGCAATCACCGATTTTTCTTCTTTTTTTTCATGAATCAATTTTGAATATTTAGATCATAAAAATTTATTTTTAATTTAAAAATACATTATATTTTCAACGCCATTTGTACATTTTTTTCATAGGAGACTTTTAGTCCAAATTCTTAAAGAACCAACAGTTGTGGTTGTATACTATCATAGGATTAAATAAAATTTAACTTTAGACAAATTGAAAATTTTTTTATGATTGAAAGATGTAAATATACGGTCCCAATAGTTTTTTCTCAATAGAACAAAAATGTAAATGGTGTTTATGTACGTTTAATTAATTTTAACCATCGTCATGAAATCCACCATCAACTTGAAAAAAGTAGAGCTGTAGGTAAACAATAATTTGAATATATACAGATGCAATGAATTTGGAAATAGCATAGACAAATGAAACTGTAGGCGATAATAATTTTTAAGGTTTTTTTTAACCTATCCTGAATACTTCAACAACTTTATCAAACGAATTCGTTTATTACTATAAATACGTTCGTAAGTAAATGTTTATCCTTGAAAGCTCAAAGATGGTAACCCACTTTTTAAGTATAACAAAAATTTGTAAACATGAATTAAAAACCAAGAAATTTTAAGTGAAATCCATGTAAACGTCCAAAAGTGATGGACGTTATATGACTCATGTTGCATTTGAATAAAATGTATATTTGTTTGATCTTACTCACTTTGTTTACTATCACGTTGTTTGTGTCAAAAAATTTTTTTCAAATGCATTAGGCACACGTGTAATTATTTTAGGGAATATTGTCCTGTACGAAATAATACAGGAGCATTTTAATTAAATCGTGCAATATTACACCCTGAAATAGATTTCGTCAACACATCATGTTAAGTACACACAGAACCATTTGGATGATCGAGTCTCCCCATGAATGTCGAAACGCCAAAACCCAATGAATATACAACGTAGCTCTTACCTTTCAGGAGACCACCAGCAGACGCACTTCTGGACGCTGACGTCGAGCCACGAGTTCCGATGTGCTCGCTGCTCCCGCACTTTTTCGGTCTACAACAGCCTGTACCGGCATTTTCGATACGAATGCGGCAAAATCCCGCGTTTTGGCTGCTGCTACTGCCCGTACGTCACGAAACACACCACCAGCGTGTATCAACACACTAGGCGCATGCACGCCGGCCGCGAGCAAACTTGTCTGGATGTCGTCCAAGGGAAGATCATAAAAAGGAAGCGCGCCGTAACCACCAAGTAAACCAAGGGTCATTGTTCATAAACATTAATTACGTTTTTCAATTTACTCGACAGTTGCGTTAATTCATTCTCATTAATTAGTACCATAAACGTCAGTATTGTTCTCCGCGACATACTCGAGCAACCAGTATACAATAGACTATCCATAGTAACAAACCAGCAATGAGACTATGTAAATTTTTTTTTTTTTTTTATATAAATCACCCGATACTGGTCCAATACTTGATGACGAAATGTCACGTCAAAATATATCAGGATTCATCTGTTTTGAATGTAGGATACGTGGGGTATTAATTTTTTTACATTTTTTTCAAAGAATTCACGTAAATCATATGTCCAAGAAACATATACGTATAGATGGTAACACCTGCATGCAGTGATGGCAATGACAAGTACTGTGTGTGAAACTTGCAACGATAATTTATTAGTGTACTATCATCGAGTTAGTGTTTTTTTTATGTAGTTGTGTTGAACTATATTATCTGATTATCTCAAATATGAATTTTTTTTTTTTTCACATCACACGCTACATATTGTTCAATTATGTGAATACTTCCATAAGCAAGCCAGAGAATTCTGTTAAAGCGTTAAATAAGTCATGTATTTGTTATTAACTGCTAAGTATTTGTACCATACCAACAAAATATTAAACTCTGAATGTTACCCTTATGCTAGATTAGACAAGAGTTATGTCAATTGGAGTTTGGCAACAGGGTTGTCTCGAGATTTTTTTAGCTCCATGGGCATAAGCCTAAGCGAATGTGGACGGTATGATCAAGTAGGGATGAGTCAGAGAAGCAACAATGATTCTGTAGATTGGGTACGTGAAATCCTACGAATTATTGTAAGAAAAACGCACCAATATGTAAAAATAATAAATCTGACGAGTGCTTTACGTCGTTTATTGATTACTTTTGTGTCGCAACCTTAGATGAAGCATGTAACCCTCTGTCAAGTTTAGATCTAACAAAAAAACCTTTGGCACCGAAAATTCTTTCCCGACGCGAAAACATTGCATGGTGTTGGTGGCTGTGGATGCATTTTCGTTGAATCTCTTGTCGTTTTTACAGATCAAAATACGAGCGTCCAATGGCTGGTGTGTACCATGTGCCATCAATCCGTCATAGAAAGCAATCTGTTTAACCACATGCGATCGCACTATTACACGAAATCATACCAGCAAGGCAGCCGGGCAGCTTTATTTTGTTGCAACTACTGCGATTACACGTCGAAGTACACGTCCAACATGTACAAGCACGTGAGAAGGAAACACAAGCACGTTATGTAATTTTACTGATGAAGAGTAATCGATGTGGTCATGTGAAGATCTATATACTTGTGGAAATACTTCGCCACGGCGAGCAAGGATGGATATGTTACCGTTTCAATTACTTGGGTGTAAAAATTTATCAAGCTTGAAGTGTGCATGTTACTTGACTACTTGTAATAAAACCAAATTAACAATGTATATCATTATTGCCTTCTTCATTATTGCCGCCCCTCTAACGATTCATAGCAGCCTTGATCGTTGACTCCGTGCCCATCCCTTGAATCGCATGTTAACTCGATTTTTTTCCCGCTGTGTGACAGTTGATTAACGCAATCTGCATTGATTTTTTACAGTGGATGCCCTGGTGACGTATACAACTGAAGTTACGAGTTACAAGTGCAACGTTTGCGGGGCTGGTTTTCGACGAACATCCGATCTTTACAAGCACAAGTGCGGAAACAAGCCCCGCTTTGGCTGTCCTTATTGTGCTCAGTCTTGCAACCAGTCGTCCAACATTTATCGCCACATAAGGCGCTGGCATCCACGCAAAGAAGTCTACGTCATCAGGAATTACTAACACCGATCTTGCTCCCACCCTCGTCGTCACTTGTGTCTCAAAATTCACGTTTTTACTATTATTGCGTACGAAAATATCCACGAGGTCGTATTTAAGCAGTTGCTTCATGGTACTCATACCAAATCACGGAGCCTAATTTTGGTAGAAAAGGACTACTTTGGATTACAAGAAAACAGAAGATTTATACAGAATTTTTTTTTCTTCTTTGTTTAAGT
Organism: Copidosoma floridanum; assembly: GCF_036245765.1. Lineage (NCBI taxonomy): Eukaryota > Metazoa > Arthropoda > Insecta > Hymenoptera > Encyrtidae > Copidosoma > Copidosoma floridanum. The sequence goes on along the minus strand of NW_028321889.1, from coordinate 1,768,418 downwards.
TGTGTAAAACGAATATTTATTTCTTAATTCCATAGTACAATGTACGGCAATGAGCTTTAAATTGTTTTAGTGTGAATAACAATTTTTTTTATTTGAACTTAAATGCAAAAAGTACTATGGATCGAGAATAATATGTATATAAAAATATGTATTTTTTTGTTCATCACTTTAATAATGTAATGAAGAAACGCGCGTGTCGCTTATACTAGTTTAATAAAAGTTATACTGATTTGTACGTAAAGAATGTTGTTTTTTTTTTTCTTCTTTTTTTTCTTTCATTCTACAAAATTCTAAATTCCTAGTAGTTTTTATGATAAATTAGTGACGCAGAGAAGGTCTGTGTAAACGATACATTTATTATTTTCAGAAGTGGAACAGCAAGCGTCGGCCACTACGGACGAATCCTTCACGTGCAACTCCTGTGGAAGAGTCTATTCTCATCAAAAAAGTCTCTGTAGACACTTGAGGTACGATCCGAAGGGCACACACCATAACACATGATATTTTACGTTTGTTTATTCATGTACATATTTTATTTTTAGGTACGAATGTAATAAGCCGCCTCGTTTTCAATGTGCTTACTGTAACCACTTGGCCAAATTGCGTGGATACATTTACAAACACATAAGACGAAAGCACCGAGGCAAGGAAATTTATTACATCGATCACGAGCCGCAGAAGAAAAGTGAATGAGGAGATTTTTGGAAATGATATTTTTTTAAATAAAAGAATTTTTAATAAATGTGATTCCAAGTGACTTGCATATTTAAGTTGATTGAATTAAAAAAGAAAAGAGGTTTTGGTTAAAATCAGTATACAAGTTAAATTAAATGCTATCAAGTAATTTTTTAATACAAAAACTGTTTGGAGATGTTAATTATGTTTGATTTGATTGTTTTTATTGGAACTGTTTAACATGAAAATGGTATATGTTTGTTTGGTCAAAAACAACTAAAAAAAAAAAAAAAAATTTATTGGCATTGCAATTGTTGATAATCAGAAATCAACTTGAAAAATTTCCTTGCAATAAAAAATCGAAAATAATTTTAATTAGGTAACTAATCAACAACACATCAACCTATCACCAAAACGTTAAATAAATGTGTTTATCATGTAATATTAACTACTCACTAGGTACTTTGAAGTATTTTCCCGCATATTCTGTTGTTGAAAGTTGAGAAAATATTTTTTACAATATTGTTTATTTACTATATTTTTAACAAGGTTTATCAAAAAAATAATGTAGTTTATTAAAGTTAATGTAAACCATTATCTTCAAATTTTGTAAAATATCTAGATTATAATGTTGTCCACCATATTTAATAAAATGTTTTGTAATTGTATTATTTAATTGAATTTTCTAAATAACACATTAATCAACCTAAATAATACCAAAAATAAATGAATACATGCCTCCAAAAACCAACTCTTATCCTTTGTGCAATTTAACTAACGAAAAATCTCAACTCAATTTGAAGCAGGTTTTTTTTACAGAATCAATACGTTGTCGTGTGGATGTTACTACGGATTATGGATTATCACACATCTTCGTTTTAACATTCGACCATAAATTCTGTACATCATTGAGAGAAGAACTAGCACATGTTGTTGATATTTTTGTATCTTAAAAGTTGATTGAATAAGTAATTGCGATTTTTAGTGATTAGAGAACAGTTCATTTAAATTAACAGTGACAAAATATTTTAAATATTTTTTTAATGTAACAATGTAATCTACATAAAGTTAATTTGACACTCTATAGCTACTCGCTTGATAATTCAAATTATTTATATGTATATTGGAGTTTATATGCAATTGCAATATAAATCTCAAGTAAAATATCATTAGTCCTCATAACCCAGTAAAAAATATTCATAACCCTATTGTGTTTTTCTCAAACTTGGTAATTCCCGTGTAAATGACACCAAAAATACATTAAGTAAAAATTTACTTCCTTCTTGGTAAAATATGTACAACTAACTCGAATGCTTTGCTAAATGTTTGCTTACAGAATCATGCGAAGCACATTGCCACAACTGCAAAAACCCACAAGGTAATGAACTTTTCATTTGCAACAGATGTGGAAAACTTTACTGCGGGGAAGAAACTCGATGTAAAATTTAAACAATTTTTATAACATCGCACATCTCCTTCACGAAGACCAGTCAATGGCTAATATTTAAAAAAATTTTTTTTTTTTTTTACTTTGTATTTAAAGTTTTTTAATACTACTGTCGTCATATTGTTTAGTACATAAGTTTTTAGATTATTTTCCGACACTTTCACATGTATGAGTAAATGTGCAACTCACCGTGCGTGATGTAAAATTTTATATATGGTCAATAAATTTTTTTTTTTCACTTACTAAAGCATCAAAAACCTATAAGATCAATGAACGCTAATTTTTTTAAAGTTTAAAAAAAGCACCGCTAATGATTCACCTAACGCCTCTCTCCTCTCACACGAGCTCTCGGCTGGAGAGTCAACCATAACCCAATCACATTTAACAACAATGCACTGTAAATATGAAATAAAAAAAAAAAAAAAAAAAAATAAAAAAAAAAAAAAAAAAGAAATAGCTAAACACGGAGTTGAGATCGACTAAAGCACTCCTTCTTTCTCTCGATTGCAGGTGCCCGAAGACTCCGGCTAACGCGAGGCCCACCCAGCTACCACCCGCCCTCGCTGACGCAAGTCTACTCTCGGCCCTCGAAAAACATGAACTCGGCGCCAGGACGATTTCCTTGCGACAATTGCGGCAAAGTATACCGCTGGTACCGCAACTTGACGACCCACCGAAAAATCGAGTGTGGCAAGGATCCCAACATTGTCTGTCCGTACTGCCCGAGACGAACGAAGCACAGGAACAGCATGCGCTCGCACATACGTAGAATCCACAAGGTTGCCATTTAAGGCGCGAGTACTCGTTTGAACTTGGACAACCGGCCGATACTTCGAGTTTTAGGATCTTACTGTTTTTATTTTTTTTGCAGAGTATTATACAGGTTACTGCTATAAGTACCCAAGCTTGTAGTTCGCCAAGTATTAGTTGGACTTTGTTTTTCCGGTTCTATTGTCTGTTTATTTTTTCAAGTACTATATCACAGATTTTCCTTCTTTTTTTCTTGGTATTTATAGAGTTTTTATCATTGTTATTATTATCATATTATTATTACTGTATTATAAACACGTGAGTGTACATTAACTGCATGTATACATGTATTGGGAATTTTTATCTTATTAACGAGCTCGTGTATTGTTGAAGTTTGTTAATCCAGAAGTTAAATAAAGGTATTGAATTTTTTCAGCTTTTGATCGTGCGTTGTCTTTTTCATAATACCAGAAAGATTCGCCAATACTTGTGCTTTTTTCATGGAAATTCGTATTTTTCTAATGGTTTACTAACTTTTTCAGGTGACGGCTGGCCAATGAGAGATTCTCGAGCAACGAGTCATCGACGTTACAATGCGATTTCGAGCACATGAAAAATTCTCACATACCATCAATACACATTATTCACGTAGAATCGATATTTTTCTTTTATTTTTTCAATTTTTATTTCAATTGTGTAAAACAAGCTTACGTATAACATAACCCGTGCATCCTAATAGTGTGTATGTCATCTTGTCCACGTCAGCATGCATTTGGTGATCATAGTCAAAAAGAAAGAACAAAAAAAAAAAAAAAAAAAACCCATGTCTTATGCTTTTACAGAGACTCCGCTCTTTCCGATCGTAAGGCCACGCCTGCACGTTTGTCCGCGCTGCGGTCAAATGTACTCCTGGGCCTCGAATCTCCGAAAGCACCTGAAGATGGGCTGCGGCATGGTCACGTCAGAGACCCAGTTCTCGTGCCGTTTCTGCCCGTACAGGTCACGGGTCGAGGCCAGCTTCATCAAGCACCTGATGTCAGTGCATCAGATCAAATAGGACGTGGCTTCCGGTTTCGCTGACATGATCGAGAGATTGATACACATATCGGGGTTTTGAATTTTTTTTTTTCGCTGTGTGTGTGTGTGATTTTATAAGAGTTGGTTTCATTGTTACTCTGGTGTTTTTCTCTATATTAATGGGAACGATATTGTGTAGTCAGCGAAATTGTTGGCCCATCCCACGTCCTTTGCTAGTCTGGATAATGATTCGTGACGGAGTCTACGATTAAATAGTTGTGTTGATTTATAATTTAGACAATCTTCTAGTCCACGCGTAAAATAAGTCAAAGCAAACGTTACGATGGTTAATTAGGGTAGGAGAGCATATTGTAACTTAAGAATCTTAAAATATAAGTAATCTAGTCGAATGTTCGAGTCAATTAGCCTAGAAAATATTGGGTGTTGAGTTGAAAATATTTTTTTATTATTAATACCATGGAAGACGAACAACTTAAAGTTCCTCAATCAACATGAAAAAAAGTGTCCAGGCAAAAGATAGAATTTTTTCAATGTATCAAATTAGAACGTGTACAATGGTAGCAATGTAAAAATTACTGTTGTATACAAAAATCTCTCATTCAATTTTGTATGAGTTTGTTTCTTTGAAAAAAATTATGTTTACGTGTTTTAATTTACACATTTACAGTTAATTTGTAGTAATATATTCTATTTTTATTACTTAATACATTTAAAATGTACTGAATCTTTTGAGTATTTATATAACAAACAATCAAGTAACTATGGTGTTATCGCATGCTCACGTAATCATCATATTCATATCATGCGTAAATCAGCTTTGCTCTGAATCAAACAATCAGCTTTATCCTGCAGCATAGAATAACATTTAAATGTAAGCATAGTCATAAGAATTAAAAATCAAAATATGATGTAACCCTTTTTTTAATTTTCCTAATAAATGTGTGTAAATAAACAACAACATATGATGTATATTTTCATCGCTCATCTTAATTTAAATTTTTTATTTTGCACCCAGCATTCATTTGAATAATTTTTTTTTATACCCACATGTGTGTATTGTCGATTTTATACTAACACTACTAATCAAAACCACTAAAACTTTTTAAATAGAGTTAAAAAATTTTTTTCTGAAAACTTACTTTTATAAGTGTTAATTTAATCTATAATAACACTCACTTACATAAATTCTATTCTAACTCACTAAGACTTTTGTAACATAAACTTAGCATCATACTGGCATGTTCTCAAGCTACACACGAACCACCAGACCATAAATCTATTGTCGAGAACTGAAAAAAAAAAAAAATTATTTAAACTAATTAAATTTCGTTTTATCTTTCAGATGAGTCGTCATTCGACGTCTTCGATTCTAACCAACTCGAAATCTCAATGCTAGACTCGAAATACACGTGCGTCAAATGTCATCAGATATTTGTCTCGCAGTCAGCTCTCGGCAAGCACTTGCGTTTTTGCTTGAACAAGAAGAACTTTTCTTGTCCTCTTTGCACTTACAGCAGCAATCGCAAGTGGAATGTCAAGTCGCACATCGAACGCGTACACGCGCGCTGCTTTGACATTGACAAGGACGAATAGTCGATCCGCGTGGTTCCTTTGTTTTATTTTACGTTTATTCCTTGTGTACTCAGTTTAATCTGCATGTAAAGTGTTTTTTTTGAGCAGCGCATAAATTTAACTAAATAAACCTACAAGTTGTAATTTGATGTCTATGGTTGTAAAGATTGTACAAATCTTTCTAGCTATGCGTTTGAGAATAATTGAGCTATAGATAATAATATAAATACATGATATATATATATATTGTTCAATAGAAGTAATGTATAAACGCACTGTTCTTTGAGACTCAAACAGTGTACCAGTGCATTTGATCAAAAGTATTCCTTTTACTATTATATATATTGATACTTTGATTGTGAGAGAGTTGAAGTTTTGAAGTTATATTTTATTACGCATATATTTAATTAGGAAAAAAAATATGTGAATAAAATAAATATGGATTTTCATTACAAAAATTCGAGAATTTCATTATCATCGTCACCAATACTATTAAAAAAATGAAACAATATCCTTTGTGGCCAGGCAGTTACCATGTGAATTGTTTTTTCCTATCGTTAACATTAAACTGAAATGGTGTACTACAAAGTTTATAAATGTCTACTGAAAAGTTTTTTTTTTTTTTTTTTTTAAATCAATATGCAAAACCACTGAAAGTACCGGTAATTTACCAAATAATGTTTTATGTGTGAAGGTTTGCTAAATACATTTACTGATTAATTTTCGACCACAAATATGAACTAGAATCATCATTAACATACATGTGCATTGGCTGAAAATCTAGCTTATTTCATGAGAACATTATCGTTTAATCACCGCCACCACTTTTGCAATATCAACCATGACAAACAAACACACCACACTAAATAAATATTCACTAAACCGAAAAAAAAAAAACAAAAAAAAAAAAAACAAATTTTAATTATTTTTTCAGGTATAAATGCTACGCGCAACTACCCCAACCGCAACAACCAGCGTATTACGTATACCTGCCACAATTGTAACAAAACATACAACTACCATTCGAGTTTGACACGTCATAAAAAACTGGAATGCGGACTTGAGCCTAAAATACATTGTCCGCTGTGTTCCTACAGGACAAAGCATCGCTCGAGTCTTTTGATACACATCAATGGCAAACATCTAAAGATTAAAAGCTAAGAGTTAACAAAAACGGGACAGTTTGCCGGGAACAATAAGAAATTTGATGTCAGCAATCATTCTGTAAAAATGTCCTTGCAAGTAGACATCAATAGTAGTCTTCGACAGACGTTTATGTATTAATGTCATAGTTTTCTGCTTATTTGGTTGTAACAGTATAAGAAATAAAACTAGAATTACTGTACCAAAAATTATTGCTAACCAATGTTTAACATTATTTCTAACGTGATGAGTCATTTTAAATGTTCAAGAGTACCATTGCGTATGACTAGTAATCGTTTGAAATTCACATATATTTTGTCAATTGTTATTTATGTTTTTTTATCACTTGATGAAAATTTGAAAATTTGATAGTCATTCGCTAGCCAATCACGGTCCATAATTTATTTTAGTATCCAAATCATATGAAATGTATTGCTTGGCCCTTTATTTAATTTAGTACTGTAAATCATGTGTAGAAAAAAAAAAAAAAAAAAAAAAAAAAAAAAAAAAAAACACTAACATTATTGAAACTCGTGTAACTTGTTCCTTGACAAGAAAAAAGTCCGTGATATAATACAATATTCCTCATTACTAACCACACGCATCTCTATTGTGTTTCAGAGATAAGCCCGTGGTCATCGCAACAAACTAATATTGACGAGCCGTCAAAGTTTTATTGTCAAACCTGCGGACGTGGCTACAAAAAGAAAGTCACCCTTTTCCGACACCTCAGGTATGAGTGCGGAGGACGCAAGAGCTTCTTGTGCCACTTATGTCCTGGAAAATTTACTCAAAGTGGCTCTCTGAGGCAGCATCTCTTTAAGGTTCACAATTTTTATATTCCACCACAAAAGAAGAAACGTTTGTTCAAGGATTCATAGTCATCTAGATCTACATTCCATTTTTGCCGATTATAGAGGAAAAATTCTTTTTTAATTTCATAAGGTGCTCATCCAGTTACTTATAGATAGTAATAGGCAAACTGCAAGCCGAGGCAGAGTTCAAACTTTTTTTCGACTCTTGACCAACACAACATATCCACCTTTCCAATCTTGTATCAATCACAATTTCAAGAAAAGTATTCAACTTAAAGTTTTTAGTCTGACATAAAAAAAATCCATTTCCATTTAAACGAGCAACACGAAATTATGACTAAATTGTTAATTTTAATGTTAGTTTAATTTGAGTTATATTTTAGATATTGTTGGAATGATGTGTGCTATACTCGACCGTGCTAGTTGTGTTTGGATCGGCATCCGTTAGTCTTGCACCAGGCCATTTGTTGCACCGAACGTGCTAAAAACACTCAACAAATGTTATTTACTGGTGTCGAGACTTGCGGGGTATCTGCTTGATTTTTAAGCCGAGAAATGTTGGTTTAATTTTAATTGCTGTAAAACATATATTATGTCATATGATTTTCAACTAACATAAGTATTTTTGCAAAACATTCATTTATTATTTATTATAAGCTTTGGTGTTCTTGGGAACTTTTATGCAGCCATGGGATTGTTATTAACACTAAGTAGGACATTTACGTTAAAATATATGTTATTTATCTATACTAATACCGAAGTATTGAATAGTAATATATAAAGATTTTGTTATAAATGTTGTTATTGTGAATTTTTTAAATGTTAATCCAGTATTATTCCTGTCAATCATTGTCAATAGTGTATTAAATTAGTAGCTGTCAGACAATAGCATAGATAGTTATTTGATCATTGTCATATATGCCATTCCATTGACGTTTTGCTTTAATAAAATAAATATTTACTTGAAAAAAGTATAAGGCCTACTTTTATTGAATTCCACTTCTTTACCAACCAAAACTTCTTGATCTATGGAATGCGCTTGTAGAGAACATTTTGTGATGAAAACAGTGTCTATCTTTGTAAGAAATTTCTAATATGTTTTTTGGTATTGATCAATGATTTAAATTTTTTTTATCAAAATCTGAATGTTCTTCCAAGTAGTGACGACCCATCGTAACCCTACCATGATTCGCCTATTTCAGATTTTTTTCACAGTTAGTCTGACTCATCGAGAAAAAAAAGCATTGTTTTTCACACAGAAGATTCATTGTCATCACTTATAAAACACATCAATCTAAGCATCTCATCGATTCCAATTTTTTTGTTCTAGATGTACAACTTTATACCCACATGCTGTCGGATGAAGTAATAAACCAGTGCAAATTCAGCTTACGCTGTCTAAAGTGCAGCCAATTCTACAGCAACTGGAGTCACCTTCGGACGCACATGGATTATTTTTGTCAAGTCGAGCCGCTATTTCCATGTCCTTTCTGTTCTCATCGCGCACGACTGAAATATCTCCTCAGAAGCCATATCAATCGCGATCACGAAATCGCTAGGACTTACTAAGGCAACAAAAATTCCCATGAGTTAGCATCAGACTGTTTTGTGGCTATTAATAGAAGAAATTTTACTTTTTTCCAGAAAAAACTGTTTTTTGTATTTTTCATGTACTGATAAGCGTAACCAAAACTTGTTTCGACTCCAAGTGGATGAATTAAAATTTTTAGCTTAAAAAAAACAATTTGTTCTTAATGTGCATAAATTATTACAGCTAAAGTAAAGTAAAAATCCTTTATTTATTATTGTGATTGAACAAAAGGCGCTACAATACTTCTCTGTCTAATTATTAAATGAATCAAACTAGGCTCATCATCCATCATCGAAAAATGCTTTGAAAACAAATACTTACTAACGAAAATCACCGGAAATTTTTCTGTTTCAGAGAAGAATTCCATGTCAACGTGGATACACCCGGGAATTCAACAGTTGACATCAAACACGTACTTAAATCAGAAAACTTGGAGGTTCTCCATTGGTACTTACAAGTGCAGCGCTTGCAAGTATCACAGCACCTTCAAGACAAACGTCAAGCGCCACGTGAGGAACGTACACGGCGACCACAACAGTTGCACTCATTTCTGCGACTATTGCGATTTTAGTAGCAAGTACAAGTCCTGCGTCAAAAGGCACCTCAAGGCTTTTCATAACAAAATTATTCAACCGAAGGATGTTTAAGCGTACACTTTTTTAGGGGTGTATCATGTGTTTTACTGTTTTCATCGTTGCATTCCAACGTAAAAATACTTTATCCATGCTAAATATAGAGGAAAATCTGTAACTTCTGTTAATTAATAAATTTTTTTGTAACTAATAATGTCTGTTTTTTTTTTATAATTTCCGCGTCAAACTTGAGACAAATATATCATAGACATGGTTAAAGTAGTGCTTAAGCATTAACATTTATACTAGATTTAACCAAAAAATTATCCTAAAACAGTAGCACAGCAAACTAAATTCGGAATATCTGATGATAGTTTCATCAAACAATCACAACTGACCTTTCGTAAATCATAAGCTTGCCAGCTTGTTTAGCTTCATTGATACTCTATTTTCGTAAATTAAGCATCTTCCTCCTTTAACTTTGCAAAACGGTAGACACGCAACTATCTCAAACGCAAGCCTTAAAAAAATCTACCGGCGCAACGCTTGCATATTATTTCCAAGGCTAAAAAAAAACACTCTCAGTAGAGCCCAAACTCTGGTTTAACTTGTGTTTGTCTAATTTCAGCCTATCGCAAGACATACGCGGGCGAGCAGATGCTCGGCTACACGTGCACCAAATGCTCCAAGTTCTACAAGATGTGGAGCAATTATCTGAAGCACAAGTGCGAGGCTCCGGAGTTCAAGTGTCTGATGTGTCCGTTTGCAGCCTTCAAGTCCTTCATTTTGCACGCGCATCAGGTTGAGCAGCACTTTTCGAGACTGAACGATCGTAGCAGTGCCCAGAAGAAAGACGACAAGCAGAACTGAAGAGTTTTATTTTTTTTTGTCCTTTTTTTTTCTTCTTGTGCTTCTTCCTTTCTTATACCTTCAAACAACAAATCTTTGATGACTCTAAGGTGGAAAATTTTTAAGCCGTCTCGACTCGAATTTATTTTTAGTTGAACATTAATTTTTAAAAAATTTCTATGTACCAAGAATCTTAAAATCATTTATTTTTTGTTATCTCAAAAATATATTGTTTCAAAGTCATAAGAACCTTAGGATCATTAAAAAATAATCTTCAAATAAGTAAGCCGTTCTATGTACAATGATGTACAATATATAGGTGCTACTGAAACGATGTAAGAGTCCAGTCTTAAACTTTCCTGGTCGTTTCTATTATTTTAAATACAACTTTTAGTAACTTTTATTTTATAATGTAACCTGAAAAAAAATCACATACAATTTCTGACTTATAGTACGTCAATTTTGTGATGAAAGAATTTCAATTGAACAACCGTGGTTACAAATTTTCTACCTTAATGCGCAAAATCCATGTAACGCGATTATAATTAAAAGCTTTTCATTGTTATATTTAAGAGTAGTAATAAGATTATTATTGATAAACATGATAGACTGACGAAAAACAAAAATTTGTCTTTCAATTAAAAAAATTAACAAAAAAAAAAAAAAAAAAAAAAAAGAAAGAGAGAAAAATCATATAAAAATTGATCAAAATACAATTGAAAGACGTATTTTTTATAAGAAAAAAAAGCTTTAATTCGATTGTGATAGAATCATCGAAATAAAAAAAAAAGATTTGATTTATTGTTCCACTTATTTATTTTAAATTTTATGAGTATATTTTCGACTGACAATGCATTTGAAAGGAGAGTATTTGTGATAATACTGGGCCATATTTTTTATTTTTCATTCATTTATTAGTTTATACTTTTTACAATCCCTAATTGTTTGTATCTCATAACCTCATTTTTTTAGTTATGTACTTCAAAATATAAGTAACTTTTTTTAGTTATTTTTTCCTATTATGTATCGTATGTATCCCATTTGCATTAATAAATATGTACATGTATGTACAAACTTTGTTTATTTATTTACATTTAAATAATGAAATTCTCCCGTTGTATTTTCATCGAGTTAAATCTTAATAAAAACTCGTATTAATTGTATTATTTTATATTCCAGGCAATTAAATCGATCATAATGTTGTTTTTCTCACCATGAGTATGGCAAACTTCAATCCCACATCATCGGCAACTCAATGGCAATGTCCGATCACTGATTTTTCAAACTATTTGTATGCTGTACGAAAATTTATAATAATTAAAAACACCTAAAACTTTGTTTTGCACAACAATATTATTATTACAATAAGAACCAGTCATACTTATTATAATTGTTTTTACCATACATTTCTAGTAATATATTAATAGTTAAATACTATTAACAAATATTTAATAATTTATTTTTTTTATCGATTGTTTTATGCTTACAAATAATACTGTAGTGATTGTAACATAGATTTAATTAAACAAAAAAATATCTATTACTTATACCTGCGTAAAACAATTTTTGTCAATTTTATTTGTAAATACATGGTGATGCGGTACAAAAATTCCAATTAAAGCTTACAAACTCTAACTCTAACTAAATTATGAAATCAATTTAATCGAACCCATCTTCATCACTGGTACTATATTTTTTTCAGGTTTTTGGCAGCCAAAATCAATCTACATGCCATCTACCTCTCAACTAGTTAATCCTCAACAAGCAAAGTTTAGGTGCTTGAACTGTGGCCGACAGTACATGAGATTGTCGTGTTTGAAACGCCATGAAAAAGTGGAGTGCGGCCAACGACCAAAGTTGCAATGCCACATCTGCCAAAATTGGTTTATGTACAAGCACAACCTGACAGCTCATTTAAAGCAGCATGTCGAGGAGCCCACTTTCGCTTGTACTTTCTGTCCTAAGAAATATTACCGCCGTGATAAGCTCATTACTCATGAAAAGAGACACGCATTCACGTAGTTTTAGAAATTCGCATATCATTTATGATGGAACTAAGTCAAAAATACTTTTATAAATTGTTTTATCCACAGTATTAAGTTTATACTGATATTTTTGTGTTTTACTGAATAGTAATTATTTTTTGTTACAACTTTTTTAAACGTATATAATACTTGTATGCGAAAATTTACTATCCATACGATAAGTCTGCAATTTTTAAACACTAAAACCATCCATTGATACAAAGTATTGTACTTACATGTTCTCAAAGCTAGTTCAACGATTTAAACGTATTTCTCGAAACAGGAATTACATATTAAATCAAAATTTAGGAATTTATCCAAGCATTTGAGAACGAGAGAATAACTTCATTTGCGAATAATAAAGATGTCGATTAACTAAGATTTTAAAATAGGGAGCTATCACGTGTAGATACGATTATTTTTATTATTTATTTTTTGTTTACTTCGTTAAATATAGAGACAATAATAATAGTTGATATTCTGGAGTATAACTATTTAAGAGATATTGTTAAAAATTTATTGAAGATACTATAATGTTGATTTCAAAATTTGTATAACACCAATAAAGGTAACATTTTATTAAATCATTGTTTTTGTTTTTTTTAACATACTGCTAATTTCCATAAATGATAAGCGATGTTTTTTTTATTTTTAAAGAATTCTTATTATTTTACTAAAATAATTATTTTTTTCTTTTTAGGTTCTTATTCCACAGAACTGGATTAGACTTGACAAATGTTAAAATTAAACGTAGAGTTACAAAATGCAAACAGAAATATTCATCAAGAGAATAACAACTGTGATTTATCCAAGTCAATGTTTAAATTATTAATTTATTTGAAACAAAAAATAACCCTAAAAGCGTATACTCCTAACGTGTCATCATCTTTAAAATAATAAGTTGGTTTTTCCATTAATGAATCAGAATAAATTATTTTCGTACCTTTCGACACAATGGCATAAACGATTTATTTATTAATATCCTCATTAGATAAATATGTGGTAAAACTATTTCATTTTGCTGTATTTTCTGCTTTGTTGAATTTTAAGTTTAGCTACAGTAGTTTACAATTTTTTTTTTTTTGGCTTATAAGTAAACAGTTTTTTTTTTTTTTTTTTTTTTCTTAGCATAATAACTGTTTGTTTCTTATTGCTTTAGAATTTAAAGTTTGAAAAATTATAAATAAGTAAATAATTTTTTCAATTTCCATATTCTTCGGTGAATAATTATTTTTTCATATTTCCTCGGTATTCTTGGAATTTGACAAAATATTATCACACAATTATATCTCGTTACTTACTACAAAGTATTCATTTTCAAGTAGCATGTGCATTTAATAGTAGAAGCTTTTGTAAACATACTTTCACTATTTGACTTGAAAAAATTTTCGTTTCTCCATTTTTTTTTTTTTTTCTTTGTAAAAGCTTATTCTTTTTCAAAATTCAAGTAATATCTACATTGACTATCAGTAGCTGCTTTGGGCGGAAAATTTCAAAGATTGCTTTTTATAGGTTTACGCAAACGACGGATAATTCGAAAATAAGCTATACACACCCATTTCTCTCTCTCTTTCTCCATAATACTAATATAAAATCATACAAATAAATGTCTGCAAAGCCGTATGTGACATAAAATACAAAAATGAAATTTCAACTCGATAATCTGAAATTTTCACTCGCAAGGTTAACGATAACGACGCTTGCGCGAAATTCAGTAGAAGGGCTGGTGTTGCCCAGGCTTAGCTGGGCAAAGGTTTTTCCGTACTAACACTTCCTGGCTTGCATTATGTTACAGCCGAGGATCTGAGTATCGCGACGAGCTTGAAGTGGGCCGAAGCCTGGCAGAAGCTCGCCGAGAACGTGCCTTCAATCATGTGGCGCTCGAGCCTTGAGCTAAGCAAGGGCTTGAGTTTGGACAACTCGTTGGGCAGCGGTACGGGCGAGGGTTTCAGCTGCTCCAACTGTGGCCGCGTCTACAAGCTCAAGAGCAGCCTGAGGAATCACCGGAAGTGGGAGTGCGGCAAGGAGCCCCAGTTCCAGTGTCCGCACTGCGTTTATCGAGCCAAGCAGAAGATGCACATCTCGCGGCACATCGAGCGTATGCACAAGGACAAGCTTTACAAGCAGGAGATCGTGTAATTTTGCAAATACATACGATGTGTACGTCGCTAATGGAAAATACGACAGACTGTGCCTGACGATTTTTCGTTTTAACGACACGTGAATGCCGCGTTGAGATGATTTTTATAGTATTTTTCTGCCGGCGTTGCAAATACTTTTCACGCTGAACCTTACATGAAATATAAAGTATATTATCTTGCTCGGGGCCACTTTCGATCCTGCATTGGGGATTTCAAGCTAAATTTTGCGATTTCACGAGTGTGATGATGCTTGATGATGAATAGGAAATTCGAGAGGCGTATTTTGAAATTTTGAAAATTTTAATAAAGTATGAATAATACTTTCGTGCAATCACTTTTGGATCAGAGACAAAAAACTCTTTTGGCATGAGGTAACAAAATTTGCTGTGATAAAATACGCTGGATCGTAAAAATTGTTTGGGTTGACGAAACGTGGGGGAAAAATTGAGCATTTTGAATTTTTTTTAGTTAAAAATTGAACATGTAATAAGATGAAAAATCTGCATTTTAATTGTAAAAATGATTATTCGATATTAATACCTTAGGCTATCCAAATCAATACATAGCTTCGAGCTCGAACAGTTCTCATAAACTCTTCCATAGCAACCATTCTGGTCACACTGGTTCCATATTTTCTAAGTATTTAAAATGAACATTACTGTGCGCATGTTGGCTTACGTTATATCTGCACATCGTCACTACATGTGCGGCATAGATTACTGAAATATACTCGCTGTAAATAGTTTCATGCATACCTACCCATTTATTTATTGCATAATGAATATTTTTTACCGTTTTCACCATAAATGCTAATTCTCTCATATGTTGTAATATAAGACTGATTTTAATATAGAGTGCAGTTTATTTAGTTATTTTATTTATTTATTTTATTTTATTTTTTTTTTTTCACATCAAATACAAAAAATACACAACACGTAATTTTTTTTGGTCAAAATATTTTATTTCTAGTAGTAAGATTATTCCACTACCTATGATAATAAGTAAGATAACTATAATGCATTTGCCAAATACAATGCAAAGAAAAACAACTACCTAAACATACTCATTCCTTAAATAAGCCAACAGAGCGTCATGAATGTTTAATTTTACTACAAAACTAGCCAATATACTATGTACAATAAATTTTATTAGACTATGTTCTACTTCGAAAACATCCAATTTTTCTAGATACAGCTTCGCTGCAGTAACGAAGCTGTAAATTTTAGGCATAATTATATGCAAACTTAGTTTTTAGTTTATATGAAATTCCACAAGTCGAGGCTATTTCTTTGAATTTTTTATCGATTAATCAAGCATATTCTTTGACAAGTTTTCATGAATAATTTTTTAATAGTTTAAGCCATAGGTTAAAATACTAATTATCATTGCGATAAAAATTATTTTGTAATCATTTTTAATTATGCACTCATGCTTCTCTATATGAGTTGCACATTAGTTAATGAAAAATATTACTCATAGAGTGCGTATTAAATTGTTTTTTTATAATACTATAATAGTGCCTCAAAAAAAAAAAAAAAAAAAAAAAAACTGCTTTTCAGAAATAACGCTAAAAATTGAATAAAAAAAATGTATGTAACTTTTTTTCGTTACTATATTATAACTGAAATTTCGAGTTCGGTAAAAAATATCGATCATGGTTTATTAAAAAACAAATACAAAATATAGCTATTGAGCACATATTTTAAGTCTTAACTATTAATAAAACATATAGTTAAATAATACGTGAAAAAGCATTTTTACAATTTTAAAACTTAAAAAACTATGCCTGTTATCAAGAATAAAGAAAGAAAATATTTTCAAAAATATTTAACCTGTATGTTTATGTCATCTTTTATCATATGTCACATATTGATATAAATGATACAAAAAATATACTATCAATAATTTGATAAGAACAATATTACATAAAATACTTAGGTTTTCAAAATTAATTTTTTTTTTTTAACTATTCATGTTTAAAATTTATTCGACATGTGATTATTGCACTATTATTATTTTTTTATTACTTTTTTTTTAAACAACTAAATATTGTGATTTCATTGAAATTTAAAAAAATTTAACGTTGATCGTTAAATATTTTTCGGCTTACGTAGAAATACTAATTTTTTATTTGTTTAAATCAGCTTTAATTAAAAATATTTTGGCTGGAATGCTTTAACTGGGAGTAATTAAACAAATAATGTAATGTGTTAATGTTTATCTTTTTAACGAATCATTTCTTTCGGCTTCTAATTATTGCACTTGAATGAGTCAAACCAGAGCTTTGTATTTTTAGGATTTAAGTAGAAAAAAAAATGTGGGTAGAAGTAAACTAAAATGTACTACACTTACTTAATAAGAAATAATTATTTAGCTATTAATATATAAGTAATTATCAAAGTAATTCACCTGGTGAAACGATAAAGTAACGTCTAAAATGTCCATCTAATTAAGCTGTGAGAAAAGATCAAAAAGCCTTGGTGTTACGTGCCTTTATGTATGTACCATTTAGATTTAGATTATAAAATTGGAGACGTTGAATGTAGCATTTCAAAACATTTCCTGATAAATCAATGTTTTAAACTAAAATATATGTATTTTTTTTTCTAATGTTTATGCATTTCTCAAATCATTTTCAATAATTTTGGTACTCAAGAAACTCTTTCACTAATTATAAAAAATAATTTGAAATGTCCCTCACTCCTGATAGTTCAGATACTTTAATTTTTAGATCAGTCTGGAAACTATTTTGATTTTTTGACTCGTTTTGTCGACAAAACGAGAGGGATATTCTGAGGCTTTTGTTAATTACATGGTCCATTTTATATTTTCTGTAAAATGTAGTAAAGAAATGAAATTTAATTTTTTTATTCATCAATATATCTGCATAACAAACTATTTTACAAAGGAAGTCCATAGATAATGTGTAAAGCTGGGCACATGCGGTTTGAAAATTTTTTTGTAATAAATAGTTAATCTCTGTCAATTTTTAATTATTATAAAAGATTTAAGCTATCGATCATGTATAAATACTTTTTTTAGTGGTGTAAAATATTTTAAAAATTTGGACTTGAAAGTTGAATACTAATTCATTAATTGACCCTAAAGGAATTTCATATTTGAATACTCAATTAAATTATTAGAAAACTCACGCTGCTGATTTAGAAATTCGTGGAAATGTTAATATTTGTAATAGTAATTATGTGTTTATAAATCATTGCCTTTTGATAATATTCAATTAATTTAATTAATAATTGTGTTGATTAAATTTTTTATTTATATATTTTTTTTATTTTTATAAAGTTCTTTATTTTTCATTTATAGCATATTTTACTTATTTATTTTGGAAATTCTCCACGAAACCTTATGTAGTGTAATAGTAATTTAAACTGTGAGCTTCAATATTAAATAACATCGAAAATACCGTATACAACGTAAACAGTATAACTAATTTTTACGTATTAAGATACTCTAAAGAAATCAATGGCCTTACTCGCCGCTCAGCGCCTCAGAAAGCTATTTTGTATTTTCCATAGCTGTTACTTCGTACGCCATTATTATTTGATAAATTCTATGTATAATAAATTAGTAAACATTGAATAACTTTATATGAATTAAGTAAAGTTTTGGAATAAATTTTTTCAGTACCAATAAGTTATTTTAATTTTCTTCATATTTTTTTGAGAAATTTAATCGATTTTGATTCCGATCTTAAGCATCTGAAGAAAAAGAATTTTAATGCAGACATTACTGTACATTAATACCTTCTGATTTGTAATAATGTAATATTTTAACATTCCAGATTTCTATCATACTTTTAATCTTCAATAAATCCGACTGTAGTTAATTTTAAAAATTAAATAAAGTTTTATAAAAGAACTTAATTGCAGTGTTTTTACTTTTTTCATAATTATAAAGAATTAAGTTAATATAAGAAAGTTTAAATTGGTTAAAATGTTATTAATAATTCAATATTTTTTCTAGGTTGCATCTCTTATCGTCAGTCGTTTGAAAGTTAAAGGACATTCTGAATAACTGTATTGGTATTTTAGGAATGGTAAAACAGAAAGCAACTACAAACTTTGTAACTTTAAATAAATTTCCCTCTATATGTTTCCAAATAGTACCTGATTTTTATAATTGATTTATTTAATAGATACACGAAGCAAAACTGAGCTGTTTAAAAATAAACATTGATGACTTGTCTCGATTCATTATTCGAAGATAATTGTAATTAATGGATCAACTGAAGATGTTTTTCAACGATTCATCACCTGAAGATAATAACCCACATACGTGCCTTCAACAATGTATATTTTTTTTCACGCCTTAATTACATTATTGTTTTTTGGACTGTTTTCAGCAAGTCAAGCAACGATTTAGTATCTCCTTTGTGTTTTTCATTTTCTTTTTTAATTTTTAAACATTACTTTCTCATTTTAAATAACTTTTTCGTACAAAATATTAATTCTATCAAATATTAAATCTCAATGCATAACAAATTATTGCTAACATGAAAAAACGCGTTAATCACCTGTACATGTCAATCGAAAATCCTTCTCTGAAGAGTTTGCCAAAAATAGAGCAAACGATCACCACCAAAACAATGTTTCTTCCCTAAAGACGTATCTCACGTAAAGGTCGCTTCTTCTGTTGCTACAGGAATCATCAGCAGCGTCATCAAAAGGATACAAACAAAACCTTTGCCATCACAGAAGAAATTAATATCATCGTCATCGGTGATCGACGAGTCCTTGCCTTATTGTTGCGACAAATGTGGAAATCGCTACAAGCGTCCAACATGTCTCAAACGTCACGTGCAATACGAGTGCAGCCTACCCGCGCGCTTTAAATGCTACTACTGTTCTCGGGCGTTCAAACAAAAAAGTAACTGCACGCGGCATCTGAGAACTGTTCATGGCGATCGTTACGGTTACAGGGAAAACGGCGCCGTGGATTGTACGTCCTCCTTCCTGGAGAAGGATTGTCTCATCAAGAAGATCATCGAGCAAAACCAGAAGATTTTCGAGTATCAGAAACACGCGCTGTTTTTCAAATAACACTTGTGCGCTGGTAGACTGTTATTCACGAGCATTGACATGACAAAAAATGGTAAATAAAATTTTCAGGATAATAAGATGAATTGTGGTGTGAAATTTTTAACAAATAATCTGGTTAACAATGGGAATTGTTTCACGAATGACAACTAAAAATCCAAGTATGGGGTGCCTATTTTTTATTTTTCGTGTATGTTGACACTGCAACCATTGAAGGGAATTGTTGAAATTTTTTAATTTTTTCATTCGACGATTGCAATTATTATGACATTACTTCGTTGTTTTAAAAAGCTTTTAAAAATGTTTAATCAACAAACAATTAGAAGTAGAACTCAGAGTTTTAAAACAATTAATTTTACAACGGAGTGATTCAAAACTTTATTATCAGTCTATTCGCAATTCAGTGAACCATTCAATATAATGTACAATTAAAAATTGTTTTAATTAAAAGTAACATTTACAAGGTAATTGAAATGCTAATTGATTAAAAATTTAATTTAATTTTTTACTAAAATGTAATTGTATCAAAAAATAAGAAATTAATATTATCTTTAAATTAAATTTAAAACTCAGAGTTGAACTACAAAATTCACTTTAGTATCATAAATTATAACACAGAGACAATTGTGTGCATAAAATAACATAGAATCAATGGTTTCACAGTAGAAATAGACATTTCGAAAATGAACTATAGTAGTAAAACACACAAAGAAAAAGATGCACTCAAAAAAATATGATTATTACTCGCAGATAATTTTTTTGTCTTTCGAAATCAGTAAGCTCTACAAGGAAGAAAAAAAAAAAAAAAAAAACACACACACTGAAGATAATTTTTACCCACTTTTTGATTTTATCCACTATAAAAATTGCCATTCGGAAAAACTACGAAGATTAATCGCATTTGTCGTACCTAACGTTATATTCATCACTGAAAATCCCCGGTACAACCAGCGCCAGAGCTTGCAAACCCCGATCCACTTGCATCCCTCAAAAAAGCCAGAAAAGAAAGCTTGAACTAACTTTTCGTCTCGTTTTGCTTCCTCTGTTCCCACAGATTCATCATCACGGAAGACCCCAAACCCACCGACGAGAGAGCACTCCGAAGACGAGGACAAGCGCTTCTGTTGCTACAACTGTGGCAAAAAATACAAGCACTTCAGCAGCCTGAAGAGACACACCGACGAGGAGTGCGACAAGCCTCCGCAGTTCAAGTGCCCGCACTGCGTCCACAGGACCAAGCAGAAGAGCAACTTTACGCGGCATCTAACGACCGTCCACAAAGACATTTACGGCGAGTCGAAGAAAAAACACCCCAAGACCACTCTCGGACAAAAAGTTTCTTTCTTGCCGCGACGCTATGCAAGCTCTAACATCCACTAAGGGTTCGGTCAACTGTAGTTGCCAACTATTATAATTTCGTCCTGTTGTTGTATAGTATATAATTATTTATAATCGTCGTATTGCACCAGAAAACGCCACTTTTCTTTTGCTACAATTAACTTCAATTGTACATTGTTTGCGTAATCTTTTATTCTTACACTTTCATGATGTAAGAGAACTGACCCGATACTCAAACATGTCGAGTTTTGTTACTATGTAATTAGGATCGTTCACCTATTTCCAATTGTAAGTATACCTACAGCTCATAAGTAGAGTAGCTTAAAGCTTAAAACACGTGCAAACAATTAGGGAAAGTTGGGAGAGTGAAAATTCATTGCTAACAAATGAATGCGATAAAATGTTTGCCCGAATACTCGAATACTCGATAGTTACGTGCGTTTTCCGAGTTGAAATGCATTTAAAATGTACGTCCTGGATATTTGGTTTTTAATTATCCAATACTCAGATAAGCCCTATCATTGTTACTCTGCTATTTCTTTGATAGAATTAGTTAAACAAAACAGTTTTTTTTTTTTTAAATCCGTATCATACAATGATACGCCATAACATGAGGTGTTATTGTAATGTAATTACAAACAAAAATTGGTAGAAACCGTAAAATGTTTGAGTATTGGGTTGAGTTACTTATTCGTTTACACATGTTAGACAATGATCGACTTACAATTTCTTGTAATCATAGTGTGCACGCTTATGGAGTAATAAAATATGTTTTTGAACCATTACCGTGTTTAAAAAAAAAAAAAAAAAAATTGTTTCCATTGATTTCTTCAACGAAGATCACAGAGAGAAAAATCTCGAAAACGACAACTGAAGAAATCCTCACTGGTCCTCAATGAAGATGTTTTGGATTTTTAGTAGCAATAATATTTTTTTATTTTCATTTTGGTTTTTTTTGTTGTTTGTCATCAGTCAAAAAACTTCATAATTTGCGGAAAATTAAGCACTTGTTAATGTTTTATTTTTTATTTTTCAGGTGCCTGCTTTTAGATTACGTGAATTGAAAATCTTAAAAAATTTTAACTCCATCCGAATGAAGACTAATGTCTGGCACTGCTTTCAACGCATCGGTGTCAATAAAAACA
This sequence comes from Copidosoma floridanum, assembly GCF_036245765.1. Classification (NCBI taxonomy): domain Eukaryota; kingdom Metazoa; phylum Arthropoda; class Insecta; order Hymenoptera; family Encyrtidae; genus Copidosoma; species Copidosoma floridanum. The sequence continues at coordinate 1,746,261 of NW_028321889.1, read as the reverse complement.
GTACCGTTAAAATAAGCAAAACTTCAATGGAAATATTTTACAATATACATGTCTATTATTTGCATCGTTATTCTCGCCACAAGACGAACAAACTCGCTGTGAAATCTATTATTGTTTTTTGTTTGTTTTTGTTTCTTTCTTACCCAAAATGGTGTTGCTCTGAGGAAAAAAGTTAGCCCACTGACTTCGATAGTCACCAGTAACCCCGAATGCTTCATCATTTCAGATTTTGCGATTCGCTTCACCTGCGACCGGTGCAGAAAAGTGTACAAAACCAAAGGATCCCTGGTACGGCACCAACAGCACGAGTGCAGTGGGGTACGAAAATTCGTGTGCTCGATCTGCTCGAAATGCTTCAAGCACAAGCACCACCTGCAACAGCACGCGGGACGACTTCATCCTTGGCTGGTGTACTCGTCCTAAATCGAACGCTTTCAAGTAATTGATTAATCTTACCGAATCTTACGCTGCTCGTTCACACTGTTTTCTTTTTTTTTTTTTTTTTTTTTTTTTTTTTTAATGTTACTATGTCTCTCTCTCTCTCTCTCTCTCTCTCTCCGTCGATCGAAATAAAACAATAACGCCCAAGATTCGAAAAAAAAAAAGAGAACAACTTTCCCAAACCGCTGGAAACAACAAAATAAAAAATAATTAACAACAACAACAACGGCTCTTCATCTCTCTCTTTCTAATCAGTGCTTAAACGTATAAAATAATAAAAAAAAAAAAAAAAACTGATCGTCCGTCAAGGCGATGTTGCTACAGCCAAACCTATGTTTGTGTTTTTGCAGACAAAAACTGGACCGATCACTGGCAATACACGTGCGAGCGTTGCTTTAAAAATTACAAGACGCGGATCTCGCTGATGCAGCACCAACGACGTGTGTGCGGTGTCGGGCAGCAGTTCGTCTGTGTCGTCTGTGGCAATCGGTACAAGCACAAACAACATCTCAAGAAACACCTAAGCCGGCTACATTCTATTGATTCTTAAAAATTTTATTGGTAAATAAGGAATCATTTCGTTCATTTATTTTTTATTTATTTATTTTTTTTTGTATATGTGGTTTTTATGCGTCGTTAAATAATATTGAGACACTTTCAAAGTCTAAGCTTTTCCTGAACTTTTGGATTCAACGAAATTCAATTGGTATGTTTGAAAAACGAGTACAAGTGTTGTTTTGGTGAAGATTCCATGTGTACAATAAAGTAAAAAAGTTAACATACGCGGGTCAAAAAAGTTTTATCCTATAAAAGTCACCAAAACATTGTTTTTTACTATTTATATCTTTTGATTACACCTGCCTCACCATCAAAGTTTAAATATTACAATTAGGTTTTCGAATAATATTTAGTGTTATTAAAAAATCTCAATGAGGCTTGTAGATTTAAGTTTGTTTAATTTTATCAAGTCCACAACGAACTCAAGCTTTAATAACCTTGCTCATGTGAACCTAAAGATATTTGTATGTAAAAATGTAAATAAATGTCAAAGTTGTTAATTAATTTTTAAAGCTAGTGATGGTACTTCCATTGAATAAGTTTACATAGACTTATATACATATATTTTTAATAATATTTCTAATCATTTATTATAATAACTACTACTATCTGTCTCTTTCTAATTCTGTAAAAATCCTTATTTACAAGGAAAATAAACAACTTACGAAAAACTCATTAATATATCTTTCAATCTTCCTTGCAACAAATGTTTTCCCTTGTGACGCGATCCACTCATTGTTTTTTTTAAATTTTTTTCTTCATAACTACTCCATTATTTCTGATATCCTAGAAATTATTAATATATTTTATGACACAGTTACAATTGAAAAAAAAAAAAAAAAAAAAAAACTCCACATTGAAAAACACAATATCCCTAAAAACTCATGTTTTCAGGTGGCAAAGACGAAGAAGAGCGAAAACACGAGTGCACTCGATGCGGCAGGCGGTACAAGTGGCGCAAGTCTCTGAACGTCCACAGACGCAATGCCTGCGGCGCCGAGCCACGTTTCGTCTGCCGGTTGTGTCCTAACAAGCGCTACAAGCACAAACACCATCTAAAGGAGCACGTGCACAGTTTCCATTTTTGTAACTGACAAGACTGGCGCTTGTAAAGATATTTTTTGTTTTTTGTAATAATGAAACAAAATGTACAATAAAACGATTTGCCAGGACTTATCGATCGCTTCTCTTGACTATCATCGCATTGTCCATAAATCACATAAAAATTAATCCATATAGCTCTACGCTCCGAAGCGCCGTACGCGTAAGCTATGTACCTCTTGATAAAAAAAAAAACCAGCTTTTTCCAAGATTTTGTACAAACAACCTCTGATTTTCTTCCCCACAGAGTACTATTACGTCAACGACGATTACGGTATCATCGCCGACCCACCGCTTCCACCAACTATCGGATTAAGCAGCGAGTACGGCGTCATCGCCGACCCACCGCTTCCACCAACTATCGAAATAGGTGACGTCGATTATAGTGACTACACGAAGCCCCGACGCAGGTATTCACGGCGACCGGCGAGCACGGCACAGGGCAGCAACCAGGCCTTCGTGTGCTGTCAGTGCAACAGGAGCTACAACCGTATCGAGAACCTGATGCGTCATGTACGACTGGAGTGTTTACAGGCGCCCAAGTTCAGCTGCGATGTTTGCCAGCGAAGCTTTTATCGGCGCTACGAGCTCACGAACCATCAGGTCGCCAAACACGGGAGATACAAATCGACGAGTTAGCTATCATCTGCTGGAAAATGATTTTTTTTTTTTTTTTCCAACCCTCTTCGACATTTTTGTGGGTACTTCTTGTTGTAAGTGTGTGTTTTTTTAGGACGCGAAAAACAATGCGCGGCTTTTTTTTCAATTGTAAAAGGTTTTCAGAAAAGCAATTGTTAACGATTTTTGCATTTACTTTGGTGAATCGGATTTTTAACGTTTACTTCGAATAGTGTAGTTTTTGTATTTAACATATTCGTGACGCGGTTGCACGTGTTGAAATATATGATATTTAATAACGACTGTACAGAAGAAACAACTTGATAATAAACTGTCGAAAAAAAACTAGTATTCAGCGACCAAGATAAACCTGCTAGTCTCCCATAATCGTGAGTGTGGATGTATGGGTAATCCTATATGGCACGCAATTTGATTGCTCGTATTCCCAATTCAAACAACTCGATAGCAAAAAAACAGTGACAAAGAAAAAAAAATGAAATTCTTGATACTAAACGATTTGTGTTGCAGATTGGCTTTTCCAAGGACCAGCCCAGATATTCCTGCAGTCACCGTTGTCGTGCACCATAGCCAACGATCCCCTGCCCTTCAAGTGCGAGCGTTGCGGTCGTCGCTACTTCCGCAAGTACACCCTGGTGCGCCATCTCAAATTCGAATGCGGTACATAAAAATATCTGCTTTGCTAGCATCAACGAGCACTAACAATGTTTTCACTCAGTTAAAATTGCAGGGAAAGCTCCGAACTTTCAGTGCGAAAAGTGCATGAAAATGTTCAAGCATCGACATCACTTGCGGGAGCACGCAAAGGTTCACTTGGACTCGTACTGAGGAGGCTGAAAAAAAAAAAAAATAGGAAAAGTTTAGTTTGGGCATTGTACTCCGTGTAAGATCATCTCGAATTTTGTAGATGAAATTGTCACTGTATTTAGGAAAAAATCGTAGAGTTTTATATTTTATATTAAATTATAATATGCAATAAAAGACCAAAAAAAATACATATATACCAATATATACTCGATCTATCAATTTTAATTACCCGTCAACTGCTGTTGCTACGTACAAACTAGCTCTACTCCCACTATCCGTACCAGAAAAGAAAAAAAAAAAAAAAAAAAAAAAAAAATGAAGAAAATGGTAGTACCACTTTCACTAACGAGGTAACCAAAATTTGTATGTTTCAGGAATTGATTCGCTGTTCTACTCACCGTTCGGGCGACCAACTCACCTCGAGATACCCGTGAGCCAGTCGGAGAGCGGTCGTTTCCTGTGTCCCCAGTGTCCCACGACGTTCACGCGCAAAGACAATTTACGCAATCATCTCAAATACCAATGCGGCCAAAAACCTCGGTTTAAGTGTCTGTACTGCAACTACTGCACGAAACACTCGCCCAATGTTAGAACTCACGTTAAAAGACTCCACCCGGACAGAGAAATCTGCATCGTGGATCTCGTGCAGGACAAGTTTTTGTACTAGATGAATGTTATCATTGTACTTATGAAAAGACAAAAATTTTAACGAAACGAGTATATTTATCGAAGAAAACGTTTAAGATTAAATGGCCGTGCATGAGAGGATTGTATATGCTTTGATGTGTGTGTGGGTGTGTGTGTGTAAAAATCTACCCCCGTATTCGAATTTAAAAACCCAGTTGTTAGTAAAATTTTAAAAGAATTTATGAGAGATGGTTGATAATATATTTAATGACGTTAAAAAGAATTGTTTTACGATAAAAACTATTTGCGTTGGATTTGTAAGAGAATGCGAGCCAAAAATCATCCGCTACGAAGAAAGTGGTTAAAGCGTTGGCTCTCTAATTTTTATGTGGTACATTTATAAACCTGTAACTTATATAAACGTCACATATAATCTTGTATAAAATATTAAGTACTTATTTATTTAACTGTAAACTGATTTTTCATGAAAATAAGCATCTAACAATTTATTATACGTATACTGTGAAATTTATTTCTTGGTATTGTATTTGAACACTACGAGTGATTTTGCAAGACCATGGCTAAAAATAAACAAAATAACCCAAACTGGCGGTGAAAATTTCATTTTTCAATCTCCAAAAAACAATAATTTCACCAAGTTATTCGCAAGAAAAGACGATCGTAAGTAATAATAACATATTCCAGCGTTGAATCAGGTAAACGTTTTTTTTTTTTTTTCGCATGAACATAAATATACGTACAAACATCTGATTTTTCGTACAATAGTTAAAATTACCGTTCGAACTCACCAACAATAAAAATAAAAAAAGAAATAAAAAAAAACCTGCGCTAACGTGCACGATGCATTTTTTTTCTGTTTCTAATAAAGCTCCTTGGGGCCTGCGCATAGCCAAAGTCGAGGACATCCTGAACAACTCGTCGTCACTGCGAACCCAGCGACGACCTCGACGTGGTAGACCGCCCGTTAATCGACGTTTTCAAACCGACGACGGCTACGACACCAGTAACCCAGGCCGGCGGTTCTTGTGCCCAAACTGCCCCAGTCGTTTCTCGTACGAGCGTGGACTGCAGCAACATCTCAAGTACGCTTGCTATCAGCGTCCGAGATTCAAATGCCCGTACTGCATTTACAAAAGCAAGTATCGTTACAATGCGTACAACCATATTAGGCACACTCACAAGGATAAAGATGTGTACTGTATTGATTTGAAGGAAGAGGTGGAGAGCAGATAATCATTTAGCAATGTGTGCAGTTTCCTTTAGAAAGTCTGAATTAAATGTAATTATATCAACTTATGTCATAAAATTAGGAAAAAAAAAAAAAATTTTTTTTTTAAATATTTAGAGCTGTATTAATTAAAAAAAAAAACAGATACTACATCATTTGGTAAAAAAATAATTGATTGATAAATGCAATATAATTCTATTAAACAAAAAACAAAAATTTTTTTCAAACTGTTTCAATAAATGCTGATAGTATTTTAATTAAAATATTTCGAATACACCAAAAAAATTAAAATACTTTATATCACATATTATATTTAGAGAAAAATATTTTAAATAAAAGTATAGTACAATTATACGTAGTCAATATATTTCGAATGTTTTAATTTAAATACAAACGTATTTCATGATAGTTGTTCAGCTACTCAATTAAATACAAATTCATTTTAAATAACTCACTTCGAACACACTTTCATATTTAAATTTTTCACTTCAAGCACTTTCATAAATAAATTTATATTTGATCAAAGTATTAGACTTGCTTTGTAAATTAAAATAATAATGTGTTTTAAGTATTATTGTAGTAAATAAAATATTTAAAACTTTAAAAAGTATTTATGTATTATTTATGAAATTCTTAATGATGGCAATATTTTATTTTGAATTGAATATTTATTATAAGCATATTAATTGAAACTATCTTTTTCAATATAATGACAAATTAATTACTTTGTTCATAAATAATTAAGTATTTGAATAAATTTCATAAAGTTTAATAAACGTATTTCAAAGTATTTCAGTTCTGTCAAATACTGTCTATCTTTAAGAACTGTTGACTAAATTTTAAAAAAAACAAAGATTAAAAAAGTTTTTTTTTAAATATATTTAGTGCCATCCAAACCATCAGGATTATATCTTTAGAAAAATTGTATGATACAAAATGGTTGTAAAAAAACTTTTCTTTTTGGAAAATTATTAAATTAAATTATTAATAGTTTCTTTAAATTACACATTAAAGAAGATGGTTTTAAAAAGAAATTAATTTATTTGATATCTATAAAATAACTCTTTGAACTTAAATGTTTACATAAACCCAAAATCTCTAAAGTTATATGTAAAAAGTTAATTTTTTATTCTCAATTTCTGTAGTGACGAGAAACTTGCTCTGGTAAAGATATAAGGCACTTTTGTAGAGCAGTAGTACCTAGACCTTATTAATTGGTGAATACGAAACTAAATATTAATATAATTGGAAATTTGTAATAAAAAAAATTAAATTAAATATCCTTAATATGTTACAAGATATATTTTGGTAAATATTAAGAGTCATATACTAGTTAGTGTAATACAAGGTTGTGCATAAGATAAGTTGAAAGATAATTTAAAATTTAAAATTTATATAACAGCAAAATTTCTTCTAATCATTATTATTTATTCTGTACTATAAAATTTTTGCTAACTGTAACTATTGGCTATTGTTACTATTATAACGGATATTGTTTCTACGTGTACAAAGGAATGTATATAACATGTTGTAAAAGAAATTTAAGAAATTGTAATTTAGTCTGCAATAAAATTGTATGAAAGTGTAATAATAACAGTTGAAATTTCTTGATAGTTTCAATAAATAATTATTTCATCATCACCATCGAGTATTTTACTTATTCACCTAAAGAAGCTTCATCTTTGTCATTTTTGCCCCATCAAAAAAAGGAAAGACTTCTAGTTAGTTATAAAACTTCTTCTAACCAATCATCATTGATTTTTTGTTCTAGATGAATTCTACTACGTCAACATGACAAATTACCGAAGGCCAAGGAATGAGGGTCCAGGGAAAAAATTTTTCTGCAACAACTGCCCGTCGTCGTTCATTCGAAAATCTTGTTTTGTGCGTCACCTAAAAAACGAGTAAATGATAAAATTGATTTTTTACTGTAGATTCACATGAATACTGGAAATAAAACAACGGTAATATTATCTTTCAGGTGTGGAATGAACCCCAGATTCAAGTGTCCATATTGTTCATATCGTAGCAAATACACTTCAGCAGTTAACAAACACATTCGACGTTTGCACGTTAATGAGGAAGTTTATTACATCGACATATTTAAAAATGTTAATAAACGATGAAAGCACATAGATTATTAAAACTAAATATCACGTGTTGACACTGATTGTACATAAACATGAGGTCACTACTTGAAAGTTAGAGAGCCTAGATTTTAGAATAAAACTTACTATTGATATTTCAAAGAGTGTGTGCACAATATGCCTAAAACATTTTTGTGAGTGATATGCATTGAAAATAACGAATAAGGACCAATAAAATAAAATGACTACAAGCGAATGTCGTAGCATAATTTTTTTTTAACCATAAAAAATGCACAAACATAGAATAAACATATATAACGCGTGGCTAAGTTATACACTCACAAGGTGCATGCTCGAAACATCACAAAAATATACACCCAGAGTAATTTTCACGTACATCAAAGAATCCTGTACAAATACGCCATATGTTGAATTTCAGGCTGGAACATGCCATTCGTCGACTATCAGTTCGCATCAAAATTAGATGCCGTACCAATAGAAAATATTATGATGCCCTCTTCGGAGTGTGACCCATTGGGTGTTCCCGCAAACAATGCCATGAAAGGTATGAAGGATGGAAAAAAAAAAAAAAAAAAAAAAAAACATCTTTTTCATCGTGTTATACCTGATTTTCTTATTTCAGAGTGGACTGTAGCTTTCGTGGACATCGCCCCGCAACAAAAGCGCCCCAAAGCCCAGAGCAGTTTTTTGGAGCCTTCGAAGTCAAAACACAAAGTGAGCAGCGAAAGGTTTCCCTGCCCCAACTGTAAGAGCGTGTACAACAGATACGACAACCTCCTTCAGCACCAAAGGCACGTATGCCAGCAAAGTCCGAGATTCGGGTGTCCTTATTGCCCCTACTTGACAAAGCGCACCTTTAGCGTTTACGGGCACGTGCGTGCCAAACATCCAGACAACAAAGTGGGATACATCGACACGGAGGACTCGAACAAATTCATCGAACCGAACACCAGTACCTTACCGCTCGTCTGACTCCGAGGTTTTTGAGACTGTCTTTGACTCGACCGTAGGTTGATTTTGTTGAGGTTTTTCTTTTTGTTTGAAAATTAAAAAAAAATTTATACCCTCAAGCAATAACTATGTAAGGTGACAACACCTGGTGTTGGGTGGAATTTTTATTCATTATTTAAGGTTAATCACGTTGATTATTACATGTTTTATTCTTTTATGAACTTTTATGGAAGGTAGATGGGTTTGATTAAATTATTTTTCATCAAGTTTACGTGATAGGAAAAATCAAAATATTTTTATAATGTACTGAAAATTAATGTTAAGTATAAGGGAATAAAAATAATCAATATCGATCTCGTTATAAAATATCATAAATAAACAAACACAATATTAAGCCACATAATTAATCTACGTTAGATACGATAAGTCTTTTATTTTTCTTGTATTTTTATCTTTTTCATTTCTCATTTTTTTTTTTTTTATTTGTTATTTATGTATATTTTGTTTCATTACCCTCATTGTTTCTTTTGTGGTAATATTATTAAATTTTCTGTTAATGTACATAATTTAAAAGTATGTGATTGTTTTTTGTTAATGTCAGCATTTCATTAACACTTCCAAGACTATAATTAAATTATACAGAAGTATATCAAAATCGTGATTTTACACATATCGTATGGTCTTATAGCAAAAGGTGCAATGTACTTGATGTAAGCGTTTTCGTTCTTATAATATATAATATTGTAACTTAAGCAATTGATATTACGAACTTCCATTGTTCAATAAGCAATTTTTATCTGAAATAAGAATATCAAGTCATGTATTTAATTTACATTCGTAGAAAAGTATATTTTAAACGTATCAAAATTATATTTATACAAAGTTTATAACCACTATTTGTTGACTGTAGGAACCGTTTAAGAGTAAATGTTCAGTAATAAAAATTTAAGTGCAATAACTTTTTACGTTGTTTTTTTTTTCATCTAACTTACATATACCACAAGTTGAAGTTGACTTTTCAAAACAAGTGGCAGTTAACAATTAATAATTACATTTTTTTCCAGAATATTGGTTTGAAATAATTGACTTTAGTTGAAATGTATTACACGATGGCCTCATATCATGCGACATTTATGGTGCTCGTAAAAAAATTGTTTCAATTAATACTAAAAAAAAATAAAACTAGTTGATTCGGAGTGAGAGAGAAAGTATAAAAATTTTAATTGGGTAAGACAAGTTCGTTCAAGATTCATTCGTAGGACTACAAAAACCATTTATCTAGTTATCATGAATAAACTAAGGTGCTAGAAATATGAATGAAGGTAAGGTCAAACAGGACTTTGAAAAGTTCTGAAAATAAATTAAATTTCGTAATAGGTAAAATGCGACATGAAAAAACGTTAACTTGCACGGACGCATAGCTACGCTATCGTACGTAACGCCAGTCTGTACCAAAAACTTTTTTTTTGACTCCTGGATTAAATTTTAGTGCAATGTATAAAACACGTTTCTAGCCCTTGATAACACGTTAAACCCACACTAAGATACGTAAAATTAAAATAACGAAAGGCTTCCTGAAATTGCAGATCGCCTGTACGTCCAGTACCGCAACTTCAACTCTGTAAACGCCAGAAGCAACGCGGCCGAGGAATTTTACCACCTACAATCGTCGCAGCGCAAAACCCACGTGTGCCATCAATGTGGCAAATGGTACCAGCGCCAAAGCACTTTGCAAAGGCACATCGAGTACGAGTGCGGAAAGCTTCCTCGCTTCTGCTGCCAATACTGCCCCTACCGCTGCAAGCGCAGGGACAGTCTGAAGATCCATACGATGAACTGCCGTAACAAGCGTAAAAATACCCAAAGAAGATCCTAAGTAAATGTAGTCAAAAGTGCCCTTTTCTTTTTTCTTTTTTTTTTTTTTCGTCTCGTGTAAATAGTTTTATCGTCATTGTCGTAGATATGAGGTATTGTATCTTTTTTTTCTGACATTCTATCGACCGCCAAAGTAGTCGGACAGTAAAAAAATTACCAACGATACCATAACGCGTCATAAAAAATAAAAAAATAAAAAAATCGACGACGTGGTTGTCATTGTACTTTCCGATAGCATCACGCATACCGTGTACCTCGTATGCTTTTTTAAAATGTACACCTCTGTTGTTTAGTGTTGAAATAAAAGGAAAATGATGGCCCAATCAATGGCACTCGTTTATTTTTCCCTCCCCGAAATCAGTCCTCGAAACACCAAACACGTATACGCCTTGATGAAACTAACTGGGTCCTCAGCAACCATAACAAATACACCGTACGCCATGAAAATTTTGTTTAAACGTGAAGTATATATAATACATGTGTCCGTGTGAAATCTCGCGCGCACTAACGTCACCATATTATTTCGTTTCAGCTCCGTTGTACGAAAATTTCGCCCCATCGTTTGCGGGTCGCGCGCTACCTGTGGCACCCGAGAGCAGCAAATTTACCGGCTCCTACGACCCGCATCGCAGTGTCTACGTGTGCAACCAGTGCGGCAAGACGTACGAGTACTCGAGCAACTTGGGACGTCACAAGAGGTACGAGTGCGGCTTGTACCCGAGATTCGGATGCACGTATTGCCCGTACAGGTGTAAACAGAAGGGAAACATCAAGAAACACGTACTGCTGCGTCACAAGAACCTCGAGGTCAAGTACATAGACTATTTGTGAGAGCAAATTTTCTCCTGGAATAATGAACAGAAAAAAAAAAAGGAAAAAAACATAATCTAGTTTAATGTAATAGGCCACTTTTGAATGTGTGGATAGGCATCGTGGTGCTTCGTGGGTATTGCAAAATGTGTTGTTAAACACTTAAATGATCTAAATGTTTATCAATAATATATGCATTGAGTAACTTTACATGTCTTGGCTGATGTTGGAATGTAGGTTTTCACGAGACAAATGTTTTGTTTTATTTATCCAATAAACCAGTGATTCGCAATCTGTAAGTGCTCACTTATTTCTCACTGTTGTATTATTATCACGTTGCTGACACCAATACATCGTTTTACACTATTCTGCCATCGTTTTCATTTTGAACAACTATTAACAATTCAATGCAGCTCATCGACTAATTCACCAACATCTTGGTTTATTTTATCCCGCTATGATTAACATTATTTCCACTTCCACAAAAAAAGAAAAAAAAAAAAAGAAAAAAAAAAGGCCATTTGCACGCAAACGTGATAATAGCAAAGAGTAAGACAATGACGGGAATGCGAGACATTTCAAACAAATTATACCCGTCCCCGTCATTTTCTTACTCTTTGCTCTTATCGTATTCGCGTGTGAAGGGCCAAACGAAAAATTGGCCCAAATAGTTGGAAGCAAAAACATGCATGTATAAGTCATTCGAGTGTATACATTAATTTTTCAATATATGTTTCAAGCAGGTGTTTCCGGTGTAATGAGTACAACGCCCGCGACCTCGACTTCCCTATGCCGTATCAAGGTAGTAGAAAGTAAGTGCACGCCGCGTCTCTGTATCCGTCATCGGCGCACACGCAGCAATGAGTAAAATGTAAATTATTATTTTCACGCTCCCCACGTGGCAAAAGGTTTGCAAAAGAAGCCGACCCTCAGCGAGGAGTTCAAGCGAAACTTGAGCGTCATTGCGAAAAGCATAGCTTCGAAAATGCTGGTGGCGAGCAATCCCAACGTTTCCCCGGAAAAGCGGACCATATCGTTGAACGATCTTTTGACGCAGATAAACGTGACCCCGAGTCCCGTGGACAGAAAAGGTGATGACTGATGTTACTCTTTCCCTTCGTCTTGGAGATTAATCGTGATTTTTCTCTTTGTTCGTTGCAGATAAGATAAAATTGTTGGAACAACAGGTTGGCAATGACAAATCGCAGGGGTCGGAGGAAAAGTTTCAAAAAATCGTCATTGGTAATTAACCCCGTTTCAATGGATCGATGCTTTATTGCGCGACCAATCCGTTTTGTACAAATTGCCGAATTCTCCTTCTCCAGGTTACCTCGTCAATATATCGGAGAACGTGAAGGAGCTGAAAAGCGATGTGAGCAAATTGTCCCAGCAGATAAAAAACACCAAACCCACGACACCGGACACGAGGATGAATACGAGAAAATTGTCGACTTTCAAACAATTGGGTGATAAGCACTCCTACAAATTGCCACTGGCATCCGTAGAAGATTTTGAACGGTTCGACAAAAACCTGGCTGAGACAGGCTCGAGTTTGAGAACTGATCTGGTGAGCTGTTTTCGTTGGAACTTTTGGAGATTGGCGTGTACGTTTGACAATACTGATTTGCATTATTTGTCTTTCAGACAACAATTCTGACGTCCTTTTACGATAAAAACCTGTCCATCTCAAAGTACATTGAAAAAGTGATGAAGGCGGTTCTCAGCAAAGAAGTAGCTGTGCAATTCACGGCAGTCAAACAGGCCAAGGGAAAGAAAATCATGAAAAGCACCCAACTCTTTTCCTGCATCGAAGGTACTTTACGCGATCTCTTGATTTTAACCAATAAAACTCCAAAAGTGATTACTCATTCATCATTTGAAAAGTACAAACTATATGTCAGAGTTTTTGGAGATTTAGAAAAAAAAAAAAAAATTGAGACAACCATTAAATTATTAAATCGATATTTCACCATAATGATGAATGAAATCTCAGTTTAGTGCCAACGCTTTTTTCGTTTTGCAAAATTCTTAGAAAATACATTCATACAAATATCCAGACATGAATGTATTTCGTTGGTTTCACTTTCGATAAATTTTTGTACGTCTAAGCTTAAAAGAGATATAAAGTTAACAAATAAAATAAAATAATATTAATATTCCAATTTGCAGCTGTAGTCAAAGATCAGCGCAGACAATCGAATCTAGTTACAACTGACAAGGAACTGGCTTACTCTCTCAGCTGTGTCATGACAAGCACAGCCCAATGGAATAAGCCAACGCTTCGAAGAGATCACAGCAGTGCCAGATACTCCGATGGCCATCCAAATGAACACGACGAGTCGTCCCAGAGTGAAATGGCCGGCAAAACCCCTGATATTATTGATTTGGATGACAATCCGTGCTCTGATGATACCAATTAAAAGTTTACCAATCATTTGAGATTCTTTTTTTTCTGTTTCAAACTAATCTATAACCATACGTGTATTTTTATTGGCGTTACATTTATCTAGATTGTGGACGCCAATTTTTTTGTAAGGATTTTTGAAATAAAACTTTACTGTTTGTGTGAAAAAAATATATTTATTAGTGTTTTTAAAACAAAAACATTTACTCTTTACTCTATTTCTATCTCCTCCTCATATTTTTTATTTATCATTTTTAATACTTTAAATTTTAATGTACAACGACTAAAAGTTTTGTTTATTTTTTTAGGGAATAAAAAGTGTTTTAATTAATAAAGGAAGTTGCTGGCTGCTGTTTTGTTTGGGTTTGCTTAGTTTGATAAAATATTTTCAAGCTACTCAATCATTATTTGTTAATCGCCTATACGTTTTCAGATGCTGAAAATGTGAATAACAATAATTATTCTACATCAAAAATTATAAATAAATAGACGTAATTTCATCAATGCTTATTTTAATATGAATGTATCAGTGTACCTGAAAAATAAACAAGTAAATAAGTAAAATCCAACCTTTTTTGGAAACTAATAATGTGTTTGTGAGCTTTTTGTTACTATTAACAGTTATTTGAAAATTCATACATATGCATGGATAAAAAACGTAATTTTCATTTTTTTTTTTTTCAATAAACGAAATCGTACATCGAGTTCTTTCATGAATACGTATGTTAGAATTGATTATTTGTCCATTAAAAAAAAGTCCATGTACAAAAGTATCCTATCTTGTGTTATTTAACCCTTACTGCTAAATTGAAAAATTTTTTAATTATTATTTTTAAGCTATCTCGATATTACCGTGTTACAAAACATGAGGAAAGATGAAAATTGAATTGAAAAGTTTTTTTTTTTTTTTTAACGTTTTTTGGGTGCATGCGGTTGTCTAGTGAACATTGTAATTTCAAATTTACAATTTTTACATATAGACATCTTGACAAAAATTGTAATCCTCAATACATATATATATATATATATATATATATATATATATATATTTTAATAGTGATGAATAAATCGAAAAACATTTGTAAAAGTATATTTATTAAAATAATTTTAAGTACAGTAACCCCCAAATATATTATATTAATTTAAAAATCGGAAAAAGCGACGAAAGCGTACTTTACCAGATTGTTTGGCGCATATTGAACATTTTCGTAAAATATATTGATCCGTAAAAACTAAAAAACTAAAATTCATTGAATGTAGAGAATAGTGTGACTTGAGGGTTACAATAATTATTTTTTATTATTAAAATTTTTTATCATCACAACATTTTATCTATGTATGTGTTTTATGTATCCTAAAAGAATTATTGTGCTATACCTAGAGCGCTTATTTTATCAACCATTCCAAAGCAGAAAAAAAAAAAAAAAAAAAAAAAAAACAGAAAATGAAGTAAAGCCTTTAAACCGTGAATGACCACAGTTACAGATTCCCTAAGCAGTTTGATCGACTTCACGTGCACAAAGTGCCGAGAGACAACCAAGAACCCGGACTACTTTGTGAAACGCGGCAGTCTCGAGTGTTCCAAGTGCCAGGCCACACTCAAGTTTCAGTGCACGCGCTGCAAACTTCTGATCCGCCAATTCGACAGCGCCTGCCGTCATGCCAGACAAAATTGCCTTCGCGAGAAAAGCTCGTCCCAGGTAACCCACCTTTGGTCTCGACACGCAGAGGCGTGTAACAAAAAAAAACAAAATAAAAAAAAAAAAAACATCGCTAACGATACCCGTTCAACAGGAGGAAGCGAAGCCCCTGCGAGGCTTTCGCGGTGGGGACGAGTCCCTGCGCAACTGTCCCGAGTGCTACTTCAACACGTCGAACTACGTCGAGCTGCGCCAGCACTATCGCCACGAGCACCCGGAAAAATACGCGACCTCGCACATCTGCTTTCATTGCGCGCGTTTCTACAAAACCCGCGAGACCATGCTCAAGCACGCCCGACTCTGTGGCCGCGAGCCCCACATATTCTGCAGATTTTGCTCGTACAGGACGAAACGCATGGAACACCTGCGCGTCCACATAAAGCTCAAACATCCGGATCCCGAGTCCTGTCACGGTGGCAGCTACGATTGCCCGAATTGCAAGAAAAGGTACAAGTATCTGGCCGCCATGAAGACCCACGCCAAGTACTGCAAGGCCGTCACTGCTATCAAGAGGCCCAAGTAACGGTGCGGGGATCAATTTACTGTAGTATATATACATACGTAGCTTAGAGTACTTGTGTACATTGTTTGGCCATTCGAGAGGGTAGTGGTGCTCGAATTTTGCGTTCAATCGAAATTAAATCTTTGATTTAAAATTGAACCGTTGTAAAGGTTTAAAAAAATAATAAATAAAAAAATAAAAAAAAAAGGATGCTTGGTTGTTTGTAAAACAAGTTTTTGCAACTACTATAATTATCTTTGGTTTCAAACAACAATGTAAAGGTTATTATGTGGAATATTTGTTGAATAAACAAAAACGATGTAAGTTTGAGAGTACGTGTTGCGATCCAAGGTAACGATAAAATTAATCAAGCACCGGATTTTTTGAAAAATAATCATCATAACTGGTTGAATTTATTGAGTAGCTTAGTGATATTTATGTATTATTTATTATCACGCTGATACCACGATGCAAATATACATTTGTTATACTATATTTATTATATAACATATTTGTTTTCTTGAACCAGTTTGATGGACACAATACAGTAATAATTAATTTTAATTAATTTATTGTCAACTCCCACGTGAAAGTGATACCTATACGGGCAATACAGGTTCGTTATTTTAAATGTATCCATGCCACGGGTTATTAGTAATAATAAATAGTATATATCTCAAACATTGTCCTCGTATTATATGGAGCCACACATTGCCCAGAGACGTTATTTTTACGTGAGTTCAGCTACTTGCATAAGGAAAGCACAACTATTCTTTGGTCTTGATATGTGTTAAATGTATTTTTTATATTTTAAACTCACATGACTGATGCAATTAATTTTAATACAGAGTACATCGAAACTCAATTGGGCACTAAAACATTTGCCGAGTAAAGGTATTTTTAATTTTATTTTAATTGAAAAAAGCTTGAAATCTTAATTGTGTATATTAAAAACTGCATGCATTATTATTATTTAAGATTGTAGGGGACAGTATACCTTTAAATTTACGAAGGATATTTGTTAAATTAAAAATTAA
Source organism: Copidosoma floridanum (assembly GCF_036245765.1). Classification (NCBI taxonomy): domain Eukaryota; kingdom Metazoa; phylum Arthropoda; class Insecta; order Hymenoptera; family Encyrtidae; genus Copidosoma; species Copidosoma floridanum. The sequence goes on along the minus strand of NW_028321889.1, from coordinate 1,729,455 downwards.
CATTGAGATGTCCTGGATTGTCCGTACATTTAGCATTTGTTAGTGTAAATAAGTAATGCGAAATTTATAGTTTTAGCCTTTACCAGTAACAATAATTTAATGTGAAACTCAAAATAAGCAAGTCTTTCTCTAGAGAGAAGCGGATAATGCCATGTAACAATTAAGATGATTGATTCATGAGTACAATTACTATTTTTTTACCCTACCACGGGAAGGATTCGCTACGTAAGCGCCATCTAACTGGAACAATCTCTTCGGTCCCGTTGTTAATGGCACTCATGTGACGGACACTTTTATTTTATTAGCGTACACTCGTGGTGGAGTAATAATTTTAAAAAAAAGTAAGGATTAATAAAAATTAAAAGAGAAATTTGCATTGAAAAAGAAAAAATTGTTCAATAGCAATTCACAAACGTTCGATCGGCGATTAGGAACTGATTTTCTCTAATTTAGTGTGTACTAGAAATAATCATTGCAAATAATAATTTCATGTACGAACATTGCACTTGTGTATTTTAAAATATGGTAATCAAAATTAATAAAAAAAAAAATTTTCAAACAATGTTTGCTTTTTTTGTATAAAAAAATGACCTCACCTATACAAAACTCGACATTGTTTGTGTTCATGGTGTTCTCCTGGGATAACAATCATTAACCATGCCATTTTTTTGAACATGTTGCTCATTAAAACTAACGATATTTTTCTTTCTTTTTTTTTTTTTTTTTTTAGATACAATCAAATTGCGAGTAAAGACAACTTCGGAGTTGAATCTGTTTCCCCGTCCGATAACAATATCGCAAGGTATTTTACCATTTTTCAATCTTTATTACCTTACGTTGAAATAAAAATTAATCGCAATTAATTCATGCAGCAACTCCAGAGGAAGATAATCAAGCTATGAAAGAAGAAAATGGCAGCAGCGACGATGACATGGAACCTTTGATTTTTGGTAAATGAACTTTACGATATCTAATCTACTGTCGTGTAATTTATCACAACTCATGATGATGTTGTCGTTAACAGATGACGAAAGTCAGAACCAAGGCTTGGTAGAAAATATCGAAAATCTACCGTCATTCGTGGTCCGGCACTTACCGTCTTTCTCAACGAGCGACAGTTCACTCGAGTCAGAAGTTCCCGGCACATCAAGTAATTTTCACAAAAATTTTCCACAACACGAAATGACATTATGGCCAAATTTCTGACGCATATGTGCCTCAATTGCAGATCAAACCGACGTGATAGTTCGCTTCTACTGTAAAAACTGTCGCAGGCGGCAATCGATCACAGAAATCACCCGGGACATGCTGGTCAAGTGCAAAATCTGCTCCAAATTCATGCAGTGCCAGTGCCCAAAGTGCGACAAGTTTTTCAACAATTCGATGATCGCCTTCGAGCACGTGACCCGCAATTGTTTTCATCAGGCAGCCGCCCCGCGTCAATTGACATTGACGGAGAAGATGGAAAAGATACAAAAACGCAAACTCGCGCGGTGCGACTGGTGCAAAAAGAACTTTGAAGATGCCCTGCAGTTGGCCAAACATCAGGTGGATTGCCCCGTCGACGATTCGGATTCGGAGAGCGACTAAGAGATCAATTTTTCAGATCGAATCCTCGCTGATAATGACTTTGTTTATTTACTTCTTTTTTTTAAGCACCGCTTTTATTACATTTGTGAAATAATTACACGAAAAAACTGGGATAGTTAAGTCGTTTCTTTGTAGAAAATTTGCACTGCGTTGTCAATTATTAGTAATTATGATTTTTTTTATTTTTTATTTAGATTTATTTTGAATATGATTTTTTTTTTATCAAGAAGATGGTTGTGAGTGAATCAATTGGAAAAGTTATTTACTAATTTGAGTGTTTTATTTAAGCCTAGGTTCTGCGGATTAAAAAGGGCTGTATTAAAATATTAACATGAGTTCATTGTTGAAATTAAATATAAAATAAATCGATACAGTTCAAAACTTTTTTTTTCAATTATTTCGTAAAATTGATAAACATATCCACTTTTCAATTTAGATTCGAATTTTAGGCACTTTGTCGAATATTTGATGACATTTTAAACAGGGCCCTCCACACGCTTAGAAATTCATTAATATCTGTAATGATCAAATCTTTCATTTAACCAAATTGTTGTAGTGAGATGCAAATAAAATGTTAACATAACCATGATTTAAAAATTATTATAAAATACCTAGTTTCCCATTAAAAAAATTATTTCAATAAATACTGCTTGAATGCCATTGTTTTTGTAGTACAAACGAACCTGTCATCCCGTAAATGTCCATTATTTTATTTGTTCATTGTTTCATATGTTTTTTAGGTGCCAAGCAGCTGCTATCCCACAGGATATTTTATCTTCGTTATACGAGAAATATCATTCAACACTAGTACGATGAGTAACAAAAAAAGAAGATTCAATTCATCTAAATTTTTTTTTTTTTTTCTGTTGTAAATAAAATTGAGTTTTATTCTTATACAGCATATGGTTTTATTTTTATTTTCGCATGCGTTTGTGCATAACTACTAACAATATAACTAATTTCGTTTCCCAAATTTTTTTTAAAAATATTTATTGTGTTCTGTTAAATTCAAAGTTTATTGTGTTACTTAAAGTACTTGTTTTGTCATTTATTCATTACACCTGATGAATCTCTAGTCCGTATTTTCATAAAAAAAAAAAAAAAAATTCAACACTTAGTTATATTTTGTATTATTCGATTTTCCAGATGTTGCCAATTCGGAGAGTAGCGTTAGGAGCGCCAATTTACAGTTTTTCCCACCGATACCACTTGAAAAAGACTTGATAAAGCCATCCACGAGCACCACCGAACCACCGCGTGAGTAGTTTGATCAAAATACCGATTGATGAAAATTTATCCCAAATATTTGTAACTTGTAAAATATTTTCAGTTGAACCGACCATTTTGGTTTACGAAAATCCCGAAAGCCCACCGGAAATGGCATCCGAGATAGTGATTCCCGTGCTGAAATCGAACTCGTACAAGACTCGAAAGCTCGAAAATCCGAAACAGCGTAAGTAATTTTTCTCCATAAGCGCTTCCAAATGCCGTCACGAATGGATTGACATCAACGATAACTTCCAGGTGCTCGTCCGAAAGTTATTCCCAAGGGTGCAATCGCAAAACCGAAGGAAATGATTGGATACCGGCCAAAAAGGAGCAACATTACATCCAACAATAACAACGTCTCGGCCAAAATCAAGGCAACTGGTCGGTCTAAAAAATTCCCGTGCTACAACTGCAACAAATCTTACATGTCGCTGCACAGTTTGAAGCGTCACCTCGAATTTGAATGCCTCGTGGATCCGCACTACCGCTGTGGACACTGCGAGTTCATCTGCGCCTATCCCATAAGCGTCATTAGGCATAATAATAATCGGCACAAGGATTTGGAGCCGGTTGTCATCGACACCAACTTGTCCACTTGAAGGAAGGAAGAGTTGATTCATCCTTTCGACAATTTTGCTTTTTTTATATTTTTAAAGTTTAATTTTCTTTTTTCTTTTTTTTGCATTAACTTTGCAAATTACTTTTCATCGTGTTACAATTTAAGGTAGAAAAAGAATTTTTTCTAAAATAATGATTTGATTATAATTTTTTTCATCTTATAAACTAGGCTAGTGCCCTAAATTTCTTTTTCATGATAAAAATTCAAATACGCTCAATGATCCAGCGTAATGCTCTCGTTATTTTAAATCATTGATTCGGTGTGTCTTCAAACAATCAATAAACATGAAAATATTTGATTAAAATATTATGCCAAATTCAGAAATAATGTCTATGGTATAAGTAGTTTTATTTTTTACCACATGTAAAAACATTTCTTGTATTAAAAATGATTTGAATAAAGAATACATTTGTTTTGTAATAATCAAGTTTGTCATCATTTTTTCAAATTAAAAAAAAAAGGAAAAAAGTAACAATTTATGTAACTAAAAATGCAATTTGTAAAATGAAAACCACTGCACAAACATACTATTCCACATTTGATGAGAAATTAACAAACTATAATTTTTTCAGATGACGATTCATCGACACTTGGGTTTCTGCAGTAACACATGCAGCGCTGAAAGTACAAAAAAATTCCGTTGTGTATCGAATAAAAAAAGAAAGTAACAACACCTGTGGCATCTCAAAAAATGTACAGAGAAAGAAAATGTCACGTCGCATTCAATAAAGTACCTACAGACACACACAAGTGCATTATTTTTCATTTTTCATTTTTCACACGTGTACCATATGTAAATATCAGCCCTTCCACTTGTAACACACGCACATGCGTCCGCAAAAAAAAAAAAAACAAAGAAAACAAAAAAAAAGAAAAAAAACGTACCCGCACATTACCTTTGAGTAGTCCCATTTCGTCCGTACTAGGCTAAATTAACGCGACTCTATCCCAATAGACTCCACGAGCCATCACGTAATAAACAACGCACCCTTTGCGCATGTTCCAGGCCCAAGCCGTCACCCGCCCATCAGAGTCCGCAACATCGTGAGCATAACGAACCCGGGCTTTGGCGGCGGCCGGGTGATGACGCAAATCCACGGAGCCATCATCAGAAAGGGACCCGGCCGACCCAAGAAGTTCCCGAGCACGATGCCACTGCCGGAACTGAATCTCCTGAAGATAAAGAAAATCATGGGATACCAGGAGGACGGCAGACGGCTCAACAAGTACAACGCCAACTTCGCCAAGCGCAAGCCCGGCCGGCCGTTCAAGAAGAAGAAGGGCCCCGCCAAGGCCAAGGGCGTCGCAATCCAAGTGACCGACGTCGTCAAGCACACCAGCCAGCCCGACCTGCCCGAGATCAAGGTAGAAGCGCCAAGCCCCGTCCCATCCGACCCTGACGACTTTCCCTTCGAAGCCGGTGCCCTGGAAAACCCGGTGGCCCTGTTCAAGAGGGGACGCGGCGGACCCCCGGGCTCCCTGGACAAGAGCCAAACGGACCTCGACCCCCTGGCCACCGATTATCCACCGGTCCCGAGCACCAAAGTCAAGAACCCCGCGGCTTTCATCAAGATCACCCGAGCCAAGGACACGGACGCACAGCCCCTACCGCCACTTGTCCCGGACTTTTCCACGGAGGCCGCCAGCCCCCCCTCCAATCTGGACCCGTCGGCAAATGGTGCCGCAATAGAGGCCCAGGCTGCACCCAAAGAGGTGCCAGCGTCCATGGAAGGCGAAGGCGGGGACCCGCCCGAGACCGCGGTGCAAAGGAAGCGCGGGCGCCCGCCCAAACCGAGGTCCCTCGTCCCTAGTGCCCCCCGGGTGCCGAAGAAGCGCGGCAGGCCCCGCAAGTCCAAGAGCACCACCGACCAAGAGCCGGCGTCCCTGGAAGGTGGGGATCTGTCGGTGCTGAAGGTGTCCATCAAGCAGGAGCCCGCCAGCGAGGACAACGACTCGGCCCACTTGGACGCGACGCTGGCCAACGAGAGCACGCTGGAAGCTACGAGCAGTTTGGCGGTGGTGCCGAGGAAACGGGGCAGGCCACCGAAGGTGGTGAACGGCCACGAGAAGGTGGAGAGTCCGGTCCTGGCCAAGAAGCGCGGCAGACCGCGCAAGTACGCCCACTTGGCGTCCTCGTCGTACCTCGAGTTGTCGGGCCTGGCCGACGAGTGCGTTTCAACGCCGGCGACGCTGGATAACGAGTCCTTTGGTCCGGAGCAGCAGTCGAGCGGCGCGAGCGCAGCCGAGATGTTGGAGAAGATGATGAAGAGGAAGAGGAAGCACAAAAAGCCCGGCCACTTGGCCAAGGTCGTGAGTACACCGACGGGTTTAAAAATCATTAAAAAAGAGTCGGACCGTAAGCGAGGTAGGCCGCGCTTGTATCCGATGATAACCGAGAAGAGCTTGGCCAGGGAGAGCGAGCCCCTGCTGGAGCCCTTCAACCTTGAGGATGACTTGTTGGATGGGTTCGAGCCGTATGATCCCGAGGAGCTGGTGGACCAGCCCCAACTGAGGAGCGTCGAGGTGTGCCAACAGTTGCTGTCGAAGATCCAAGTGGCGGCAGCGTTGCCGGTAATTGAAAGTAACGGGGACGTTGCCGGGGAGGGCCAATCGAAGGCTAATGAAGGGCTGGAGGAGGATGGCCCGTCGGAGAATGGCAAGCCTCCGGGTGTGGATGAGCCGGACAACCCGGACGAGCCTTTGGTGGATGTTGAGTGAATTTTTGGCTGATTCAATTTTTTCTACGATTATACCGATTTTTCACCTTACCATATGTTGCGTGGGCTCCACGCAATCTGAAGAGAATAAAAAAAATCTAAAATTTCTTTTCATCGTAGGTAAAAAAATTAGTTATAAGATTAGAAAGTGATCGTTTACCTAAGCTTAAGTGATTCTCAATTCCGTTGCTCTAATTTTACACTTTGTGTCATATTACATCGTTGTTTTGTAAGAACCCAAAAAAAATAAAAAATAAAAAAAAAATAAAAAAATAAAATAAAAAATAAAAATAAAAAAAAAAAATTAATTATCAACTTACGAATTTTATTTTATTTTATTTTTTTCAATTTGTACGACTGAAGGTGATGTATTTACAGATACATTCGTATTTATTTTAAATGTTTTACATGTGTATAACCAAGTGCAAATGTATTTATGAAGACATTTTCATAAGGTATTTCAAAATATATGTACTTGTTAATACACTTTTTTAAACATGTTTGCTCATCTTGGTACCGCATTATTGTTAATTAGGACAAATGACATACAAAAAAATTTTTTTCATAGTTTTTGATAACCAATACACCAATTAAAAATTTGTATCAAGTAAACTAGCCTTATCATATACAATATTTAAAACTTATATCTTCGAATGTAACTGCGGAGTGTAATCTTCCTCCTACACTATGAATCATTGTACTGATTAAAATAAAAATTAATAAAATACATTCTTAACTAACTTTTAGAATTTTTTTTTTTTAGAGATGCACGTGTCTCTAATTTTTTAATATATAAACAGAAAAGGATTCTATTTTTATTTTATACTAATATAGTTATGTATGTTACTGCAATTTAATGCCACGAGAGGTTCTTATCACTTAATTGTTTTTAAAATACACAAATTTTTTTTGAATAGCGTACAATGTCTCGTATCATCACTAAATTGCTGTAGTAAATAAAATTCAATTGTAAAAAAAAAAAAAAAACTTCCATCTTATTTCCTCCAAAATCACCAATTAAAATTTTACTAACGAATTGAATAACTTTTTCAGTTGTTGACATAAACTTCAGACTATGCATAGCATTGGTGCGGCTTTTCGATATACTGTAATTACAAGGCCAAGTAGAAATTTAGCATTTTCATGCATAAGAGCCAAATACCTGGAAGCCAGAAGTGCTCCGTTCATTGCAACGTAGAAAATGTCAAATAACTGAAGAAATATCTATAAGATACTACAGATTTTGTTTCTCTATAGCTTGACCAAATTATTTTTATTATATTGTTAATTTTTTCAATAAAAAACAATATTCCTCACATTTTTTGTTGAAAACATTTTTTACGTAATGCGTTGAATCGACGTAACATTAAAGAAAGTTTTCTTTTTTCTAGGCCATCAAAATGTATCCATTTTTTATTTAGCTGTTAATAAAAAATTTAATTAAAAAAAAAATGTATTCATCTTGGTGAGTTTAGTTTTTTTTTTTATTCAACAAATTTTACCGATTATATTTCGATAACCCACACATCATGTTTATTGTATTAAATTCTTAATTTTCTCAAAATTTTTATTTCCTGCTTATTATTTTATGTGAACACTTTCATAAAATTATAATTTTAATTTTCATAAATCTAGTTTTTCTGTAGCTTTTCAATGTGAAAAGGTATCAATAAAATATGCTTGACATACATAAATATTTTGTACATGCCCTAAAATTGACTTCAATTGTACAACAATTTTTTAATTGACAAAAAAATCGAAAATAACGCTTAGTAAGTATGAGAAGGTTCCAAAACAGAGATGAATAGGTATCTTTGAACTAGTTATTTGTCATCGCAGTTTTTATCTCGAGTTTATGTGGCGCTACTGGAAATTATTAATTTTCAGTTATGTTTGATAAATCAAGAAAAACTTTACAATGTGTTGGATCTTATTTTATGTTGCGTGGAATTTTTTCAATCTATTTTTAATTTTGAATACAAAAATAAACGAATCATGAATACTTGATCAAACATCGTATGAAAAAGAAGACCAATTATTGAAAATATTTTAAAAATACAATGCTATTAATAATGAAATAAAATTGCAAAAAAAGTAATATGTACCTTTTGATAAGCATCAATAAAAAAAAGTGAATAAACAGATCAATTATTTTTTAAAGGCATGATCCACCCAAACTGTTCCACATGAAAATCCGCAAAGTATTATGGAGTTAACGAAAAGTGCACAACACCCCAGCTTTATTTGTATACGGGCCAAGTTAACATCTCCTCTCGTTTCAGATAACGGGACGCCAAAGCCATATGTTTCATCAAGGCAGCAGCCTTTGTCGTCGTCCAGTGATCTCACTTGCTTCGTGTGTAACGCGTGTGGAGCAGGTTTTCGCAGGATTATCGATCTCTATCGCCACAAATCATCCAAATGCGGACCACCTCCTCGTTACAGCTGCCCCTATTGCCATAAAAAAGATAATTTCTCATCAAATATCAATAGACATGTCAAACGCTGGCATCCTCAGTTACCAGTTAAATTCATTCGAATTTATTAAAAACATAGTGATAGAAATAAATAATCTTCCATGTTTAGGAGAGACTTTTTATTCCATCAGTAATTTTATTATTATTAACAATTATGAATTAATATTCAAGTGTCACTGTCAACCATCGATAAATCATTTGTCGCATAAAGGGAGGTAGGAGAGTCAAACGTAATAATTCATGGTAATTTATTAGAATCTAACAAGTACCAAACATTTTAAATCATTGTACTAAGGTCCAGAATTAAATGTAGTAATTTTTTATGATGATTTTATTTTTAAAACAAATCAATTTGTGTGCCATAAATTCAAATTGAGTTTTACGGCTAATTTCCTTTCAGTATTTAAGCCATTAGGTTCTTGTAAAAATTTGTTACTATTTATTAATAAAACACATATCGCTCAGAAATGAAAAAAATTTATCTTTATTACCTTACCTGAACGTCTAACTTTCTTTTATATTAGTGTTTTTTAACGATCCTGCCTTTGTATGACTAAAAATTGATATTAAAATGACACCCAACCGTGTGTTCTTTTTCCACATTTGGCACTCACATTATATGATTCAAACAATCATCATCATCATAGTGATATATTGTTTGGTCCCCTGTGATTGATACTCAATAATTAATATTACGCAAAAAATTAGATTATGTACCAAATGTATCTTATTGTTTATGAAATAAATTTTTTTTGAAATTTTATAGAAATGCATAAAAAAAAAAATTTTTATTAAGTGTGTTACGAATAGGATTTCATTATAAAATAATCTCTCAAAATTAAAATCATTAATTTTTTTATTCTATAAAGATGTTATTTTGCAACATTTTTTTTTATTTTTCATCACAAACCGTATAGAAAGAAAGTTACAATTCTTTAAAATCAAAAGATAAGTTAGACTTATGAAGACTTATGAAAAAATATTTAACAATTTAACTTGAAAAATACTTTACCAAGTTGTATCATGGTAAATAGAATATAAAAAATTTCAATATCAATCCATCTGACAATAAACATACTATTTTTCAAGTACAAGTTAAATAAATAATGTAGCCCAATAAACAAAATTCTACTCCGTTAATTAGCGTGTACGATTAGGTTAAATTTTTTTTAAACATATTAGCTATGAGTGTAATTGACAATTTTTTAATTTAGGAACTTGAGAAGTAGTGAGAATAAGTAGTCTATACGATTCAAAAATTATGCTTATTTCTTTTAGTAGTGTTCAAATGTATAAGTTTATTAATTTAGTTATAATTTCTAGTTGTATGATTCAATAATAATTTTTTATTGACAACTTTTTCTCCATGTATTAGTTATGGTCCTACAAAAATAAATAAATACTCACTTGATGGACTTTACCAACGATTGAAAGTGCTACATAAGTATAGGTTAATAATTAGAGAAAGACAAAAAAATCAGTCTCTACTTATATTTTTTATTTTTAATTTACAATTGTACAAATACATTATTTCGTAGTAATTGTAGTGGTAGTAAAACATTTCCATTTAATAGCTCTTTGAGAAAAATTTCCTAAAAGGGTGTTGAGTAGAAAATTTCATTTGAATAGAAATGTTTCTTTAAATTTTGCATGCTGTAATACTTTATAATTGCACTCTGATCTTTAATCGCAGATACTTCTATTATATACTTGATATAAAAATATATTGAGATAAATACACACTTGTACCAAAGTGTGAGGAAAAAATCAATTTTCTGACTAATCATTTAAATTATTATTTTTTCAGGCCATTTAACAGTAGCAGTAAGAACGGACCTTTTAAAACACGAAAATCTCGAGTACAAAGTCCATCCCACCAACTCCAAACGTTTCGAATGTTTGAGATGCCATCGGCATTTTACTCACAAAACAACCATAACCGATCATTTGCGTTATTTTTGCGGCAAAGGTAATCGGTTCATGTGTCCATACTGCAACGCAAGCGGTTGCAACTCATCAAATATTTATCGACACATAAGAATACATCACAAGGGCCAAGAAGAGCGCGTCATCAAACTTTTTGCTAAAATCACTGAAATGACGTATTCTACTTAACTATCTTTCTTAAATTATACTGATTGAAAATTGACTGTTTCTGTCGGTTATGAACTTTTTTCATTTCGAAACTAGTGAAAACAATTATTCAACGATTTTTTATACGTATTTATTGTTTTATTACGTAAATTCAATGATTTTTCTACAACAGTTCATTAATTTTCAACAAAAAAATACACACACTTAACTTGTTGCTATTTAGTATTTTCACACTGACTTTATTCGAAATGAATAATAGTAAAATCACAAATCAGTATGATTTTTTTTCTTATCTTTTAAGTATTTTATGACTCAATGATAATGTCATCGATGCATTTTAATTTTATGTATCATTGTTCTGTATACTAAATAAAGAATAATATTGAAAAATGAATTAAAGTACTTGATAATACAAAAACAAACGTAAAACACCTTCCTTGACTAATTTTATCCTGCATAAAGGATATGCTCAATTATCAATGATGTACTAATTTGGCCCAATGCTTTTTCTTTTTTCAGATCCTGAGTGGGAACCCTTAATAATCGTACCAAAACAGGATCTAAAACTTCGAGGACAATCCGATTACACAATCGATCCGTTTCAGAGGAAAAAGTTCCAGTGTTTGCAATGCTTTAAGCGATTTAGCCAAAAATCGACGATAAAGGACCACCTCCGCTACTTCTGCGGAAAAACGGGGCTATTCAAATGCCCCTACTGCCACGAAAGATTCAACTGTTCGTCGAATGTTTATCGGCATTGCAGAAGAAAACACGTGAACATGAAGCCTTACTCAATCAAGTTGTTCTTCACGATGAGCGAAACAAAGTGATTTTTGTTGAGAATGAGTAGCTGAATTTATGGAAAAAAATTTTCAAATTTTGTTAACAATGCGTCAGTGCTACATTTTTATCAGAGCAGCAAATATAATTACCGATGGCGTGCATAAATGGCTCATTTTCATAATTTTTTTTTTTTTTCTTTAAGGGAGTTCACTTGCTAAGAGAATTAACGTCAATGTATTGATAATACTTTGAACAGAGATTAATTAGTGTATGAAAAATCTTCGATTCAAATTTCAAGTCCCTTTATGGCTTATAAAGTGAGATATTGATAATTTTATTATTGAACTTTTAACGTGCAGTTTCGTGAGAATCAGTTCTGTTCTGATACATAACCTACAATATCTGGATAATCGACGTCAAGATTTGGTTGGAAATTTTTTTGAAAATAGCTAAAAACTTATTGATTACGTAGCTATAGTCTCATCTTCACTCATGGCTTATGGAATAAGCAATAAATTAGTGAATAAAATAATTCTCCTTCGACAGCTTCCGTTAGTACGTCGCGTTATATCTGTATATATAGTCATGCAGGTTACAATACTGCTGATCTTATGCGTCAAAAAGGTTAGGTACGAGTGAACTCCCTTAAAGTTGCTGCAAGTGTTTTTACTTGCATGATGTAAAAAAAAATTATAATTTTTTCGCGTCTTTATGCGAGTAAAACTTGGCCCGTAAGGAAATCAACACCGCATGTGTAGACATACGAGCGATTCCTCATTTATCAGCAAATTGAAATGTTTTGCAAGTTTAAAAAAAATTCTTTTATAATTGATAAAAAATATTTACGAAAACTGTTATTTTATATTTATTTTATTTTATTTTATTTTTATTTGTTTTTTTTTTTCAACAGTTTTGTCAATTAAGATTTTATTCCATACAATAATTTTGTAATAAAAAATGTATATTTCAATAATTTTTACAACGAAAAAGTTTTTTTTAACTTTTTAACTTTTATTTTTTCTAGTTTTAGAGTTATAATATGTAGAGGATGCGTAGACCAAAAAGCTTATCTAAATTGTTTTATCTAATTAAAAAATTACTTCAAGACTCGACCAAAATTGAAAAAAAAAATTTGATACTTTCTTCGTCTCGATTGAACTGATTGCTGTATCTACCAAATAAAGTTAAAAACATAAGCACAAATAATATCATTATATATATAGTAAAGTCTTGTTAGATAAGTGATTTCACAAAATATTTAAGAGTTCCCAAAACTAAGAACAATATTTTTGAGGTACGCCTTCGAGATAAAGATTTTTAACTTATACACGCTCCCTGAAACGTGAGAAAACATGTTAGCGTGAAATATAATATAATAGCGTACAATTGAATTGTTGTTGATTTCTTAATTTTAATTTTATTTAAAATTTATGATTCGCCAATCATTCGTACAATAAAAATTATGTAATAATTTTTGTTATCATCTTATATTTTATGTACATGTAATGAAATAAACATCGCTTAACGTAATAAAATTATTGATGAAAAAATTTGTGAAGTAAATTCTTACCCATTGATTTAGAATACTTTCAACAGTTTATGAGAAAAACATTTATCATATAAGAAATGTATATTACTTGCTTCAAGAGGTTATTTATAACAGGTACGAGTAATAGTATTATTAATTATAACATCATCAAAAGCAATACTATTAACATTTATGTTAACAAAACTAAAAAATTTTTGCAAACCTTTGACGCCTACCTGCAAATAAAAGTAATTCCCGAATGATATTATTGAATCCCAAACTGCAAAACATCCACCAAAGCAAACATCTCATCTCACGCATATCTACAATTTAATTTTCGAATCTCTCCCGGTGGAGGCAATTTTAAACAATTGTTTACAAAAATAAGCCCCACTAACGCATGCACGATTGATTTTTGTTTTTCAGGTCACCTGTTAAATTTGAGAAACATCTTGAATCCACTGAAAAAGGACGGCACTCCGCGTTGTACTCAATATTGCGTTCCCAACGCTACGCAACGAAAAAGCAATACCGCGACGACTGCCCGCAAGGGCCAAGCCATGAAACGCTTCTATTGCAACAAGTGCAACCAAGGCTTTACTCTTAAGAGCAACTGCGTGCGCCACGAGCGTTACGAATGCCAACAACACCCACGATTCATGTGCCCTTATTGTAGAATCAGGTGTAAGCAAACCTCGCAAATTTACACTCACATACGGAAAAAACATCCCAATGAAGACATTTACGTTGTTACCATTGATAAACAATGTGAGTAGTCGGGTAGTGTGGTACAGGGTATAGGTAGAAAGGGCGATGGAGCAGGTTGGGCAAGGTTTTTCTCGTTTATTTTTGATACGTTGTATGAAGTTATGGAGATTTTTTATACATTTTCAATGGTATTTACTTTTAGGAATAACAAACGAGGTCTTTTCTTTCACTTATCTTTGATAGAGATTATATATAATATATATATATTATATTAATGAGATTATTTACATTTTTTTGGCACCACATTTTTGCTTGGGATTTTATAATAAGTTGTATGACGTTTTTTGTTTATTTTTCATGTGGTTGATGAAAATATAAATATTATTGATACATTTTTAACTCTACTCAGTATTTTGAAGTGCTATATATCGTAAGAAATGTTTATTTCGATAATTTAAAATAGTGCATCATCAGCGTGACATGACATTGTTATTAAAGTAACAGAAAATAGCACATTAACGTGTCTAAGGATTAATCGTACTGTCCATAGCATTGCTTTAGCTTATAATTTCTTAGATAATATATTGTAAATGCAATACTCATATTTTTAGTATTATTAAAGTGTTATGCAATTAATGATGTTTACATTTGCAATAATAATTAAATTATTTTGCAACCATTAGTATAATAAAATATACGCAACAAAGCATCAATATGTATTAAAAAAAAAAAAAAAAAAAAAAAAAAAAACTTCCAGGTGAAGTTTTATAAGTTACTCTTGAATATTTTTAGAATGCTGTTTTCTTACGTAATTTTTTAGCTTGTAAATACGGTATGGGTACTTTTATTTTTTTCGCAATAGTGTGCGGAAAATAGGTGTTTTCCGAACTGGTATTAGTGTGGAAAATCGATTTTCCCATATAGTGTGCGACAAAGGTGTGCGGCAAAAGTTTTTCCACACAGTGTGCGTAAAGGTGTGTGGCAAAGGTTTTTGTCGCACGGTGTGTGGAAAAAGTGTGCGGCAAAGGTTTTTGCCGATTGGTGTGCGGAAAAGGTGTACGGAAATGGTTTTGCCACACACCGGAAAAAATTTTGCTACACACTGGTAATCAAAATTCATACCTATTTTGTACCTGTTTTCCTCACACATTGCGAAAAAACTTGTACGCAACTCGTGCGAGACAATTTCCCGCACTCGTGTGCTCAACTTGTACTCGTTCCCGTCAACTCTGGCCACTCGTGCGAGTCAATCACGACTCGTGCGGGAAATCGTCTTTTCCGCACTTGTTACGTAAATAACTATTTTAATTTTATCTGCAATAATAATAATTTTTATGATTCACCTAATTATTAGTAAACAACTAAAGTAAAGGTTGAGGCACGTGAAATTTAAACGATAACAAGTGAATGTGGTTAAAACAATACATTTCATGGATTAAAAATTTATTCCCTAAAAACTTTTTATTACAAATATAAGAAATAATTCTCATTATTAAGTATAACATTACTTGTTGTTTTGCAATCTTATAGAATGAATAATATTTATGTAATTTTACTGAGATCTGCACTCCATTTTATACCGATGGGAAAAAAATTGTATTATATGAGATGATACTCATGAGCAAGTAATGAAGGTATTTGTTATGGCTTTACAATATCTTAAAATGAATGGTACTAATACGATTTTAAGTAGATATAACGTAAAGATGGCCATTTCTACATACTTAACGAAATGTATACTTGTGATTTTTAAATAAAAAGTTGAACTAACTGTTACGATTTCGATTGTACGATCCCTTGTTATCCAATCATTTTTGTGCAATATTCATCCGTTTACAGTTGATGTGTAAATTATAAAAAAAAGGACGAGTGTTTTCTTCAAAATTCCAATGGTAAGATGTACTTGCAATCCTTACAATTTGCATTAATTTAATATTATCTTCTTGTAACTTTACTAGAAAAACAAAACGTTGTATCGTGTAAATAAAATGTTTTTTTTTTTTTTTTTTTCGTATGCTTAATTATGTAATACACTAGTAGTTAACTCGTACCCAACATCAAAGATGGTCAACTTCTCAACCACACACAATGGACATGTATAATCCTTCGATCCTCCCACACGACCTGTTTCAAACGCATCATCCTTCACGTAACGCAAGTCCTTCAATTAAAAAATTTGGCACACCCTTGCAAGCGTTTTCTAAACCTGTTCGATGTTTTTCTGTGTTCTAGCGTTAATAGCAGTGCCAAGCTTCTACGACCCCTTTGTGAGCATATTATCGTCTAATCATAGCTCGGTACTGATGCAGCCGCGACTACAGCGACGCCGCCCCGAGCCCACGGCCAAGGGCTATGTGTGCGAAAAGTGTGGAAAATCGTATGTTTTTCAACAGAGCTTGAACAGACATCGGCGGTATGAGTGCGGCTTAGACCCCCGTTTTCTCTGTCCCTACTGCAATTACAAGTCGAAACAGCAAACTCATATCAAGGAGCACGTGGTGCGCAAACACCCGAACAAACGGGTATATGTTATCGACATGCTCGAGTGATCGTTGATATTTACGAATTTACGTGTTTGTTTATTTTTATTCTTGAACAAATTATGTACCGATTTCGTGACAATGATGGTCGTGTCTTCATTTTGGGTCTAACTTAGACTTATTCATTAGACTATTGGTATTTTACACAATTACAAAAACTGCGATAAATCAATTACTCGTATATGATTAAATTATTTATTTGTAATTGACAATTTTTTTATTTAAGTAGTATATTACGGTCTTAAGTCGGGAAAATAAAAAAAGTCTCGGATCGGCCGTGTATTGATGAGCGAACGATCTGAGGCTTATTTACTTCCACGCGTGGTGAGTGTACGATTTTATGTGTCCTGGTGTCGGGGAAGCGGGTATTTCCGTCCGTGCAACTGGGGACGGACCAGTAACGTAAAAAAATTACTTTTGTACTTAAAAATTGGACTGTGTTTCATCACATATTATTTTGTGTAAATGTAAATGCAATAATATTAAAAACTGATTACCTTATAGCTATCGAAATAATGGTTGGTCAAATTTTGTTTTGGTGAAAAAAAAAAATTGAATACGTTGTACCCTGAAAGTTTTTTAATTTAAAATTAAGCATATTTATATTATATATAAATATAGGATAGTTATAAAGTGGTTTAGATTTGGAGTTTCTTAAGATTGCTGGATGCCAATAAATATGCTCTTGGTCGAACATTCAAATTTTTATAGTAGTTTTTGATTGCCCATAAATTATTTGATTTAAAACTTTTTTTTTATTTCAAGTATTTTTTATTATAAATATAATAAATTTATATTTTCATGCAATCAAATTCCTTACTGTAAATGTGCAATTTTGCAATGATATTATATGAATTCAAAGATAATTTAACAACGCTGTTGTATAGGTTTCAATAAATATTGTACATTATGATTCCAGTTAGGATGTAAAACTGAAGGAAAAAGTATTGCTTGTAAATACATAATAAATATACACCGAGTAAAATGAGACTTTAAGTTGTAGTTTTTGTTCACAACGTTAACTTATAAAAAAAAAATAAGTACATTTATTTATATAATTTTATTATTAATCTAAATATTTTTGACGACTGATACATTACGCGCAATGCCGTATCAATCATCTGTACTGACGACTTTGGAATTTCCGTCGCACAAACTTGTCTGTAAAAGTATTTTACGATAATAAAAACCAAGACAAATCTCAAATCTCGTGTCGAGCCAAATTTATTTTCTACCCCAGTACGTTCACGTAATGAACAAAGCAACATCTGCATCTTTTGAACCAGTCGAAATTTAATCTTTTTTTCATGTACCCCTTGCACTTGTCACTAACTCTCTTTCCATTTCATTTCAGAGCAGTTAGTCCAGCCGATTGTATTCGTCGCCTTCAACAATCCAGAATCCAAAATTAAGAAACCAACGAAAATTAAGTCGTCAACTGTAGAAACATACACCAGTAAACGCTACACGTGCGCTAGATGCGACAAGGTTTACCATGACAATCGAAGCTTGCACCATCATGTAGCTCACGTGTATAATAAACTACCTTCTATCAAGTGCCCTTTCTGTTTCCTCGTTTTTTAAAAAAAAAGTCTAGCATAAAGAAACACGTTACGGCATTCCATCCAGATAAAAAATTTCACGTTATTGATTTGAACAGTAAGGCAGTACAACTGATGTGACAGAGTACCGAAGTATTTATAATTTTCTCCAGTTTATTCTCACAGCTACACACTGTTAGGTGCATATGACTCATTTTTTACCAAGTACAAAATTTAATACCTGTTATGAAAGAAAAACAATCCTGCCAAAACCAAGTTGAAGAAATTTGTTCAAACAACTATAGTGTAATCGAATATTATGAGCAATACCGTGATAAAATTTTTCCTAGCCCCTTATACAATTCAACGCATTCTATATCCCAATAAAATCCCAAAGACAAATATAAGTATGTATACGCATAAAAAAGAAAAAGAAAAAAAAAAAAAAAAAGTATGTCAAGTAAGCAAAAACAAACGACTCGACACATCGATTAATACGTGCACGTAAATATTCTGTTCGCAGGTATGCCGGCGATGGTAACGGTGCCAGCCACGTCTGCCCGCGACTTCTTCCTACACCGGCGTCTCCGTTCGGGCGAATCCGTGCCCAAGACCAAGTGGAAGCCCAGCAAGTACAACTGCCCGGATTGCGAGCGGACCTTCGACATCCGCGCCAGTCTCGTGCGCCACCGGATATACGAGTGCGACGACGGCACCAACCAAAACAAGCAAAGCACCACCACCACCAGCACCAACGTGGCCGGCAAACACGATCGCAAAAGGCAGACCAGAACTTTGCGCAAAAAAGTCGCTCCCAAGGAAAACGAGCAACTTACCACCATCAAGACCAAAATCAAACGGTCCTTCACTTGCTCAAAGTGCAACAGGAGCTACAAGTTTTTCACTTCCCTGTGGCGGCATCGTAACTACGAGTGCAACGTCCAGCCGAAATTCGCATGCAAGTACTGCGCGTCCAAGTTCACGCAGAAATCTAATCTCGACCGGCACTTGAGAGCCAAGCATCCGAACGCGGATGATTCGGTCGCTTGATTTGCCGAACGAAGTCTTTTTTTTCCAGATTTTTTTTAGGAGGAGTGCC
Source organism: Copidosoma floridanum (assembly GCF_036245765.1). Lineage (NCBI taxonomy): Eukaryota > Metazoa > Arthropoda > Insecta > Hymenoptera > Encyrtidae > Copidosoma > Copidosoma floridanum. The sequence continues at coordinate 1,710,490 of NW_028321889.1, read as the reverse complement.
ATTGGCCAACAAACGATACTCAAGTGGTTTTTTTCCCTTTTTTTCAGTAGGGATTTTATTTTTAGGTGTCAGCACTTTCACCCACGTTGATTACACATACGGCACAAAAAAAAAAAAAAAAAGAAAAAATATTTTTACCATTGTGACATTTCAATTCAAGTTTTTTATCCTTAGTTTAAATTAAAATTTTATAAAAATACGAGTAGCGCCAATTTAATACAAACTATACAGGCAAAACATTTAACAGTTTAACTCGTATTTAATCCTAATAGTGGTCAAATAAAAAACTGTTTAAAAGGGCCCTTTTGAGCTCCACTATTGGATTAAAGTTCAAAAACACCCTTTGGTAAGCGTGTGGTTTATCGTCACGATGATGCGATTGCCGCCGCAAATTTTAAATATGAGAGCACATTATTGTACTTTTATCATTATCTATTTCAATGATTCGCTAGTTCAAAAAAATAGCAGCAGATATTGGCGATCGAGCATCAGAATGAATTCATGTTAAGTCATTTTTAACATTTTTGTTTCTTAATTTTGTTAGTGAGTACATACATAAATATATATATATATATATATATATATATATATATATATATATATATTTATTTTGAGAACTGTGTTAATTTCTCTGTTATTTGTTAACAACCAGTTATTAATTTAAATATCCAAGGATACAGGTTTAGATCCATTTTTCATCAATGACGATATGATTATTAAAAATTGACGACCAAATGATAAATATACTTGCATTTATATTTTACGTGTGTTGATTTTAAATTAAAAAATAACTATAGTTTATTCGTCAATGCTACGTAACATTATGTTTAAGTTACACGGTGGAGACCAATATAAAAAAAAAAAATTTTACAAACTCAATTTACGCAATGTGTACATTTTTCGTCATATTATGTTTGACAATCAATTTTCTCTACTACGAACATCACATTTCTATACCTCTTGCGTCTTAATAAGTTAACGTTTAATTGTAACCAGATTTTATTTTTCTTGTTAATGTTTCAAGAGCGTTTTGTTACCACGAACCACGTTTCTAGCGGTAATGGGTATACTTACAATATATTACCAATAAGTACACTCAGGTGCAATTAACATATCCATTTGTACTTTGTAAGTGAATTTTTTAAAAATAAAGTCAATTAAACCTAATGTACTCTTGTGTCATTGTAAGTTGTGGAAAAAAAAAAATTCACCAGTGCTCGTTCCATTACACTTTTAACGATACACGCTTTATTTTTGCAGGTGACGAGATGATACTTCATGTGTTACCCATCTGTAAACCAAAGCGAATAAAAAAGAATCTGATCGTACAGTATACCTTCCTTTGATAAACTAATTCGCATGTGATAAACGCACACATATTTACGTAGTATCTGGTATGATTTTCTCACATTTACGAATATACCAGCAACCTCCCATCCATCCAATCCAAGCACATCGACAACCACCACCTGATGTATCTTCGCTCAACCGGTCATATGTATTTTCAGGCTTCGTCGACAATGTACCACCGATGCAACAACGGACCAACTCTTTAAGCTCATGGCAGTGCCAGAAGTGCGGCAAGTCCTACTCCTTGCGCCAAAATCTGATGAAACACGTCCGCTTCGAATGCGGCGGTCGCAAGAACTTTGGGTGCCGGCTCTGCTCGTCTCGCTACACTCAAAAGGCCAGTCTCGCGCGACACCTGCTCAATCGACACAATTACGACCTGAGAAAGCACAAGCGGAAATAACTTTACCCTTTTTTTTGTTCAACCTTCATCATGTTTTTTCTTGTAAGTTGCGTCACCCATGACTTGGACTGTAGATTGCGCCGTCCATTCGAGTTATGCTCATCAATTATTTATCGCCCCACGTGTGGTCGCGTGCGTGTATGTGGGCTTGTGTATGCTCCTGTATGATGAATAAATAGTAAAATACACCCGTAATGAACCCCTTGGCTTGAACGCTAGTAAAACGTATATGAATGAAAAAATGTAAAATAATCCATCAAATGAATGAAAAAAAAAAAAAAAAAAAAAAAAAAAAAAAAGAAAGAAAAAAAAAAGTAACGCGTGCCGAATAATTTTGCCATTCCAGAAGTACTATTCTGCAACTTGCTGTCGCCGGAAGTTTGGCACCAGTGTAAGATCGATCTGCGCTGTCTGAAGTGTAACAAAAGCTACAGCGATTGGCGGAGCTTGCGCAAGCACATGAACTATTTTTGCCAGATAGAGCCTCTCTACCCTTGTCCCTACTGTCCGCACCGAGCTCGGATCAAAACATTGCTCAAGTACCACATGGCGCGCGAGCACAACATCGACTCGACCGCCGGACAGAGGAATTGGAAATAAAATTTAATTGACTAGACACCCCGGATTTTTCATTGATCCTCGCGGTGCACGTGTTTACATGCGAAATTATTTTTAAAGCGATTTCATTCCTAAGATTTTTTTGAAATCGCCATGTTGACCAAATCTTATAGCGTACTTGTGCACACGTGTGTGTGCGTGTCTGTGTATACAAATCTTTAAGCATTTAACTCGTAACGAAGTATTCTTGTATAAAAGTTTTTAATAAAAGTATATTATTACTGAGAAACTAATCTGAGTTAATTTTGTCTAACCAACTCACAGAGTATTGTTGTAAAATATACCTATATGCATGCATGTGTGTAGCATTACGCGTAAACAGAAATAAAAAAAAATTTCTGACCTTTGGGAATCGGTAGTATTAACTCAATGAAAAAAAAAAAATAAATACTGGAATGTTTTTAAGGTCGCAAAATTATTATTATTTTGATTTTTACGACACATTTCTTGATTTTTTGGCCCATTTAATTTCTATCAAAAACAAAAAAGACTTTCGTGTTGAAATTTTACGTAGATTACAAAGAAATTATGATTTGATTTGCAAGATTTGTCAATTAAAAAAATGACTAGCATCGGTACTACTTCCATCACGTGGCAAGATTTTTTTAAAGTGCATATTTTAACTTATAGTTTGAAAAAAAAAAATCGTTTTAAAGAAAGGATTTTATACATCAAAATCCCAAAACAATGGAGAGACTCACCTCAAATTAAGAAAAATGTTTTTATCGTATTCTAGTTTGAAATAATTCCAACTAACGTATGTATCTATATTAATAAAGGCTTTTTTTAGTATAAATTAAATTGGCTACAAAATTAAGAGTTTTTCGTCCAAAAAAAAAAAAAAAAAAAAAAAATTGGTTTGCTACCGTTACTAATGAAAAGGAATTTAGCCAAGTATTACTTAAATAATGCTAGTACTGTTTTTTCATAGTTTTTCAATTCTCAAACTTTGGAAAAAAACTTTCTTCTGTATCCTTTTATGTGAAATGACTCATATGTATGCTTATATTTTTACCATCCATATATAAATTGCGTGATTTTCACGAGTACTCTTCTATTATGTCAGCGTGGAGGTTATTGATCCTAAAAACCGAATTACTAACACCTTTCCTTCTTCCATTACCCAACGTAACCCATAAGCCCCTGCTATAACTAGCGGTTTGGACGTCACTTGACCACCTTTACCCCTAACCCATATCTCGATATTTCATAACAGCCATGCCCCCACGCCCCCAAATGGTGGCCTACGGAGTCTAACCCCAGGGTCGCCGAGGAACAGAGCCAACCGCAAGACTCCAGAACATATTCTATCTAATTTAATATTTTAAAAAGTTGACCCTAGGCGGGAATCGGACGTGTATGCCCTCAAATGCAGTCGTACTTCAGACCAGCTCTCAACCGACTGAGTTACCATCGCTCCTAGTTTTTCAAAAAACATATTTATTCGTTAAGATTGTCAAATTCGAATGAGCTCTATAGCTTCAATGTCAGTAAAATGTTTTCTGATTCGCCATTTATGTGATTTTTACCAAAAGAATCAACGAAGATTAGCCAATTGTTAATTTTGAAATTATGTATGTTTGTATTTATTCATAACAACGCTAGTTGTTTACCTTCCACTATTGGGATTTGAACTGTTCAACTGCTGAACTGCTTCAAGATGAGAGGGTAGGTGGCGCTGATGTCAGAAGGCCCACTTTTGCAACCATCTAAATTTACATTAAAAATCAGTGCTTCAACTGAGTTCAAATCCCAATACAAAAGGCAGACAGTTCTCGGACTGACACAAAGTAACAACGTTGCCTACAACACTATTCACACAACAACCACAAAAACGATAAGAACGATTACCCAAACATGAAAAAAAAAAAAAAAAAAAAAAAAACTCTCACATAGTAACCATGTAACCCTAACGTTATGTGCACTCATGTTGCAGGCTTTACCTATTTTCACGTGACTCTGGACCATCGTTTCACTCTTCCCCCGGTACAGCGGAGCCAGTCCTTAGCTGGTGAGGACAGCAAGTACTACCTTCAAGTCCAACGACACGACTGTCCTCACTGTGGCGCCAATTTCCAGCAACGTAAGCTTCTCAAGCGCCACGTCCTGCTCACCTGCAAAAACGTTCCACGTTCTGGTGTTTATCAGTGCAATACCTGTCCGTATCGCAGCAGTTACAAGGCAAACATCGAGAGACACGTGAAAAATTTACACGACCGCGCTGCTGGCAACGACTTCAACTGCCCGCTGTGCGATTTCACGAGCAAATACTCGTACTGCGTCAGACGACACATTAATACCTTCCATGCGCTCAAGAAGGAGTAAGGAGGAGGATTTTTAGACAATCAATTTTTTTTTAATTAATATTGGGCCTGAGTGGATTTTTTTTAAGTTAATTTTTTTCTATTTGTAACTGTTTTTTAAAGGTGAAATCTTTTTTTTTTTTTCATACTTGATGAATGTGATGGAAAAAGTATTACGTATTCCATATACTCGCAGGGTACATGTATAATCGTTACATTTTTCGATTGAGTGTAAAAAACTTCTTTCAATACTTAATGAATACTTAAAACATGGTACTACTAGTAATCTAAGGATTCCAATTAAAGTAGAAAAACAATTTTTTTTTTTTTTTTTTTTTTGTAGTGATTATCACTTTTTTTATACTTATTATTCTTATAATTATTATTATTATTATTATTATTATTACATGTATTACTGAACACTTGTATTACTACAACAGCTTATATAATTCGTCCTTGTAATAAACGTCTTTTTTAAATAATAGCAATAAATAATCTGAATTAATTCAGAATAGTCCACATGTAATTTGTAAATAAGTATATAAAATTGCCTGATCATGTCCACGAGTTATTATTGTAGAGGCGTTCTCGATCAAATTTATTTTTCTAATTTTTTAAAATGATAATTAAATGTAAAAATTATTATTTTTATGTCATTTTATCTATTTCCACATCTTTTTGAATGATTTCAATAAAAATGACCTACAATTTAATGTGATACCGTTTTTATTGCTCATACATCTTTAATAATTTAAAACTCCAATCCATCTCGTGGTTCTAAATTTTTTAAATTTATTTTTATACACGAACAATACTTGTACAAAAATACCAAATACCAAATACCTTACTACTTTTCTTAGTTAAAGCCATTATAAAAATACTGTTTTTTTTAATGGCAATTTACTTAAATAAAAATTGATTTTAGATTATTTTTTTGTAGATACACTACCTTAAAAATTTGTTGAAGCAATGGACTACATAAGAACTGCATACGACGTTGCCAAGTTGTATATATTCTTTCAAGAGACAAACTTTTCTCTGTGTAGTTATTTCCTATAAATTTTGGGGTTGCTTAATTGAAGAATATAGTTGAGATAAATAATAATTAATATAAATTTTATGGCCTTTCTTGACTTCAAAACAAAAACTTCCATTTTAATTCTTACTAAAAACTTAAATTCAGTGACACAAATTTATGTTCGGAAATTACTAATGTAGGTAGCCCACCGTAACAAAAAATGTTTGTTGTTTGCTATGGACCAAAAAAAGTATGTCACATCTTAGAACGAATTATTTATTGTGTAAAAAGTTACGTCTAAATTAACAATTTTTAAGCTATATAGTTTGTCAAAATAATCTTTTATTTTAAGAAATTTTTCGATGGATATAAAACTTATCCAATTACGTCAAAATTTCGATTGTTCTTTTTTTTAGAAGTGCTAAAACAATTAAAAAAAATAAATTTAAAAAATGAAAAATTACTTAACTGATTAAGTAAAATGCTTAATTTTATTATGTAAATGCTTTAAGTATAACATTAGCTTAAGTTTATTGGAAGCTTATCTAAAGTAAGCTTGTGCTAGTGGGGCGAGGGCTAGATAAGAGCCACGGGTATGGATGTAAACAGGGTTACAGAAGTGTTAATGAGGACAGGGGTTATTGGTTAATTCCATCTCCATCTATTCCATACATAAATGGTAGAGGTGTGCCCGTAAAAATCACTTAAGCAATGCATGGATAGGAAAAAATGTAAAAAAAGTGTTTGGAACAAAAAAGGCATATAATCGAAGTAATTAAATATTTTTCTAACACTTATTGGTAGTTAGAATGGTAAAACCAGCATGAAAAATAGTAAATTATTTTTAATGCTAAAATAAATGAGAACACGTGTTTATACCAATGTAAAATTTATTTGACTGTTGAGATAGTGTTCTTACTCGAAAAAAAAAAAAAAAAGACATTTTTTTCACATCTTATAAAGAATAATCTAATTGAAATAAATTAAAAGTATTTTTACAAATGATGAGTAATCCTACATATGTTATGACAGTTTTTTCTTTAGTGTCTACAATATATTAGTCATACCTTACAGGGAAAATTGTAGTCTTTACTAACTGCATAATTTTAACATCTAATTCTTATTCTCCTAATGCTTAAAAAAATTTTGTGATTTTGTGCATATTAAAACAATTTTTTCAGCTGTAAAAACAAACACATTTCAACTAATGAATTCATGTTTCCTTACAGAACTTGTAAAAAGGGTTGACACCTACACTAAGATTTACCACGGTGAAAAAGTGTTCGGCTACACTTGTACCAAGTGCAGTAAATTCAACAAAATGTGGTGTAACTATTTGAAGCACAAATGCGAGGCGCCAGAATTTAAGTGTCCACACTGCCCTTACGTCGCTTTCAAGTCATCCATACTGTTTGCTCATCGCAATGAACATCATACAAGACTTTTTTAAAAGCTAGATTTTCAATCACTTTCATTAATTTAACGCATGCATCGTTTGTTTTAATTGTTCCACGTAAGCTTCATATGATGTACGTTTTTCATAAAAATACAATAAATTCCACAATGCCCTCCATAATTTTCACGGCTAATTACCTTATTGCTTTGTGTCATCAGTAGTGATCAGATGGATCAAATGTTGCATACAACAAAAATCAGTCAATAAAATATGTCTAATTATTCTGATTACTTGTGTTCCAGAGAATTTGAAGGAGCCCATGACGGCCTTTGCCTGTCGGAATTGCCAAAAAGTATATTTAAAAAAGAATTCACTTTACCGCCATCAAACCGTGTGCTCAAAAAAACTAGTTTACAAGTGTCCGTTCTGTTCGATTCACTCCACATACAAGGACAGCTGGAGTCGTCACGTCAAGCAGCAGCATCCCCAAGAATATGAGAAGAACTTTTCCAATGTTACAATTGAAAACGTTTTAAGCAAAAGATTTCCGATTAAAAAATTTAAAAAAGACATAAATTAAAATAAAGAATGTTTTTTTTTTTTCTTCCACGTATTTTCATCCGTCAAAGGAACTGTTTTTTTAATGAATGTGATTCTCTTTATTTGAACTCGATGCGAAATTATTTATGAATGTTTAAGCTTAATACGCTATTTTTTTAAAAGCAGTAGTTTGTATATTTCGATTTTTAACAATGTATGAGTCAACTTCAATGTTCATATGAAAATATAATAAAATAATATATAGCATTGTAAACAGAAACAACAATGGATAACGTATTTGTTCTTCACCTTAAAAGCTTACAAACCTAATGTGATTCATAATATTTGTAAATAATTAATTTTTTTTTTTATTTTATCCTACTTAACCAAAGAAAATCCTCAATCTAATAAAGAATATTTCCATTTTCTAGGCCAGATACTATCGTCATGTCAGGCGTTAAAGTGTCCTAACTGAGGAAAAATTTATCTACAATAATCTTGCAGTTTATATAAATAAAATTTTTCTCCACCATTAACCTACGATTATTTCCTATAATTCATACGAAAATAGTGTAAGATAAACAGGTAAATTATTTAGTTACGCCAACACGATTATTTAACATCTTACACTTGCACACAGACGCATTGTAATAAAGAAAGCATGAGCGGCTATTAAATGTCATCAGAGCGCAAAGCAATTTTTTTCACTTTGACGGTCGATTAGAAAAACTAAAATCCTTTCAAAGATTTCTATCCTTCATGCATTGTACGAATTTAAAAAAAAATTGTTTTTTTTCAGGAAAACAGTTATCGTGTCCAATTTGTGGCAGGTTCTACTCGCGAAGGGACAACTTACAGCGTCACATGAGAGTTGTTTGCGGTGGCCAATTACCGAAATATCTTTGCCGTACCTGTAAACGCGCCTTCAAACAAAAATCCAACTACCAGCGCCACTTGATTAATGTTCATGGCTATTCTTAATTCGCAGGATATAATTTATGTCGTTGTCCAGTTGAGTGCACACATGTGAAAAATCAAAAGTATTATTGTTTTTTTTAGGAATTTTTTTTACACATTTAATAAAACCTGTTCATTTCAGCCCCAGAGAGGATGAAATTTTTGTTCGTTTGAATGTAAAAAAGTGATGTAAATGGTACTTTATTTCGTGATAAAAAAATTTGTATATCTGTACAATAAATCATTATTTTTTTTCTTTGTATACCCATGACTAATGTTTTCCCAACCATCCACAAACCTGCACTCTCAGAGATTCTTCTGATTATATTAATCCTAACCATGACTTTTGATTCCTGCTAATAATGTTTCAGAACCGTTTAATTATTTCTCATAAAAGCATGAATATGTACAACGAAAAAGTTGACTCGTGATTCGTATTGTTACAAAATAAGTTTATATATTCGACAAATGTTTGTGGTTCCAATTACTTTTTTTACAATGGTGCAAGAATCAAGGCTTTCTATAAGATATCATGTATTAAATCATGAAAAATGATTCTGATCATTAAAGAAATTTTTTTCCATCTTATCCGATGCATTTTTTAGTTAGAAAATTCTAAATCGTAGTATAAATATAAAAATCTGTACTTTTATTGTCTAAAATCAACTTGGGCTATCAAAGTGAAAGAAATAAATGTGTGCGATAAAACGAAAAAGGAAATTAAAAAAAAAAAATTTTTTTCACTCGAACATTGAATATTTACTTTATTTTTATTTGCAGGTAATTTTTTTTTTTCAAATTTTTTCCAGTATACCTTTTACATTCATGTTTCATTTCGTTTACAAAATGTAGTTGGTACATTATTTTCATAAAACACGCATCTTTATGTTACTGTACTCTTCACAATCATTCTTATTAACAAAATATAAGTCATTTTATAAATTTTTGTTTTGTAAGTCATTTTCATTTTGTCTACATTTCAACACTTGCCTTATTCGCATAAAAATATATAAATAAATACTATGCTTAAAAATCACAAAAATATTCTACTGAATTAAACATTTTTTTTCAAATGCATGTGACCCCTTGGCTTTGGATCCCAAGCCAGCAGCAAAAAATCAAGTTTTTAAATGTGCCTGTGGAAAATATCATAACATTCGATTTTTCACGAAAACCATCTGAATTGGAAAAAAAACTAAGAAGTAAACAGTCATATAAAAAATTGTTTGAAAAAAAAAAAAAAAAAAACTGCAGTCATGAATGAGAATAAAACAATGTATCCTGATCCCAAGTATACGAAATAAAAATAGTGAAACATCAAAACAGCTTTCAGTACAGTTCTTACATGTAAACATCAAAAAAATAAACAAATCCATCGAACGCTAGATAAAATTTCACAGCCACACTCACGCGTAATCATCGTAACCCACATATGTCACCGCCATCCCTAAACTAACCCATGATATCTCCTCTGTGCTTTCAGCGATCCAATGGTCGCCATCGTCCTCCTCGTCGTCATCCGTCAATTGCTATCCCGCGTCAACGACGACTATCGTTAAAACCTCGAGCGGTGTCTTTCTGTGCCAACGTTGCGGACGACACTACTCGCACAAGGGAAATTTGATGCGCCACCTGCGACTCGAAGTAAATTTAATACCTATTTTAATACTCAAAACATACAGATGATTATATTTTTAAAACGATTGATTTAACAAAAAAATGATTTGATTCGAGTGCGGTATTCAACCGCGCTACCAGTGCACGCGCTGCGGCAAGAGGTTCAAGCACCGCCATCACTTGCAAGAGCACGAGAAGACCCACGTCTACGACGACCCGATGGTCTAGTTACTCCAACAAGGAAATTAATACGTGGAAGAAAAGCTTTGTTGTGTTACATATAATATACGTAACTTCTATCAGGGGAGAAAGAGCTTGAACTTCGATTTGCGACTAAACTGGAAACTTCACGGACTTTCTTCGTGGTACTTATACGTATATATGGCTTGTATCATGCGTTTTTTAAACGAATTTAATTTATGTACAGACTTGGTCATGGATACTTTTTTTTTTTTTTCTTCACCTTAAACAGTACTTTATATTCGGAAGATAAAAGTAAAATAAACAGCAAGTTTAATAAAAATAATAATGCATCACATTATCGGGAAAAAAATGTATTCAAGTACTTAAGGAGGCTCCGGCAAAAAGTAAAAAATGCTAGATAACACTGAAAAAAATCACGAAGTGATGATAAAAAGTTTTTTTTCAATATTTTTTTCCAGATGTATTTCTGAAAAAAAAAAATTATTTAATTAAAATAATTTAACATTGATTCTTACGGGAATAGGTAAAAAAATGTAATTAAACTACTATTCAAATAAATCAAAACTTTTTTAGAAAAATCTCTCCGAGTTAAAAATAAATTAATTAACAATAAAGTGTCTTTTAAAAAATATTGAAAAAATTCAATTCATTTTTTTTTCAGTATTACCTAATTTTGTTTTTGTTACTTTTTGCCGGAACCTCCTTAATAATTGTTATTATGCCCAAGTATGTTTATGCGTCAGTACTGTATGGTTGTAAAAACGATTGTGGTGAACTTCGAACTCATTGAATATTTATCGATAACTATAGGTATACTTAATATTATTACAATACCCATGATTAATTTACCAATTTACCATGTCGTTCAAAAATAAAATATGCATGTGCTCACTTTGGCACGATTTACTTCAGTGAGATTTTGCGACGACACTAGGGCATTTTCGTGTATTCAATGTCCGATGAATCAATAATAATTATGAATTGTCTATTGTAACTTCCATGAAGAAAATATGTGTGTATATATATAGATAATATATACATAAACATCTTGTGATGATTATCTCTATGTGTGTAATAGGTCTATGAGTTTGAAAAATATACATTGATTTCAAATTGTAAAAGTGGCGTGCTATTTTTTTCTGACACCAAATACGATGATTCATCATTATCCTTGTAGGAAAAAAAAAAAAAAAAAAAAAAAAAAAAAAAAAAAAATTATCATACACAACGATCATAATAATACTAATGATGACAATCCAATCATACCACGCTTTTTTTCTGTACATGCACGTAGATCCTCGAAACATGAAAATTCGGCCGACTGATGGTAGATTTTCCTCTTTCAGACACAAGAATACAATTTGTGGAGGTGCAAGATATATTGGCCAGGGGGAGCGTGTTGAAACCCCAGCCTAAGCGGGGACGCGCCCGAATGGGCCACCGAGGGCGCCCGCGCCGGCAGATGGTCGATAGGTGCCGTTTTCTCTGTCCAAGATGTCCGAGCAGTTTTTCATACCTGCGTGGCTTGCAACAGCACATCAAGTACGCGTGTCGCAAATCACCGCGCTTTCAGTGTCCTTATTGCGGCCAACGGGCCAAGTATCGCTACGCTGCTTACAACCACGTTCGCCAGATGCACAAGGAGGAGGAGGTGTACTGCATCGACACACTGGCCGAGGCGTCGCAAAGTTAAATCAGAAGTCGAGGGATTACTTTTCATTTTGTAGTGTTAGTACATTTTTAATTTGACGAAAAAAAAAAAAAAAAAGAAAGAAAAATGTTATTTAAAAACTAATGACAACATCGCTGTTTTATATTTTATTATACGGCAAACGCCGCAGAAACAATTTTTCTACAGTATAAAATAAGTTCTTAAGTTTTAATGTCTTTTTTTACCGAATCAATGGAAAAATCTATATTGTTAACATTTTTTTGTCAAGGAATTTTTGATGCAATCTTTTTTAAACAGATCATTGGATGAAAACACAATGAGATATTCAATTTCATGGGATCAACTAGTACTGTGTACGCGTGGACATAGATACAATAATGTTTAGAAAAATGTGAATGACTCGTTGAATACGTTTATTTAAGGTTCACGTGAATTTTACGTGAATTGGCCAAAGATCCTTACTTAACGGTATTTTTTTGTAACATAAAAATGAGCTAAGTTTTATGTGGAAAAATTATATAACACTCGGTGCACATTAGAAAAATTTTACCACGATGAATCATTTCTCAGTGTTTATTTGCTTTATAATTACTGTAAAAAATTCCCGCATATATTATGTAAATGCACGTGATGATTATTAAAAATAAAATAAAACACCGAGTAGCAAGTTTATAAATGTTTATCTTGTTTGGGGCATAAAAGTTTTACTTGAATTAAAATAATTATTGATAGTTCAAGCAATTCAATAAATTAAAATATTCCTTAAAAATAATAGTTGTGTATCATTAGTTATAAGTTTAATAAGTAAGTTTTGCGTAACAGACTGTATTTCAAACACCAAAAACAAAGTTGATATGGAAAAATAAAAAAGTTATTAAGGAATGTGAACGTACGATAGAAAACATTATAAAATAATAAAACGTTTGTAAACATGAGAATTATGTTGTTTCAAAATTATACTATCCCTTTTTTAACATGCTTGCAGTTACTCATGAATTCTAATTTCAGTTTTATAACTGTTTTAACTTAATAATTGTTTGTGCGCCACTAACATCGCATTTAAAAACACATGCTGCGTACTTGAGCCTCAATTTTTATTGTATTTTTAAACATGTTTGTGCTATTTTAAAAAATTTTGTATCTATTTCTTTTAGATTACTGGAAGAATATTTATGAACGAGGCGGAGGAGCAGGAGGTGGGGGACCCAATACTTGCTTCAAGTGCGGCAAGACCTACGTTCATTTTTACACTCTAAAACGTCATTTGGACTACGAATGCCAAGTGATACCAAAATTTCGTTGCTCGTACTGTTCGAGGCGTTCAAAGCACAAAAGCGATATGAAGGATCACATCACGAGGATTCATAAAAATAAGCCAATAACGTTTTATGAGCTTCTGGATAACGATGTTGAGACTCGATTGGAACTGTAAACAAAAAAAATTGATTAAGTCTAGTGTCGTTTTTTTGTTACCGATAAAATAATTTTTTTCATCTTTACCAAAGTTTTTTCATGATAAGGGGTAAGTCAATTTTTATCTGATAAGAACTTTAATATATTCTCCATACGTTTGTGAATAACGTTATGAAGTTTGTTTTAAAAAATTACAGTTTAGTTAAATATTCTATAATTTAATATTAAAATTGTTAATATACGTAAATGTTGTACAGATATGCATAAATAAATGGAAAATTCAACAATTCGAAAGACTGTTGTTTTTTAAAAAGTCCGTACTTTTTAATTTTTTACTATTATCGTACACAATGCTTCACTCTACATCTAACTATTTGTAAGATCCATAGTTAATTTTGTAAATTAATAATATGAATATTGTCTTTCTTGTGAAAAAACTTTCATCAATTACATCAAAAATGAAAAACCTTATGTTGCAGTCATCTACTACGATCAAATCTACGTAGACGATCCTTTAGCTTTGCCGGGGCCGTCGCAACAGCCGTATCCTCTTTGGTTCCCGAATCGCTACAGCCACGTCTGCAACGTCTGTTACAGGTATTTCCATCACTAACAAAATATTTGTACGGTTTTTTTTATCTCTGTCTTTCGTTTTTTCACATATATTTTTCTATCCTATTTGACTTTTTAAATATATGTTACAGATCATACAAGCACTACACGACATTAATTCGACATAAAAAATACGAGTGTCAAAAAGTAGCGAGTCTGAAGTGCCAGTTTTGCCCGCATCGATTCAAACGTACGGATCATTTAAAAGCTCATACTCTGAATTGCAAGCTCAAAAAAGGTTACGAGCTTGCAAAAAAGAAATCGCCGTGAAAAGGATTGATTAAAATGAAATGAAAAATAAAAAAATTGTCGCAGTCGAATAGAAATAAATAATTGAAAATAAATTTATTTTTATTCTCTAGCAAAATTTGTTTGGAATTACAAGTAGTGACAATTTTACAAAATTTAAGGTATTTTTCATGAATGATGTATAATTTACCGTCACCCAGCAGTTTCAAAACCTGCCGAGGTACGTTTTTTTTTTTTATTTATCATCCCAAAATTTCACGTAATTTAAAGAAGTAGTTTCTTATCTCGAAAGTTAAATGATCGATTTAAAAAAAAAAATTTTAACGCTCAAAAAAGAGTTAGTTTTTAGTAAATAATATACAAACTTACAGAAAACAAAATAATGTTGTACTAATTATTTGTTCCTTAATTTTTGTATCATATTTTTTTCTATAAGATTCTGATTAATTATAATTTATTTTTTATTTATGAAAAACGATTTTTTATACTCTATTATTCGCATCCTTCTTACACTAAATTTCATAGGAAAATAATTTTGAACGAAGCTCTTCATCTTTTTACAAAACGTTATTAAAACTTCCATATGATTTAACTATCATTGGTTTGGACAAAAAATAAAATTTAAAATAAAAATGACAGTAATAAGTCTATTATGTAAAGGTTATAAGTATGTTACACTTTTTTTTTAACAAAATGAAAACAGACGCACTACAAAATGCAAAAAATTTAATGATCTAACAATACTACTAATGTCGTATGGTATACAAAATTTCTCAAACGCTCTCACGTGACTAGGTAAAACTATTTTTGAAAAAATTAATTTTAATAAAAAGCAACAGAGAATATTATTTTTCGACCAACATTTTGTTTTTTAATATAATAATACAGCAGTTAAATAGTAATAATTTAATGTAGCAATTATTATAATTTATTAATTATGTGTATAAAAGGATGTATCAAAATTAGATAACTAAAATTATGTTTAATTAAAAAAAGAAAACTTCCATGTTTAATTTATTTCTGTAAGCTTTTTTATTGGTTACCTTAAACTAAGACTTTTTTAGACTCAAACGCTTCTTTCATAAATTATTAACCTCGATTAATGAAATACTTGCGTCATTAACTATTGTACAGAACGATTGTAGTTTAATTAATTTGTTAAGTCAATTATTTGACAAATTTGGGTGAAAAATAACGCAATTCATCGTTTTTTCACCTTGCACCAAATTCATTGATAAAATATTTTGTAAAAAGTAAAATAAAAAAAAAAATTTTTCTAAGATATAGCACTGTAATGTCTCAACTTTATTTAATTTACGAACCTTTGTAAAAAAACTGTTCAATTTACCAGAATCATTAATTGATATTCAACTTAGCACAGCATCAATGCTGCAACAAGAGTTACAATTATTAATTTAATTTTTTTATTTAATCAATGCATGTAGCTGTAAACACCAACTATCACATTTCGGAATTTTAAAAGGTATCATCTCCCACTTGAAATAGTGTTGCTCCGTGAATAGTTTGTTGTTCGATATAGATGTTTAATGTGGCCTACTCAATTAACACTTTATACCAAAGTTTTCCAACTTAATCCAAAAAGTGGTAACCACAAATAACAGTTAGGGCTAACTCACTGTTCTCAGTTGTTCTCAACGATGTGAAACAGTATTAGAAGGTATACATAGGTGCGCAGGCGAGACACCTCTGTCTAAACAGAAGAATATTTATTTCTTATAAATTGGCTTCTTTTCATCAATGTCAAGGGTAGATTTTAGGCCATGCACTATAGCAAGAATTTTAAAAATATCTGGTTACAAAATAGTTGAACATCAACAATTGTGTTTATTTCAATTTTTTCTGTCCCAAGTTTACATCGAATTTTATCTTACTTTCTTTTTAACTAGTTATTCGAATGCATAATATTTTTCGCCCACTGTTTCCTAATATTTTCATGTAACGATTTTACGATTATTTGGATACGTTGTTCGATTTATTTTTGTAAACTATGCGTAGTTTAAAGAGGGATTTTTCTATTAAGATTTTTCAACAATCCAAAAGAATTTGTACATACATTAATGCATGCATTTATTTATTTATTCATTAAATTTAAACTTGCGACAATGTTCATTTATTTAAAAAACGTATGCTTAAAGACAAAAGATTTTGTTTTTTTGCAAAATGAAAAAATAAACGGAAATTGCTACACAATGTTATAAAATGAAAATTCATAGCTAATAGTTGAAGGAGTTAGTAAAAATTATTGGATGTAAACATACGATTATTTTTATACAAAAAACAAAAATATACATGTGTATATATATATATATATATATATATATATATATATATATACATCTAAAGTAAATAATTGCTGCATTTTTCACCAGAGTACAGTTATAATACTTATACGTACATGGTGCAGCTCATTTCTTACAATAATTTTATAATTATCTTGAAATGTTAGAAAATACATGCCTTATTTTTAACTTGTTTAATAAACGTTTTTTTCGAAATAGTAAACTTTTTAAAACTGTAGTTCTGATTTTTGATAATCGATTGATATTAGCTAAGAAAAATACAGTGAACAAAAATAAAACATCCACAATGTATTATTTTGAAATTTGAAATTTTTATAGTCGCAATTTCAATGTCATAAGAAAGAAACCGCTTATTTGACTATTTTTTAATGTTTTTGCATATCGATGATACATGTTCTAAATGCATTAAACTTTGAATTCTGGACAAAAGTGTGTGAGGTACCAAAAAAAATATGTATTTTTAGGAAATCCACAACTTTTTTTATAGTTAATTATAAGCCCAAAGTGTACCGTGTAAAAAACAATAGCGGAAAATCTAATTTATTTATATTTTTCAAAGTTTTTTTTTTTTAAAATAGGTAAAAAAAAAAACAAATGAAAATAGGGAAAAATGTATTTTTTTTTGGGATTTACACCGTTGTTGTAAAGCGTTAGCTTATTTTACTGTAATGCACAAAAAACCGTATTTTTTCCTATTTTTTAAAACTTTTATTTTACCACTATAAGAATCAGATGTGTAACGTGTCACCTCGCATCAAAGTTATTGATTGACAAATATTTTGTAAAAAACAAAATTATAAAAAAATAAAATATATCATATTTACAACGACTAAACGCCTCGAAATGACTCATTTTATGATTCCCAGTAAAATGTTTACCTAAAACCAACTAACTTTATTTTTGTGTGAAAAAAATATAACAACGTAAGGTCAGCATGGCAAATGAGGATTAAAAAATGTTTTCCTATTTGTCAAATGAATCCTCGGAGTGTGCGACCGCTAGTAATTTTTCTAAATCATCCAAGCATTTTCCTCATCGCTTAACAACAATCCCATCGCCGCACGAATCTCTTTCTCTCTAATCGATCCTATCTCTCTTAGTTCCAGGTCGTCATCTGCGCTCTCGCGTTCGCCAGCAACAATTCCAACACAACCAGCTCCGACGGCATCACCAATACCACCACCACCAGCAGCACCGCTTCAAAATCGTGAATGTAGAAAGTTTGGCTAACGAGAGCAACGATTACCCGCAAGCCGTGACCACGAATTACGGCAAGCACAACATGTGCCAGCGTTGCGGAAAGAAATACGTGCGCTTGCAACATCTCAAGCGCCATTTGAAATTTGAGTGCCAAAAAGCGGCGCGTTTCTGTTGTGCTTACTGCTCCCAACGCTGTAAACTCAAGGACAACCTCAAGAAACACGTACTCAAGATACACGGGGACGTGAACTTTCGCTACTTTATCGATGACACGGTCAAATAGTGACTGATCCAACCAAGTTTCTCTTCCCCCTTCCCTTCCCTCTCACTATATCTTATTTATTACTTTTCTTCGTAGTCTGGTATACGGTGTATATTTTTACTCGAGTCACCGCAAATTTTCCAAATTGACATCCTCGGGATGTAACGGATTAATTGTGAGTTATTATATTTTACATTACTCGAGGGTGATTGAATTAAACATAAGTTTGGTATTTTCCATCCAAATATGTATCATGTTTTTACACGTAAAATTATTCAAAAATGCGAATTTAATTGGTGGTTTTTTTTTTTTTTTTTTAAATCGTCACAGATTTTACAGTTTTCGCGCGGAGAAACGTCTGATGTGACGAACTATGGGTGAGCATGTGTCCGAAAAATTTCCAATCGATCGAGTTGGATTACCTTCGGCGAATCACTCGGCGCAATATCCCCGAGCGCTATATAGCGGAATATTTATAAATATACTATGTGGGGCACAGTGGAAACGATCCGATGGTGCTTTTTTTTTTTAATTGACGAGAAAATTTACTTGAAAATATCGTGTATAGCATATCATGCTGATGCCTACAGGCACAGAAAATCACCTCTACCTCTAATTTTTATTTGACAATTTTTCGTGACGAAAGAAATCACTCTCTGAAATAACTCATTATATTGATTAAAATCGTATTTCACGATTTTTTTTTTCTTGCTTTTAATGATAATTGTCCTTGTACCTATATCATTGGTGTGACAAATCAGTTGCTTCACAAATGTATCTAATTTGTGGCGATAAAAACATGAATAGAGGTAGCATTAGTTTTCGAAGCCTGTAAGTAATAAATATACCTTTATGATTAAACAGGCTGCGAAATTTATACGAAAAAATTAAACTTTTGCACCCAAGGCACGACCGCCACTTTTCTTATCTGAGCAAAAAGTATACCACAGTCGTATGAGTTTAAAAAAAGGTTTTTAATTAATCAATATCAGCACTATTACATCAGTTTTTTTTTTTTTTTAATTATTGTTTGGATTATAATGATTACGTTTTAGATGTAAACGTGTATCTAAGAAATGTAGAACAAGATCTATAATTTACCCCGGTCATACATTAATCTTTAATGTATCAGCAAAAAAACTAATTTTTCCATATTTCAATATTTTCTTCAATTTGGAGATCATAAAACAAATGAAAAAAAAAAAAATAATAAATATGGGAAATTAATATTTTAAAAAAATCTACAACCGGTGTATTCACAACTTTGTGGTAGAATGTCAGCTTTAAACTCTAATCAGCAAAAACCTATTTTTTAAATTATTTTAAAATGCTTATTGCCTTGACCATCAGGATTGTAATTTAACAGAAGTGTAAAGTGTAAATTTTAATGAAATCTACATTTTTTTCAACTATTCACATACCTTAAATGAAAGCTACAATAGATGTAACAAAAAAAAAATAATTTTTTTCATATATTTCAATATTATCTTCATTTTTTAAATATAACGTTGGTTTTGCGAAAATAATTTAAAATGATAACTACAGCTTCTTCTTTGACACCGAATGCGCAAGTCTTTGAGTGATTAAGATCCAAAAACTTATTTTTTTAAACTACTTTGTAGCTTTTGACTGTATAAAGGCACAAAAATACCTTGTTTTGGGTTTATACGAGTGATCAAAAGTATTGTGTTTTTTTCAGATCTACTCCGAAGATCTCGACTGTGTATGAACAAAAAAAATCACTTTGAAAGTGGTCGTTACATTTTTTGCTCCAGTGAAAATATATGGCACTTCTGTGAAGCAGTTGTGCCTAAAAATAGCTCAAAAAAACTGTATTTTGACCCCTCTTGAGTACATTACAATGATACCAAGTAGTATGAACGTATAAGTTTACCAAATATCTTGACAACGCAATACAACATGTTTGTAATATTAGCCAAATTGTGTAAAATGTTACATAGTAAATGGATCGTAAATATAGCGCTAAAAGATATTTGCTATGAGTTGAAAACATATTTATGTTGAAAACGATGTGAAATAGTATGTAAAAAAACAGTAGTTTTTCAAAAGCCACGTAAATAAAGATAATTTCAAAAGATTGTCAATTAAAAAGAATTATTCTGTGAAATTTTTTCCCAGAGGCAAAATATAATTATCCTGATGTGCGTACGCGAGTGAGAAAGGCACCACGAATGGGAATTAAAAATTCAGGTGTGCAAAATTTCACATACATACGTACACACACGCGCGCGCGTACAAACACCAAAAACTTTCATTTCCAAATAGAGAAGGTGAGTGAACGGGAACTCGTAGTCGTCGTCGTCGTCGTCGTTTCTTTTTCGTAAAATTTTTCACCATCGAAAAAAAGAAAGCTGCGGAGATGTAGAAAAAAAAGGCCTGCAGTCTTATTCTCATCCGAATCAATCAAGTCTGTGGTATATATACCTAGCGCGCGTGTATGAATGTGGTATATAGAGGCGCGCGAAAAAAAACCGTTATGAAAAGTAAATGGATCTACATGGCCGAATCTCCGAAACATTTTGAGATTAAATGAAATCAAAGTAATAGAAAAACAAAGGTTTTTGCGTGACGTAATAGGTCACATTTTAATTTTTGTTTAAAGATCACGTGGTACAAAAAGTCACAGTGAAAACTAGAAAAAACAAAATGTTTCTTTCATTTTTTATAAAAAATTAACGGGCTTTGAACAAATTTCAAATTTAGTCTTGCTATGTTTAACAATATTCATCAGATCGAAATATGTAAACAGTTTTATTTTTATCTTTAATTTGCCACTCGAACAGCATGAACATTTTCAAATGCAATCTATTTTCAAACGCCCGTAATTACTTTGCAAGAAAAATTTTTAAACTTGATTCGAATTAATTACAACTTAAAAATGTTCGCCAATACTTGTTGCTAATCATTTCATTCGAAATAAAAGAACTTTTTCGAGAATTGTTTGTAAAAGCACATTTTACCTATGGTTGATGTCAATGACTGGGTATCCAATCGTACCCTAGAACAAGGGATTTTGTACAGGGTGCGCCACGCAAAAAAACCTTTGTTTCCCATTCCAGTTCCCTCTACCTCGTGATTTTTCAAAGATTTCTACGTACACGTACTTATATGGTAGGTACACTATGTACATGTACGAATGTATGGAGAAAAAAGAGAGGAAAAGGATCCATGTATATAAGTATTTATTCGAGAGCAGAGAAAAAGAGAATGTAGGTATAATATGTACGTGTAGATAAAAAGTAGTGGTAGTATATTGTGTACCTACAAATGTACCAACCAGTACAGTACCCATATAAGTAATGGTATATAATAATACCATACAATATATTGTGCACATGTATATACATACACGCGATACCCACGTATAATAATAATAAGTATAATAGCGACAGAGCGCCAGCAGCTTCTCTCTCTCTATCTCTCTCTCTCTTCCCTTCATTCTTTTCTCCCTCCTACTCCACCGCGTGTCGCCCTATACTGTCGTATACGTATACGTACTACGCACATATTCATGTGTCCATCTATCCCCCAACCTAAGCTTAAAATCTTCGCGCAGCACCATGATGGCATATGTATATATTCGCATGACTTACCATTACCATTATTACTACCACCACCATCACCACTACCGCACTTTTCCTGTAAGTTATATATGTATATACATATGTAAGCATGATGCGTATACCTAGTATACCTACGTGTATTATACATATATCGTACACACGTGCGAGCAGGCGAAGCTCGAGCGACTACCACCAGTCGACTGCTCCAAAGTCCGACTCCGAAATCTCCGGCGGCGCGGATCGCGTGGTGTTTCCAATACTCATACACATGAGTGTTGTATTGTATACTTGTATATATATATGTATGCTCGCGCGAAACTTTCGGCCGTGGCGGCCGTGCTTATGTTCATACACGCGCGTGTAACATTTTTCCGCGAGTGACCCCCGTCTGTATGTACAGCAGTGTATAATACTTATATATATAATAACGGTTGTTCCGCGCGTATAATACGTGAGAAATAGCGCGATACTTACGTGTGTTTTCGGTGGGGAAAGAGCAAGAGTGCCGAAAAGAAAGAGGAAAGCAATTCAGCTAGCCAGCAAGCTCTCTCTCTTACCGAATCAGTGCGAAATGAAAAGCGCTAGGGTGCGTGTGTGACACACTGTGCGTGCATTGCAATATAATATACGTGTATACAGTTTAAAGTTGCAAGAGAGCGAGGTTAGGAGCTGTTTTTGTTTGTGTGCGTTTTTGGCAGAGTGTAGTGTACACCTAACCTGCGTCACTGTCGTTCTTTGTATACGAAAAAAATTGTTAAGTACGTATAAGTGAAGGGATGAAAAAAACAAAAACAAAAAAATCAAGCAGCGGAGAGGCAATGCCACCCGGGATTTTCGGTACGTCGTACATTCGGGAGTACGGAGCAGAGCCTCGTTTCGAAAAATGGTGGTCCCCCTCGTGGCTTTCTTCTCTAAAGCTCTCTTTCTTCTCGTATACGTGCTTTCCTCGTACAACTTGATCAGTGTGTGCGCGTGTGTGTACACGCGAGGATTCATTTTTTTTATTCGCAGTGCCGGGCTTTTTTCCTTCGCACGCGTGGGTGTTCAAGTTTCGAGTTATTCAACAAGTTGTTGGAGGAGCAACTTGTTGCCGCTGCTGCTGACACACTATACACATACGAGTATAAGGTATATATCTAGGTATTATTACCGCGCCGGTGATTGTATACTTACAAAGGAACTTTGCAGAGCAACTACTTGTCTTTCTTTCGCACTAATGTGCGACCCAGCTCTCTCCATGTGACTCTTCTTCATCAGGATAATTGCGGGAAAGCAACACCATGTCACATCAATTCGTTCTGTCGCAAGGTATCGTTCAAGCTCCTTTGTAATACTTGTATCGAGTAAAAAAAAAAAAAAAAAAAAAAAAGAACCAAAGATTCCAAGCGGTGCTTGAAAAGCAACGTGGTTACGAAACAAACATGATAGGAGTTAATTGGTTCGTGACTGATGTGGTAATCGTTAATATTTAAAGCTCGGTATTAAAAAAAAAAACGTTTTAACTTTCGTCATTCGAATTTATACCTACACATCCCCTGCATAATCTGCCGGTCATTTACTTTTTCTTTTCACCGTTTTTTTTTTTTATAAATACATTGTTATCTTATTGTTGTCGGTGTCATTCAACTGCGATGTGTTTGAGTGGTTTTTAATTTGATGAAAATTTGCGATTTGCAAAGCCATTGCGCGTTAATAGTTATTTAATTTGAAAGTTTTTTTTGCTCATTTCAATATTTGCTGTAATCTGATTGCGCCTGATTCATTGCATAACGAATCTTATTTTGTAAATTGCAACTTAACGCAGTTTTAAATATTGTAGGAACCAATTCAAGATTGACCAATCAGTCGTTTAAAAATACATTGTCTCCTACATTTTTTTTTAGCAATTTCTGTATTTACTGTATCTCTGTCGATAACAATGCTCGTAAAGTTTGTCAATTAAAGTGTGCGGACAAACAACGATAATCACCAAAGAAAGCACGAAACTTGCAGTCGGCACATGGTGGCGAAATTCATAAAATGGAACACGTTTGTCGAAGAAAAAAGCGACAAAAGAACACGGGGCCACGCAGCAGCAGACAAAGAGCAGGTGCCGCTTTTGCTTATACGGAGTCTCCATGTATGTGTGTACATATATAGACATATACAAAATAATACAGGCCATGTCTGCAAGCTGCGCGCTCTAATCTCTCTCGCATCGAGAGGAGGGGAAAAACTGTACTAATACTACACAACTGTACTACCATGCTTATATTTGAGAGAAGCGATGTATAGGTATATGTCCACATGATGCTCCCCTACTCCTACGCCTAAACAGCCTTGCGATCTCCAATACTGTTATATATACACTGCGCAGTTTTTCAGAAGATCCGGGAGAAAGAGAGAAGTTTCGCCACGGCCGAGCTTTATGATTTTGTACGTGGAAAAAAAATTTTTTTTTCTTTTCGTATACCATTAGGTATATAATGTGGTAGCTTGAGCGAATAAACGAAACGGCTGAGTACCGAAAGTAGACAGGATGAGATTTATTATTAATTGTTTTTTTTTTTTTTGTAAATTATTGTGTCATTTCTTGAGATTATTGTGGAGAACAATAAATAAAAAGTGGAAAAATGGTCGACGACGACGTGTTGCTGTTGTGACGAGATTTTTTTAATTTTTCGTTTGTATTTTTATTAAACCTGTCCTCTAAGATTATAAAAAAGTTGCTTGAAGAGGCTCTTTACCCCGAAAAATCTCAAACAGTTGTGTAAAAAATGATTGTATAATCTGATGTTCAGGAGATAACGTAATTATATTAAATAGCCACTTTATTAAACAACTTATCAAACAATGACTTGTTCTTGGACATTGGATCATGTTTATTTTTTTCAAAACTAGTTTTGTTTTTAAATCCATGTAATATAAAGTTTATGTACAAAATTATGTAATAATTTCTCTCGGCAACTTAATCAACCCCAACAAATTGGAATTCACAAAACAAAATGAGTTGCTTTCTGATTAATTTTTTGGAGTCGTTAATTAAAATATATTTTCTTATACTGAAACATGAAAGGTGCCAGAGTCTAATGCCCTTTTGTTTTTTTGTTTCACAGTCATGACTAACAATAGAAATAGGTCTAATTGTACTTTGGCTGCAAAAAATATTATGATGTTCCACTTAGTTATAAATAAAATCTAAAAAAAAAAACCCTGAACATTAAAAAAAAGTACTTGCCTTCAACTTTTTGTTCGGAAGTTATAGTCTATCGCAATTAACGTAACACACGCTTTAGAATAGATGATAAATTGCGTAAAAAAAACTTGAGGTAGAGTCTTCCAAAATTGGCAACAATTTTTGGAGGCAAAGATTTTTATTTTTTACATGTCTCCATCAGTAACCGCTTTTTTAAAGAGCTTTTTAAGGTTTTTCAAGCCAATCCTGAAAATAAATTAAATTTTTCTTAAACTATAGAATGGGATGATTTATTATTTTCCATTCAGATGTTTGAGAACAAATAAAGATTTTTAAAGGTAATAAAAGTGTATCATTTAATTCATGCACCGTAATTTTTCGTATTCTTAAAGCTATGTAAAGGATTTCAGTTGTTTTCTGTGGAATCGTTCATATATCCTTCGATTTCCGTTCCCCAACTTAAAACCTCTGTAACTTTTAAACGGAAGCTTCAAATGACAAAAAATTGTTTTCAGTCCGTAGGGTTTCAATTTAGATTTCATTGACGCCTAACTAAAACAACATTTCATTAGTTGCTGATGAGAAAAAGCATTAGGAGTTTATCATAAATATTTCAATGTATTTCCATAGTCAATGATGACTTTAGAACAACAAAATTTGACAAGGGATCTTTATGTTATTTTTTATATTTATGCGTTATATTTTATTTACATATCCGTGCAAGAAATCTGCTGCTAAATAACTTTCCACATGTATTATTTAAATAGTACCCATCATTTATTTGTAAATAAATTTTTTTTGCGGTGTAGAGAGCTTTTTTTACAACATGTGTTTTTTTTAATGTTACCCAAACTTATTTTTACTCCACTTTTTGATAGCATTTTTATAATTTCTATTTTTATTTAAAATTTCACATGTAACATTTTTGTGTTTTATATAGCGAATAAAACTCTGTAGTGAATAATATATTTGTTAAAAAAGCAATTATCATTGTTTTCTTGTAATTTGTTAATAAAATTTATTTACTTTTAAGATATACCCTAAAATGTTGTACGTTATTCTGGTGGTGGTATTGAAATTTCATTTATTCATACAAAAATTTTTGCATGTAGTAACTAATTATTATATTTTAAATTATTACTCTAATTCCATTTCCTGTTTCATTCATCATTTAGTTTTTCGCAGTCGATATTTCATACCTAATTTTATTTTTACTAACAACGATATTGTAACACCTACAGATAATTACTTGAAGTTTTATATTTTAAGTAAGTAATAGTTGATACAGCGGATAGCTGACTGATGATTAGTATTTTTTAATGTGTATTAGTAAATGTAGATGTGGGTCAGTATGAGTTGAGCCGTAAGACAACCTTTCGAAATTTGTTGCTCCTGCATGAGTGGAGTGATATGGCACCTATTTTTCTTATTTCCCTGTATTAATTAAATATTATTTTCAGTATTTCGTTTTAAAAAAGGTGCTTATAAAATTGTATTGCCACTGATTTTAAATTACAGAGAGAAAAACTTGAATCGATTTATGTGTCCTTTTATTACTCCAAAGAGTATTTAAAAATATGATTTTTCAACTTTTAGCGTAGCGAAAAAGATGCGTTGCCGTTCCAAGTTGATCAAATCAATTTTTGATATTATTTCGCAAAAAATATCAATCATCGTTAAATTTAATCCATCAAAAAAAAAAAAAAAAAAAAAAAAAACCTCCAAGTATAATAACTGACACTGGAAATAATCACTTAAATTCTAGGTGGTCGTACAAGCCGATTGAGCATGATATCTCTACTACGGCGCAATCGCAAGAAGTCAAAGAACAGCAACAACAACAGACGCGCCCTCAGCCGCAGCGTCCCAAGCGACCACGATACCAGCGAGAGCGACAACCAGCAGCAGCAGCGTCCGGATAATTTCTCCTCCGAGTTGCTCAACAGCGAAAACTCGTTGGACAGTCTGGTGTTCGCCGCTTCGTTGGGCCTCGTGTCTCGCAACAATCAAGTCTCACCCAAGGATCTCATGATGATCGTCCAGGACCAGCTGCAGCCCAAGGAGCAAGCTCAGCAATCCTCAACGACGACACATATCAATAACAATAACAACAAGAAGTTGGTCAAGCACAACCACTTGAAGCAGCAAACGGAATTTTATTGCAAATTTTGCGGCAAGGGGTACAGGTGGAAGAGCACCATGAGGAGACACGAATCACTGGAATGTGGTAATAAGCCGCCCTCCTTTCAGTGCCCGTACTGTGATTACAAGGCGAGACAAAGGGGTAATCTCACGGTTCACTTGAAGAGACATCATTACAAGCACGAGACCAGCGACGATTAATTTTTCTACTTGCCATTTTTTTTGTTTTTTACTTCACCCCTTATTATTATTATTACTTTCTTTTTTTTAATTATAAATTTTCTCTTCATTTGGTGGATTACTTTTTCTCAATGTATGGGTTTTTATGCGGTATTTATTGCGAATCACCTGTAAATAACGATTCTAATTTTCTTTAAGAATTTTTATTTACCATACTGGCTTTTTAAGTTTTTCATAGATGTAGTTGCGTTTGTCACGATACTTACAATAAGATGAATCGTCAAGCCATAAATGATTCGATACACAGACTGCATTTTAAAGATGCTGATGCATCGACAAACAAACGTTTCGATCGATAAATAACTTAAGAAAAATATTTTTTATAATAATAGCCTCTAACATGGGTATTTTTTTCTACTCAAATATTGAGGTGAACTCTTAAGACTTGAGACTGTTGATACATTTGTATTTTTATACAAATTTGAAAGGGAATCGTTTAGTCGTTTTTTTTTTATACTGATTCTTTTTACAGTTATATTTTAACGTTTTTTGCCAAAAATGATTTTGAAATAATGTCCTTCCTAGATTGTAATCGTTACTTTTGAAAAAGAGCATTCCTCTCCTGTCCTCAAATTACTCAATTTTTCAAACGAAAAAATCTAGTAATTAATCAATTGTAACTTACTAGGATTAGAAAATGAATAGTATTGCTAGATTTTAATGTACCTTATAGTGATACGTCATTTTTCTAGTTGTAAGAGTGATGATTATCCCACATATCAAGGGACCAATTTTTTTACAATGATAATAAATATTAAAAACGTGCAAGATACTTACGTTTTTAAAACGATGAATTTTAAAAACCATGTGCCTTATCTTGCAAATTTGAGATGTTCTTTATTAATGATATTTATGTTTCATACATTCCTACATACGTATGTCATCGAATGCAAAATTTTATTCAGATGTTTAGTTTTACTTTAATTTGTCACTGTAAATTTGTTTGAGTAGCGATTTTACAAACATATACTTGTAATCATTTAATTAAATATTTTTTGATACTGATGGTAAATGAATAAATAAAATGTTTACTGCATAAGTATTTTTTTACTCACTTGTACACGTAGGATTTGTAAATTAAATAATGCCAAAAGTTAATGATGTCTGTTTTTATCACCACCCCATCCTTTTCATGAGTCAATAAATTAACTGCTCAGCCTTCATTTATTCCAACAATTGATGTATATTCATTTAAAATGTTAATTTTTTAAATGTCATTTATAAATATACTAAAGTTTTTTTATATTTTGCAGGTGGTAAACGTAAATTTTAAAAAACTACAATCTGGCAAGAAAATTTATTAATTTATATTTTTGGAAAAGATAAATGTCATCGCACACATCGAACAGCACTTACTTTACATGGAAAAAAAAATTTTTTATATCATTTTTTCTAAATAAATACAAACAAAATGCAACCCTAAAAATTATCCTTCAATAATATCATTCATTTACTTGTGTATTGATTGTAATTTTCAGCTTACGAGTTCTGCATCTCTGGAGTAACGAGTTAGTATCATAATTTTTCTTTCTACAATGACACACCTTGTACACGTTGTTGTTTTTTTGGTACCTATGACTTGAAAATCTTACGTGAACTCAGCAACACATAATTTTTAACGCTTCAACTCCATTTTACAAATTTATTCTCTCTAATCTTTGTATGAATTTCAGTATGAAAAAACAGGTGGGTTCACAAAACGCATCGGTTGAGGAACTGCTTTAAACATAAAATGTAAAAATTTGCTTTTTGTGCAATCGGAAGAATTTGTAGATGTATAACGTATCATTATTTTAAAAAAGTATAAAAATTATTGTTTTAGCGCTATAAATGAGCAGCATTTTTTCACGTGGATAACCATCAACTTACAGTGCTAGATCAGTAGTTTTTATAATTTTTTTTTTTTTTTTTTTTTCTCGTGGGCAGTGTAATAAAACTATTTGCAGCGTCCAAGACTTTGTATGGATACGAATACGTTCATTACTAATATAACTCGGTGCTTGAAAAATTTTCATTTTTTTCTTCTTTTAAAGTATCAATGGATTATTTTCGCTCAAGAAGATTTTATTAATAACTGTTACATTGATAGTCATTAAAAAGAGGAAAAAAATTATTTTAGCATAACAAGAAATTTCAACGCAAAGTATTTAAAAAAGTCTGGACCCTGCACACCAACGCGAACAAACTTATTTTTCCGCATTGTAAAAAGAAAATTTTGTCACACCAGCGACCAAACAGAAAAAAAAAAAAAAAAAAAAAAAATGCTTAACCGTACTCAAATGGTAGAAAAAAAAAAAAGCCCTGGTTCATAGCGTGAGAGAGAGAGAGAGAAGCGCGTGTGTGCGAAAAATGTAATAACCGGTAAACCCCGTGTCTTGTCTGGCTGTTGCAGCGCAAAACCTAAGCCTAGCCGATCTCCGGCGCTCAGCCTCGTCGTGGCACTCCTGGTACGTGCCGTCGATCATCTGGCGCTCGTCGAGCACCGGCAGCCTCGTCGGCTCGGACAAGGAGTCAGGAAGCACGGGCGGGGGCGGTGGGGGCGGTAGCAGCGGCAACGAGAGCAAAGAGTTTCCCTGCCAGGACTGCAACCGCACCTACAAGCTCAAGAGCAGCCTGAGGAATCACCGGAAGTGGGAGTGCGGCAAGGAGCCCCAGTTTCATTGTCCGCACTGCGTTTATCGCGCCAAGCAGAAGATGCACGTGGCCAGGCACATCGAGCGCGTGCACAAGGACAAGATTGGACACGAGTAGGTTGCGGTGCCTGCCTGTTTTAAGTACTTGGAGGATCGCCGTCTGAGCCGATCTGTGGTTTAAAAGATTTTTTGATATGGTAACGTGTATCGCTGTGATGATGAAGGTGGTGATGATTTCTCCCCGTGTGCTTTTTTTTTTTTTTTTTTACTCCCTTTTTAAAATTTTTTTCGATTTTTTTCGATTTTTTTTTTTTTCTCTCGTTTGTCTAAGGAAATATATATGATGTATATTTATATTTATTTATTATCAGCCTATTGGCCCAAATAAGGACTTGGTTTGTACAAAAAAAAAAAAAAAAAGATTATTTCCTTCACCCGCTCTCATCAAACCGCCTTAGTGCTTCTCTGAATAACTTTTTACATTCGTTCTCAAGTCTTTTACTACCTCGCTAATGCCTCCTTCGCTGACTACTAGGTTATCAGTTTGATTCAACCAGTATTTATTTTCTGATTTTATACTCCCACATCTAATTCTTACCATTGCATTTATATTGACGTATAATTTTTTCATACCTATCTGAATACTTGAAATTTTTTTATGCTTTTTAAACGCTTATCGTGTACTTTGAATTTTCTATTTTATTCTCTATTCGTTGCTTTCCGATGTCAATCGTTCTTTTTATAAGAAAAATAGTTAACACAAATCTAACGTTTATCATTTGAAATCTTCAAAATTTAGTTTTCGTAAAAGCATAAATACGTTGAACGTAAATTCGCCAAGAAAACGTGCACTTCTGGTCGTAAAATTAACGGCTCTCGTGAGGTCTCAGCTGAATTTTTAAACTTTCACTTTGACTTGTTTACTATTTTTCTCGGCAACCTATGCTCAAATTGGAAATATATATTAATTAGGGCTTTTTTGCGAAATTCACAAATGATAATTAAAGGTAATAAATCTACTAAACCTAACTCAGGGTATGCCACTCTACTTCCTCGAGTCTTTGCAACTAATATTCTGACCTTGTTTTTAATAGCATTAGATCAACTGAGTTCTCGATTGGACGTTGGTAAAACATTTTAAATAAAAAATGTTATTAATAACTGGGTTTATTAATAATAATTAAAAACTGTTGCTTTGTTTGACAATTTATTTCTTACTTTAAGTAAGGCTTTTCTTTTTTTTAATACCTATTTTCTGCCACTTGAACTATCTAATTTTTCGACCTATTTTCGCAATACATTTACGTTGCAACTATTTAATAACAGCACGCAAAAATTCATCTTGCAAGGAGGAGCGCGTACACGTTTACTCGCATTTGCTAACCAAGCCCAATGCATATATATATATATATATAACTGTATTTTTTTTGACAAGCCAAATGATATACGTCCATTGATTGGATCGAAATCTGTCGTGAAGAGCTTTATATTTTTGAACTTTTACGTTTTTCCGAGAAACCGGTGGTATTATTTATGAATAATGAGAAACTTGTTCTTTCTCCTTTTAACCGAAAGCTTTATACGTCCCAGTGAAGAAAAAAAATTTCCATTTCGGGAAAGTTCTTTGATTTTTTACGCGAAAATTGATAAAATTAAATTTTTATCATGATTTGTTGGTGATTTTTATGATTTTTCTTGGCTGTAAGCCTGGAATTTATCGTTTTTCGATTGGGCTGGTACTCAAAATTATTCGAAATTTCATTATAGTAATTTTATAAACTTACATACGTGATACAAGTTTTTGAAAAAAGTCTTTTTTTAATGTTAGTAGGTAAATTGTTCTTGGATCGAAAAGTGACACTCGATCTACGATTATTTACTAAATATTCTATATTTACGATCAAATTTTTCACTTGAGATTGTATACCAGTGAAATGTATCAAGTTTAATGAGCAAGTGTTTACTTACAAAAAAATTTATAAATTGCAAAGAAGCAATTTTATTCGTATTAACAGCATCGAATATCATTGTGTGAAATTGTAACACGATGTGTATATAGATTTTAAACATTAACATTCGAGTAATGAAATTACTTGATCAGTTGATAAGCTGTAAAATATTATCATTTAATTTTAAAATTTATAATTTCGTGTTGTAATTACTCTCAGAACTTGACCTATTTTATTTATTGGCAGTGTCCATCGCCCAAGTGACGATGATAATTCGAAAATTATTCGAAAAAAGTATATATTAATAATATTCAAAATATATTTCATGAAAAGTACATGAAAAAAAAAAAAAAAAAAAAAAAAAAAAAAAAAAAAAAAAAGGATCATTAACAGTAAGCTGTGAGAATTACGCAGTAAGAAATTGTTTGTATTCAAAAGAAGATCAAAAATTTTAAAAATGTTGACGTCGAAATGACACTAAAATTCAGTGAAAA
The DNA here is from genome assembly GCF_036245765.1 of Copidosoma floridanum. NCBI lineage: Eukaryota > Metazoa > Arthropoda > Insecta > Hymenoptera > Encyrtidae > Copidosoma > Copidosoma floridanum. Next base: position 1,678,138 of record NW_028321889.1, on the reverse strand, counting down.
GTATATTTCGTATTTTTTGTACTTCTGTATTAAAGATATAAAATTATACGCATCCGTGATTAATATTGCGATCCAAGATCCAATAATGAAATAAGGTGTGATTGAACGTTGCAACTTAGTTAGCTTTTAATTAAGTGAATTTAGTTTGTTTAAAACAAATATAAAACACTCCAAGTACAAAAGTAACTGCGACGTTTTTATTTTTTTATTTTGCTTGGTTATTTTTGTTTTGAAAAAAAAAAAAAAAAAAAATCACGCCATTGGAAAAATTAAGCTTTGATAAAATCAGATTTGGCGAGAATTTATATTATTTGTAGTGATTCGAATTGAAAATTTAATTTTCTTTTAGGGGCCTACAAAAGGCATTTTTCGAATTTTATATTAGGTAATTATAATAAATTCGCTTCATTTATAATCCCCGCCCTAATTCTTAGGAAATTTACTTTATAAACTATTATTAATCATCAGACTAAATCATAAGCAAAAAAAATAAAATAAAATTTAGGTAGTTGGGGTTGAAATTCGGTGGTTTTCTAATTATAAAAATTTTAAATTACATAAATAAAAGTTTTATCCTCCAAAAAGTCATTTACAATGAAATAGCAACTGTGATAGTTTGAATAAAAGAAAGAAAAAAAGTTACAGTCTCAAACAGACTCTAAAGAGCTCACAATATATTTGGTAACATTATTTGCAGTTTATATACGCTGCGTTAAAATTTGGTATACAAGATATTTATAATTTTCCAAAACAATTTTTTTTTTTTTTTTACACCTGCGACTCATGCAAACGTGTATTTACATACACAATGTAGCTAGCATTTTTTTGTTTATAAATATTATTAAGTGCCTTATAAATGTATATTCGAGTAAACTTAGTATGTAAGCCTTGTGAGTAAATGTACTGCCTTGATTAAAATGTACTTCCAATTATTGAAAATGTGCACGCCAAGTAAGCGTTTGAGAGAGGAAAAAGTGACAGAGATTTTATTGCGATCGAAATCTTGTATTTCATCAAGTGGTCTTATACGTATTTTACAATGCTAAGGACATCAGTTTTTTTATTTTCAACAGTGTAAATAAATATGTGTATAAATGAACGAAAAACAGCCCAAAACTACAATCTTTATGAAAACTGTAAAGCCGATAATAGATTTTTTTTAAACGATGAATGTATTTATCTTCCGCTTCATAGTCGCTAGATGTATGGTTCTAAACTTTTTTATGAATTGAACTAAAATAAGTATATTATTTTAACATCGTAATAACTGTCTTTTTTTTCTTGAAGGTGAATTAAAAATTTGGTTGTGATTTCAACTTTATAAACATGCAAACCATCCTCCATAATTTTTATCGCATAATTTTTTTCAAGTTCCTACAAGTATCTTGCATGTATGCCATCAAACTAAACTTATCGTATATGCTCGCTGAGACTTGAAAGGTTTTGTTTTAATATAAATACGTGATACTATTCCTGTCTTATGTTCCTGTACCGAACGCATACGTAATATACCTATAATTATTATTACTACTCATAGACTGCAATAGACTATCTGTTTATAGTTTTAATTATTATTATTATTATTAATAATAATCTTTTTATACCGATCGCATTTTTTGTAAACGCAGAAAGTTACGCGAGATTCAGTAATAATCTCAACCGTAAAGTGCCATGTTTTTAATCTCACTTCGCATAAATATAAACGTATAATTTAAGAGAAGCAAATGTACACATGACTCGCGTATAGATAAAGCGCTACAGTTTTCATAAAGGTTTTACAGAAACCCACCCGTTACGCAAATGACATTGTGACCTGCGACTTTAATAGACTAAGTGCCACTCATTTATTTTTTTAAACGAAATGAATAAAGTATTTAATACCACTAGGACACTTTGTACTCTTATTTTAATCGATCGATGTAATCATAATTATATCCAGACGCGCTTTTTACATTATTTTTACTTTTTTTTTTTTTTTTAAACAGAAGATTCAGTAATTTTACATGAAAGAATTTATTAATGAATACTTTTGTATAATTTATATTTAAAGCGAATAAACAAAAAAAAAGTCTAAAACAAATGTGACTACTCATTTATCGAACCTTACCTGCCCTTTTTTTTTTTTTTTTTTTTTTTTTTTTTAATAATCCTCTCGTGTTAACTTTAACAATAATTTTATCCAAAAGATTTTTTTTCAATACTTATATTGGTTTCATAATTATCAAAAAAATAAGATAAAAAAAAAATATATCGTCGCCCGTCAAAAAAAAAAAAAAAGTACGATTAAGATTTTTTTTTTAACCTGCCATAATTATTCTAACACTCCAAAAATCAGCCGTTCATTCACTAGAAACTTGAATTAATGATTTTTTTTGGTTATATTCCTCAGAAAAATTCGAATAAAAATCTGATTGTCGAAAAATATGATATCAGTTAATGGGCGACGATTGTTCGTTTGTTTTGTTTTGAATAAAATTGAATAATTGTTACCGCATCTGCACGCACTAAACTTACAGCTCATATAAAAATGAAAAAAAAAAAAAAATCAGATTTTAACAACTTTTACCCTCAAAGCGCCCAATAATTATCCTTTGCCAAAAGGAAGACTGACGATCGACGTATGTATCCTTTCAGGAAGCACCGATAGCCGCGATATTTTGGTCAAGTAAGAAACAATCGTCAACCAATTGATTAACACGGAAGCAGCCTTGGGCGCGCCAGGTACTTTAGTTCACCTGTCCTTGGAGGGGGGGGAAAGAAAGGAAAAACCGCGCGATCATACCGATATTCTCAAAATTTTGCACCCTATAGGTATCCAGGCGGGTTTGCAGGCACACCTCGGGATTCGTGCAAAACAGCGTGAAAAGCTCCGTGAGTAGCTCAAGGGTAATCTCGTCCAGCACGTCGGGCGCGTTCGCTTGTCCGGTGGACGAACGCCTCGTCCGAAATGCGGAAAGGTGCTGAGACACAAGAAAAAATGTAGGAAGCTTAGGCGGCGGCAAAAGCGGCGCGAGAGCAGATGAAAACGGTCCATCTTTTTCTTTTTTTTTTTTTTTTTTTATCGTAAGTATCATTTTATTGACTTGTTTTTTTTGTGTTTTTTGAGGTATGCGTATTTTAAAAATAAATTTTTGTTTTTTATTAATAACCATTAATGTAAAATCGGCAATAACCCAAATGTTCGCTCATCCAAAATAGTCGTATATTTTACGCGATGTTATTAAATACAGTGTATGCGAGAATAATGTCAATGTTTCGAAAGAAAAAAAAAAAAGATGAGCTAAAATTAAAAGATAAAAACTGATTTTGGTTTTTAATATGGGTGGAATATTATTTAATGAAGTGTGTGATAACTGTATTCTATTTTGTATTATATAATTGTTAAATTTGTTTTTAGTGCCAAGGTTTTTGCCTTACAAATGGGCAGTGTGTTACTTTGTTAAAGTTTTTCTAGTTAATTTTAGAGACATTAAAATGTTTTATACCCACAATGTGTATTGTCACCGCAACTTGCCAAAACGTACATGTATATTCATGCATTTTTATTGTAAATTAGTATGACAAATATTGTAAATAGTACAAAAATTCCAACAGGTAAAATATACAGTGATGTTTGTGTAAAAATTGTCAAGTTTTGTCGAGTCACTTCGCTCACAACCATGTAAGATTTTACCTACTGACAAAACAATATTGTTACACAAGTAAGGTCTTAAATAAAAGCATTTACCAAAACGAAAGTGTTTGTGTTATTTTCCCCTCAGACTTACGTCCAATGAACATACACTCGTCCCGTCTCACGATTCATTAATGCTCAAATTCATTGATTCCAAAGATGTTACCATTTGCATCCACTTATACATGTATACGTTACGAACGATCGAGTACTTTTAGCTCTTTTTTTTTTCACCGCATTTCCAATACCCCCCCCCCCCAAAAAAAAAAAAGCTACTTCAACGATGCGTCTTTTTTTTTTTTTCTTGTTCCTTTTCATTTATTTATTAATTTTTTTACAGGTTTCGAAGGTTCCTCGGACGAAGGAGGAGAAGATTCGCGACCACAGTCGGTATTCGTGAAAGAAGACGAGTACGACAGCTTCGATGACGAGCTCGACGTGTACGAACTAACGGCCGACGACCCCCTGGGTAAGCCCCGACCCTTTTGCCACATCTCGTATTGTATATGCATTGTACCTATATACCGCACGATTCGACAAAGCTGATCGATTCCACCAACAGATCTGAACAACGGCGGCGAGGACGAGAGGAGCGCGACCTTCGCCAACGGCCCAAAGACCCCGGCGTCAGCGCCACCGGTGCGTCCGAAGCGAAAGAGAAAAGGCTATCCCAACCACTTGCTGACTTACTACGGGCGGCAAAAGTGCCGCAAGTGCGGTCACATCCTGAACAAGGCGGAAACCCTGCACCAACACCAGAGCACCGCGTGCAAGCTGGAACGGCGCTTCTTCTGCGCCCACTGCACCTTCAAGACCAAGGACCGCAAGTTCCTCGGCCAACACCTGGCCCGCGACTGCCGGCCGGCCAACCACAAGCTCCACCAGTGCCGCAAGTGCAACCAACTGTGCGCCACGCCCGGCGAGCTCCTTCAGCACCGGCGCTCCTGCAAAATGGAAACACGGCTCTTTTGTCCCGATTGCGCCTTCGGCACAAAATCCCGGGAGAACCTGGCCATACACGAGGAGCGCGTTCACGGGGAACCGGGCATCTACCCGTGTCCCAGGTGCGACAAGCTCCACCGGTGGAGGTACTTGATGATGAAGCACCTCGAGACGTGTTATCCCCTGAGACCGGTGAGCCCGATCAAGCCGGGCCAGATGCTCGTGTGCTGCTTGAGTTGCGACACGGCCGAGAACTACGTGGTTTGCCAGCCGGGCGAGCGCAGGACGGCCGATTGCCGGGCATGCGGGTCTAAACTCTGGTACAGGTGCGCCACCTGCGCCAAGGAGTACCAATCGGTACGGACGATGCGCACCCACGTTCGCTTCCAGTGCCAAAAGTTGCCGAGTTTACAGTGCGCCCACTGCGACTTCAAGACTTACCTCAAGCCGAATCTCGAGGTCCATCTGCGGGCGAGGCACAGCCAGACCGAGGCCAAGGAGCACAAGTGTCCGAATTGTCCCAAGTTTTACAAGTTCCGGACCCACATGCTGAATCATTACAAGTACTGTGGACGCGGGCTCGATTACCACTGCGACCGGGAGTCGTGCGACTTCAGGACCAAGAGACCGGATTACCTGACGCGCCACGTCCTCCACAACCACGGGGCCAAGGAGAGCAAGCCACCGACCGAGGCTTTCAACGGTGGCTCCTCGCTTGTGATGGTCCTTCCGGGGAAATAAGAGGCCAAGGATTATGAGCCCCAAGATACATGAACCACCTTTTATTTCGTACACCTGTACTTATTACTTATTCATTTATGTCATAACAATACATACGTGTTTCGGTATTTCCGTGTCTCGATGTTCCATTGTCAGATGAATAAACACGAGTTTTCAAAATTTCTGCGTTTTTTTGTTGTATTTTACCCCGCAAATCTATAGAGGGGGAGAGCCAGGCGGTACGATTACGTCAAATTTTTTTTTTTTTTTTTTTTTTTTCATACTTGCTACATTTTGCGAGCGGTTTGTCATTTGAAAATTTTACCGGAAGGTACCTCTTTTTTTTGTCGTAGTTGGTACTCTTGCCCCGCTCTCCCCTGTATACATGGAAAGGCAAAACTTTACCACTTAAACTTAAGCAAGGTATGTTTCAACACGTCAATCATCATAATTTAGAGAAAGAAAAAAAAGAAAAAAAAAAAAAAAAACAGAACCAATGCTTTCGCATCTCACCCAACTGCCCTGTACGCACACCACCTTTTATTTTGGTCCGTTCGGTAAAAATCAATGAATGATAATAACAATCTGTGTTGCAGTGCGGCGCGTGAACCTAGGCTCCTATCAGACTTACATCAAGGACGAGTCGGTGTACTACCCAGAAAACGAGCTCTTGTTCGACGCATCGCCTCCAGGTAACAATTTTTGTTTTGCGTTTTCTCAAACATTAATGAAAAAAAAAAAAAAAAAAAAAAAAAAACTAAAACTTTTGTACTTTTCTCGTCCAGGTACGGATCCCGTGACGGCCTACTGTTCAAAGTGCAACAGTACGGTCGACTATTTTCCCCGCAAATCGAGCAAAGAGTGCTGCAGGTGCTCGTCGACTCTGCATTACCAGTGCACGCGTTGCGCCAAGCTCTACAAGGACATAAAGTACCTCCGCCAGCATCAAAGGTTCGGATGCGACAAGGGACCCAGTTACTACTGCAACTTTTGCCACTGTGGTTTCACACGCAAGTGCACCTTGTTGGCCCACGTCAGCCGCAAACACGCGCCAACTCTGTGAAGGACTTTTTTTCATCCACGGTGTTTTTGTTCTTGTTGTCGCTGTTGTTGTTATTGCTGTATGCTCGATTGACAGGGTTTCGCTGTATTTATATTATCATTGTGGACAATAAGGGTGGGATTTCAGGATTATTTTATTATATATTAGCTTTAGTTTCTTTAGGGGAGAAAAAAAAAAAAAAAAAAAAAAAAAAAGAAAAAAAAAAAAAAAGAAAAGAGTTAGTTACCTTACAGTGGCTAATTACTAGCCCAAGTTACACACATTAGTATAAATGTTTTTACATTTCTGTAGGGGGAATAACGTGAGTGAGTATATATTTTACGTAGGATTAGACATACGTAATGTATATGTGTAAGGGTCGCAGGATATTACTTTACGAAATAAGTTTGTGCAGGGATCGGCAAAAAAAATATATGTATAGGGGTTAATAACATAATTACCGCGAGGTAAAATTAGTACGTGACTATACATGTGAATAAAAAATAACGAAAACTTTTGATTTTCATAGAAAATAAAAAAAAATTGCATGTAAAAGAAACTATGCGGCACCTGATACTGCGGATTGTTACCAACTACTGAAGGGCCTCTGTTTACCGGGACTCGTACATACTGCAGATGCATTATTTATACACGAAGGGTGTGGGTTGCATAAAAATGAGGAAAATTCAAAACAACAAATAGTAAATGTTAATTTTTTAAGTAATTTATGTGAGAAAAGCTGCACAACCGTGTCTAAAAATTTCTTTCATCTCCGTTTATTCTGTTTGAAAGTTAAGATTGTTGCTTTTTTTTTCATGTACCTCTCTTACCAAATTTTTCCGTTTGTAAAGTAACTTTCGAAGATAAAGTTTTAAGATAAACACTACAAGTATACGCAAAATTGCATTTTTTAAATTTAATTTTCAATATATTTAGACTCGTCAATTACAATTTTCTTTGTTTATTGCTAAATAATACACCTTGCTGGAATTAAAAAAAAAAAACTTTGTACGATTTATATTATTGAAAATAATAAACCTCGTATTTATTTGAGAACCCGCAGTTATTAGGTACTTTTTACCCTTATATGTATATATATATATATATATATTTATGTATTTTACGAACGAATTTCCAACTATTTTTTTATGCAATTCTGTAACATTCCTTTTTACCTTGAATAAAGTTTTGTTTGGATGTAATTCCAACCTTGCTCCTTGAAGTTTATTAACATGTATGTCTATAATTAAAAATTAACAATGGCAATGAAGGACTGCAAAAGAGACAACGGCTGATTCAAAAAAAAGGTACAGTTTTTATTAAAATTATCATTAATTTTTGAATGTATAATAAATATCGAGAGCCGAGTGGCTTAAAGCTTAACGCTTACAAAAAAATTTACTTTTTGTGCGACGTGCTCGATGGATGCGCCATTAACGTTTACTACATTTTTTCAACATTTGAATTTTGCATTGTGTGATTTGAATAAGTTACAGGTATAAATTGACCCATTTCATTATTTACTAAAAAACTAATAATAATAGTAATAATAATGTTCATTCGACAAAAAGATTTGTACTTGCTATTAATAACAGGAAAAGAGCTACACGTAAAACTAGAACAATTTACGATTAATACTTCGTTGATCGATTACTTTTTCTACTAGTAATTACTTATAAAACTAAACTTCTTTCGACTCGTCATCTCGCTCAAGTCGACAAACAAACAGCATTTTATTATATGTACAAGCGAAATTTTGAGTTTCAAGTTTTTCTATTAGAAAAAAAATATATGTTTATATTATTTATTCGTACGATTTTTATCTTTGGAAGGAAAGAGAGCACGTTTTTGTTTGTTTTGGCAGTGATTCGAGTTGATTTCCGTTTGTTTTTTTAACTCATTCTCGAATCGCATGTGGAGCAGCTCGATAATTCAGGCTACATTAGCTTTGTTTGTAAAATTACCGTACTTTAATTATCAAACAAAAATTTAGATCTACGGCTTAGCGCGTGTACATAAGTCAATCAGACTGATACAACTAATCAGCTAATTAATACAATCTTACGAAATAATGGAAATCTATAAATATAATTTTACAAAAGTGAGAGATTGTTGAGTAAGCTTAATACTAGCTTTTTTCGGTAAAAAAAAAAAATTGTCTTTTGTTTATCAGAATCTCTTTTGGAATGGAAGAATAAAGTACTTTTGGCAAGAGTTTACGAAAATTTTACATCAAAATATTGGGGGAGACAAGCTGTATTTTTTTTAATCAATTAGGTTTTGATTTAAAAAATTAATACTAACTACAAATTTTTTTTTCCTCATAGATTGAAAAAAAAACTAACATCAATTTAACTTATTTTTTTACATAAATGAAATACTTTTAATGGTCATTTGGAAACTACACATAAGTAAAATATTTACGATCTCAGTCTAACAAAATTACTAAAAAATAATTATTATCAAGTGTAGCCTACAGGCTTAGCTAATTAAAAGACTCGATGAAAAAATCTCAATTAACGGCTCAGAAAAGAAAAGATCAAAGAAAAATTGCTTATAAAAAGGTTACAAACGAGATGTTTCACGTCAACCGGAAATCAGAAATTTTATGAAATTTTACTGACCCTGACTTTAACGTTTAACAATTGATTAATTAAACCTTAACCTTTCTGCAAAAAAAAAAAAAAATTTCTTTGGCCTAATATTTTCACTTTCTATATCAACAATTATTTTTTGCATATTAAATTTAATACACAATCATATAGTTTAAGATAAAAAAAACTTCCGGCTCCCTGTACAAGAATATATATTAGATTTAAAAGCTATTTACAATAAGTAGTAAAAAAAAAAAAATAAATAAATAAATAAAAGAAAGAAAGAAAAGTCTTGGAAATGCTCAGCGCTATTAATGCAGATCGAGATCCTTATTTGCGACGGCTTTGTAAATTTTATCACAATGCAACAATCATTACACAAATATACATTTATATAAATCGATATGATCGACACACGCGTTTGTCTTGTTCGCTCGTACGATCGTTATGTACAATCGAACGTTTTCTTACATTGGAATGTTACAAGAGAATGATTCGCGACAGTGGCAACGAGAAGCCGTGAAAAATCGTCAAGACGATGCGCTTGAAAAATTCATTAAAAAAATGTCCCAGTCCTTGTCAATGCGGTCCGCGCGCGACTGGTAAAACATTATTTAAAATATTTGTACCTTCGAGTGTCCCTCGTCAGAGTTACAATTTCAGGGACTCGTGAGATCCTGTAGAGTACCAAGAATGTTGTCGAGCTCCTGGCGGAAGTAACAAAGTTTCTGAGCGTCTTTATCCCCGACGCTTACGGTATTCTTACAGTCCCTGCAGCCTTGACTCCGGCTACGAAGCAAATCTCTTACAAGCTTTTGTAAACTGAGCTCACGAGTCTCGTGTCGCTGCTGGAGTATCGATATCTTATCCTGCAGCAGTTGCAGCTGTTGTGAGCTCTGTAGGATTTTATTATTATTGTGAATATTTTTCAGACGCTGTCAAACGGTACGTATTTTCAAATTTATATTATATGGTAAAAAAAACTACTCACGGGAGTCGAGAGATATTGTACTTTGTCATTGAGCTGTCTGTTCTTGCTTTCCAGGTGGTCTCTTTCTGCTTTCAAAATAATAATTTGTTCCTTATAATCTTGCAATTTTTCTATTTGCTGCTTCAAATGAGATATCATGGCCATTTGTGAATTGACTTGACCCTTCAATGATACAAAAATTATCAATTGTAAGAAAAAATAATTGTATAAGAAATCTTTATTGAAAATATAAACGTACCTGTAATTTAAGAGCTTTAGTGTCTCCTACGTTAATATTATACTCTTTGACGATAAGATCGATCTCTTTTTCATGTTCTTCTTGTAGTAGATTCAAATCTTGCAACCTTTTGTTTTTCAGTGCCATAAAATCTTTATTCAGCCTACTCACCTCCTCTTTAAGCACTTCATTTTCAGTCGTTAATTTCTTGACTTTGTTATTCGTATCGACATTATCAGAAATTTGCGTCTGATCGTACAACTTCTGCATGGACGATGATCTCTTTCCATTAGCCAAGGGGCCGTTGTGGTAAAAATTCGAATTCGAATCGCCTTCCGCCATCTTCAAGCTCGTAAGTTTCGAGTCGGACGATGTCATGATTTTGTTCGCCTTCTCCAGAGTTTTGCGCTCGTTTAGCAATTTTTCTCGCTCCTTCTGCAACTTCCGGTTCGTCTTTTGCATCTCTTGAAGATCTTTGTTCACTTTTGCAATGATTTTGTCCTTGTTGGTAAGTTCAATCTTCAAGCCTCGAATAGTGGCAATTAGATGAATGTCCTCTTTAAGATTCTGCGACTTTAGACCAATCTTGTTACCATTCAATTTTTCGGACAAATTCGGCTCGGAGTTTCTACTTTCCAAGTTTTGATGCATCGTTTGCGTGCCAGCCTCGCTGTACGCTTTCTTCTCCCTGGGGGACGTTTTCATCTTTTGCTCCAGTTCCAAGACCTGCGTCGAGTACTTGTCTTTCATGTCTGTGAACTTTTTTTGTATGTCCAACAGTTTGGCTTGCGCCACGTCCTCTTTACTCCTTATTTCACATTCCAAGAAGGCGATTCGGTCCTCTAGGAATTTTACTTTCTCGACATTGAGCTTTTCATTTTCAGAGTTGGCGGTGAGAATCAATGCTGATACAGAGTCTGGATTTTTTCGCTTGAGAATGCGCTCCATTTCGCGTACTTGTCGGTTCAGATCCATGATGTTTTTGTTGTCCAAAATCACCTGATCCTTTAGCTTTTGCGTCAATTGCTTCTCGCGTTCGCAATTATTTTTCGCAACCTGTGAATTTAAAAATTATGTTAATTTTTTCACACGTTCGGCGAAAAAACAAATGAAAAAAAAATTAAAAAAAATTCTTTCACCTGTAATTTTTCTTGGTAAAGCGTACACTTTGATCTCAAGTCCACAAGCTCCCTCTCCAAAGGCTCCACGCTCTGCTGAAACCTATCGTAATCAACTTTGATTAACTTTAGCTGTTCAGTCTTTGAATGTAGATCCACTTTAAGATCCTCTACTTCCTTTCGTAACTCCAATTCGTTCGTCGTCATTGTCTGCAATCTATCTGTTATAAAGTCGTTCTTTGCCCGCAACTGGTCTTTTATCATTTCTAATTCTTCTTGTAGAAGCAAGTTCTGTTGCGTCGCGTCCTCGCACTTGAGTGAGAGTTCGCTGTTTTTCTGTCTCAAGTCCGACACTTCGATATTGTACTTAACGTTCTCTTCTTGTAAATCTTTCCATTTCTCTTGCACTTCTTGCTTGTTGGTACTATTGGCGACAATTATTTTCGGCTTCTGTTGTTCTGCCGACTTCAATTCGCCTTGTAATCGTTTTATTTCCAGCACCAGTTTCTTATTTTCCGATTCATAAGCTATTATAAAGTTTTCCTGCTTTTCCAACTCCTTTTGCATGGTCATGATTTTCGGATCGTATTTCGATTTTGCTTCTACTGCCTTTTTGTTCATCTGCGTCAGCTCATCTAATTTCGCTTTGAGTAGGATGTTTTGTTTTTTGAGGGAAAACATTTCCTGTTCGTGTAACATCTGGACGTCTCTCAGTTTGCACTTGTAAGTTTCTATTTCGGCATCTAGTTCCGATTTCATATGCAAAAATCTCTCTCTCTCTTCTTGGTATAGCATCTCCAACATGTCCACACCACTCAGACCTTTCCAATCTCCCCCACCAAAAGAGACTTTCGGTGTTTCTTCGTACTTTATTTGATTTCCTCTGACATTAAAGGAAAAATCGGTTTGGTAAGCTGAAAAATAAAAAATATACTTAATAATAGACTAAGAGTTAAAAGAATGTTTTATCCATGAAAGAAAAACTTACGCTTCAAGGGTTCTTTTCTCATTTTCGAGGTGGTTGGTCTTGTTTTGGGTATTGGCTTGATAGTAGTTTTCGGTTGGACTTTTGGCTTTGGTACGAGAGGTTTCCTCTGCGGTATAAAAGGCGCTGGTTTTTTCGTTTCCACGGTTTTACTCAAATTCTTCGAAAGCTGATCATAACTTCGGGATTTTCCAATGGTGGCTTGGCCCCTTACATAACGATTTTCTGGAGCACTGATAACTCGTTCGGTTTTAAGATGATCGCTGCTTTTTCTGGTTTCCGTGTAAGTCGTGTTGAACCGCAGGGAGTTAAAGTCATTCGCGTCCTCTGAATTATCAAAATCTACACTTTCTTGATAATCCCTTACATTTATGACAGTTTTTTTCTCTTGAAGGACTTCCCCGTGTTCCACCGATTGCTTGAGAGATTTTAGATTCTTAAAACTAAAGTCCTCGTTATCGCCCGATTTTGGACTAGCCTCGTTTTCACTCTTTGATTTTTCCATTTCTCTCTTTTCCTCGTTAGATTTTTCGGCCAATAGTTTTGGAATGGCATCAGCAAAGAGCTCCAGTCTCGGGGTGAGACTGACCGTGTACAGCTCAGTATTGTCACTCACGACTTTTTTAGCTTCGATGGCACAACTTCTGGAACTCACGCTGTTCCTCTTGGAAGAGGCTCTACTGGAATTCCTGCTCGGCGTTCGTCGCATACATTCACCTAAATCAAGTGATAAAACCCTAACATCGGTTCTAAGTTCCTTTTCTTGATTTTCTTTTTTTTCAGGACTCTCTTTTAGCGGGTCGAATTGATCCACGATTAAATTTAACGACGTGGTTTTGGTCAATTCTCTTTTGGGTTCTTTGTCACTTTGCTCTTGTAAAAGCTTCAGAAAATTTGTAAAATCTTCTTGATCTGCAATACTCGAACTGCGGGAAGACAGCTGTTCAACGCTCTCTTTCGTTTTCTTGATCAAGTCATCAAAAAAGTCTTTGTCAACGTCAGTGATCTCTTTTTTCAAATTTTCTTTCCCCTCCTTTGCTTTTTTTTCATCGCTAATATTTTCTGAAATAGAATGTTTTTCTATAGGCTCGTCCACGTCAGAATTACTGGATACCTCGACTATTTGGTCGTCAAATTTTTTCTGTGGGGAATCTAATTTTTTGGCTGCTACTGGAACGAAAAGATTGGCACTTGTTTTTTTCTCGGGTGTTTCACTTATTTTTTCATTCACCTGCCGATCTATCATTTGAAATATATTTTCTTCGAATTCTTTGACCTTAGTCAAGCCCTCTAAGGAAACGTTGTCAGAAATGTCAACAGTTGTAGTTGTGAGCACTTTTTCAAGAACTTCATTGTTATTCTGTTGCACTAATTTCTCAGCTTCTTGTATCAGCTCTTCTACAGACTGTTCATCTGATAAAATTTCGTTAATAGTCCTAGATTTGATATTTTCTGCTATTGGGCTCATGGCTCCAGCTATCTTACTCATTTCTTCTAAAATACTTCCTATTTCATCATCAGTGGCATCTGTGTTGTGCAAAATATTTATGTAAATAGATAAGTATCATCACTATTTTAATTAAATATCATTAAAACTCACTTCCTGATTCCGAATGATACTTGTCGGATGCTACTGAAGATAGTAAATCTTGTAATTTATCATGTTTGTCTTTCTCTTCTGCATTCTGAATGTGAGAAATATGTCTTAAATCTGAAGGTCAAAAATATAAAAATTAATCAAATTACATGCATACCTTGCACATTTTCTCTTTATCTAAAAATTCTTGCATGGAAGAAGTAGCACTACAAGTCAGCACTGGTGATTTGTCCTTTTTTAACACCTCTTTTTTATTACTGTCTTTATCTACTAGTGGAGCTGGCTTCTTCAGCCACCACTGGTCTTTCTTCTGAGCAACTGGGGGTGGATCTGGTTCTTTGGGTGGCTCGAGCATTGGCTTAGGTTTTTCTTTCACATGCACAGAATTATCTCCGATGCTGAAACTAAGGGACGAACCTGGCAAATCCTCCTCAGTCGATATGGTCTAAATTAAAAATAAACAATGATAGATTAGGCATGCAGTTCAATCACTTGTTAAGCAGTAAAAGGAGAAAATAAAAGCAGATAAAAAATTGTTTATGCAACAAGGAGAGTAGAAGTAATTTCTTCAAAAAGACTGACACTGTTCCCTCGGATGTTACAGAAGCCAAATAAATCAATCTGAAAGTATGAACCACCTGAGTGCAGAGTGCCAATATAAAAAATAACCAGCAGCAGGTTAATTTCCAGAGCTCTTTATCTCTTTCCCAGCATAATTTAGAAGAATGTAAATAAACAGTTGTGTGTGCAACAACTTACATCATCGAGGTGAGAGAGAAGTCTGCCATACTCCGACATCCTCTTGCCGTACTTATTATGAAAGTTCCTTTATTGACACTCCGTTATCAGTCTTTTGATCAACTTGTCAAACTGCGGAAGACGAAAAAAAACGCAAGCTATTACGCTCATGTCCCCCTTTTTCTTGCAGATGTCAGGGCGTCGACTTATTTTATGTCGGCAATTTGGCAAAGAGTAGCTTTCCTTGTTTCGATTCAATAGTAAAAAGATAAGTAGGATTTACGAATACGTAATACACTAATTATAAGCACGTCAGGGCTCAGGCACTGGTGACTGATAGCAGAGTGGTTTTACTGATTGTGATATGGTTCCGTTTATTATTGTTGTGTAGTGACGTAGTGTTGTTGTTGTTGTTGTTGTTGTTGTTGTATGGAACTTAGGCATGGAACCAATAAACTTATGCGGTTACAGACGCGATACAAGATAAATAACTCAAGTATTGACATAAGATGCTAACTGCAATATCGAAGTTAGTTGTTAATGGGTGTATTCCGCAAATGCTGCCAGCAGTTAAGTTACGTAGGTCGTGGTAACGCCGCATGGTCGGGTAGCGCTAGCGTCAACCTGTACTAACTGTCGGTGGGTTCCGCATGTCAACAAACTCCGAAATATCAGATGGCATGGGAGCGAAAACAGTAAAAAATATCAAAGTTTGTTGACATGCGGAACCCACCGACAGTTAGTACAGGTTGACGCTAGCGCCGCCCGACCATGCGGCGTTACCACGACCTACGTAACTTAACTGCTGGCAGCATTTGCGGAATACACCCATAGTCCGCAGGCTAAGTATACGTCCTTAACCGCCTTTTTCACTAACGTTTAGAATAATGACTGAGACAATCAATGATTGTATCATGAGTTTTTGTATAAAGTTCAATTTATACAAATAAGTTGGTAAATATAGGCACACATGATTAATATTTAAACATTTTAAGCTGTATAAATATATAACATAGATTCCAAATATGCATTATTACCGCTGGAATATGCTAACAAAACCAAATATCCGTCTTTCTCACCCAGCAAAATAATAGGTATCTGTATAATCCTGTATCAATTTATTGCACACATGCGAAATGTTCAATGACAGTAAACAATGACATAATTTCAAACTTTACTTTTAACTCTTCATTTCACACGTAATTTTACAATGCAATTGATAAATTATTATTCATACAAAAGTATAAATATTCTTATAGGAGATCGATTTTCAGGCAAAAGATTATTTGTAAACTTGCCGTAAACAGCACAGCCAGTGTCAACTTTTTATTTTCTATCTACACGACTAGTTGCGGCTGGTTTTAGCGTTTCAGATTTCTAAACTAAAAAGTGGCCCTAAAATTCTGAAGGAAAGCTTTAGATATTTTAGGCCCTAGAGCCATGTTGTCAATTATAAACCAGCCGCAACTTATTTGACAGATACAAAATGAAAATTCAACATTTTCTGTGCTGTTTGCGGCAAGTTTACAATTTATCTATTACTCGAAAGTATAAATATATAGGAGGTCAATATTCGTATAAAACATACACTGCAAACTTGCCGCAAGTAGCACAAACATCGTTAATTATTTATTTTGTATCTATTTCAAGAGTTGCGGCTGGTTTATAAGTGACTCAATGGCTCTAGGGCTATGCTGCCCAAAGCTCTCCTTCAGAATTTCAGAAGCAATTTTTGGCCAAAAAAATCACGACCGCTAGATGGCGCTGATCCTAATGATTATAACTACTTATAGTAGAGCCATTTAATCAATTATAAACCAGCCGCAACTAATTTCGTAGATACAAAATGAATAGTTAAAGATAATTGTGCTGCTTGCGGCAAGTTTGCAGTGTATGTTTTATACGAATATCAACCTCATATATATTTATACTTTTGGGTAATAGATGAATTGTAAACTTGACGCAAACAGTGCAAACAACGTTAACTTTTTATTTTATATTTATGAAATTAGTTGCGGCTGGTTTATAAGTAATTAAATGGCTCTAGGGCTAAGCTGCCTCAAGCTCTCTTTCAGAATTTCAGAAGCAATTTTTGGCCAAAAAAATCACTACCGCTAGATGGCGCTGATCCAAATGATTATTACTATACTTATACTAGAGTCATGTTGTCAATTATAAACCAGCCGCAACTTATTTGACAGATACAAAATGAAAATTCAATATTTTCTGTGCTGTTTGCGGCAAGTTTACAATTTATCTATTACCCAAAAGTATAAATATATATGAGGTTGATATTCGTATAAAACATACACTGCAAACTTGCCGCAAGCAGCACAATTATCTTTAACTATTCATTTTGTATCTACGAAATTAGTTGCGGCTGGTTTATAATTGATTAAATGGCTCTACTATAAGTAGTTATAATCATTAGGATCAGCGCCATCTAGCGGTCGTGATTTTTTTGGCCAAAAATTGCTTCTGAAATTCTGAAGGAGAGCTTTGGGCAGCATAGCCCTAGAGCCATTTAGTCACTTATAAACCAGCCGCAACTCTTGAAATAGATACAAAATAAATAATTAACGATGTTTGTGCTACTTGCGGCAAGTTTGCAGTGTATGTTTTATACGAATATTGACCTCCTATATATTTATACTTTCGAGTAATAGATAAATTGTAAACTTGCCGCAAACAGCACAGAAAATGTTGAATTTTCATTTTGTATCTGTCAAATAAGTTGCGGCTGGTTTATAATTGACAACATGGCTCTAGTATAAGTATAGTTATAATCATTAGGATCAGCGCCATCTAGCGGTCGTGATTTTTTTGGCCAAAAATTGCTTCTGAAATTCTGAAGGAGAGCTTTGGGCAGCATAGCCCTAGAGCCATTTAGTCACTTATAAACCAGCCGCAGCTATTGAAATAGATACAAAATAAATAATCAACGATGATTGTGATGTTTGCGGCAAGTTTACAATTTATCTATTACCCAAAAGTGTAAATATAAGGGAGGTCGATATTGGTGTAAAACATACACTGCAAACTTGCCGCAAGTAGCACAAACATCGTTAATTATTTATTTTGTATCTATTTCAAGAGTTGCGGCTGGTTTATAAGTGACTAAATGGCTCTAGGGCTATGCTGCCCAAAGCTCTCCTTCAGAATTTCAGAAGCAATTTTTGGCCAAAAAAATCACGACCGCTAGATGGCGCTGATCCTAATGATTATAACTACTTATAGTAGAGCCATTTAATCAATTATAAACCAGCCGCAACTAATTTCGTAGATATAAAATAAAAAGTTAACGTTGTTTGCACTGTTTGCGTCAAGTTTACAATTTATCTATTACCCAAAAGTATAAATATATATGAGGTTGATATTCGTATAAAACATACACTGCAAACTTGCCGCAAGCAGCACAATTATCTTTAACTATTCATTTTGTATCTACGAAATTAGTTGCGGCTGGTTTATAATTGATCAAATGGCTCTACTACAAGTAGTAATAATCATTTGGATCAGCGCCATCTAGCGGTAGTGATTTTTTTGGCCAAAAATTGCTTCTGAAATTCTGAAAGAGAGCTTTAGGCAGCTTAGCCCTAGAGCCATTTAATTACTTATAAACCAGCCGCAACTAATTTCATAAATATAAAATAAAAAGTTAACGTTGTTTGCACTGTTTGCGTCAAGTTTACAATTCATCTATTACCCAAAAGTATAAATATATATGAGGTTGATATTCGTATAAAACATACACTGCAAACTTGCCGCAAGTAGCACAAACATCGTTAATTATTTATTTTGTATCTACGAAATTAGTTGCGGCTGGTTTATAATTGATTAAATGGCTCTACTATAAGTAGTTATAATCATTAGGATCAGCGCCATCTAGCGGTCGTGATTTTTTTGGCCAAAAATTGCTTCTGAAATTCTGAAGGAGAGCTTTGGGCAGCATAGCCCTAGAGCCATTTAGTCACTTATAAACCAGCCGCAACTCTTGAAATAGATACAAAATAAATAATTAACGATGTTTGTGCTACTTGCGGCAAGTTTGCAGTGTATGTTTTATACGAATATTGACCTCCTATATATTTATACTTTCGAGTAATAGATAAATTGTAAACTTGCCGCAAACAGCACAGAAAATGTTGAATTTTCATTTTGTATCTGTCAAATAAGTTGCGGCTGGTTTATAATTGACAACATGGCTCTAGTATAAGTATAGTTATAATCATTAGGATCAGCGCCATCTAGCGGTCGTGATTTTTTTGGCCAAAAATTGCTTCTGAAATTCTGAAGGAGAGCTTTGGGCAGCATAGCCCTAGAGCCATTTAGTCACTTATAAACCAGCCGCAGCTATTGAAATAGATACAAAATAAATAATCAACGATGATTGTGATGTTTGCGGCAAGTTTACAATTTATCTATTACCCAAAAGTGTAAATATAAGGGAGGTCGATATTGGTGTAAAACATACACTGCAAACTTGCCGCAAGTAGCACAAACATCGTTAATTATTTATTTTGTATCTATTTCAAGAGTTGCGGCTGGTTTATAAGTGACTAAATGGCTCTAGGGCTATGCTGCCCAAAGCTCTCCTTCAGAATTTCAGAAGCAATTTTTGGCCAAAAAAATCACGACCGCTAGATGGCGCTGATCCTAATGATTATAACTACTTATAGTAGAGCCATTTAATCAATTATAAACCAGCCGCAACTAATTTCGTAGATATAAAATAAAAAGTTAACGTTGTTTGCACTGTTTGCGTCAAGTTTACAATTTATCTATTACCCAAAAGTATAAATATATATGAGGTTGATATTCGTATAAAACATACACTGCAAACTTGCCGCAAGCAGCACAATTATCTTTAACTATTCATTTTGTATCTACGAAATTAGTTGCGGCTGGTTTATAATTGATCAAATGGCTCTACTACAAGTAGTAATAATCATTTGGATCAGCGCCATCTAGCGGTAGTGATTTTTTTGGCCAAAAATTGCTTCTGAAATTCTGAAAGAGAGCTTTAGGCAGCTTAGCCCTAGAGCCATTTAATTACTTATAAACCAGCCGCAACTAATTTTATAAATATAAAATAAAAAGTTAACGTTGTTTGCACTGTTTGCGTCAAGTTTACAATTCATCTATTACCCAAAAGTATAAATATATATGAGGTTGATATTCGTATAAAACATACACTGCAAACTTGCCGCAAGTAGCACAAACATCGTTAATTATTTATTTTGTATCTACGAAATTAGTTGCGGCTGGTTTATAATTGATTAAATGGCTCTACTACAAGTAGTTATAATCATTAGGATCAGCGCCATCTAGCGGTAGTGATTTTTTTGGCCAAAAATTGCTTCTGAAATTCTGAAGGAGAGCTTTAGGCAGCTTAGCCCTAGAGCCATTTAGTCACTTATAAACCAGCCGCAACTCTTGAAATAGATACAAAATAAATAATTAACGATGTTTGTGCTACTTGCGGCAAGTTTGCAGTGTATGTTTTATACGAATATTGACCTTCTATATATTTATACTTTCGAGTAATAGATAAATTGTAAACTTGCCGCAAACAGCACAGAAAATGTTGAATTTTCATTTTGTATCTGTCAAATAAGTTGCGGCTGGTTTATAATTGACAACATGGCTCTAGGGCCTAAAATATCTAAAGCTTTCCTTCAGAATTTTAGGGCCACTTTTTAGTTTTAGTTTAGAAATCTGAAACGCTAAAACCAGCCGCAACTAGTTGTGTAGATAGAAAATAAAAAGTTGACATTGGCTGTGCTGTTTACGGCAAGTTTACAAATAATCTTTTGCCTGAAAATCGACCTCCTATAAGAATATTAATACTTTTGTATGAATAATAATTTATCAATTGCATTGTAAAATTACGTGTGAAATGAAGAGTTAAAAGTAAAGTTTGAAATTATGTCATTGTTTACTGTCATTGAACATTTCGCATGTGTGCAATAAATTGATACAGGATTATACAGATACCTATTATTTTGCTGGGTGAGAAAGACGGATATTTGGTTTTGTTAGCATATTCCAGCGGTAATAATGCATATTTGGAATCTATGTTATATATTTATACAGCTTAAAATGTTTAAATATTAATCATGTGTGCCTATATTTACCAACTTATTTGTATAAATTGAACTTTATACAAAAACTCATGATACAATCATTGATTGTCTCAATCATTATTCTAAACGTTAGTGAAAAAGGCGGTTAAGGACGTATACTTATAGCCTGCGGACTGTAAGCTTATCGGTTACTTTACAATCAGCGCCACCTCGCGTGGCTGATTTTGAGTTAAAAAGTCCCTTTACGTTCGGCGGCGCGCATGTCAGTTCGTCTGCTATCGCGTCCGGGCTGTGTGTGGAGAGTCTCCGGAGTGAGTAAGTATACAGTAGTAAATTCGCGTCATCATCATCATCATAATTAAATTTTCTCCGCTGCGGTACATCTTGAATCTGCAAAACAATTACATATTGTCGGTGCGCGCGTGGGTGTGCGTATATATACATGAACTCTATTTTCCTCTCCTCCATGAAGCGGAGGAGAGGTCCAGGAGAAGCAGCGCTCTTAGTCTGCTACTGCTGAACGCTGTACCCGAGGTGTTGGTGCTTTTGTTGTTGCAAGGAAAAAGAGCGAGGAGCGCTTGGGCGGAAAAGGGTCTGAAGTATTGCTGTAGTCGAGAAAAGTTGCAAGAGAAGCTGGAGGACGAAGCTGGATACAATGGCTGAGTCTGGTGGGCCGATTTTGCACGTCATCGTCGTGGGCTTCCACCATAAGAAAGGGTGTCAGGTATCCAGGACTTTTAAAGATAGCTAAAATGTTATTTTCATGCCTTACGTGATTGTTGAGCAGATCACAGTAAAAATTTCGTATTGAACAATAATTTCAATTTTTGTTAGAGATATTTTTTTTTTTTTTTTTAATCAATACCAAATGGATTTATTGATTAATTGCGTCGTTGAACATTACTTTGTTCTTTTATTAGTGTTATAGATTGTATGTGTACACATGAAGTAGTATTACTTTTTTTTTCAATGCGTATCTAAAAGAGTACATTTGTTAATGTAGGTGGAGTATTCTTTTCCTCCACTGGTCCCTGATGCACCAAATGAATGTCCGATTGGGTGGAAGTATTTGCCAACCTTAGCTTTACCAGATGGATCTCATAATTACGACGAAGATACAGTTTATTTTCATTTGCCTAGTCTCAACGATCCTAATCAAACGGTTTATGGAGTCTCATGTTTCAAACAAATACCTGTAGAGGTAAATAAAAAAAAACCAATGTTTAAACGAAAAATTCTGTATACATTTTAACGATACTTCTTAAGTTCTGCATCACTGATGACTCACACTTGACACTCTATCTCCAATAAAAAAATATAAAAACTCATTGTTCATATGTATATACTTATAGTGACTTAATTTTTTTTTGTTTTCTCCATGTGTATAGAAACTAGTGAATCGCACATCAGACATAACAAGGGGAACAGTACAAAAGTCTGTATGCGTTTTGAGCAAGATGCCTCTTTATGGACACATTCAAGTAAAAATGGCTCTGATAACACACGCCTACTTTGATGAAGGAGATTTCAGTAAAGTATCCTTGCTAGAGGAAACATATGTACACTTGAACTCCTGCATGAGCGGTGAAAGCCAAATGCCACCACAAGTTTTTATTGGTAATTATTTTTGTGCCTTGTCAAAATAAAAAAGAAATATAAATACACAATTAATCTGTTACAGGCTTATCAGCTAGAGAATTTATATTACAATTCCGTCACAAAGCTTTGCTGTTGTTCAAACTCTTGCTTCTTGAAAGGAAAGTAGTTTTTTATCAATCACCTGTGCAGCCTTTGTGTTCGGCCATACTCACATTGCTATCGTTGTTTCCTGGCATGATCGAAACTGGATTACAACAGGCTGCTTGCATTAGGTACCATAAATGAATCATTATTCATATTTATTTTTTTTTATTTCGATCTCTTGTTACTTTACCCTTTGTCGTGACATTCAATTTTATTACATCCAAATCGATGCTTCAGGCCGTCAAGACCAATGTCTCCTATACCAAATTTCGAAGAAGACGGGTTCATGCACAATTTTGACTTCAATTCACGTCAAGTAAATACATCAGAATTAAATATACAAAATATAGTCTTAGATGCGACACCGAATAACAAGAAACCTAATGGAAATCCGTACTGTCTGAACGACAATAAAGCAGTCGAAACGATGGAAGGCAAGAGTATTAATTTTGAGCTGTCGACTGACGAGTGTTCCGAAGTTTTCTCAGGTAATGAACAAAAAGGTTCGAACGAAACGGTGCACCGAGTACATAGTGTAACCGCGATAAACAATGCGGGCAGTGCCGATGCCGATAACAATTTGCCAAGAGACATGAGCAGTGACGCGCTTACCGAAGCTCGTGTTACCAGTAGCTTGACTCAAATCGCGAATATAGATCCAGAGCTCTGCGGTATGCCTCTTAGTCTTTTTACAAAGGTACAGGATGAATATTTAATTACAGACTCGAGTTTCCTTCTCGTCCACAAAAACATTAATAATCATGAGATTTTTTTTTTTCTTTTTTGTTGCAGGGCTATCTGTGCCTGCCATATCTGTCACTGCCATACCTAGATTTGTTAAGCGACGTTAACGTTAGAGGCTACGTTGTAGGAGCGACTAATGTTCTGTTCAAACAAAAGAAACAATTAATCGACGTCTTGGTCGAGGTGGAAAGTGCGCGAATAGAAGCAAACGATCCAGAACTTCGTCGTCTGCTACACCTGACGACTGAGGATCTAAGGTTCGCCGACTATGTGGTTCGTCATGTGTCTGAACCGAAGAAAGACAACTTTTTCGACGGCGTTGGGTGGGAAGGTGGCGACGAGTGGATCCGCACGCAGTTCCGCGTCTATCTGCTCTGCTTGTTGAGGACATCGCTACAACAGGACGCTCGTCAAACTGACCACTACAACTCAGCTTTTATGAGCGCGTGGCAAGCTACTAACAATTACAAGATGTGGGCTAATTTGAATAACGCCGAGATCAACTGTGTCGAGCCTGGACACCCATTTGCTGGTCAGCTTTCTGTACAGGATATGAAACTGCGACTATCTCAGTAAGTTTACTTTCTTATATTGCTACCTTTTTTCCATACAATGGTTAGATATGTTACTGTTATTATTATTATTATTATTATTATTATTATTATTATTATTATTATTATTATTATGTTCAGTACAATGCAAAATACTGAAGGTGGAAGAAAATTTAATCAGGCCATGGCATCAACGGGACGTGCCGTAGCTACCACAGGAAAAGCAGTTGGTAAGAATCAAAAACTTAATCTATTTGTGCTTTTTAAAAACATTTTTTTTTAATAAGCAAAACGATATAAATGTGCTTCTGTATTTGTTGTATGCATAACTTTAGCGTGTGTCGTGTTTTTTTTGTTCGTGAATAAAATGCTATTAGTCTCGCGACTACGAAATTTTGTTCACAACAGGAGGAGCGCTATCGCAGGCGAAAGGCGCCTTCTCAAACTGGTGGAGCACACTAACGACGGTTCAACCCATGGATCCAAGCATGGGTGATCCGACGAAATCGTGTGACAGTCAACCGATGCAGATGGTAACGGACATTTTGCAACAACAGCAAAATGTTCACGCGAACGCGGATAAAACACAGAGTGTTGACCGGCCGTGAGATCAGATAGGTGTACTCGAATTTAAGTAGTAATTTAAGTGTCTAATACGCCAAGTGATAACTTTTAACGAGCGATTACGTTGTAGAAAAAAATGAAGTTTTCCAATTTCCTTTTTTCCGTTGTAAAATAATTCTACGAAAATAATTGAACATCATTTGCCGCTTTCATGAAAAATCGTGTAAACATACATATCTACAAGTTTTTATGAACTCTCAACATTAGTGATAAAAGTGTGCTTGAACCCAATCTATAACAAAAACCCATCAAAGAATGATTTTTTTTTTTGTTCAATTTTTACTTTCTGTAATATACATATATACATTTTTTTTTTTTTTACTCTTTTTCATAAACTTTTCGTAAACTAACTTTTCATCTTAAAATCGTGAATATTAGTTATTTTGTACTTACGTAAATGTTAGGATGAAATGGATAAGAAGAAAAAAACTAACTAGAGCATTGTAGTCACGCGAAATACTTCACTCAATTTTAATAGACTACGGGTTTGGACATTGAAACAACGTATGTTTAGTTTTGAAGACCCTCATTTTATAGCATGCACTACTTTTTGATAAAAGAGCATAGTAACACGTGTTTTGTACATACAGGTTCAAGTAGTGTTTTAGAAACGGATCCAAATAATGATAAAAACTATGTCTTCAGAAAAAGTTTTATCCATGAGAAGAAATATGTATTTTACATGCAGTTTGTATAACGTAAAAACATGTACATACAGTTGTATAAATCATAAGTCTATACTCACGCGGACAATATCAAATAAGATATGACAGCTATTCACGTACATGGTAAATGTTGAACTCTAAAAAGATTGATTTGCTTTCTTATCCATGGTCTAAACATTCATTTTTTAAGAAAAATTGAATTAAGATGAGTAATAAATTTTATTTCGTGCTGTATTGTACTAATGTGCATTTGCAATCGATTATTGATACAGACGAAATCGAATTTTTATATCGACTTACAGTGAGATCTACAAATATTATGACTTATAGGACATGATATTTTTTTTAATTGTAAAAATTACAATGAATCATTCCTTGTAACTAATAAGTATTAATGCTGACCAATCATGACACAAATCCAAGATCTATCGTTTTTTTTTTTTTTTTTTAGTTACTTAATTACGTTAGCTCATTCTGCGTAATAATATCACGAAGCATACGATGGAATGAGAGAAAGGAGTATTATTTACAATAGGCGCGAGAATCAGGGTAGGGTAGAATGTACAGTAATTTATGTAGAAAATAAATAAAAGAAACAAAATTATTAACTAAAAATATAAAAATGTGTGTGATGCTGTAAAAGATTTGTATAATATAAACACCAGTGAAATGTACAGTCGTGCATTAAAAAAAAACTTCTCTGTAGTTTTTTCACGAAAATGAGAGGTTTGTAATTTTTTTTCAAGTTACACGTTAAGAAACATAAAAGTGCACATTGATTTGATCTAAGGGAAAATAATTTGTTATGTGATACTTGGCTTTACTTAAGTGTTTATTTTTTTTTTTCTTATCAAATACGGTGTGTACATGTTGTAAGATTACGTTTCCTTTATTCTTAACTTTTTTGAATACTTTATCACGGAAAATATTTTATTTTAAATGAGTTTCAATCATTTTTTTATATAAATATTGAAATTTAAAAATGAGTGAGAGGTAGTCCATGTTTGCATCATACTCGGTGAGAACAAAAACAAAACGTTGTTTAACCATTATCAGACGTTACCTTTTGCAGATTTACCCGAATCATTGTTGAATTGAAATGAAAGACTCCGAAATCGTTCAAACATAAGTATTGTTGATACTGTGCATATAAATCGTCTATAAAGAAAGATCCTCTGTTCTCAAAACTTTAGGGAGGAACTTTGCCTAATATCTATTTCGTAAAAAATGACTTTTTTTATATGTACTGTTGCTTTTCGAACAAATCGCGTTCACATATTGGAAAAACAAACAAAATAATGAAAACGAACGATCGTTTTTAATCGCACATAATATTATGATGATATAAAAAAAAAGTTATATACATCGTGCGCCCATTATACTGTCCTCTGTATAACCGCTAAGTTCCAATCAGTACAAAAATAAGATCATTTTCTTACGTAATATTCGTCGTTGGTAATAAATTTTAATGTTGTATCAATGGAATTATTAGTGTAAAAAATTTTAGAAATGCAATGTCGTAAAATTTAACGAAATTTGATAAAAATGTTATTTAGTAATTAGTTGGGGGACATTATCTAAAATATTAACTATGTATACAATATGATTGTGAGATTGCGGTGTGACAAATGAAATTGTAAGTACGTATATGCCTGACAATTTCTTAAATTGTTTAAAAAAATAAACTTGATTGATAAAATCAAAAGGAAAAAATCGTTGAATCTTTGAAACATCCTTTTAGTTTTGTAGAGAATTTTTCTATTGAATTACACGTCAATCGTAAAATCATTATTGAAGAAATAGATATCGTGATCCTCATACCCTATATGTCTCGTGTTGTGGTAAGTACATACATACACATAAATATTACTGAAGATTTGTTTTATTTTATAAGGAAATACATAATACAGCAATGGATGATGTTAGAGAACAGGTAAAAGTCAGAATTTAAGAGATCGGGTGCATGACATCATTCCTTCCAGATTGAAGGTCATCCGGCATTTGCATATTTGAATAAGAAGCATTGATTGTAACATTGACGGGCTTCGCGAGTTGTACGTATTTTTGTTACGTTTCATAAAAAATGCATTCAATGTACAAAAAATAATTATTTTAGGAGTGACTTAACGTGTCTTACTTACATTACCTTTTTTTTTATTACCTATCATAAATAATAATAATAATAATAATGAAAAAACTTGCTAAAATATATTAAAACCACTTTAGTTTTTCTCATGCATACAGTTAAAATAGTTTTTCGAAAAGTAGCAAGTTAAATCTAAAAGATATGAAATAACACGAAGCTCCGGAAATTTCATTGCACCCATCAGCGTATGGTTTTTCGTGTAATTATCCATAAATGTAAATACGTATGTTGTAATTGTTCACGCTTTTCCGTTTGTTCCAAAGTTTGTTTATTTGATATACGATATACTGCAAGTCCTTATTTCTCTCTCTTCTCACGTTCTCACTCTTTTGTCTTCTCCCTATAATGATGAAAAAGGAAATAAGAAAAAAGGAACATAAAAAACTTGGTCGGTAATACAGTACACTTAGAAGTTTAAGTTAGTTTATTGGCTTTGTATTTTTTTACATATGCCAGGTATACTTAGAACTTATAGAAACTTACGGAAGCTCGGTCACGACATCTACCTATAGATACACAAAAACGCAGAAGCGCTTAGCGCTCACAAAAACAAGTATGATTGAGTGCACGAAAGCGCGCACACAACAAGTTGGAAAGCAGACAGCTTATAATTAGGTTGAGTGCTCCAAGGTGGATAATTGAACAAACCTATTGTTACATCGTTACTTGGGAAAGAGATTTGTTATATACATATATATGTAAACTTTATACATTTATTTACTTTGGATTTTATCATTCTGGTAAAGAGATCACGGTGTAACATACCTGAAGTTATGTGTAGTAATTATCGTAATCACTAAGTAGTGCCATATGGTCGATTTTATTAAACCAGACAAGTAGAATCTCTATACTTTTGAAGGTCGATTTTCAGGTAAAAGATAAATTGTACACTTGCCGCAAATAGCACAGACAGAGTCAACTTTATATTTCGTATTTATAAAATTAGTTGCGGTTGGTTTATAATTGATTACATGGCTCTATTGAAAGTAGTCATAATTATTTGGATCAGCGCCATCTAGCGGTCGTCATTTTTTCACGAAAAGTGGCTCCTAAAATTCTAAATCAGAGCTTTAGGACCTAGAGCAATTTGATCAATTATAAACCAGCCGCAACTAATCTTATAGATAGAAGATAAAAAGTTGACATATTTTGTGCTTTTTGCGGCAAGTTTAAAATTGGTTTTTTACTCGAAAATCTACCTTCAAAAGTATAAATATGTAGGAGGTCGATTTTTGGGCTTCCGTAGAAACTAGATAATTTTCCAGCTGTCTTGTGCTGTCCTCGCGCGCGCCCTAGCCACTAAGTAGCATTTTTTATTCGTAATGAATTCGGAAGTGGATCACATTATTATTTAATCGGTGTGCATCGGTAATATTATGAAAATTCTTGTGTCATGTAATAACATGCGTGTAAAATGTATTTCGTCTTGCCACCGACAATGAATTTCGATAATTTGCTATCTCTCTGACTGAAATAATAAAGGAACTACTAAGGGTAGGTAAATGCATACGTTTTTCTGTGTGAGTGTAGGTACATGCACATTGTATATGGATGTGCTGTATAGTAATATACATAAGACACATAAAGTGACGAGACGAGGTGACGACGACTTCCGTTTCCGTTTTTCCGACATATACAGCTTGTAACTTTCAAGCTTAAGCATGTAAATATACATATGTAGGTACCCCTACATTATATACTTTCAGTTACGTTACAAGCTACCGCATCTGCTATTTACATAAATATTAGTAACACTCGCTCTAATCTGCCTTTCATTCACAATTCCCCCCTGCTTACCCCCTGGACCGCAAACCTCATCATTGGAGTCCTCACAATCTTCACCGCCCGAATGCCTACACTTCATTATCGATAGGTACATCTTCGCGAAGTATAAAAAGTGTCTCTCTCTTCAAGATATATTTTGGTAAGGCGTTTCATTAAAGTCAAGTGTCAAAGGTCACGGTCTCAAAGTCCTCGAGGGATCAATGAAAAACCGTCGAAATTCGAACGGTCTTATAAGTAAGTATAGGTATTTTTTTCTTTAGTAAAGAAATTAGAAAATGCGAGAGAAAGAGAGGGTGCAGACGTGTGTCGCGGATTACTTAGTCGACCGCTCGAGACGGCACGCTTAAGAAAAAAAAAAATTTAGTTTTCGAACCGTGCCCCGTTTCAAATGAATAACTATTAATCTTATCGCTCTTGGACAATTTTCTATTGAAGAGAGAACATTTTAGTAAGTAGCTGTACGCCGACTTTAAACTATCTTCCTCCATCATCTTAATCGGGTTCGTTCAATTGAACGTTTCACATCGACTCTGCCTGTGTGCGTGTGTGTCGTCTAGTCTAGTCAAGTCAAGTCAAACTGTCGCCTAACCTCAAAATTCAGAGCGTCGCCGTTTAATTTTTTTTTCTCTCACTTCGCGAGACCAAGTGTTAGTATAGGTGTATAGTTGTGCAGCACTTCAGTTGTAACGAAAAGGTCGAGTGGTTGAAAGCTAGGGAGCAACCTAGGGAAGAGAGAGCCCTGGAGACGAGAGATATTGTGCATTTCGGAAGAGGAGGTCGGTACAAGGGACTCTACTGCTGCGCCTGTGTTTTTCCTGCACACACACAACAGGTACTTACCCTCACCGTCGTTTCGTTAACTCTCGTACGCTCGACCGTTCGAGTTGTACACACACACGTAGCCATGATTATTGCCAGGCCGAACGAAGTGTGCCGAGTTTTCGACAACTTCGTTTTAACTTGATTCCGCTGTACTTTTGCGTCAACTTTTTTCCCCCTGTCTTTTCTTTTCTTTTTTCCTTCTTACCGCCCTTTCTTTTGGTAGTTGTCCCTTAAAAAAACTTGAAATTTTCGTGCGATGACTGCCTAAAGGCCGCTCAGTGGGTTTCCATTCATATTTAAATGACCGTGATTACGATTGAGAGACAGCCATTGTAAGTGCATACGTCAAGATTCGACTTTTTGTCACAGAGATTTTAATCAGGATTTCGTGTCTTCTTCTCTGATTTCAGTTTGAATCTGAGTGAATCTTGACTACGGGGCGAGAACCTACAGTAAAATTGATACTGCTGCCCAAAATTAGATACTTGGATACCTGGAGTGCGATTTGCTGTCCGTTGGAAGATGATGGACACATCTGGTCTACTGGTCGTTAGTGCCTGTCGACCAAGAGACTTTGCCACGGGGAATCGTGTTTTGTGATTTATTGAGAACAAACTCAAACATTTTGTGTTGTTGAATCAAGTGCCAAGAGTGCAGATGGGCAAACAGGGATGACTGACAATTGTTGGAATTCAGGTGGTGGTGAGTTAATAGAGTTTTTTTCCTTATGTTAATTGTGCATACTAGATAAATTGTTGCAACTGGCAGAGAAAATTAAAGCTTCTGGTACTCTGTTGAGTTTTAAAAATTTTTTTTGGTGTAGACAAGTGTGTACTTGTTTCTTTGTAAATTAGTATAAAACGATATAAGATCGCAAGTGATCTGGAAAAAAATATCTAGTCCAGTTTCTGAAGTCATCATTTTGATAATCACACTTTAATAGCACATACAGTGTACATGGACGATTATGAAACAAATGAGACATATATTTGATAATTAATTTAAAATATTTTCACTTGATAATGTTTTTTTTTTTTTTTTTTAATAATCTAGAAGCTTTGAATTTTTTTTCTGTAGACATTTTTAATTGAAAGTTAAATGTTGAACGATTGTTTTACAGTTTGAGTAAATGGGCAATAAATAGAAAATAACAAGCTTATCAAGACAGTCAATTGTTAGAAGTAATGTTTTTTAATGCATTTATTTAAAAATATTAATAGATTCACGTCATCGACTATTGATAAATAACATTCAACGCAAGTGCAACAGTCATCTTGAAATTTTTCAGACCGTTTAAAATATTTACAGACATGAATCGTGTATCTGCGAAAAACATCCTATTAGTCATTACCGCAGTATCACGAGGGGAAAAGAAAAAAAAAAAAAAAAAAAAAAAATTGTACAAAAATTGCCACGATCCGGCTTATCCATCGCAAAATCATCAGCACCTATATCTCTCGAGATCTCTCACCGGGGGAAAGGATAAAAAAAGAAAGGGGTCTCTCCTCGTCGAGAGTCCATCCACCGCGTGTACGTACACTCAAGAAAAGAGAGTCCCGTGTGTATATAACGTACACACGAAAATTCTCTGAGGTCGCATTATTTCCGATCTATTTATAAAAGTCCACGATTCTATTCGATGCTCATGTATATACCATTACGCTCTCTTCCTCCCTTCTGTTCTTCGACGCCTCTACATAATGATACTTGCGAGGGAAAAAAAAGAACGAAATGCGCTCGCACGGATATATTGCCCTTGGATGCGTAATACCCACGAAGCTGGTCAATTGTTGAAGTTTGAAAATGTGCATCAGCAGCAGGCAACGCCTAATGTATGCCTACACACATATATATGTATACGTGTGCAGTGCGTTGTGCCTCTCCTGCTGCTGCTGCTGCTGTTGGCGTTCAAGGTAAAAGCCATCTTGCTCTCGGCGGTCTTACTTACCTATATACAGAACATGCACGATATATCGCTCCTCCTCCACCTCCTCGTCTCTCTCTTTTTTTCTGTCGTTTGTACATGTTATATGTGTATATGTGTGCAATACACGTACACATACTTGTCATTTCTACGACTGCTCACAATGATAGTACTTATACCAAATAACAGTAGGCTGGGAAATGTACATCATTCGATTATCTCTTTCTCAGTTGAGTTTGGAATTCAATTTTATATCCAAAGTTTGCCCGGCAATGATATTATTTTTGAATTTGAAAAAAAAAAAAAAAAAAAAAAAAAAGTGTACCTCGCAACAACGTGCCGTGCGTTTACGCTTTACTGCTCGTTTAGGCGATGCATCAGGTATATACGTGTCGGAAAAACACAGTAAAGCTTGTTCGTTGCATCTCTGTACACACGGAGCAAAGTGCGGGCGAGCGAAAGCCAGTCAAGTTCCGTTTCCTCCATTTTCTTTTTCTTACACGTATCATACACGTACCGGCCGGCCAACATAATATTATACACGTATCTCAGTCGAGTAAAAACGCCCTCGAACTTCAATCTGACTATTAGATAACGCATACCTACTCTTCACACGCGACTCCATTAGCCATTTGGCACAGAATTGGGGCATAATAATCATCCCTTGGTCGATCTGGTCTCGCACACGGTCTCGTTAAAGTCACACAAAGATGACGAGCGACAAAACCTATATACTCGCGCGAGAACAATTGTCACACTCGGGCCGAAGGAAGGTGAGAAAAATGGAGAATCTTCCAGGAAAATCCCTATTTTATACAGCCAAGCTTCTTCACTGGCCCTGAGACGGGGACGGCCGAATTTTTCGTTGGCTCGCACCAGGTGCTCGACAAACCGACGAAGGGAGAGGAAGAGAATAAAGAAACACGAATACATAAATATATACACACGGATGCCTGTAACCGTACGAGTAGGGTTGAATGTTACATTATAATATATATACGTGCGCTTGCACCAACAGCAGCAATCAGAGGGGACGGTGATGCATTTTGAGCTTCGCGTGATGCCGTGTCTTTGAAACTCGTGTGCTGCCCCTTCTTCTTCTTCTTATGCTCTGATCGATCACGGACGTGTACATGTTGTATTATATTTATTGTACAATCATCGTTAGTACTGCCGCAGTGGCGTGAAAGTTTTCTTTTGGGGCAATAACTGGGCCACCATCCAATGTTTTCGGTGATGAAGAAAAAAAGGCTCTTGTCGAGGGTTCATTGATTTTTGTTTAACGGCAGTGAGAGACGGCGTTCGGGGATTAAATCGCAACATGTCCACTGTAAAAAAACTGAAATCGCGGCACATATTGTACGGTACGTGCGTCAAAGGGGGGGGGGAGGGTGGCGGCCTACTTTTACCGGGTTCCCTGTCCGCGAATATCGTCCTCCCCCTTCGGGGACTCTATAGGGAGCGTGTGGTGTGCAAATAGGTACCTGCACGTACATTTTGACGGAGAGGTAAATCGATCGCGGTCTTCTGCTCTCTGTGTCTGTATAACGTGACTGTGTCGTCCGCGGAGATGTCGGGCGTATGTGGGGCTGATGGCTTTCTAGGTAAGCTGCTTACCGTTTGAGAATCTCGTTGTTATTTTGTCATCGGCGGAGGAAATATTTTTGGTCACCTAGCGTGGCGTTTTTTTTCGAAAACTTTTACTTTGGTACCCTCTTCTCTCGTGAG
This sequence comes from Copidosoma floridanum, assembly GCF_036245765.1. NCBI lineage: Eukaryota > Metazoa > Arthropoda > Insecta > Hymenoptera > Encyrtidae > Copidosoma > Copidosoma floridanum. The sequence continues at coordinate 1,644,703 of NW_028321889.1, read as the reverse complement.
TCCCCCGTGTGGGTGTAATTATACTGCAGCACTACGCGTGATTTCATACCTTTACCAACCACCTTTTGGAGGGTTTAACCCCGTAAATTTTCAACAATTTTTTTTTTCTTCGTTTGTTTCTTTTATTAAAAAATCAAACTCAAAGCTAACACTTGGCATAAAGATCCTTCGGTCCACCTTTTTGGTGCTATTAATTATCATACCGAGGTATATTTATAATATGTACGGATTCGATTTCTGGAGTAGTTCCAAAAGGCGTCCGTTTCGCATATTTGTTGCTTTCCGCTCGATAAACGCGATATTTTTACGCGATGGCTTGTCTCCTTCTCTCTCGTTGCTTGCACGTTGGCTCGACAACTTGTCTCAAAGCAACGGGTGAAAGCACAAAAAGTACCCATGTGGTCGCAGTTTTATAGAGAACAGTGGTTGGTTTTCGATTTAAACGGTTATTGTTAACCGAAACAACGTTGATAACTTGAATTGGAGAAAGATAAAAAAAAAAAAAAAAAAAAACGAATAATTAATTGGTAGCTTTGATGAACAATAATAAAAAAAGGAAATTTACGTACGTGAAAAATTTCAAGTATTTGTAAAATTTTTGTAAAATCTAAAAAAAATAAAATAAAATAAAACGTCGAGATTCAAAGGTAAAATAGAGAGAGAGAGAAAACAATAAAAGTTAGGTGGGTAGGTAAGTAAGTGCTCGTGGCGCGAATCTTGTAGACACGAAAAACATGAAAATGCCTCGGCTGTTTCAGCATCGGTCGATTACACAGTGGCGCTTTGCTTTGCATCAGCAGCGCAGCAGTAGAGCGCCCAAGTGAATTATCGAGCGAGAGAGAGAAGGAGCAAATGACGGGCTCGAGGTGGCGAAGGAAGGGAACAAGGCGCGAGGGGGGGTTTAGGAGAGGATCACATATATGTATATACGTATGTGGACAAGTGCAACAGCAGCAGCAGCTTTTCAAGCGGTGCTTTTGTTTGGCTGTTGCAGGCGCTGGCGTCAAGATGGAGCAGTTTCAGGCCACCCTGGACCCCAGGAAGCAGGAGTTGCTGGAAGCCCGCTTTCTCGGCGCAAGGGTAAGTCCTTCAATTTTTTTTTTTTTTTTCTCTTCCCCCCAAACATCATTACTTTTTTCAAGACTTTTTCTCCCCAAGAAATTTGAAAACTCGTTCATACAACCGAAGGCGTTGAAAGTCTTTAGCGCGTCAAAAGTGATAACATTCACCGTAGGGGTCGCTGTTCGAAGCAGCGTCGCTTCCGCGGCTCTTCCGCCAAAATGACAGGATAGAAAGCTAAGGAAGTTGTCACCTTAACGACTGCACTGCATGCACACCCGAGCGAAACCAAAAGTCCCAGAGTTGAGAGTGTAAAATGAAAAAAAAAAAAAAAGAAAAGGAAAATTTTAATTGCAAAATTAAAGTGTACCTACGTATACTTGTGCAGGCGAAGAATAGATATAAAAAAAAGCCCATTATCGAGTATACAGGTACGTGCGATTGCAACAGCTCAGGTGGCACGTGACCAACGTAAATCATTTTTTTTTTTTTTTTTCCCCGCAAGGCAAAGTCTTGCATAAGTAGTTATTATAACAACTCGTCCCAATTTGGTTCTAGTATTCATATTTCGGTTCTTTCTTGTAATGTCGGATAATCGACCCCTGAAAGATGAACAAGTTGTAATGTTAATCAGAAACGCAAATCCGGTGAAAATTTAATTGAATTTTTCAAAGTGATCCCTATTGGCGGTCGTGATACGGGAAACACTGCTGCGTCTCTCGAAGCGCTCAAGTGTCCGGCTAAAATATAGCCAACTCGACGCGATGTATCGATTTGCCGTGCAAGTATAAAACGCGGGTATATCCCTGCGTATTACCAACAAGACAGAAAACTCGGAAGGTAACCATGAAGAGAGGGAAAAAGAAAAGAAAAAAAAAAAAAAAAAAAAAAGGAGGGAGAGATTCGCGCGGCGCGGGTGTACCTTGTATTATGTATATATATATATGTACGCGCAATAGCCACACTCGCGGCCTTGGCGGAGGCTGCTCGCTCTCTCGGCGGTCGCGGGGAGGAAAGACGAAGAAAGTCAGCTTCCCTTTCGGGATCTGCTTAGCGCCTGATGGCGAGAGGAGAAGCCTCGACGGATGATAAAACTATATATGTACAGGTGGCGCGGTGATTTTGCTTCTTTTTTTCAAGGGTGCGTGCACGGGTATACCCACACGTACAACATAATATTTGACGGAAGAGAGAAACTGGTGTCATGTGATTTGCAGTTGACCGATAATGAAGGCAAGATTCTCTCATTCGTCGCATTCGGTGATTAGAGAATAGGTAGGTACTCTATACTTGGAAAGAAATAGAAGAAAAAAAAGATCGCGTCATCAGGGATGTACCGATCGTTCCATAATGAGTGCGGAACAAGCCACACGATAGCCTAATGTTTGGCGATGAAAAAAAAACTGCGTCTAAGTTCAATGCAAAGACAAACGTGAACAAATTAACATTTGCTATTGCTTGAACACTCATGAATACTAAAACAGTAAGTTAAGTCATTCAGTCAGTCGCAGTATGCTGATTTGTATGGCTTCTTTTTTTTGTACATTTGTTGAAATTGGGATTCCCCGTAATGAATGCACTACCCTTCAATGTCGATGGTAAACGATTGTTTCAATAGTCGTGATAGAAATAACAGCAAACACATCTTAGGCTGTACCGAGAGATTGTATCCGTGTTCGGTTCAAGCTGTATGTTAATCATGGAACGAACGTATAATAAGTACTGACGGTACTTATAATTAATTAACGATGTGTAGTGGTACAAGAAAAAGTTAACCGTCGAAACGGACACCCAACGAAGGTGCGCGCGCGCTGACGCAGGGGATAAGGAGAGAACTTTGCAGGTCCGTCTTTTCTCTCTCTCTCTCTCTCTCTCTCTCTCTCTCTCCTTGATCCTCGTTGTCAGCGCGAGCCAGAGAGAGAAACTCGAGTGTGTGCGCACCGTGGGCAATCGAAGCGTTCCGGACCCTCGCAATTCTCTGCGCTGCTCCTCCACACGCGCGCGCCAACTCCCCGTGTATCGCGAATGTACGTATGTATATGTATGGGCATCGCGGGGTGATAACCACCTCCTTCTGCCGTCCGTCGTCGCCATTTTCCGTTCGGTTCAGGTGAAACCGAGCTGTACACTCACAACGGGCGCCTATGCCATTTCTTCGTCTTCTTTCCTCTTTCATAACGATTTTTTTTGTTTTTTTTTTGTTTTTTTTTCACTCCACCACTTTGCCGATAACGCGACAGTATCGAATCAACCTGAAGATAAAACTACTTTTTGAAGAAATCACGCCCGTTGCTAAAATATTGTGGTTTTTTTTTCTTCTAATGAACAAATCGAGATGAATACAGACATCAAAAGTTCGCTCGGTACAATATTACAGCAAGTACCTATACTACGTTATGATGCTAGAGTGTGTTGTTGTTAGTGCACACTCGCAAAACGTTATTATTACATTAAAACGTATAATTTCGCGTTAAACGGTCCGTATTTGCGCATATCCGTGTACTAGTGTTATTATAATAATTATATACTCACTACAAGTTATCGCGCGGGTCAACTCGACAGCGCGGATATTATAAAATAAAGTATGTACAAGGCTCTGACCCGCGCGCGCATTGAGGAACAAAAGGAGCACGGGGCCAATTTGCATGGTGGAGGCCAAGTTTGCCAGAAGTTAAAATGAAAGGTGGGGAAAAAAAAAGAAGAGTAGGTATATAGGAATAAGGTACAATATTGTACGCTGCACACATGTATGTATACTTACTTACGCATTTATGGCCCGCAAGAGAGGAAGATGTGTGTACTTGTATATAGAAAAACCCACAACCTCTGCCAGCATGATACAAGGGCCTTTGCACGCGCTAGCTCTGACGGTTGTTTTAGCGTCGCCTGATGATTGCCAACATCAGACGGGCGCGCGAGGAGCAAGGACCCTCTGTGATATATACATACACATATGTATGTAGCCGGTACTATATGTAGCGTTCTTTCCACCCGCGATACGTGTATGCATGTGTACCTCATATACCGAGTTCGAGACGGAGCTCTGCATAAACACATTCCTGGGCTGCTTCTCCTTCTTCTCCGATGGTCTTGTCTTCTGTATATACCTGTATGCAATAGTTTGAAAGAGCGCCACCACTGGTGATAGTTGGAATCACTGGACCGGAGATGATGCGTGGAAGTAAGTAACAATTTCTCATTAATAATTTAATCTCACAAATTTATCGAGTTATAAGACGTTTATACAAGTAAATTTTCCATTGTCTGTGATAACCGAATCTATTTTTCTGAAAACAAATATAATTAAAAACACATAAACTCAAAGCGTATGGACAAAAAACAATGAATTAGATAATGGAAACTTCATTATTACTTATATTATCGTCTTCTAACTCGATAGATTTGTAAGATTGAATCATTATAAAGACATATTCATTTACTTCCATGCATTATCTTCGGTCCAGTGACTCCAACTATCGCCATGTGGTAGCGCTCTTTCAAATTGTTGCACGGTCCCAATAGTGTTGACTTTTTTTTTTTTTTTTCAACAAGTGGCTCTATATTTATATTGGGGTTTTTTCCCTTTTGGAATTGGCGCCAGCGCCACTGTTAGGGTGCCTGTACATGGGCGTCTTAATGTCTTAAGACTGTAAGCTACACCTATGGCGGGTGATTCATTCAAACTGATGTTAACTGAATACCGATATAATTTGTTTTAAACGAGGAAATAGACACTTTATTCATCATAAAACTATGTAACCTGATTACATTATAACGTTAGAACGTTTTTTAAGGCATCAATTAAAAAGTTTCTACAATTCATGTTAATACAATAATTTTGTCAACATAACCTCTCTTTTTAACGACTTAGCGTTAACAAAATTTTTTTTAGTTTTGGTGGTCTAAATATCTTTCCAATATTATAATGCAATCACGTAACATAGTTTGGTTATGAACAGGATGCCTATTATCTTGTTTAAAACAAATTATATCAATATTCAGTTAGTGTCAGTTTTAATTGAATCACCCGCCATAGGTTTGGCTTATTCACTCCGAGCCGATGCAGAGGTTGCGCCCCCTCTAGCCAAAATCAGGCAAAATTTCTTGCATGTAAACAAACGGTTTAGAACATACATACATGCGTACAGCTGCTTGTGATTGGCACTTGGCAGGCTAGAGAGAGAACGACGATCCTCTCCTGCTGTCTTATTCAGCCAATCACAAGCAGCTATACGCATGTATATATGTTCTAAACCGTTTGTTTACATGCAAGAAATTTTGCCTGATTTAGGCTAGAGGGGGCGCAACCTCTGTATCGGCTCGGAGCGAATAGTCTTAAGACATTAAGACGCCCATGTACAGGCACCCTTACTTCTCTCTAAGATCCTCAGAGTTAGAGAAACAACAAGAGAGAGAGAGGGGATTGTGCAGTGCCACCAATACTGTGACAAAAATCCGAGGCTCTGTTATTATAGGTTATTGCCATCATGCCATCAGTCCCAGCATAGAGTGTGTACGAGATTTATAGTTTTCCTCTCGGTTTTCCTTTCGTCGTCGGCTCCATTATTCATTGCGGTTAGAGTCAATTTGAGCTTTAGGTATTATTATTATTATTATTATTATTATTATTATTATTATTATTATTATTATTATTATTACTATCCATCGGAAGAAACGTTTTACGCCCCGATGATGCTTGTAATGGATTGTAAAAGCTGCGGTGCCATTTTATTATTACAGAGGATGATTGTAGCTCCGTTGAACGCAAAAATCACTGGTGAAGAGACACAAATGAAAAATGGTGTGCAGGAGTAACTTACAAAAGAAATTTGATGATGTGGTACTTGTTTGATAACTGGTCAAGCCCACCCACCCTTCTACTCTCCTCCTCAATAATAAAAAATACAGTGCGGTGAAATAAAACGATCCCTCTAAGGAATAGATTGGTTTTGAATGTGAGCTAAATTTTTTTTTTTTTTTTCTTATGTGAGGAAAAAATCATAGTTTCTTCACTATAATTCTCACAACAACAAGAGTTATGATATTTTTTATTGTCGATTTAATTATAATTATTTTCACTTGTCGCGTAAATTTCGTAACCACGCGCAACGCTAGCGAATCGAGAGGAATCGTTTTGCGCTATATTTCCTGTATCAACACAATCGGTGGTATTTATATGCATATCTACGTACGGAAATATCCTACAGATGTGTGAAAATACGTAGTCCCTGAATAGCTCGAGGGATAATTCGATTGTAAATAACAACCAGCTATACCACTCAGATGAGTTTAATTGAATTATTCAACGGTTCTTATTATAGACTACTGATACTGTCGTTGTAACAGTTTCAGTATTATTATTTTTAGCAAACGACACTCGTAATGCGTATCAATCCGAGTATCAAAACAACGTACACATCACTTGTTTAATGTTCATTATTTTACGTATCACGCGCCCGTAAAGTACAACTCTGTTATGACTTCAGGAAAAAAAAAAAAAAAAAAAAAAAAAGAGTGCATGGCTTTATTGCCAATTATATATTACGTGATCGTGACCAATACGGGGTACAATAATGATTGCACGAAGCACACACCTGTACATGTCTGTCATGCTTGTGAAAATTTAAAGATAAGGATATCGAAATTTAGATTATTCGAATAAGTATACCGATTTGCTGGAACGTTTCCGTATGATAGTTTATGACCCCCCCCCTTGAGATATCGGCGAATGAAATGAGGAAAATTTCAATATTTGCTTTTACGTTTGCACCATAACTTGAGATATTGCTTGGGCCTTGATAAATGGCTTTTGATGAATACAGAGCATTAGTAACATAATATGGACAAAAGAACTATTACAATAACTTTTACAAATAACGAATAATAATAATTGGTTCCCATGCATCAAATAAGTAGCTTTTTTCTTTTCCTTTTTTTTACCAAACGTGTCCTAACTAAAAACCCTTTCAAATCAACTGTAAATTAATTTTTTTTAAATAAATTAACCGTGATAACTTCTGTCATGATTATGGATAAAATGAAGGTTGAATAGTTATGATACAGGTTAAAAAAAAAAAATCTATTTCAAGTTCAACCATTATAGTCATAGCAAAAAGCAAAGCTTTTTTAGCGAAAAAGCATAAATATACTTAAGAAAATCTTCAATGCTTGATGGACACCATAAATAGTCTTCCTCTGTTAATAAACATGGTAAATTTTCCAGTACGATTTTTTCTCAAACTCGAGAAAAGAAAAAAAAAAAAAAAAAAAAAAAAATTTTGCTAATTAAAAACAATTAGCCATTGCTATTGAAATTAAAACCAATGCATCCGATGAAAAAGTACATTCAACCGCACTGCTTGAAAAAGCAAGCGATCGACTGTTTAATATATATACAGTGGGACATCGACCCTACACTATACGTACGCGTATAATCGTATCTACACGGGTGGGTGTATATGTATGTACGGAATACCTCGCGAGTCGAGCGAGCGAGAGGGAAGATGCATCGCCTCTATACCCCTGGAAACGAGCACCGCCGAATACCACACGTATATATATATATTTCTAAGTATACACGTGATGCTGCTACCGCTATTATATCTACCTATACTCTGTAACGCGTTGCAATGTCTTGCAGCTCGACTGGGTCTTCTCCTCTTCCTCCTCATCCCTTGTGTACGCCACACGCGGCCATCTTTTCTGCTGTGCCACCGTAACGTGCCATTACAGAGAGCCTTTTCATCAAATAGCTACTACAATATTGTGCCGCATGCCTACAAGTACGCGTCAGGCTAGCTGGCGAGTGGGCACTTTCTCCCTCTTATAAGTACACCCTCATGACAACGGCACGTTAATTAATTCTTATGTCTCCTCCGCGGAAAAAAAACTCGGAACGATGTGTCTCGATTGATTTTTTTTTTTTTTTTTTTTTTTTTTTTTTTCATCATCCTAAAAATACTCTTACATTATTGTTGAGTTCGTAACTGGGAGTTATTATTATTATTATTATTATTTCCACAGTCTGAGCAGCTTGCAAGCTCTGCACACCCATTCCAGCCTGTTGTGTGTACATCTCATGGGGGCAGGCCCGTGCATCGTCTTGTCCGTCGGGTTTTTACTATTAACCCATAGCGCCCAATTTTCCGGCGAAAGTGAGGAGCTCCAGTAGCGCGTGTGCGAGTATAGGTGAAAGCTCGACTGCGTCTTCCGGTCCAGGGATGGTATAATAATAACATCCATGGCGCTGCAGTCTCGTGCGAGTGGCCCTTTGTTTCCTCGGTTCCCACCATTTTCCCTCATTCCGTGGGCTCAGAGAGTCCACTATATACGTACCATACCCAAGTCGGTAATGCGGCAGCAGTGGCGGCACACACCCCTTCTCTTATATATGTATACCTCGTCCGCGACTTTTTTTCTCTCGGTCGGCCATTAACAACGACTGTCTCGCGCTCTCCCTCTGTAGTGTCTTTCTACCCCCGGTTGACCCTCTCCTTCGACACCCCCGGGTTAATCGATCCGGACGGACGGCGCTAGACCGCCCTGCAGGTTTCTCTCGGCGAATCATACCCCTGAGCTTTTTTGCTTTTTTTTTTTTTTTTTCTACTCACACGCACGACTTGTCGTTGGATTAGTTGTGAAGATAAACCAAGCGAGTAAACACAAAACGAGCCCAACCTCTTTGGTCCGAAATTGCGAGCTGCTGTCTATTTAATCCGCGGCCCCTCTCTGTGTGATGATATTATTATCTCGTGGCTTCGCCCTTTATAGCCCTCGATGTATAGCACCCAGTGACGGAGTAACCGAGCGACCAACCATCGGCTCCTGTCTCCCCCTGACCTCGCCCCTGCATCGCAACGCGCTCCTCGTCCCTATACGTGCACCTCCTATACACGCGGGTGGCGCGCGCCCTCCCTCCCTCCCTATGCTTGCCGAAATTGAGTTTCCATCGCGTACACTGTACTTGTACTATACCTACTCCCGTGAAGCAGGCTCCTCTTCGACGTCGCGACGTCGCAAACGCGTGCTGGGAGCCCCTTAAATGACTGATGATTTAATTTCCATTGGATCGATCGACCTTTGGGCTGGCATTAATTTTTTCCCTCAACCCAAGATACTCTTCCGATCGAGGAGGTACTTGTCGTTGTGTATACATCATCGAACGCGAACTCGGTGTGTATTATAACGTGTATAGTCTGCCGCCATTTTTCTTTCGCCAAGGCATTGCGTTACTTTTCTTCATCGATTATTTCGCTATGACTTTGCATATGCACACACCACCCGTCCACGTATAATATATACACGCGCCCGAGGAGGTTTCTACTCGTTTGTTTTGAACAAAAAATGTTTTTTTTCTAGATTCATCAGTTCAAGATGTTTTTTTTTTTTTTTTCCTACGATGTTGTTTTTACAAGCTACGAAAAAAATATGTATCCCTGTATGTACAACTGGAGATCGGGAACAGAACACCGTGGCTCGGCAAACAATCATTTCGAGCTTGCAAGGTCTTTCCGTATACACCGTGTATCCGATCAAACAAACTTCTTACCCAATTTGACAATTACGTAAAAGCTCGCTCCGAATGCCAAAGCTTGTACAAAAGTTTTTTCAAAAAAAACGATTTATATATTTATAGCGCACACCACCAGATCAGGTCACGAGCCACCGAGTAATGCCATCAGCCTCGACCTATGGACGTACAGCAGAGCACCCAACTTGCTATGTATCGGCCCTCCCTGTCGAGCTTTTCTCACCCTCTCTCGAAACCTTCTCACGTGGCGTTGCGCGCATTATCGATCGAGCTTGCGAAGATAGGCCGGGGTAGACGAGGAAAAAGGGTATAAAGGACGACAGAGAGAGAGAGAGAGAAGAAATTTAGGTATATGCCTGGAACGTGTGCACGGGTTTCGTCGCGCTTGGAAAATGTTCCCTCCCTCTCCTACTACACCCCTTTAGGGTTTTCAATTGCGCCGCTCTGAATCCTTTTTATCTCCCCCTCCCCCTCCCGTTGGAGCTGATTTTTTTCGCAGGGGTAAGCTCTCTCTCTCTCTCTCTCTCTGTAAGCATTAATGTTGTTCATCAGAGTCGACGACGAAGAGACCGAAAAATTCTGGTTCCCAGTCGGTTGACGCCGCCAACATGGCGGATGTCGTTTCTTCGTCGAGCTTTCATCTACAATCATCCTTTGGGCGTTTGATACCAGATGATTTCCGCGCTATCGAGTGCAGCTTACGTATTGAAAGCTTTTTCGTGCCACCGAGTTCATTTTCAGCCCCAATCGACCTCGCAAGCTCGATCCGAGAATCATCGTCACACCAAACGAGAAAAACCCATAGGTAATCTTAACCGTTGAGTAAGTAGGTAGACAGTACCGGTCCCCTCCTTGATATTATCGACCGGAACGACTTGTATATCCCCGGTATCTCTAAGCCGGCGGTGTCGGGTTTGTGTGTGTGGTACCCTTACACCGGCGCTGCGTGTACGAGAGAGAGAGAGAGCTTGCAAGCTCAAAGAGACAGAGGAGAGTATCCATGGCAGCGCATCCTTTTAGCAGCGAGATCCGCTCCTCCTACTGCCACTGAAGCACACGTGCGCCCAAACGTGGGGGGTGACCGAATTGTGGGGCGTGAGCTGGTGCGCTGTCGGTCTGCCCTGATTACATTACACCTACATCTATCTAAAAGCTGCAGCTTTTAGCGACTGATTGGACATTTCGAGGAATCGCGTCGAGCTTTTTTTTCCCTCTTCGTTTTTTACCGTCGATTTTTTCACGCTCTGTGTTTTCCAAAAGAAATTAAGTTTACGCAATAACTATACGTATACATAATATATAAATACACCCGCGCACTATGTGATTGGATTTCCAACGCTTTGTCTTGAATGAACGAGGTGGCGTTATTTCGTCCGTATTGATATTTTGTGTGTAGGGTTTCAAGGCACAATCATTATGTTTTTAAACCCCACCGGCGCGTGCACTCAATTAATAATAATAATGATAATATTTTAAATCAATTAATGATTTAACTTGTTAGAACGACTGACATGTTCTCGACGACGACTATAACAAATAAAAAGCACTCGAGAAGCAGTGTTTTTTTGTTTTTGTTTTTTTCAAGTTTTAGTCATCGTATATTTATATCTACACATGCGCATAGGTGACAATGAAATAGCAAACTATATAGTACTTCTTTATACTACCTACATACGTATAGGTGGTTGTGTGTGTATATATCACTTGATACGTTGTATATAGTGTAGGGCAATCATCAGTCACGTGAAGACGACGACTCGCGTGGATACATCACAATATTTGCTCCGTATATTATTAACTTATTAACGCGAAAACTCAGCTGCCGATAAAAAAAGTAGCGCTATTTTATCGCTCGTATACTTACAGAGAATTTTTGCGGCTCGAAAAGAAAAAAGAAAAAAGAAAAAAAAAAAAAAAAAAAAAAAATCACTCGAGCGACGCTAGTATGTTAATTCTCTCTATCCTCGGCTTGTTATTCCCCCGCGATCGGTGCGTATCTTTTTTTTTTTTTTTTGCCCCTCCTCCTGTTGGCTCGTTCGCAAATAACATATAAGAGTACACTCAGTGTACCAGCGACTGCGGCTACGATTGACAGCGACGACGGCGGAGCTTACACAAAATAATATTATTTGGTAATTTGCCATGACGCAAGCTCTTCTTGGAGATCCAACACCCGCGCGTACACACCATGTATACATATATACCCATCACGTTCGAACGATCACAAACATATTGGTGAAATCGCGCGTGCGCTTGACGATATTATCCGTCACACTCTCGTAGAAACTACAGTGTAATGTATATATATATTATACTCTAAAAAACGTGACGTCACGCTTGACGAGCTTGCGCGATCCATATGTATTCAAGCTCTCAAAACTGTCTATTTTTTTGGCTCCGTTTTCATTTTGTTGCCTGCGTTTCATTTTTTTTTTTTTTTTTTTTTTTTTACCATTGAAAAATCGAGAAAAATCACTGGTGGCACGTACATACGACTTATTTATTTTCTTCAATCGTCTCCACATCACATCGCATGTACAAGGGACACCGTGGTCGGTGCATCCACAACAAAGACCATCGAAGCCAAAACGAATCCAATCTTCGTGTATCACGTACATTATGCAGTACACGCACGTACGTTATAAGGGGTCGCAGTTGGGCGTGGTGTCGTCGAATCCGCCATGATTACCGCGTTACGATACATAGTTGTTGCACTGCTCCCCCCCCCCATCCTCCTGTAAAAACAAGGAAACGAAAAATACGCACACACGCATGGTACGGAAAAACCACGAAATCACCCACATGTGTAGTACATACAGTACCACACGTGTTATTTACTTATACATGTGTGTTGGATAAAATAAAGACAATTTCTAAAGTGCGTATATTATTGTGTGGGTGTTGTCGTCGTACGCACCCTTTCACTTTCAGCGCGTAACGAACTTATTTATACACACACAGCTTGTACTGGCGATCAAAAGTATACATAGTTGCGGCGTGGAGAGAAGAAAAAAAGTTGGAGAACAAATTCTGACGCTCGGCGACAAAACGATATCGTGGTGGAGGTGAGAGTACCTATATGTTTGTACGGAGCCCGCAGGAGAAAGGCTCTCGTTCTCCGTATGTGCGCGTTCCTCCTCCCGTGTGTCCACTACCTATGTATATACATGCTTTTACCTCATCCGGTGGGTATATATATATATATGTAGTTGCACAGCTCGCGAATTCTCTGTACGTAGAGAAGGGGGGGTGGCGGGGGGTAGATAGACGCAAAGTCGGTGAACGACCGAGGAGCGGGTACCTACTTATACCTATACGCTCCGTGAGGCTCCGCCATCACTGCAACCGCGCCTCTCTTGCTAAACGAGCCTGTAACTATGTACGGTAATTTGTTTTTTTTTTCTTCATTGATTTTGACAAACTTTTCAACGCCAAATTTGTATTTGTATATTCATGTAAAACCTAAAACGTATATTCCAATGATTAACCACAATAAACCATCATCGGAGTCGACGCTTGTCGAATAAATTTACCGGCATATCCTATCGTGAGTCAACATCGTCGTCTTGAATGTTTCATGTACACCTTAATATACACATGAGCAGCGCGTCAGCTAACGCGTTTTATTTTATGGCTCGTTATTGCTCTCAACGCGGCTCCCTGTGCTTGCAATTGCCTATTAATTTCAACTGTCGGTGTATAATATTCAATAACGACACGCTCATCAAACGCATGTGCACAACATCCCGGGTCATCTTGCACGCATTGGTATATCTTGTGAATAAAAGTTCAATTAAAATCATACCAATATCCCCCATGAGAATCTTAATACCTGCACAAGTATTTTTCCTCCGAGCTTTCGTCTCTTCTCTTACGCAGGAGGAGTTCCCTCCTCCGTCATTACCACCCGAACGTTTCCCTTCTTTCGCAGTCAATTTGCCCGGAGGAGCTCTGTCTTCTCTCGTCGCTCCTGCAGGCCTTGTATACTTATACGGACGATTCCACAAAAAACCATCCCTGTCCATTGGCTTGAAACAAAACAAAAAAAAATTCGTACTCGCAGTACCAAAATAATCTTTATTAATAAAGAAAAAGCTGTCGCATTTGTTTTTTTTTCGATCGATCCCGTAGTAGTATAGGTACATGTAAAAGAGCAAATGTTTGTTTCACTCTCCTTTGGTAACGGATGATGTTTGCAGACCCGCTCGTGTATACATCCACGCTTATTTTCGATCTCGGTGAACCCCGATGGTGCAGGTTCACTCACCGCGAGAACAAGAGAGAGAGAGAGACTCGCGTCTTGAAAAGCTTCTCTCCGGCTGCGTCGGACGTATCCTCGTGATAGGGATCAATACGCTTGGGGCACGCGGCGCGCCGCCCCAACGACACGCCATTGCTCTTTCCGTCTTCCTTCCACCTGTTTTCCTCTCCCATTCAGCCTCTCTCTCTCGCCAACCGTATAATATTACACCTACGCGTAGGTATCCTTTTCTCTTGTCCCAATGCTCCGTAGTTTTTTTTATTCTCCCTGATTCACTCCGCTGCCCTCTCCGTGGCTCCCTGTGTACGCGTGATTTTATTACCCATATACATACGGGATTTGATGAGTAACGCGATTTAATTCTCAATTATGCGCACATTGCCGACGAGGCAAAAACGCGGGTGACGGCGATTTATCGAGTCCTTCGGGGATTTTTTGCGCGTCGCCGATGTTCTTTCGGAAGACAAAGGTGTTGGGTTACGGCAGAGTTGATTAACTGGCAAATCGATGTTTTTATTCCGGGAACGCAATTGTCAACGCTACAACTATATCGCTGCTTTTTCCCCCCGTAAAAGACAACAATTTTAACTCTAAGCCGCATTTTTTGCATTTGGATGAAGTGCGATTATTTGTATACCGCGTTTGCAGTGTATAGGTACCAGACGAGTAAGTGTGACACATGGTCGTGATATGCGATCGACCAGCTGTTTTTAATCCACTTTTTGGATTTTTTAACTTTTAACAGTATGAAACGATGAAAGAAAAAACGCGTCTTAACGATTAAATTTAATTGGAATGTTAAAGTAGTATAATATACACAGAACAAGTAGCTCATTAGAACAATAATAATAATAATAATATTTCTTTTGCTGTTCATCGCCAAAGAGATAATAATAATAATCTCCCAAGTAACTATATTTTGCAGTTTGGTCGATTAGTGATATCACAAGTGATGTCACAATTGAAAAACACTGTTTATTTTAATTTAATTCATTATTAACCAGCATGAATAAAAAAAATACATGAGAGTTAAATGACTCGATGTTCCTTTCAAGATGAGGATTTTCGTTCTTCTTTTCTCTGATATACTTACTTACGCAACTGAAGGACCGATCGCGGGCACGCACGTATATACGGGAGTTCAGTGGCAACGAAGATGGTTCCCGGTATAATTTACGTAAAAGCGCGCAACGCCGTATACTTAAGGGGGCTCCAGCGGGAGGAGTTAGGAGGTCACAGGTAGCTTAATTGATAGATAAAAACACGCTGATTTCAACGGTGTCCTTATTTACCCCTCTAACCCTGGAAAATTTTGAGATATGTGCTCTCAAAGTTTGTACATTATACATAGCCTCTCATGGAGCAACGTGAAAACATCGGTATTTTCTAACAATAATCGAGGAGTTACGTATCAGGACTGTAACTGTTTTATAGAAAAACATCTCAGCTTTCAGATGGTACCTTCAAAAATATAGGTAAGCCTGGAAATATTTGAGATATTTCGTAAAGTATTGATCAAGTCATTGAATTAGCAGGGTCATGGCGGGATGTCATCTTGCTTTTTGTAAGGTGCGTGCTTTTGAATACTTCAGAATTACACTGCAAGTACTTACATAGGATTCATGTCATTTGTAACTCTTTTTTAATCGTGTTCTCCTAATGGATTACTTACACTTAATTTTTTTTTTTTAATAAAATAGAACATTGAAAAATTTTCACTGTAATTATTTTTTATTTTATCACAAATTGCGTGGATAATTTTAATATTTGAAGTAACTCTTACTTTATTATTTACACTCATAGATAATAATAAGGTGATACCATTTGTAGGATCTTTTTTATATGCATCTACTAATACTTCTGTTGATATCGATTCTTTGGCCATTTTATAAATTGTCTTATCATTAATAATACCTTTTAATACACTTAATTTTTGTTTGTTATCATCAATTATTTTTTTTATTTCTTTTTTGCTGTTGCAAAATCATTTCAGCATCCTGCAAGTCTTGATGACTCTTACAGTGATGTATGATTTCTTTCATTTTTTATAACACAAAAAAACTAATTCTAAATAAAACGCTCTGTACGTGACAGAAGCTGCTGTTTGTTTACGATATTAGGTACGGATATATCATATCTATAGATGATGGTACTCGCCTGCTCGCATATATATATATATATATATATATATATATATATATATATATATATATACACGTATATAAAGATATATACTCACAGCAGTGATACCAACTAACCGGATAGTTTTTGGGTTGGTATCAGTGCTCACTGGAGCCCCCTTAGTTTAACGCGCACCAAACGACAATCCAAAGGCGCGATTACGCGTCAAGATGGATCTTCGGGTAATACATGCATGTAATATATACACATTATGTACAAACTCTATTCTTTGAACGCACAATGCGGTTGTCGCGCGCAGAAGCAGATAAACAAGACGGCCCAACAATTACAACGGCTAGCGTGTCGGATTGGCTCAGTGAATCGAGAAATCTGTCGCGCGTCTCCTCTCCAAGACGACCGGGTTGTTGGCGAATTCGCTCGTTGCTTTTATTCTTTGGGACCATTGTTTGATTGTTGTCAATAGGTGAATTACGCAATCCGTGCACAGCTTGTACGTGGTGGATTTTTTTTTTTTTCTTCTTTCGTAACGTCGACAACGGAAGAGAAGAGAGCAAACAATATATTTCGTCTACTACGGGGTTACTCGTCTGGTTTAATTTGACAATACAATTGTTGATAATAATCAAAACAACGTACGTGATTGTATTAATTATCGTAAATCTATTGATATTATTGGTATTATAAGGCAATTTATGTAGTGTGTATGGTTTCATACAGAGACAAAAAAATTAGGGTTGCTATTTTTATTTTTTTGTGTATTTTTAAGTATATTATTCATCACTTGATTTTATACTTAACTTTGGTACAGATTGTCTTGCAATGTAGCAGCGTTACCCTACCATCAAATACCACACGCAGTTACTATTATGGATATCCTTAAAACTAACTCAGCTACCCCTTTATTTTACTAAATTGGGAAGGACTATTGGTCTAGCATCATCAAGGGGGTATAAGTATACAGGGCGATCAATAAGTACTCAAATAAACACTTACCCTGTACAACCCCAAGTATAGAATTTGTTATACTTGAGGTAACCGCTGCTACTATTTAGCCGATGATTTCGTCTTCGTGATTGTGTTACCAACGGAGCAGGCTGTATAATTATGCTCGACAACCTCGATACGCACATATTATACCAACAACGCGGGCGTAGGCTGGTATGATTCAAACTCTCGGAATGTGCAGCGAACCTGCCGATATACCTATACCCATATGATGTGTAGATGTATAATATACGAGCACTATCAGCTAAAAGTTATTGCTGGCAGTAAATGTGCTCTTTTGTCGGCTGGTTTCACTGGTTGAACGTTATACCTATTGAGGCACACGAGTCCAAGAATCAGTTTCACTCGACTGCTCCTACATCATAATGTCCACATTGTGAGGTTTTGTGAGACGACAACGTTCGTTCAAATGTATCTTCGGTGTAGGTGTACAGTTGATAACAAATTAATGATCGTAACAACAAATTTTACCCAATACACGAATCTCTATGATACGTAATATCATACAAAATAGGTATATATGATCCCATGCAACGCGTGATGCGTTCAAGTGTATAGGTGTGTGTATATATATATATACGAGGAGGGCTTAGTCATCCGTTTCAGGGTTGCCCGTTTCCTGGGATGGGAGCATGGCTGCAGTGACGACGAGTCATCGTGCCAATGTATATACACAAAAGTACCACCTAACCCATACGTTTGGATTATTATTCTTTGTCCGCGATTCTTTGGCTTGCGTTGTATCCGATCGAGGGACTGGTGTCTCTGTACCTTCTTTTGTCGCGTGCCTATATATTTATGTACACGATTGATAAATCATACCCGCATCTGGAGAAAAGAGAAACAAATTTCTCTTACTCGCTAATTTTTTCATGTCTAAACGTGATCGTTACCCCCCATGAATGCTGTGCAGCGTGTAATGTGTCTACTTGCCTGTACTCGTGTCGGCCGCGTCTATATGATGCCAAACCCTCCCGTATAATAGTAATGATAGTAATAATAATAATAATAAATAATAAATACTTACGCATGTCGAAAATTGGGAAAGAGTACCACGAATGAATGGTACATTTGGAATATATAAATGTATACTGGATTAATCTTGCATCCGTAACTATGAGACCATCGAATTTTCAAAAGCCAAGTAATCGCGGAAAATAGACAAAATTGCGAGCAAAACTTTTTTTTTTTTTTTTCTCAATCCACCCCAAGCAAGCACATTTTGCAAAGAGTAAAGTTGTGGCGCGCGCGCAGTCCTGCACATATGGGTATAGTGCCAAGCTATCGAGCCTCGCGAGAGTGGGTGTCAAGCGCGACAACATCGCGGTACCCACGAGAGAAGCTCAGCTGCAAGTGCGCCAGGGCCGTGGCACCGCATCGCTGGTGCCCCTTTTCGATACCTTTTTCATTTGATCGATGAGACGATCGAGCGGCGTTGCGCAATACATTTGTTCATCGTGCTGGTGTTGTTATCACATACACCTCACTTACCCGAACCAAAGCATCAAGATGATCCACCTCTCTCTTTTGTATATACCTCATTAGCCGTTCGGTCGCTATGAACTTCATTGTTGCTCATCCCTTCGTCTTTACGCGCAGATGCGCGCTCGAGGCGGATATAATGTATACAAGTGAAAAAGTCCTCTGATGAGACAACAAAAGAGCCGCGAACGCTTCCAGCTGCACGTGTGATGTGTATAGACATACCCAACTTTGCCTCATTCCTCGCGCCGAAATAAGAGTTTGGTGCAACGTTGATAGCTTTTTGCGCTTATCTGTACCTACCATAATAATAATGTTGTATACATTCGTCTCATCTTCATTTTTCTCTCTGTGAAGATATTAGGTACAACCTATACCCACGTATACTTGCGCAGCCGCGGGGGGTTGGGCTCGAGGACGAAGGGGCATTATAGGCGGGGTAGTTTACATTTTCACTCGGTGCGGATTAGGTATGGGGTTTATGGGCCACAGGAGAGTGGCACGTGCAACGGCAACGTCGCAAGCTCGCACACAAACTGCTCCTTTCCTTCTCGCCAACCCGTTACAAAAAGCAGTTTCATTTTTTTGTCGTTGCATTTGAGCAAATTTACTTTCGTATACGACTAACCGAATGAAGTTTATACAATTTTTCCGTAGTCGCTCGTGTGGTCACGTGTGTACAATTAACCGAGTCTCACAACTCGATTATTCGCGCCTGATCATTAAACTTGTAAAAAATGGGTTCACCCCCACCCCCTCGATCACCATAGTTGACATTGGCAGCATCCGACTCTGACCGCTTGTGTTTTTAACCCTCCGCCCTCTCCGTATAACACTGTGCACACCGAAGTCAGCTTATTCGCAATCCCAGTCCACTCTGGTCCGGAGTGCCCATACACCCTCCTATGCACCCATCCCGATGCTTATGATACTATACGTACATATATATTACCGGAGCAAATGTATACCCAAAACATCGTGTCGTATTCACGTTTCGGACGTTATAACATTGTCCGATTATTTTGCACCTCTACTCGCTCCGTTTAAGTATATGAATAAAGTTTCGCGGGTATACTTGTAAGCGCGCGCGCGCGTGCGATCCATCTCTTTCTGTGGTGTGGGTATAGGTATATCGTGGTAATACTTGCTTACAACCCAATATATATATATATATAAATATCGGAAGGTGGAGGGTATATAGTACCATGTACCTACCTATAATAGGCATCAGAAACAGAGTGTGGAGAGAGAGAATTGGCAGCGGTGTTGGCGGCTGTACTTATATACCTACTATACGGAGACGGCAGCGGTGGCAGCGACAACGACGACCATCAGCTCCCACCGGGAAAGAGAGAAAGAGAGAGAGTAGAAGTAGTTTGGGGCGGCAAGGCGCGCGAGCGCGAAATTTTCCAGCAGCAGTACTCGACCTGTGCCTCCACCGCGTGGACGCCGCCGCACGGCACGTTACGGACACAATATTAAACACAATACTCTGCTGTTGTCTCGTCTCTTCGGTACAATATACAAACCATTAATTGATTATACTTTGTACGTGGTTACAATACAACATTCGTCGCGCGTTACGTTACACTTTACACGGGCTCTCGAGGGGAATAAGAAGAATCGGGTACAACGTATAACATAATAATACGAGAGAGCCCGTTGCTCCTGCCGTGTATAATAAATATACATTAAAATATTATGTTAAAAGTAACGAGTGTTAGCAACTACCTGTGCACCACACAAATAATAATTATACAATAATATAATTGACAAGCGACCTGTGCGCCGGAGGTGGTGCGTATACATTGCATTGTTACGAATAGGTGTAGCATACGTGTACAGCGCTCGTATCCCTCCCCCCTGTAACCTACTGCTTCTTAATTCTTCCTCCTCCCCTTTTTATTTCCTTTCGCCGACGTCGCCGTCATCGACTGCTATACTTTGTATTATAATATATCAAGTGTATGCCTTTACGCTGCTCCAGTGTGTGTGTCATCTTCGTCGGGTCGTGTATATAATATATAACGTACGCTCTCACGCCACCGTCAACCAATAGCACACGTATAAAATGTTATATACGTACAATAAATACATGATATAGTTGTTTTCGGTATGACAGTAGCCGATCGTAGATATTCGGGGGGTGGCGCGTGAAAACGCAAATTCAAGTGAACGAACCTCAGAGGTGGAGAAGATAATAAATACAAAAGTACAATACATACAAGGGAGGAAAGTGCAGTGTATATATATATAATATACTTACATCTCACGTAGTAGGCGAAATTTGAATGATCGGTGGTTTTTTGTGCGCGAGTTTTTGCTGTACTCAAAGTGTCGGTGCGTGGGATCTTTGCCAATACAAGGCGTACATGATTTATACACTATAGTGTATGCATATTAATATACGTATACAAGTGTCCCACGTATAGCCCATAGATACACGTAGATATTGGCGATATATTGATCGACACAGCTGTTGCCGTTGCTTCTCTGCTCCGTTTAGCCGGCTACGTACATAGGTACATTTGTGCGCGCGCGTGTGCGTGTGAGTTGACTTACATATATATATATACAGTTGTTAATCGAGTCGTGGGGGGAGTGCTCTCTCTCTCTCTCGGTTGTGCACATAGAGGCGCTCTCCTCCCGAGGATGTTTAAATGGCGATAAGAAGAAAATCACGGCTCGTCGTGTGCAGCAGCAGCTCGGTCGGCGCTGCGGCGGCCGTTGCCGTTATACCGGAACGACGACGCCGACGTCGAGGCTCGGTATGTACACACACGTATACACTTATATACTTGGTTTTCTTTTTTTCTCCACTTCTCTCCTAAGATACAAATTAATTTGTCGTCCGAACGTGTCCTGCACAATACACGATCCGTTTTCGACCCACGGATTCGGCGCTCACACCGTCTTGTGTGTCATGCCTGATGCCGGTTGCTGTTTTCCGTACCACCCTTATGCTCGCGCACCCCATTTTTTCGCCTTTGTTTTGTGCAACAACCCGCGATTGGAATTTATTTGTTTTTATATATACATATATATTTTGCACAACGGAGTCGCAAGAAAAATAACACGCAGCGACGTGGAAGAGTGGAGGGCACAAAAAGATGGAGGGGCGTGCAAGTGCAGGGGCATATTGTATATATACTTGCAGGGGGAGAAGATCGCCCGAATGAGACCTGTGCACACTTTCTTTTTTTTTTTTTTTTTTTTTTCTTTCCTTCTTCTTCTTCTTCTTCTACTTCTCTCCAACGTGGCCTGCTTATTGTTGGCTCTTTTACTCCGACCACGTATAAATACATCATGGGCCGTATCTGTCGGTGGTTTAGAAATTTGGCTCGACGTCGTTATCCTTTCGTGATTTGGATGGTTTTTTTTTTCCTTTGTTTCAAAAATGATGGTAAACAAGCTCGCCGATCCAATCGCCATCGGGGTAATATTGTCGCAAAACACCGATCCCGTGGACAATCCGTGGTCCGTGCACCACCTTATATATACACATCGGAAATTCGACCGAACGGCACATACCTATTATAGCACTGAGCGAAAGGAAAAATCGAGTCTCTCTCTATATGGTACAATACACATGCATATACACGTTGCTTGCAAGTATGTGTGTGTGTGTGTGAGAGAGAGAGAGAGAGCACGTCGGTTGCTGGAGAAGAAAGACTTTGGCTAAAGAGTGAGCATGAGGCCGGAGCAACGGGCACACTCGTACAAATATATATAATGTTATACGTAGCGGTTGCCAGTAAAAAAAAAAAAGAAGAGAGAGAGAGAGAAGCCGGTAGTGATGTGGAAGAGTAGAGGAGGAGGAGGAGGAGGAAAATGGCTGAATATTCGTGCCCGAGAGAACGAGCAAACGAACGGGCAGGCAAGTAACCGGGCGAGAGGAGGCTCTTCTTCTTCTTCTCTATACTTGGGAACTTGGGTATATTTGCCCGGGAGAGCGATAGAGAAAGATGCGCGAATAGTGGAGATGTATACACACGCACACACACATATATATATATATTCACGTACATAATATTACATATACGTGTGTTGTTAAGCTCGCTCGCTCGCTCTCTCTCTTGCTTTTGCGTTATGATAAGCCGGCAGGGTCGGGCAGGGTAGCCGAGTTATGTGTGTATTCTCTTCATCCAGATTTTTTTTTTTTTTTTTTTTTTTTCTTTTTCAACTTTAACGTATACGCGCAGGTAATACCCGAAGAGAGAAGAGCGCCGGGAGTTTCTTCTCCCTCTGTCTCTTGGAACAAGTCGCGGTGGACGCGCCGTTGCTTGCGTTGGTTGTGCATTGGGTATAGGTATTACACAAAACACATATATACGCGCTCACGCTTTACCCACACAGCTGCGCGCGCGCGATTCCATCTACCCACCCAATGTGTACACCTTCATCTACATCATTTGTATTTATTATATTACATATATATTTGCTATAAGCGTGTAAAAAATATGTGCACCATCCCATGCAAGACGAAAAGAGAAACGTACGTTATATTTTATCATACATATTATATTGTGTAAAGATGCCGAGATGGTTACGTGCGTTAGTTTAGTGCCGTTCTTTTTTCGAAACGCATCGATGTATATAAAACAATCGCTTACTCTTACGTGATGAACATTGTGTACACCAATTGCATCGGTTTTGGTTATTTCAATATTATTTCAATATATATTAATACGTGATGCTGCACACATAATGCTCGATACGAGTGGCTGGTGGTTTATGCAACCTTGATGTCATACTTGAGCTCGTTTGGTGACTTGTACGGCTTATTCGTCTATTTATAGGGTACATAGCCGAGAGAAAGAGAGAGAGCACGCGTTCCTCCTCCGCGCCTCCCCATCCTCCATTTGCTCGATATGCCGCTGTTCCGTTGCTGTACGTGTATATTATACTGTATACATTATATGCCTTGGGGATAAAACACCGACATCTGTTTGACGAATCGTTTCGCTGCGTGTGAGCCGTTATAACTGTTGGGCACGCGGTGTGTAGTACATATATACAATTGGTGCGTAAATGAGAAAATTGGGTTTCTCGCCACACCTCCCTCCCCCCTCCGAGTTGATTCTCCTCGCGATCAAATCTATAATATTTTTCTTCGCGATCTGTTTAATGTGCGTGTGTACCACCAAAAATAATATGGGGCACGCGGGCGTATCGGTATCAAGTATTTTCAAGACAAAAAAACACGATAAACTATAAATACGTGGAGCTCCGATAAGTAGCAGTATAGGTATCTGTAGACGCGAAATTCACCGACGACTGTATAAATATAATATATAAGCAGAGGAGAGGTACTATTACGTAACTAGATCGATTTCACAAGTCGACAACAACAGCGACGAGATTTCTCTCTCTGTGTGTGCGTGTGTGTAAAAATGTATACATAAGTACATACATGTATATACGTATAAGCGTGCAACGGTTGGTGTGTGTAATGGCCTCTCTTCGGTTGGTTTTTTTTTTTCTTTTTTTTCTTTTTCAACATCGATACCTTCAACACACGTTTGCTGAATGACATACAGTATGTACATAATACAAACATACCTCCGCGTTTCTTATATGCACATGATGACGCTAAAGCCGTTCGTTACGTGCTCAAAAAATCTCGATTGCACGCAATAATGATATCTTTTTTTTTTTTTTTTTTTGTTTCCTTTCCTATGTATACTCTTTTATACTTGCAAGTTGAAAAAGAAAAAGCTCGACGGTGTATAAACATAAATATGCCCATAAAAGGAGCCACCGATTAGTAAACAAATGAGTCAAGCTCGGCCCCGCGCATATATATTTATTCACCGTCCAGCGGCAGATACAGATCGTCGCCTGTTATCCCAACTGATGCCGGCCTATCCCCTTCTTCTTCCTCCTCTCGTTTACGTTTGCTTTGTTCGCGCTCTGGTCCAGTTCCGATGCTCTACTCGTCGCTTCTCGCCCGGCAACGGGAGGAGATGTACTTAACCCGGCGCGCGGTTCGCCACACGCATCACGGGTCCCAGAGAGAGAGAGCCGCCGTGATGCTGGTCGGTCGGCGAGAGGTTGCGGAGCTGTTTTGCTTCTCTCCTCCTGTCTCTGCATGTATACATATTATACAGCCACACAGTCGGGGGTGCAAGGGGGGGGGGAGGGCCGGTGCAACAGCACGTCTCTTTCTCTCTCTCGTTTCTCCGTCCCGTATTGATCCTCTCGGATAGTACATATACATAATATAGTTATATCCATGCAAAGGCTCTCTCTATCTCCCTATATGCATGTCCGACCGCTGCTCCGCACCCGTACTTCTGTTTTAGGTGTGGGCATATGTATACATTTATACACCGTGGTGCCGAAAACTACCCTGTATAACTTTTACGGAAGGGGTATAAACCATTATCATCGTTACACTGCTTTTATCCATGCACGTACCTGTTACGCATATATGTATATATGTATCCGATCGCCGATTCGTAGGCGTAATAATATCATGCATTTCATGTGTATATATACTCGTGGGTTGTTACGCACACACACCCACACCCACACGCGCGTATAAATTGTACATAAAATATTGAACGCTTCGACGACGACAACAAGAGCGAAATAAGAGGATCGATGTGCATTGAGAATCCCTGGCCGACTCGATCGTTCGCGAGAATTCCGATGACCTGCAGCAGTGCGCTCCAAAGCTTTATACTTGCAGTGAGCACACACATAGGTATATACTTGTACGCACAAGTATAACTCCTATATTCGTATACACGCATCGTGCAATGTGCCGTAAGCAACTTTTTCCTCTTCGATAGGTATAGCCGTTATGAGAATTGTAAATATGCTTAATGCATAGCTGTTTTTTCTCTCGCATCGTACCTACAATGTCATGCTCGCATGAACGTTTAAAGGGCACCTTCAGGTGGACGATAACCGGTCTCCGACCGATGGATACAATTTGGATGAACGACGGAACCGATACTTTATCACCATGGTAATTCGATTATAGGTAAATAATAAATTCCCCAAGGGACTCTCTCTCTCTCTCACTCTCTCTCTCTCGAGAACACTCGACAAGTCAAAGATTCACCCACACATAACGACATTTAACTGGATCGTGTCTTTCGTATACCAAACAAAAATTATTGATCCGTGCTAGAGAGTAACTTGAATTACCGACACACCAATCGCTTATATACGCTGACTTGTGAGGATTCCAACTAATAATTGGATCAACTTCATGTGGAGGACCCCCCCCCTCCTCTCTTTCTCGTACATATAGGTATATAAAGGTATAATAATAATAATATCAATAGACCAATAATCGATATAATCATCTTCTTCTTTTTACTAAAAAAACGACCTCAATTTCTGTTGTATAATTATATTATACCTACACGTATAGAAAACATTTCCCACAGCTATGATCATCATCATATGTACGTGTATTGTAAACACACATAGAAATGGATATACAGCGTAGAGATAGCACTCGACCTTGGGACTATTCGGACATATATATATATATATATACGTATAACCTTGTATGCATTTAGTCCTAATACATAGGAGTCGAGCGAACCAATATCCCTCCTCGTCTACCAACCATTGTATACATGTATCCGAAGCGTAAATTAACAGAGACGCACGGCGAGAGAACAGGGCTGTTTAGGGATGTATACATATACTTATATTTATACCTCTCGGAAGGAATTCAAACCAAACCAAACGTACACGTGCAGGTATACAAAAATAATACCTATCCAACGACTCGCTCGACGAGAGGGTATACAATATAATATTATACTTCCTTGTGTTGTATTAGGTATATACACGTATAAAGCAAGTCCTTCGAAAGCCAGGTGTGCGCGCACCTTTCTCTCTCTCTCACTCTTTCTCTTTTTATGGGGTGCGCGCGTGCAGCAGTTGAGTGTGCACATATATATATTTATGCGTAGTCACCGAATTTTTCCTTCCTTCCTCCTCGAAGGTTCTTTTTGCGCCCCTGTTGTCGCCTCGCTTCTTTCGGGGTCTCGCAACTGCGTCGTGCAGCAACGAGAGAGGCTCTTTTTTTCTTCCGTTCAACACTGCGACGTTTTAGTACATTATTATTATTATTATTATTGCCCTCTTCGCCCAACAACAGTGTCCGCAGTGCAATTGGCGCTTCACGCGTACACATACGTATACGTGTATAACAATATCATCAT
This sequence comes from Copidosoma floridanum, assembly GCF_036245765.1. Lineage (NCBI taxonomy): Eukaryota > Metazoa > Arthropoda > Insecta > Hymenoptera > Encyrtidae > Copidosoma > Copidosoma floridanum. The sequence goes on along the minus strand of NW_028321889.1, from coordinate 1,618,032 downwards.
CGTCAGTCACCAACGTTTTAATTGTACCGATCGAACGAGCCTATCATGTATATTCTCTTCTTTGCCGCGAAAGTTCTCGTAAAACGTACATTTGACGGTACACGCGAGTTATCATTGTTTACCGAGCGATGCACAGGGTGCTTTCATAAATTAGCGAGAACCGCTTCGATCTTTTTTTTTTTTTTTTTTTTTTTTTTTTTTTCAATCCTACATGCACCTGTATAATTGCATCAGACTCTCGTTTATGGCCTTTAACAACTGAGAATATAATCACGGCTGCTCGTGAGTAGCAGGAGCAGGATGTAATCTACAGTACTTACAAGTTTACATCGACGCCTCGTGGGAAGACCAGCACAGTTAAGATTTTCCCATTTAAAATAACATTGAAAAATCTGAACTGTGCTGGTCTTCCTACGAGGCGTCGACGCGAACTTCGGTGGCCAATCATGTATAAGCGGGAATTCCAAGATTCGTGGGTATATTTATAGAGAGTAAGGAAATTTGTATGGCTGCTTACCCCAGAAACAATAAAAACGATGCGATTTAGCCGCCAGCAGCTCCTTTTTCTCAAAGTTTCACCGCTGATGAACTATTAACTCGCAAGGGCGGGGTGTTGAGCGTTTGTCCGCGCGTGTACCTGTACGACGACACGAGTAAAATATGAAATAAATGAAACAACGAGGAGAGCGCGGCAAAACAATCGAGGCTAACACTCTCGTGAATAATACAAACTCCGACGATACCATAGTTGCAAGTTTGTTGCGACTTTGTTAGCGACGCGAATAGTTTTCGGGTCTATAGGCACCGCACGTGCGAGATATTATATGTGCACACACAACGCGTTATTAATTCAGTTAGGGAGAGCTTTGCCGTTTTCTTTTCTGCCCGTCAGCTTTTTATGTATGTATTGCAACGATTATACGCGTGACGATCGAGGTGACGATGACATTTTGACGGAGTGCAACGCGAGTTGATTGTACGGATAATTTATTTAACGATGCGTACGGTGGGTGGAGTTGTAAGTACTTTGGTCAACGCTACTCACACGCGTGACAATAAACGAGCCAAATATAATACCTACGCTTTGTTTGTAAATATCTACGCGTGAAAATGTTATTTAAATGTCCGTGAGTATTTGTTCCCACGGTTTTTTGGGTCAGTGGAAAATGAATAATATTCGTGGGCCCAGTCACGCCAAACCTATTTTACACCTACGGCACACACATGTAATACGATATAGGTACATAAAGTATAAGCACGTGACGTGTGCGCTAGTCGACAAAGTCGCAACAACCGTCACGAAAAATTCCAACTCTTTCTTTTTTCCATAACAATAATAATTATAATCATATAATAATAATAACATTAATAGATAAAGGAACAAAATAAGTAAATGTCCCCTTATGGATACGCCGTTGTATGGTGTACTTATATAGACCCGCTGTAGATTATCGCACGTGCGGGCACGCACCTCTGTCGTTTCACTGGATAACTATAAATTTCGATCAAATATTTATCCTCTCTATAGTTTATGTCAAGTTTATGTAGTGTACATACATGCATATGTTTACATACGTGAATCATCGACACGTTTGTTTTTTGCATTACAGATTTTTCCTCCTCTTTTGCCCTCCTGTTTGTAAACAAATGTTGAAGCTTATACGATATGTACACATGCACATGTAACGCGCAAGTGAGTAATATAATATGCCATTGGTCAAGGGTACATTATATAGGATAATGACTATTATAAAGAATAATATAAAATTAATGTGAAACAGGTGCGTCCATTGCGTTTTCATGTTTCCACCCCATATCGATGCATTTTCCCCTATTGAGAAAATCTCGGTTCGCCAGTACTAGTTATAGCTTTAACCAGCTCAAATTTGATGGAGAGAGCGAAAAAAAAAAAAAAAAAAAAAAAAAAGGTAAATAAAAGAAAAATGGTGATACACTCCGCAATATAAGAGAGTCCATAAGTATGAAGTCATCGGGTTTTTTTTTTTTTTCGCGCATTGTCGAGCGACTTCGGCTGCCTGTATACACACACAGACACGCACGAAAGTATAATGATGATGATAACCCATCGGCGCTCACTTTGGGAACGAAAGAAGAAGAAAAAATTGCCGGCGCTGTTGCCGCTCCGCTCACTCTACGTGTCAAATTATAATGGGCCAGGCGAGGATTTTTCAAGCTCTCTCCATTATTCGCTACTTCAATTCTCATTTGGCTCGTCCACAGTGTCGAATACGATGCACAAGCACCGAAATACTTGACTCTACGTTTCGTTGGATCTTCACGCGAAGAATTTCACCTGATGAGGGAAGGAAAAGAACAATACGTTTTACTTACGTGCCGCCAACTCGCTGCGAAACGTCACGGACGACGCAGAAAGAGAGAGCGCGTTAATAATTTTCCGAGAAGCTCTTGTTCTCCGTTCACCCTCGTCCGATTCTTCCCCCATAATGATGGGTTCCTATATATAACAGCCAGCACTGATGTTATACCTTGTATACTGGCAATCCTCTCTACACTGCATAATATGCTTATATGTAAAGGCGTATTGCACACTCCATCGCATTACACTAGCAAACGTGAGACGATACTATTATTTTGTTCGGATATGCCACTTGGATCAATAGAACCTCGCATCGTGTATACTTATACTGTACTTGTGGCAAAGACACGTGCATGACTTTTCGCACACTTTACCTACCAATAATTATATTATTATTTTGTTTCATCTAAAAGATAGAAATACAGCTACTGGAGGTATTATACTATATACATGGGGTGGGCTCTGACTTATTATTTATACATATGGATGAAACAAAGTGTGTGTATGAATACTCGGGGATATAAATATATCATCACAAGCGCGTACGTGTGACCAAAGTGGACGACACACGCGAGAGGGGGAAAGAGCCGTTAATAAAGATCAGACCGCGTGACAAAAACCTGGTTTTTTTTTTTTTCAATTCCGTTTCATTTTGGAAAGACGAAAAGCAAATTTTATGGTTCAATCGTTTTTCTACACTTTGACTGATAGGATGGAGGAGAGGATGGATAAACTGTTGCGGCAAAGCTTGGTGTTGAAAAAAAAAAAACAAAAAAATTGTGCGTGTACGATGTTTTTCGACCAGGAAGAAAAATTCGGAGCGTATATACTTACACAATATTGGTACGTCGTGCGGATCAATTTGGCCTTTGGCCGCTGCGTCTGGTGTGATAATTAGTTGAGCTTCGTGTGTACGCGCGCGTAGCACATGTGTTTCACAACACACACACTCGCGATACACATTAAACGTGGATAAACGTAATACAGTGTTGCCATCGCCAAAGAGAAGAAAAAGGGAGGACAGATGGATGGAGAAGAGAACCGAGAGGGACGACCGATATTCTGCGTCGTTCATGTGTATCGTCCCGTTGCTCTTTCGCGCGAGTGCACGGCTACGCCTTGAAAAATATATGCTCGTACACGTGTACATTTGCCTGAGTGTTTATGTGTGGCACGAAAAAACGAAGATGGGCACTCTGCGAGTGTGTGTATATCATCGATGACGAGCTAATGGCAACGATGCCCCTTTGTACAAGTGTATAATACAACATATGTCTCTTATACTTTTACTAACTACGCCGAGACGACTGATTTTAATTTTTTTCATCCCATTTTCATTGATTGAGCATGCCCCATGACTGTGGAAACAACTTTCGACCTCCACCGTACCTCGGAGTCGTCCAGAGGCCATTATATTTACAAACTGCCCTATCCCGGCAGTGGTAATCTTTTTATGGACTTGGCAGTGGTGCAGAAATCGGCCCGAGCAAGTAGACTGACGAGTACACCAATAATTTTTCCACTGGGAAAAAAGAAACGAATCCAAGATGATACGTGGTGCGATGTATTTACCCCCCAACAACGGCACAACAACGTATACGCCCGAGAGAAGGAAACAACTTGGCTAACGTTGTTGCCATGTGTGTAGTATAACCTGATTCCGATGAAAAGCCCTGTCCTCCTCTGACCCTATTGGTGTGGCACAGTATAGTTAGATGGCATGCACGTCACAGTAAACAAATATGGTACATCAAACCTAATCCATAAAAGGTCCATAGCACCGGTGAGGATAACTTATTGACGATGGCGTGCGCACTATTTATGAAAATGTAGAAGCTGAAATCAATTGTTACAAAATTTATGTTTTTGTTGTATTGGTGATTGAAGGATACCTTTCACGTATTTAGAATTGCAATTCCCAGTGGGATTTTTTATTTGTTATTGTGAATATTGTCACGTTGACGTGGTGTTTTATCCGAAAAGACAGATCACCAGACGTGATTTGCCTTGGAGGAATTTCCCCAATCCTAAAACGGATAGGTGAGGCAGATCAGTGTTATTTATGGGTAAAGGAATTAAAGACACCTCGGCGGAATTGTATTGGACTTGGGGCTGATTCGGGGAATCCGAAACATCATTGCAGCTCCTAGATATTCTATTTTTTGCATCTCTGGATCGGTCGAGATTATTTATTTCGGACTCTCAAGATTCTTGACATCGCCTTCGATACAGAAGGAGGCTTTGCAGGTTGTCGCTCGAGAATAATGGGATCTTTGCCAAGTCAGTACTGCATGGGTATATAATTATATGTACCTCCGATTGTGGATGTCAGCTCAACCATGCCAAGCCACTGTAGCTACATAATTGATCTCATCAATTTGAGCACGAATATGTAATATTTAGCTGGTCGACAAAAGACTAAAATTCAGCGACTATAGTTAAATAAAAATAGCATCACCACCAACAGTGGCTCGACGTTTTTCCATACTAATGTGATTTACAGCTGAGTAACCGAGTTACGAGAACTGAGCTATCGGTATGCATTTAAAGCAACAGCAGCGCAGGGTGCAGAGGAAAATAGATGTGTATATGAAAATACCATAGATGTGGTAGGAGCGAGAAAATAGCTAATGCGCATGATTAAAGTGACACTTGATGAATAAAATATCATGATGAATTACGTTTAGTTGGGATACTATGAGTTTTGTATCGAGGACAGAAATGTACAAACTAGATGTGACTAAGACATGACTAATATCAATAAATTCATGCTGTTCGAATAAAGCTCTAGAATGTCTCTGGAAATTATCAACAAACTTTTTAATGAAACCTACAGCCTCTGTATATGAATACACTATAGCTATTTCATGATTAATAATTCAACCTAGTTGTTAAAAAGTATTTAAAAAATGTGGCATTACCACGATTTGTATTTAATAATGAACCATGAACACGTGATTGGATTGGTTGATGTTACTATTCATGACGAGTTTCAGATTTTCAAGTAGCCCAATTTTATTGATACACATAAATATATTCCATGTCCTTTTTAATTTTATTCAAGTTTTTATTCAATACACCGTGTCGTTTCCAATGAAAATTCAACATTTGTTAAAGGTGGTTGAAAATGCACCATTATCAAGGACCTTCTGGAGATTGAAAATAAAAAAAAATAAAAAAAAAAATAAAAAAACCCATGCAATGTTTTACACATCTGTGTCTTCGGGTGGATTCTCCCCACCCAGGGACATGCTTCGTTATGGACCGAAATTGTAATTCAATCATGCACGGTATATCTCGGTATCGTTTTGAATAATTTGATGTCGCGATTTGACACAACGATGTACACAACTGAGCCAAAAAAGAATTCCCGACGCACCGTGTGCCATTAAACTCGATTAAAACTAGTCCCACAAAGTGCCGTAGCGCGGTACACGCTTTTAGAAGAAGTGCAGGGCCCCATGCAGGGGTATTATAAAACTCTGTATACTGCACGTAGGGGCCTATCCATCTCTTTCTTTCGCTATACGCATACGTGTATAATATATACTTGTTATTTTATATATGTACACGAGCGCGCTCCAAAGAGAGCTGATGCCTCTTTGGCTTCTTTCTCTCTCTCATCAGCCGCCATGTTTGCGCTCATTCCCCTCGTCTGTCTCTCCGGCCCATATAGTTTCCGATGCTCTCGCGCCTCGATATGTTACACGACCTATTTTTGTCCCACTGTACGTAACCTGGAGGTGCTTCGCGTCCGAAAATTCGAGACATGGCTGACAATGGCCGAACACCTCGGACTCTGAAACCAGAAGGGTGTCCCCTCTCCCTACAGTTGATGGGCAAATTGACTCTAACCGAATGGCCATAATTGATACATGAAACCAAAGAATATAAATATATACTCGGATAAAACAGAGAGTTGGTCACGAGATATGTGCAAGAGAGCGAGACACGCCTTGCAGCACCAACAATCTCTGCTCCGTCGAGCTTCTTCCGCGGAAGGTCTCATTGCCCTCTCTTTTTCCCCCCTCTGATGGCAGAATCTGCGTTACCATCCGCCCCTGTAAATGTCTACATATATGTATACACCTATACGTCCTCCTCTCCGCGCGTTGTTCGTTCGGACATTTATACACATGCGCGACAATCTGCCTCTGCGTGTGGGTATACCGTACAACATGTTCTCGTATCGAAGCCAACGATTATGTGCGACACTCCGATGGCGGCGACGACCAACTTTCGCCAAAGAGCGCGAGGGACGTGGTCTCACCCGTGCGCGTTGTGTGCGCGCGTGGCAACTGCGGCCGATGAAAATGAAAATTTTCCGCTCACCGGCTGCCTCCTCCGTCTGTGTATTATACGCGGAAACAACGTATACTCTGTCGATGTTGTTGCGAAATCGATCGGGAGCGGGTGAGTTTTCCTTCTCCCCCCCCCCTGGTTTTTATCGAAATTTTTAAATATTCGATGTTGGTTTTTTTATTTTTTTATTTTTATTTACGCCTATACTCTGGATGAGCTGAGATTCCTGGTACACATGAAAAATAAAGCATGTCCAAAGAACAATGGAATCTGTAGCTGCGGTACCATAAACAAAGAAATACCTAATAATACTCTGCTTTAGGTGTAACGTGTTAAAACTCAATACAGGTACATTACCCCTTTGTTTTATTGAACATTATTCGGAAGGTTTGGTCACTAGGAGCATAGTATATCATATACCACTATTTGGCTGCTATAGCTTCATTCATAACTCTACCCAGTCATTTTAATATTACTTCATTGTTATGGTGATTATCGTGATAAATAATTACAAGCGTTTACATTTTTTTGGCTAAACGAATCACATGGAAGTACATACAGGGAGAGATGGGGGAAGGGTCAAAAGCTCGATGGTCGATGTGGTCTTCTCTCTTTTTACCGACCGAGAGTTATCTCTGCTCGTCCGTGTATGTATATGTTTACTCCCTGTGCACATATATATAGACGCGAGCAACAAAACGCCGCAGCACTAAACACACCATCTCTCTGAATTTTCACTTGGCTGTAGCCGGGAGAGAGAGAGAGAGAGAGATAGTGTGTAGGTAGTAGCCGCGCGTCGTCCCTCCTCCCTCGATATACACGAGCGCGCGTACTGCAGATGCAGAGTGTGTGAATGTTGTGTGCCTCTGTATCCCTTCCAGAGTACTATTAGGTCCCTGCTTTACCCGTCTTTGCGCGCGTTTTACGCTTGCCCACCGCGTACAGGTGGTGGTGGTCATATAGGATATCACCTCCCAAGGGTTCCTTGGGTCAAGGGGTGTGCGAGTCTATTGGTAAATAGGGAATCGTCAGGGAAAAAAGAAATTTCAACTCGACAGCTTTTTGTGCGCAAAGGATGTTCAGTTTCTTCACCTAAAATCCGAGGATTTCCATATGTTTCTCAACTTTTTGATCTTTCAACTACATATAGTTACACCCCGGTCCAGAAACTACACGTCAATTTTCGCACAATAAAACAATCATCATCATCATCTCCCTCGAGCTTGAATTCAAACGAAGCTCCGCGCGTGTATATACATCCTGCAGAGACGCCCAAAGTTTTCCGAGCAATTTCCGACCTTGAGCGTAATTCAATATATTGGCAGGGTCTTCGTCAACTTTCTTGCACTTTTGTCATGAATCGCATATACACACGAGCATTACGTAACTTTTGATGCGCGTGTAATTTCGCGTCGACCAATGACGTGTACCTTTTGCCTGAGTATAGACGGTAGGAATCAATGGAATTTTTTTTTTTTTTTTTTCTTCTTTTTGTAATGAACCGAGGTAGGGGAGGGAAAAAACCGATCTTTAACTTTGACCCTTCCTTTTTTTGAATGTTGTAGTCTTCTTGGGTGTTGTTTCAACAATGAGTTCAAAAGACTAAACCATAATAAGTAAATGTGTCGCATTGGAGAAGCAGGAAAAATAAAGGCTTACCGACTTTTACACGAGTATATATACGTATGTGTATGATCAGAATCGTAAAAACGTCCAAGTGGCAGCAGTAGCTCGTGAGGTGCATTATTATATCGTTCGCCTTTCGTACATACCGACCGTGGCGATCTACACGGATGATCATCATTTGCGTGCGAGATGCTAGTTACGCGCGTCCATTTTGTCCCCCTTTTTTTCCAAAGTTCAATAATAAAGCAGCTTTATGACTCGTACGAGTAAGTTGGGTGGTTAAAACGTTTGCTTTTATTTTCAGCTGAAAGCGATTGTTTTTCCATTCATATTATATAGTCCACGATAACAACACATTGGCAACGATGTGGCTCGCGGTGGTTGTTTTTTACGATTTAGATAACAAGGAATCACGCGAGGTTTATCAGCCACTGTGTAGTATATGATTATTTAATAATTTTTAATCCATACTTCATCCTTTTAATCGTTCATTATTTAATCTTACGGTACCATAGTTTCAGTGTAAATCGATTCACACACGTATTTGTCGAGTTTTCAATTTTGTAAATACATTGGTTAATCGGTAATATTTTGTAGATACAATACGATCGATTCGGTCGATCAAATAAACTTCGTTTCAATGCAATGTAATATCGAGTTATTTCTAAGAAACAAAGAGATAATGTATTACACGAGGTATTTATTACACGTACCCGTTATCAGAACACACCGTGTGTGTGTGTGTGTGTCTTATCGCGTTCTCAGGGTGGTCGGAACAACAAACAACATCACCCATCAAAACCACAATACCGAGAAAAAATACGGCAAATCGGCAATAATATCGTGGTAAATATATTAGTAGGTGTATCGTTGTATCAATCAGTCGATCGTTGGTGGTCACAGTAGTTATACTACTCGGCTTCCTCAGGAAATGACCGACAGGGCACACATGCACATGTATGTACCTACCACAACGCAGTAGTAGTGTTCGTTGATGTGGTGACGTAAAAATAAGCACCATCAGCACACTCCCGTCACAAATCCTCGTATGTATAGTCAGTAAAGTTGTTGTGATTTCTTTTTCTTAGCTCTACTTGTTTGCTCTGTTGGTAGTGTTGGTTGTTGGCTAAATTTTTTTTTTCCTTACCAGAGCTACATACGTACGATGTAAAATGGCAGCAATTTTTCCGGTGTAATCGGTCGGAATTATCACGTACAGAAAAATAAAACGACAAATTAACTCTCTCTCTCTCTCTGTGTCTTTCTGCACTGAGTCGTCGCCTATGTAAGTGGCACAAGGCGCTCGCACGTTAAAAACTAAGAATAGCCTTAACCGCTCTCTTTGTCGTCGTCGTCGCTCAAAACTTCATAGGAACAGCTTCTCGTTCGCTTGCGTTACGAATACATTGTTGTTCACGTAAAAACGTCAAATTGTATATAAACGCGATATTGTTGTTTAACGCGTGGGTGGTGTGTTTATATATATATACACATACAATTTTCTTCATTTGTTATTTATTTTTCATTACGAGGACCTGGCATCATCACCCCCGCGTATGCGGGTAATGGTTTCTGTGCTGGTGTATATGCTCTACTCTTGGAGATGATGGTAAAGGTACTCCGAGACCTGAATATGTTATAACAATGATTAACCATACGTATTATATAAACAACGTTGTTTCGACCCTTGGGACTGTTGATGGGTAGGTTATATAGTAAAAGGCACTGATGTGTCGCTGATGAATAATAAATGAATCGAGTATTCGCGTACAGTTCAAGGTTTGTCTTTACCATACAGCTGCGAGGATTGCCCGCGACCGCAAGCATAACTTCGAGCCAAGATGGCGTCTCAATGCGTACGAAACTCCAACTATTGCCACCCTTCTCCCCCAGATGGGCACAGAGGAAAAATCAACTGCTTCTCTCTCTCTCTCTCGAAAAAACTTTTCCCAACCGTCCAAAAGCTCATGCCCAGAGCTTAGAGGCAGTATCAGCACAGGGGGGGGAGAGGGGGGACCCTTGTGCCCACAGCATTGTTTTTCCCCCTGATAATCAGTAAAAGATTACAGGTAACGGCGCGTTCATCTTGGAAAGCTCACGAGCGCATTATTTTCATTCATGTCGACGCCCTTTATACACTCGGTATGTACATCTGATCAGTGAATAATCGCTCATCGCGACATCTAGACGTTATTGCGCGCTAAAAGGGCCGAAGGGGTGAGCCGCCACACTGTGGGGCAAGCAAAAGTCGTCGCGGCGTCGATGATGCACCTTATCGATCACCACCATCGCCGCGAGGTTGAGGAGGAGCATATATATGTGTGAGTGTGTGGAGAGTCTTGGATGTCTGGTGTTTGCGAAGGGGGACGTTTGCTCGCGCGAGCGCTCACTTACATGCATATGCAAGGGGCTGATCGAGCAAGCACGTATACGAAGAAGGGGCCGGGCTGAAATCCGAGGACAGTCGGGAGATGTCGTAGGTGTGCTCTCTCGCGAGACGTTAGTGTGACGGACTTTTTTTTTTTTTTTCATACAAAGTACCGGAGTGTCAGACGTGTGAAAAAAAAAATTCTACAGCGATTGGTGCCCGTGAAAGCCTCGAACGAAGGATACCGAGAGAAGAGAGGGGCAGCCGGTCTAGGGAATTTCTCGGGTGAATTCGGCTAAAGTTTGTCGCAGTGCAGGAGTGTTTACATACAGTCGCGGAAGTACGTACAGGTATACAGAAACCTGTGGAATGAAAATCGCAGCTTTGAATTTGGTGAACAATTGAACTAATTGTCGGAGAAATTTTTATTTTTATTTATTTTTTTTTTTTTTAATAGCACACGTATACGCGTTAAACGCTTCACGACGCACATTTTTACTTTTGTTTCCCCTCCCTTCTTCTCTATACCTTTTTACGCGTTATTTCTGCTCCGCCAGTCGATCAAACATCCTCGAGTTGCACAATAATACTCCACAAGTGATGTGATTTCTCTTTCGACGGGCATTCGGTTGGCTGGCTGCCTTATACATTATCGGGTTACAATACCGTGGAAAACATTGGGAAATTAAATTTGGGCGTTCCATCAGCCATCGCGTGTAATGCGTTACCCGCGCACTCACGCACACGTACATGATACACGAATGACCGCAGCAGTAGCCTGTCTCCGATCAATCTTACCGAAAGTCGTTGTTGGTGTTTGCACACACAAATTTAGGTACCTCACATAATATGTAATACGCGTTGCTCACGCGAGTGTGTGAACAACCAACAACACCCGGCGAGAGTTGATTTTTTTTTTTTTTTTTTTTTTTCAAGGTTCCTTCCTCTTCTTCAAGCCATGGGTATTTCTTCGTGCTGGATTACACACTACTGACCCGCTATCTCCGTCTTTTGATCTGAAAACAACGAAACTCGTCCAACATATTTTACATTCGAGTGTTGTGAAATGAAACTCTATACAAGGACAGTGGGAACAAAAAGTGTTCAATGGTTCCATATCGTGCCCTGATGCCGTAGTAATTTTTGTAGCACACGTGTGGCACACAGAGCCATCAAATTTATACCCACTGACTAGCTTAACTTCGTCGATGATTTTTTTTTCACACCGAAAGGGCAAAAACTTGAGCGCCAACTTTTGTATTTGCCGCGCCAAAAGCTCCGCCGAATATCGATTTCCACACCGGCTTTTCCTCCTTCCTCCTCCTAGTCTACTTTTCTGCCATCCGTGGGCTCTTTTGCGCAGTTTTGGCGCTAGCCCCTCCCTCCCCCTTTGTTTCCCTAGTTGGTTGGGATGTATATATAAATTAAAGGAACTGTTTTTCCCATCAGAGTCCATCAGAGTATACGACCAAAAAACAGTTTTTCTGACCTTTTCATCACCCACCCCCAAGTTACACGACACATGCAACCACCTGATCGTCACGAATGTTATATATTAGGCAGTGCGGCGTTTCCCTCGCGGCGGTACAACTGCCCATAGACGCGGTATCGATTTTCGAGAGGCAGCAACCACCACACACATACACACACACACACCTACGTGTAAAAGGCGATGTTCGCATGTACATATAAATGTGTGTGTGGGTGTGTATGTACGTGTGGTACAAAGACACCAAGCCACAGCCTTCCCGAGTGCACGTATACATACTAAAAGCTGGCGTCGACGCCCTTTAGCATCACCAGTCCGATTTAACAATCATCGATAAGCTTTTCCTCCACATAACACATTTGATGTACAATATATATAGTTATAAATAACACTTGATGATACGTACGATGTGTACCTATATTCATAAAAAAAAAAAAAAAAAAAGTCATCGCCGGAAAAGGAAAAAGAGAAAGCCCCGTTGCAAGATGGAAGGCGGCCCGAGATGATGGTGCGGCGAATAGAGTGCCCACACATAGCTCCCGAAAGAGAGAAAGAAAAATGGTGGATCGCTCGGTATATACCCTATAATAATAATAATGGTAATGATGACGATAATAATAATATGGGTACAGGAAGGGAAGAAAAAAATAACGTTGCGACGCGGCAATCGCAGCCGGCCATCGTTAGCAGCAGGCAGGAATCGAGCAACATACTGTGCGTGTCTCATCTTCCTCAGTCATGCGACACGTGTGTATGTATACATACATGCATACGCGTAATATTTAACACGTAAACGTGCAATAATTTATGATCAAATGGTTCCAGTGAATATTTAAATTTAAGTAGATTTTCCAGCAGAATTGACCGTATCGTGTCTACACGTTTTCACAACTTTAAACGCAATGGCATGGGAAAAAAAAAGAAAAAAAAAGAATTTAGTCCCATTGTATCAGCGTTCATCTCGGGAAAGCAAAGCCAATGTAATCAGCTTCCTCAAAGTATTTATTTGGATCTCGGACCGGCCGATCGAGTGAACTTTTGCGGAACAGTTCACGTATACATTGTACCTGCCCGTATATATATATATGGCTAGGCAGCAGCAGAGGCGGAAAAGGGAGAGAAAATGGGAACGTGACGAGTAGCACACATACACACACACAGAGAGAGGCTCGCGCTCTCCGGCTCGAGAACATCAATGGCCGCTCTTGGAGAACACACTCATGCCGTGCAGAAGAGCAGAGACACGACTCTCTTTTGTGTGCGCGACGTAGTAGCTCTTCTTCTCCTCCTCCCTTTTTTTTTCTTCTTCCCCACAACGACCGAGCTTCACCTCTCTTTACACACGCGCGCGATACCCAAGTCTTACGATTAAAAAATAATCGCGCACCTCATAGATTACTTATATCTCTATAGGTACATTGTTGGCGTTTGTGATCGTTGACTGTGTACAATATTTATGTAGACGGATGGATCCTGCAGTTGTGTACTGCGGGCTCGCTGGATCTAGACGCGTATATGTCATTGACAAATGAAAAAAAAAAAAAAAAAAAAAAAAAAAAAAAAGGGGGGTTTAAAAGGTTGTCATACGTAATACACGGTGTAGCGCAACAGATAGTACTTAACATGACATTTATTACGACCGAGGGTCACACAGTGGCATCTTCCGCCGGCGCTGGTCCATCCACATCCTCAAAGAAGACTTCTAAGAAGTCAACTCTGAAGGCGAAGTCTCATCAAAAATCAACATTCCTCTGTCGCCAGTCGACCAGGTCACTTCGCTGCAGTGGTCATCGCTTCATAAGAAGAACACTTAAACGGCCCTTATCAGGGCCCTGGCTCTCCACCCTATTGGTTCGGACCTCTTGAAGGGAACGCCGAAGCTGCATAGTCGTCCTCTTGCCACCGAGCCTCATCCGGGCTCGTCAACCACTACGGATGGCCCCCTCTCCAAACGGATCAAAGGCTAGAAAACTCAAGGACCAGCCAGCCGTCTTGTGCAAATTGTTCCGGGGACCACTGGTCCTCCTATCGAGGTTGCCCAAAAGCACCGGCCAAAATTAACAGGACTGTGCAACAGCCCTTACCCATCAAAGCAGCCAACCAAGCCAACGACATTCTCAACCAACGCAAACAAGGATTGAGCTACGCCCAAGCTACCAAGGGAGCAGGCAACCAGACGTCCCTCCTTGGCCCCGCTCCAAATAACGCACTACATGCAGTCATCCAGTCAGCTGTTTCTACATTCGTCGCCAATCTAACGGCAGCTATTCTTCAGAAAAATTTAAACACCACTGTACCTAACACTGATCGAACGAAACATTCGCAACAAATCTTCTGAACAGAATTAGCTCTTGACCGGCACACCCCTCAGTGCCATTAGCTAGTAAGAAAACTTCATCTTTTACCATATGGGTTACACCCTGTTCGAGTCCCGCACCTATCTGCGTCAGCGCTAAACTAGTTCTACTCTATGGACTCCGATTTGGCCCCAACTCTCCGCAGTCCAATTTCACTTCTAATCTTTTTCTCCGCTTCTCTTACTTTCTTCTCTCTTTAGGAGCGTATAGCCAACCCGGCTGGTCCTCCATGAGGTGGTAGGTTTTAGCCAGTAAGAATCAGGCCCTACCTTTCCATCTGAAAGGTGCCTATGTAAGGTTTCCTACATCACATATGAAAAAAAAAAAAAAAAAAAAAAACGACCGAGGGTGAGAGGGCTGTCCGTTGATACAACCAAGTTATTGTACCCATCCATTTTTGTATACACATATTAATATTGTACAATGCTCATGCGCACGCAGTATACTTCTTTCTGCCATCGCCACGACCAATGAGCATCATACAAGTAGTCCAAGACCAAACTATCTTCAGAATCTTGTATCCAAGCGGCCGAACCGAGCCGCGCGTCATTGATTGTTCCGCTCCTTTTCCAGCGAATCGAAAGCTGAGAAAGAACCTAGAGTCCACTCCCCCTCCCCCAACTCCACCATCCAAAACTACCTGATGCGATGACGTATCATAATATACATATACATGGTGCGCTCTACGCCATCTGTATGATATTCCGCGAGCGAACTTATTTAGCGCTCGAAAGAGCTGCCGATGCGTGTGTGCGCGCGCGAGTAATTTTTACACAGCCAGAGCGCGCATGGCTGTATACCTACCACAGGCTCCATCGACATGTAAAGAACTTGTATACCCCTGTATACGAGACGTATATATAATTATATGTACGTACATAAACGCGTAAGACAATCGTATACATGTGTGGTCGGTTGTTGTACATATATAAGGATTTCTTTAGAAAGTTATCCAGCCACCAACGTGGGGCACACCGACACCGGCGCCGTCGTCGCCTCACCTGCTACGGAGGGAGTACCTACTCGGAGGCCTAAATATAGATTTTTTTTATATATATATATTATAGTGCTTTACGTCCGGCTCTCTTGTAAAGGCACTACTTAAGGCACTTAGCACTTGGGATTGGGAAGGAATTGGAAGGGGGGAGAGCCCTAACAACTGCTCCGCATTCGCCCATGACAATTGTCACGTGGATCAGGAAAACCCCGGGTAATCTCCCGTAGGAAAAACCTGATCCGGAACACCCCGTTGTATCTGCCTCATTTCTGACCTGTTGTCCAAGCTGCAGACTTAGACAACCGGGCAGAAATTTGGCACACCTTCCGCTCACCTAAATACAAATATTATGTACAGTTCAATATAGATCTACGTAGTTTTGGACACCTCGGAAGTCCCACGTGAGAGCCGAAGCCTCGAACAAATCTGTTGTCAATCGTGTATAATATACACGTACGATAAGTATATACATATGTATGTATGTATAGTGGGGCGATCTGAAGTATCTATATCTATATCTAGAGTACATGTGAGTGGACATCTTACGATCCGGTACATCGCGATTCTCGAGAGACCCCACCATGGAATTTGACGAGAGCTAAAAATATACAAAGTATATTCGCCGAGCCTGGGAATAGAAAAGCCTATAATTCCAGTATCTCGTGCGGGTTATATAGGTAAGTGAAAAAAAGAGCACAGAGAAGACCGACCCCTGCGTGGGATTGTCTCTTGCGTGCGCAGTGTCCATATTGGTGTAGTATATAGTCCATAACATACCTCGCCTCCCGGTATGGTCCAGCGCGCTCGTCCTCCTTTGGTTTCTCCCTATACATAGTACGCATGTCCTGGGGTGCATCAACGTCTAATATACAGGTGAGGTACAAAAAGCGTTGACATTGAGAAAGGAGGTGGAGCACGAACCTTACACGGTCCGGTCTGCCACCTCCCTTGGTAAGTGTGCGCAGACGCGATTTCCGTGAAAGAAAGGATGCGAGAGGGAATCGCGAGGTGTGCGTGCCATGGTGATGGTTATGATGCTTCTCCTTCCTTCCTTCCTTTATCTCGCTCTCTCTAGCTTGTTCCCTATACATATATATATATATACAATACGTACATACCTACTACTAGCTGGTCACGGGAGATCCGCCATTTTTGGACACCACGCGCACACACCCCTACACACACGCACTTTTGCCTATTTTTTTTTTTTTTTTTGTCTCGATGGGCCATATGGAAGCATCAATCATCCGTGCAGTCTCGTCGTCCAATAATTGAGAAATCTCGACACAACGGCCTGACTGACTGACACGTTGTGTCGAGAGCACCCCCTTGGCAAAGGGATCTTGCACGTATATTATTGTATGGGGCTCGCCTCGCTTTTACCTTGCCTTACTTCTGGCCCAGGATTTTTTTTTTTTTTTTTTTTTTTTTTTACGAGCTTCAGTGAGTACCCACAAGATTGCATGCACCCATATTTGCAAAAACTACTGAGTGTTAAAAAGTGTTACTTATATCCATGAGGGATGAAATGTAGTGAAAATAAATGTATTCCAACGAAATTTAACTACATCGTCATATTGAGACATTTTGTCAGTTGAAATATAACGACATTATTTACAATTATAATTATTGAACAAGTTTATGCATTTTTCGTGCTAAAATCATTTGTTTTTTTTTTTCCTTATGTTTCAGGTGAGTGTCGTATCTGACAATTCGCTAAGCCATGATCATGAAATATTTCGTAAGTTTAACTGCACACATAAGTAATACATATTTATAAGCTAATAATAATAATAACGACAATATATGCTAGTAAATAAGCAATTGCTAATAATTGCATCGGAAAATATATAGCACCATAAATTGACTTTATATGGCATGCATATCGATTTACCAGAGTTGAATACACGTTACAGAGCATCAGTAGTGATAGAAACTATCATACATTGACGGTCGTTAATCATATATAGCTCCAACTATCGCGGCCAACGTCTTGCCTAATGCGTTACGAGACATCCGCAGAGCTTTTGTGACATGAAAGAAAAAAATAATTGTTTTCGAATAATAAAATCCTTTGCCACCAACAACGACGACGCGAGTCTTTCGTATAGCGCAACATTGTTCGTATACAAACGCACCCTCTCACTGCAAGAATCAGTTTATTACCCGATGTGTGGTGTATTTCACACGGACATTTGCGTTAAATTTTATTTTACCTTTCCTAGGCTCACTTTACTTACGACTCGATCAGCTCGTGTACAACAGCTGTAGATGTGCGAGTAATCGAGTAGTTGGTCAAAGTAATGGCTGATTAATAGTGACTCAAATGCGCCCTTCTACGGTTACACGTCGCTTCTTCTACGCGCGTCCATTATGTATATATACCCGATAATGTTGCGTCACATCACATCGTTGCGATCTATTTTGCCTTACTACGTTTCGATGGAGCTATTTTTATATTATCCGGTGGCATGGGCCCATCATTTTACACGAAGGTCATCATTGAGCTTCTACGGATACCATGCACGCATAACTATAGGGATCATCGTTCGATAGCGCTAAAGTTTTATCGAAGGAGATAAAATAAATATATCCAGTACGCCAAAGCGTAGTGTCTTTTTTTTCCCCCCCATAGAAGTGAAATAACAATGAGCTGTTTTTGCATCCCGTTGCACAACACACCCGTATAACAACATTTAAATAACCATTGTACAACAGGGGACTTTATCTTGAATTTTCCGACAAAACACATGAAAATTCAATCATCTAGTGATGGAAAAAGTCTAGAGTACTCGAGTTGCCTACAAGGCGTCGTCATTTGTGATGTGCGTAGTTGAGCACCACGTTGTACATGACGTTGTGCATTGTACACTCCCATAAGCTTATATTATTATACTTACCACGAATGTGGGGGAAATCCGTCCCCGATCTCACTGCGTCTCTCTTTCTCTTGGCATCCGGCTCATCAAAGCTGCCGCAGTACATAATATTGTATACTTATACAGAGTCCATACGCATATACCTATTTGAGCTCGAAGCGCTAGCTGGAGCACATCAGATATCTATAGGACCAGAGACTGTACACGTAGTATATAACTAATTCTATATCCACACTGTGGAAACAAGTAAGTAAGTAGCCAAATATTTTATCGTGATGAAAAATTAATTGTGAAACGGGTAGTAATACGCTCGACTGAGTGAATGGTGTATTAATTTTTTTTTTTTTTTTTTTCCAAATAATGTTTCCAAATCACCTTGATACGCTCTACACATTGTCACGTATATATCGACGCCTTGTACGAAGACCAGCACATTTCAGATTTTCCAATGTTATTTTAAATGGGAAAATCTGAACCGTGCTGGTCTTCGTACGAGGCGTCGATATACGTATATATCACAAGCCGCGTGGCAGTGGCCTCCTCGCGCACGTTGCTCTCGGAGAAGGACGGGGTTAGGTATACGTGCACACATTTTGCTATTATGTGCCAATCTCTCGGCCGAGCTCGGCTCGACTCGGAAGCCCGAGGAGAGGGGCTGCGAGCAGCCGGCGGCGCGCGTGGTTTGTCGAGAACAGCTGATCCCAACCAATGTGTGTGCATATACATATAAATATATATATGTGTGTGTGTGTGTATGACGAGAGACAAGCTTGGGGGCTCTCGGCTGATGTGCCGCACGCGCGCCGGCTCGCTCGAGCTAATAAGTGCCCGACCAATTCGCCGTAGCGCGTCGAGCTTTTACTCTCTCTCTCTCTCTTCTCCCCGCCATTCTTCTCCTCCGCTTCTTCTTCGTATATTATTCTTCATGCATACCTCTGATTCTCCGAGCGGATTGTGCAGTTTCTCCACTTGCAAGGTTTCGGCCCCCTTTTTTTTTTCCTTTCTACAAGCGACTATGTATTATGCGTTAAATTCTTTATTTATGAATGCACATTAACGTTTTTACCTTTCTTTTCGCTACTGTTTAAAAAGAAACAGTCAAGGTTTCGTCGTGGAAAAACTCGGGGTGTATATATAAATTGCTTTGAACCACGGAAAGTCGTGCGTCTGACCAAACGTTGATTTTTCTACTTGAGCGTTTTTTCATGTATTTTGACTTGAGAAAAAAAAAAAAAAAAAAAATTGTCCTACCAGAACTCGTTGGATGTCTTCGTTATCCAACGGGTGGTTCTACCACTACCCGTCCATTTGGTGCCAACCCCTATAGGTACAGCGGAGAAAGTTCCGGGGCGCGCCGTCCCGAACGCTGACCTATACTACTGAAAAACATAAAAGCCCGGCCGATTCGTCGTCAATCGGCCATTCATCCATCGTATTTGACAAATTCTTCTTTTTCACGAAGCTTCTCGAGTAAATCTCCAGCATTGGGATGAACTTTTTTCTTTACACGTGTACCGTTAACAGGCAAATATCAGTGATCGAGACTCGACCTCATAGAATAAGCACTAAAGCGACGTTGACAGATCAACCCTGCAATTGGGGCACCACTGGGCGAATAGTAAGATACACCCTTGAAAAAATGAAAAAATCTAGACGCAAGTGGAATCTCAGCGCAACAAGCACCGATAAAGCCGGTGGCGCATTTTTCTCGTCACGGCGACAGCACCGGAGATGAGCGCACGGGTGGGGAGCGAACGGCTCTCCTTCCATATATACACCACGTCACAGAGAGCACACACAAACCCTTCCCTTTGGCTCTTCTGGTCGGATGGCTCGTAAACGCGCGCGCGCCGCCGAGTGGATACAGCGCAAAAAAAAAAAAAAAAAGCAGTCAGGCGCGCGCGCACGTCTCGCCGAGTCAACCACATTATATACGAGGCGAGCGAGCGTTGGCACCGCCGTTCGGCCGATGCAGCTTCTCTCCTCGCTCGGATCGAAATGGCATTGCAAGGTCTAGGAGGCGCGCCGCTCTCTTCCTACTCCGCGGCATCTAGTTTGGCTTCGTTTCTCCTTTTCTCCTCCTCTCCCGCCTTTCACTCGCGCTAGATTCGCAAACCCTGCAACCATGTTTTCGCCCACAAATTACGTGCCTCTTTTTCCACAAAATATGACCACGTATAACTACTATTAGTCTTTGGTAATTGTTTTTTTTTTTTTTTTTTTTTTTTTTTTTTTTTTTTTTTTTTTTTCAATCATTTTTACCCGATTGCCTCGTACGACACATTATAAACGTGTGGAAAACTTGACAAGGCAGCTATTGATTTACGACGCCTCGTGCCGATAAATGTAGGATAAAAATAACAACGAGCTTTGCACGGAACATCACCATCCATCTTTATTGTATAGTCCGACATTAATGTTTGCGGTGTATGGTTTTTGGAGGTGGGGGGGCGTCTAAAAGTCGCTTTCTATAGGTATACCTGCTCCACGCAAATTAATCCAAACGGTCGTAACCAATAGAGTATCGAACAAAGATGATCCATCAATCTTTGAAGACACGCACTGGATTATAACTTATATGTATATATATATATAGATGTATACCACACGCTCATTACGAATGAATAATCGCTCCCCGCTGTCAGCGTCGTCGCGTGTTTGTTGTAACTAGCCGCCTTCCCGTGAGTAAACGCTCGCTTGAGCTCGAGAGGCAATAAAAAAAATACGAGTGCGTAATCTTGCTTGGATTACCTTGTAAGCTGGTATTTATTCATTATAGTGTATACACCTTTGTCTTTTCGCCCTCGTAAGCCTAAACATACACGGGATCGTCGATCGAAGGGTGAAAAATTAATTCGTCCATCTCAAGAAGACTCCGACAGGTTATTTTTGCGGAGAGCAAAACGAGAAAGCTCGGTGGTTGCCCGATCCTTTTAATCCGGCTCTAGTTGCGGTGCATTATTAAACGCAACGAAAGGAAATGGGGGGTGTAGGGGGGGAGCCCATTGCAGCTCGTGTATAAGCTTCCACCGCAAAACTCGACCGGAGCTCGACAGCGCGATTGTGTGTGTAAGCGGAGGCGATTTTATCGATCGGTTCGCACGAGTGTGTAAATATACGTACGTAAACTCGCCCAGAGAGATCGCTCCGGGCGATTTCGTAATCGGACGAACGCGCGCCCGCTGTGCACACACGCATACACACCCACGGCTCGAGCTCCGCGTCTTTTGCCCCTCTGGTTTTCCTTCGAGGAAGCAAATTTCACCCACAGACCGAGGGATGGATAGAAGGTCGGAAAATTTTGCGCTCGACCAGAGTGAACATTGTCGGGTAAAAGCTACTACTAACGCGGTACGTACTCGGTACCTCGGGGGCCTGTGACTTTCGTGTTATCTTATCGATACGCGCGGAGCCTTCGTTTTGTAAAGCACCAAAATTCATACAACGGAGCTTTGTTTTCCGATAGATAAATAAAAAACCGATATCGCGCCTCGACGCGAATTTAATGGCTTGTTTTTTTCGTTTCTTCTCCGTCTCTGGGGCACCGCGAGTCGAAACGCAAAAAACGTTCAGGTTTGGCAGCAAGAAAAAGGACGTCGCCCGAGTACCGTCTAAAGAAAGCAGAAACGCGCGCGATATGCGAATTTCCAAATGTAGCGACGACACAGACACACGTAACAAACAAAGTAGAGAGAGAGAGAGGCAAGTCACCTCCAAACGGATAAGCTGGAAACTAAATTCCCCGGAGAGGAGCAGCTCTCCTCTGCTTTTTCACGGCACGGAGAGAGAGAGAGAGAGTAGTGCACCGGCTCTGCGCGCACGGTATTATAGGTACATGTTACATCGACGTCCGCCTTCTCTCCTTCTCCTCCGATCGGTCGGCTGGTTTGCTGCCCTCTCTCTCTCTCTCATCGTCCTCTCTTCGACGTCGTCATCGTTGTCGTCGTTGTTTCAGTGTCGAGAAAACGCTTAAACAATTCGCCTCGTCACGGGTAAGTAGCACTCCCTCTCTCTCTCTCTCTCTCTCTCTTTCGTTCTTTTCTTTTTTTCTCCGCTACATATATATACATAACGCACGTAACCGCACCATACAACGGCCATTTTTCTTTTTCACTGCAGCTTTTCGTTGCAATGCATTGCACACCGCTCCGTTTCTTTCTTTCCTACTTGGCCCATCGTCTTTCAGCGCGTGTATTTCATTCTTGGTGTACACACTGTCGCGCACGGCGCACACCCTTCTCGCGCATCGTGTCCGAGAACTCCGTTTTTGTTCGCCCCCCTCCCCCCCTTCCTGATCGGTTTGCATATGCATACACTGGGGCCCAGGAGAACTGTTGTTAAAGGCACAAAAGCTCCGGTTTTTTTTTTTTTTTTTTTTTTTCTTTTTTCCGCCGTTTGCGAAAAATGTGAGCACCAGACGGGCGACCGCGGTAGCCATGTTAACGAGCGGTTCGCAGATTATTCTGGCCAACAACTGCATTACCTATATATGTATATATGCACACATCATGTACTACCAACAACGTCGTGTGTATATAGCCGCCACCGCCGTGCGACGGCTAGACTGGCCTCTCTCTCTCTCTCTATCGTTCCTTTCGCGCGAGCTTGCAAATGGCGTATGCGCTCCTGCACTTGTGCTTTTATGCCATCTATCTTGCAAGTCGTGTATGTGTTTTTGTGTTGTTGTTGTTGTTGTTACGCTGCGACCGATTTTCTTTTGGTTTGACACTTGACGTATACCATCGCACCCAATGAATTCTTAAGACAATTTGTGTCACACGAGGCAGCGAGTGTTAAATTTAACTTATTGGTTTTTTTTTTTTTTTTTCATTTTTGCGAAAGCACTGCCAGAATACTCGATTCATCGAGTGACATTTACGTGCTCATCCCACTCGTTTCTTCGTCGGAATCACAACTGGGCTTGCTTCGGTGTACCTTTCCCTGCCCAATAATATAGTAGAAATTATTGACGTCGTCGTGGAGTACTTTTAGGTCATAGTGCGGTGTATAGCTTAGTATAGGACCGATCGATGGATACTATCGAGGGCACCACGCAGCATCACCCTCCGTCTCTGTCAATGTGCCTCTCTCTCTCTCTCTCTTTCACTTTGCGAATATCTCACGAGTGCGTAGGTGGCTCTCTGCATACCACGCTCTGCTCCTTCTCTTAGCAGTACGTACATCAGAACTCCTGGTTGTCGCGTTCGGCGCACACTTGCTGTCAAACGAATGCTATTGACTAAGACGTCCCTCGCCCTATTTTTTTTTTGTTTCTTTTTTTTCGTCCTTTGTTAAATTATAATCAGTAATAATAACAAAATCGGCAATATAATAAGGAAACCAAAAAAAAAAAAAAAAAAAGAAAAAGTGCGAACGACAAAAATAGTACACGCTCGGTACGGGTGAGGTGGTACGTGGTCGGATAAACGAGAGAACCGTACCGTCTGGGTGCAGAGGCTCGACTGAAACGGCCGTCGTCCCCGTGGCAGACTTGAACCTGGCCTCCCTCCCTCTCGCGCTCGATCCATCTCTCTCTCTCGCTCGCCTGCGCGCATGTGTGTGCCGACACTGCCGACGTCTGTCTGTCCCACCCGTTTTGTCTGTAACTACTTGCGCCAGCGTGTGCACGCGAACGTAACTACTGTTTTGTTGGTCGCCCTGATGCCAATGGTGCGTGTGTTGGTGTATCCTGTATATATGATAGCAGCAGCTGGGGTGTGTACATATACATCGCGTCGTCGCGCGACGACCTCGCTGCTGGCTCTACTACTCTTTTTCTCCCTTCTCTCCCTCTCTCTCCCCGCGAGTGTTATTATTGTATACGTATATTGAAGCGCTCGCTCCGACTGATACCACTGTTTCTTAACTCGCTTACATTTATAATTATTGGCAGTTGACACTGTACTTTTTTTTTTTTTTTTTTTTTTTTTTTTTTTTTTTCTTTTTTAACCTTCCCGTGAAGCTCCCACTGAGAGCTCAATTCGACTCGATCAATAAGTGATGCCAAAAGCGTGCCTTTTGTTTTTTGTCACGAGCTATTTCGGATACGACAGCTGTTGAACTGTGTACTTTCGAAGGAAGCTCCATATTTTTTACAGTAAAAATATCGGTTGTTTCTTTTTTTCTTTCAATCGCGATGATTAAACGTATGAATATAATTATAATCGAGGCTCGGGTTCATCGGTTTATGAAACAGTAAACAAATGGAGATAAAAAAAGGTATAGCGTAGCGATAACTCAATCGTACATAGATTATAAACCTACATGAATATATACGGAGCAAAAGTAAAGATCGATGTCGCCCGTGGTTTCGTGTCGCTGCGGGGCAATAGTAGCTCGTCAAGCAATTACCTTTGCCCCACAGGCACGAAAATATGTGTGCGTCAATTTGTGAATCGCGATCAATTGATTGTAACTCAACGTTATTTTTCGTTGCATTGTTTCGCTGAAAAAATAGAAACTCTTCTCAAATTGAGGTGGACTTACGTGTATGCACATACAACGTCATCGTTATACACCAAGATAAGAGTCACGACCGCGGTAATACAAAGCGCTTTAAGCGTAACATAGTTGGTATTAATTTTTTTTTCTGGATACACGATTACGCAATTTTTAGTTACACGCGCTCGTTTCGTGGAGGCGATTATTACGCCTCGATTCCCACCGCACGAAAATATCGTATAGGGAGACGCCACACTTTGGTAACGGTACATATACTTATACCATAGATTCTCTGTTTTCCGGTAGATAGCACGTAAAATGGTCACTCTCCTCGCGCGCACGCGTGTCTTGTGGCTTTTAGGATTAATACGTGTTATTAAACCACACGATTTTAATAAATTCGTCGTCTTTGTTGTTGTCGATTGTCGAAATGTTTTCGAAAGGAAAGAAAAAACAAACCGAGCTCTTTTTTTTTTTTTTTTTTTTTTTTTTTATAAACCCCGCGTCATCATCACTGCTTTTCAATACCAGTTATTAATTCTCTGCTGGACTGTATTACAATTGTACACATGCCCACGCGAGCAAAGTATGGAATAAAAAAAAAAAAAATAGAAGGAAAAATTTTTATCGCCCCTCCTCAAGGACTGATAATGACGCACCACGCGCTTAAATATATAGGTATATGTGTATGCATATACGAGCTTTTGACAAACACCACACTATATACCCAATGTTTCGGATGTTATGTATGCGGTGTTATGTATATTTGTACATATACTGATAGCAGTGGTATCTCTATCTCATGTATTTACATATATATAGATATCGTGCATTTAAATTGAAACTTATCGTGCGTCCAACTCGATTCTGTTGCAACGGCAATGTAGTAGCGTGCTTATTTGAATACGAGTGTTTATTTGTACCATATAATAATAATAATAATAATAATAATAATAATAATAATAATAATATATGTACGTATTTTTTCGATTGAAAGTACACACGTGTATATAGTATATAATTATGATGATGCGTTATCACCAGATGTGATCTTGAACTCTGATGAGATTATTGTGCCTTTTTTTGATCGTCCATAGATTACCGAGTACGAGGTAAAAATCTCTCGAACCAAGCGCACATATCGCATGAAAAGACGTCACCTGCGTCTCGGCTATTAAATTTCTCGGTGGCGCAAAGAGAGCTTCATCGGTTTCCGCATTGGAACACCGAAACGCGCAGGCGCTCGCGCAAAACAAAAAAAAACAAAAAAAAAAAAAAAACGAAAAAAACGAAAAAAAAAAGGTGGGAGCCAAATGATCTCCTCATCCGTACAAGTATATACGTATTTATATAAGATTGCGTTATACATTCGCACGAACCCCAATTAACACCCGTCAGGACACCACCACCACCTCTTTCTTACACATGCATAATAGGTATACGCGGCTAGAAATTTCTCGTAGCTCCTGTATACGTACTGTTCAGACGCACCAAGCACCGCTTCGATCTTTCCACCCGCGCTTTGCTGCTCTCCTCTTCGCATATCTCTCTTGTCAGTCTCTCTCTCTCGCGCGCGCGCTCTATAGCTGTTCACCATCCCCCTTTTAGGTCAAAAGAGCGAGAGACAGAGTACGCTGGCTATACACTAGTATACGCGCAGCCACTGTACCCGGTGCACCCTTTCCGCGAAAACGCGCACACGCGTACCAATGGATGCACGTACATCGGTGGGAGAGTATAGGTATTCTCTCTCTCTCTCTCGCTTTATGCTGTGTCGTACTTTAACCAGAGAGACCGAGAGAGGGAGAGCAAGATAGAAGCAGCCACACTTGGCCACATTGATTTTACCGGCTAGCGCTCAACCCACACGCAAACTTTATACATGTATAGAGACCGCGCGCGAGAGAGAGACTTGCACCGGAGGAATGTCCCTCGTATACGTGTATACATATATACATACGCGCCAGCTATAGCCGCGGCCTTTCCTTTTTTTTTTTTTTCTTTTTTCTTTTCCTCTTCATACTTTTATACATATAGGTACACGTATCTTTTTATCCCGTTCTTTCTCTATCTCTCTTTTGCCGGTTTCCTCCCTCTCTCTCTCTCTCTCTCTCTCTCTCTCTCTACGTCCCAGAGCACCATTTTCTACCGTATACATGTGCTTTTTACATGCTCACGTAGGTACATATTATGTGAACTCATTGGTATAGAGCCCGTTTTTCCCCTTTGCTCTCGATATCTCCGTATGCGCGCACGCTTATATAAAAGACGACGAGTGCGGGCTTCTCGAAATAATATATAATACATACATATCTTCCGAATATAAATATACAACAACGACACTTTTGCTCTTTCGTTTCTTATGTTCTTCTCCGGCGTGTAGGAATCTTTCCTGGTCCAACGATCGAAAGACCAACATTTACACTGATGATCATGACAACAATCATAACAATTAGTATCGAAGCCAATTGACAAGTATGACGTTCGAGTAATATGAACATGCAAAATTGACAGCAATAGCAGGTATATAACATTGAAAAAAAGAAAAAATAGGCGTCAGGGGCTCTTCCACCCCTAAATATATACATGTCCTTTTCTTTCTCTTGCCAAGGAAGTATACACGTATCTCGTCAGAGTTGGTATAAAATATTCGCGCAAGGAAATCTATATAATTTGGTTTAGGTGTATACAACTGACACACACAGTGTAGGGTATACGTATATACATAATACATTCATACATATGGGAGAGCGAGTAAAAGAGAGACCCACTATACACATAATATTATATACATATATATATATAGCGCTCGTATAGCGAGCGATCGCCGGCCCGTCGAGCTCTTCTTCTCTTCTACAGCTCTCCCCCGATCTCTCTCTCTCTCTCTCTCTCTCTCTCCCTCGTATAGGTGTGCATGTACACACGTACATACCGCACTTCCTCGCGGTAGCGGCTGGTACGGCATGGTAGTATATAGCATCGGAGCAGAGGCAGCCGCCTGGGTAGTTTCAGTTCCCTTTGGAATTTCGATCGGGCGCGACCGCCTGCCCGCCGCCGCTGCTCTCCATACGCCCTCACCCATCCCCCCCCCCCCGCAAATTATATAGGTACATCTCGTCACATACACAACTCGCTGCTACCATACATACATATATATATAGATAATTATACCTCTGTTGGCTGGTGTGGCGGCTCGTCCGCCGCAAAAATGGCCTTCTCGCTTTTCTCCTTCATCTCCTTGTTGTTCCCGTTGCCGTAGAGAGACAACTTATTTTTCAATTCCCACTTGACGGCCATTTAGGGCCGTGTGCATATTATAATGTACGCACCGTTATCCTTTCATCGGATTCCAACTGTGCGGATATAATATATTACAAATCTCCAAGTGTGTATCGTAGGTGCGGGCGCGCTGCTGCCGGTGACCTTTTCCCTACACAGTTTCGAGGTCTACGCACCCCGCGTCGCCTATACCGCTCGCCCGAGGGAAGAAAAATAAAAAGGGAGACGGGACAGCAGTAGCAGACGACGCTCTGGATTCTGTTACGAAAAACCGGAACTGCGGATATAGTGAGAGGGCAAGAAGAAGAAGCCTAAATACATACATACATATTATACAGTGGAAGGAAAAAGAAAAAGGGGGGAGGAGAGGGCCATGACAGCAGCACCATCGGAATAATGACTCGGGTGTCGTGCGTTATCGGCAAAAGGACGGCGAGGGTTTCTCGCGCCGGAGTAGCTTCCGATCAGCCGGCATCGTCGGCCCGCACCGGCAGTCACGCGACAATCAGCACGGCGACACGGCGCAGGCGGCGATCGCCTCGTCATCAGCCATTGACGGAGAAGAAGAAGCTGCAGGAGGAGGAGGAGGAGGGAGGCGACCGGCCGGTCACGCCGCACCGCGACACGTAGCGCCGCGGCACCGTTCCACCTCGCCCGACGACCGACTGCCCTGCTCGTTGTGACGGTGGTGGAAGCGGTGGCCTCGGCCGGTCCGTGGTCGTTCGTCGGGTACGTTGTTGCTTTTTCTCTCTCTCTCTCCCCCTTAATTCACTCCCTTTTTTTTTCATAGGGAGCTGCTGACTCTTTATTTCCATTCATTCTTGATGCGCGCGATCCCAACTCCTTATATTTGTCGTTTTTCGTGCACGGCAAGTATGCGTGTCGAAAGCAGAGGGTTCGGGTGCAAAGGTGTCCGGCTCGGTATAGGAGCGGAACGGCCCTCTAGCCTAGTTCCGGGCGCTCCCTCCCTCTGGCTCTCCTTTGCATGGCGCGACAGCTCCCTTTTCGCTTTGTGTCAGACAAGGACGGGGGAATAAGCGTACATCGATAAAGTAGTTGCCGACGACGTTGATGATGATGATGATATCCCCACTGCACGTGCGACTTTGGTTTCTTTTTTTTTTGTCAATATAGGCATAACGCGCTTGTCGCTGTACCTATTCTATTTTTTTGCGCTTACATTGCGTCCCTTCGATTGATTTGTTTCGTACGTGATTTCACTTGACACGTCTGGTTTCATCAATTGCGTTTTCGTGACGATACGGCGTAAATGTAATATATGCCTGGTATAATATACTGTGTATATACCCATGACAAACAACGCAAAAAACAGCTAGTCGAGAGTTGGGAGGGAGGAAGTTGACTTTAGTGTTTTATCGCCGCTGTATTTGGGTGTGTTGATAGTGTGGTTAATGATAACATAATACAGCCAATCCACACAATTGACCTCGGCGAACTTCGACGAGGTGCTTCGAGCCAATTTTTGTTTTCCCGACACGCGTGTCGGCCCATACGTAATGTCGTACTACTTTCAACTGTCGATAGAGAGAAATCAATTTCCAACACCGAAAAACAAAATATTGGGAACAAAACAATCGGTGAAACACACGCGCCTCGAGCATATTATGTACCTATGGTTATATATAAAGTCAGTAAAAGTCGGAAAGAGAGACACCGCCTCCCTCCCTCAGATCGAAACAGCCGGCTCTCGGGTGTACATGTATATATACGTTCTGTATATTAAGCGTGACACTTTTCGCTCGTCCGGACGATACTTGCGATGCTTCACCTAGAAATAGCCACCGGCTCTTCTCATGCCGTGCGTTATAATAATTGTACTTTCGGTGTGTGAGAGTTTTGTGTGCTCTTCTTCTTATTATTATTAATACTATTGCATACACGCATCACCGCAATGTTGCGCTCACGATGGAGTCCGTTGGCACTTGGGTTTCCCTTCCTTACTCCCTCTATCTGGCGCTTGTTCCCCCTTTTTTTGTTATGTTGTTAAATGAAGTCTCGCTTTTCTCACGCACGCTCTACAAATGCATTTATAAATGCCAAAGTATTAGCTTTATGCCAGAAAGACAGAGGAGACTGCAGCCTTGTGTTTTCCTCCTTTTACGTTTTAATAACTACGCAAGATAAAGCGTGCGCTGATTAAATTTCACCTCCCGCCTATATATATTGTATGAATGGATAAATCGAATATTAACGTGTCTGGTGTACATTGTTGGTAATACGCGTCAACGCTATTATTGGTATCCACAAACCTACACTCATTTTTGTCATTATTATAAATATACCTCAAATATACATACATTGGCAGCGGCAATGGGGCTGGTGAGTTGGCAAGCTCGGCTCAGATGGCGCCAGGGACAAGAGCCTCTAGCCAGTATGAGGATTAGAGCATTACCTATGTCATATTATTTACATGCTGTGTCATGTCTTCTCTCTCTCTCTCTCTCTCTACCGCCCTCTGAGCTGAACTCGACAGCTCCGTAGTGATTCTTTCAAAAGTATCTATATACCATTTGAAAAAAAACGATGCGTATCTTACATTTGTATGCATATGTATGGCACGTCAATTATATCAAATAATTAAACTATACGCTATTAAACTAACACAATAGCAATAAAGTGCGCGGGCGCATATACTATACGTCTGCCTGTATAATGTCTACACACTTTGTTAAGGGGGGCGGGGGGTAATTTTCATCGTATTTAGGTAAAGTTTATTGTTGAACTTTGAGTGACGAAAAAAAAAAATTCCCAGTAGTACCTGAAAAATTGATCAATACGGCCTTACTTGTATTATTCCTTTACAAGTCCAATGAGTAGTGTGCCTGCAAAAGAGTCTCTGACATGTATAGTGGGAAATGTTGAATATTTTTCTATTTTTCGGAGCACGTAAGTATGTGCGCCAAAATTCCTCTATGGTGTCGAATATTATGTGCGGAAGACTACCCTCTTGCAGCAAAAACATACGAATGCATTACACGCATGTGATTTCTTTGCAATCACCGTATGAATAGTTATTGTGGATAAAAAAAAAAAAATATTTTTGCAAGTGTCAGACCTTTGCTGTGTTACAAAAGTACTTGATTGCTGATGCTCCGTGAAACAATAGTTCTGTAAATGCATGATGTTATATCATTTATATGCTGACCAACATAAACAAGAAATTTGACAAATTATGCCGGTTTAGCATTGAAATCGTCTCCTGGAAGTAGACTGTCTCAACTCTTAATTGGTCACGACCGTGTCAGAGAGGAAGACTATGCACCCGTCAGTTTTTCAATGAGTAATCAGAGCCCAACTGATATTGTTTCGTCACTGTAAGGTTGAGCGACAAACCTCACCTGACCACAATCATATTCGGGGTACCCGAACAACCTGTTGCGTGCCCGTGAGAAATGTTTGCACAGTTACACTATTGGTCGATGGTGACGCTTATGCTAGAGAGTATAAAGGGGAGTTGGTGCGGTCAAAGACGTCATTTTTGGGACTGCACGGGCGGTAGAGAGGAGGGAAGCACACCGAGTTGCAACGGAAAAGACAATTTTTCCAGTTAGTCCCGAAAATGGCGGAGCCAATCAGTGATTTTCGGACACACTTCCTTGTACATTCCCTCTCTATCGACATACACAGCGTATTGACACGAGTCGCATTTTCATTTTCATTTGTTGTTGTTGTTGTTTTTTTTTTTGTTTTTTTTGTATATATGTATATATCTGCGTCGACGAGTCGTGGAGGGAGAAGAGGGAGCTGACGAACAAAAATTTAGCTCCCTCCTCCGCTGTAAGTTGTTGTTTTTTCTCGTGTAAGTAATTTTGTTTTGTTCTCCGACAAGTAGTGTGTGATACTTATAGCGTTCGAAGATGTTAAACTCGAGACATTGCGCGACGCGCAAAAGTTCGAGCCGTTGTTTATAATGCCCCAACATTGGTTTTCCTGACGATCGAAGTTGAAGATTACGGTAAACATTTCTAAATTAATATGTGCGGGTCATACATTTCTACGGGGTTTCGTTTTATGCTATTGTATATATACATCCAGTGTGGCGCTTGTGTACGTGATATTCATTTACCCAGAAGTCACGTGAATATAGAAAATATGGACTAATGTTTCTCCTCCCCCCGTGTATCATATGTGTTACACCATTATATACTTGTACACTGCGCATCAACCTTTGCAGATAGTATGATAGTACTTGAAGGTGCCGGAGTGTAACAAAGAGCCAAAGATTCGTCGTGCAATGCGGTCGGAGCAGCAACGATGTACACACTTGATATACAGTACCAGCTTTCTAGAATCCGTTCACAATCTCTCTCTCTCTCTCTCTCTATTCGCAGGACGTAAGTTCATTGGCCCCAGAAAAAAGAAACCGCACGAATGAGCCACTTACGTGTATACACCATTGGCCGAGGTGGTGGTGTTTTTTTTTTTTTTTTTTTCTCTCCATGTCCCCCATATCGCCGTGGTCTGGCTTTATCTTTGGTTGGTTTTTTCTTTTTCCCTCTTCCCACAATGATGGTATAAATATTTCACGCGTTTCCTCGTCGCAAGCTCATCGGCCGTTGTTTACAATGTGCCCACCGAATTTGACGAAAGTTGACCAGAGCTGTTTATCTTAGCTCGCTTTCCTCCATTGAGCTTTGGGGCTTTGGTTTCCAAATTCGCCTTCTGCACCTATATTATTTTTATTTTTTTTTTTGCTCCTCTCCCAAAGTCTTACACTTCCATGGACCTGACGGGGACCGGGAGTTGTTTTCCAAAAAAATGCTTTATTTTCTTACAATTGCCACGAGCTTACCTGTATTATAAACAGGCTAACTCGATAAAACCTAATTTACCTACCGGTGCGTCGTGTAAGTGCGGCAATTTCGCGATTAATGCGTCCCTCCGGATCGTCATGTAATTTTGCGTCGCGCTCAAGTTGATCGTTTTTAAATGATCAAGTAAAGGAAAACGAGAAATCAGCCGCGGTCCCCTCGGCATCGGAAAAGAACATTCGCTGCTCAACTTGAGGGCACGTAAAATTCAAGGCCCGACAAAAGCTCTTGGAGGAAAAAGTACCCACCGGTGTCTGGGCGAACTTGAATAAAAAATAGTAGGAACAGATACTTACCATAAACACAAGAAGAAAAAAAATGATGTGAAATTTAATCACTCGTAACTTTTGTCGATACGAGTTTTGCGCCTCACTGGAGTTTGTCCCTCCCAATGGTGCGACAAAATAAAAGAAGAACGGAAAAGCGCTTCCATACGCGTATATTCGTCATCGTCTATAGATTCGCTTGATGTAAAATAATACATGTGATTGGTATATAATATACGCCTGTGCACTGCACCCCTCTCTCTTTTTTACACTATACAATGTGACCAAAGTTTTCGCTGCCTCCTGTATCCTGCGCCCACTTGTAACATCATCGTCAATAAAATGTGTGCGCGAGAGAGAGAGAGAGAGCAAGACCCGTTTTTCTCTCTCTCTCTCTCTCTTTCTCTCCCCCTTCGTCCTTCTCTCTCACGCGCGCGCGCTTTACCAGATAGGTTTAGTGGTGGAGGGGAACGGAAGAGCACAAGCAAGCTGATGCCGGAGAAGCGCAGACGACGAGCCAAGCGAACAATATAAAGTAAAGAATATATCACACACAGTCGGTACGTAGGCTAGTGTGGGTCGGTGCGCGTACACACACACTCGCATGTTTGTTATGTATATATATATATCATAGAGCCTCATCTGTGTATACAGTGACTAGTGACTCTCTATACTAGTCTTTCTTGTACACACCACATACTCCTCCATTTTGTGGGTCTTTTGAGTTGGTCGTCGTGATATTCTCTTTGCAGTCCGTCTGGTGAGCATAAGTTTTAGCGTTTAACCCACATTAGTAGGTATAAGTAATGTAATGCTTCGATGCGCGCTCCTTCTTTTTTTCACTCTCTCGTCTCAAGTATTAAGTATAGGTACAGGTGATGTGTGTTTACATACGCACTATTTATTGTTATTTATTATTATTTATTATTATTATTATTCTATCGCTCGGCTATAACCTCTCGCTGTTGTTGTAAATAATATATATATATATGTATATACATTCGTACATACGTATATGCTTGTTTACGCGAAAATACATCGCACGCACCTATTCGAATTTACACCAGCTGCGGGCAGATTGACGTGTCTTGTGTAAATTATCATTATTACATGTATATCACGATGATGATGATGATGATGATGATGATGATGATGTCATATTTATATGTGGATAAAGGTGACTACGATCAATCCCACATTATTACACACGTATTATATATCCAAAAGTCGATCCGCGCAAGATAAAAGCCGGAAACTATATACATATACTATATGGCGCCCCAGGTACTACCCCTCCCTATACAATCGTATGAATTTAAATCGTTTTCGTTAGTCATTCGTATTGTAGTTTTTAAATTATAAGCCATCACGTTTTTATCGGTTGGAATTTTCAAACGGTTTGCAAACAATTTTCTAAAGGTGGTCAACGATTAATACGTTTTACAATGCGTGTTAAATATTCCGCGAAAAAAATATAAAATATAATTTTCACTCTTCTTATGTTTGTATTTTATAGTTTAACACCTATCAATGTCCACAAGGTAACAACTAAGTATACATCATGCGTTAACTGAATTTTGAGGTGTATACTTTTTCGCACACAGCTTCGGAGTTTTTTTTTCTTTACATGATATCGCTAATAGACATATTACAAATTATTTTTTACCACCACGTCATTTATTGAAATCGTAAACGATTCTTTATTTAAAGACCCTGTAACGGGGGTTATAATGTGGTGCCCCTTGAAGGCCCTTGCCAGAGTGGCCCTACTCACACTGCTCTTTCGACATGAAAAATCATCCATCATTTGCCTCGATCAATTAACATATCGTTTTCATTTTTTCTTCTTCTTCTCCTCTTTTTTCTACGCCGTAGCTTTCGTCTCTTGCTATTAAGTATACCTATGTGCATCATAAACGAACAGTGTAAGTACTTCTATTCAAGTACCTATATACTTATAATCTTTTTACAACAGTGGCAGTACAGTTTTCTCATCTTAATCCTCGTCGCTTCGTTTTCTTGAATTCGAACGACAAACTTATAATTATGTTACTTATCTATATATATAACACGCATAAACTTGTGTAATATACGTAATATAAACATATATATATATATATATATATATATATATATATATACCTACACGCGTGCGCACGCAAAACAGACCCTCTTGCCTCTTAAATCAACGACGATGGCGTTGATCTTCGATGTTCCTAATATATGCTCTGCTTTTGCCAATATTTCTCGACCCTGAGTATTATTGGTTTTTATTTTTATCGTGTTACCATTAAGATCATTGTTATCGTCGTTATTGTTTATGTTGTTGTTGTTGTTGTTGTTGTTGTTGTTGTTGTTGTTGTTGTTGTTGTTGATGTTGTTCTTATATTCTCCAGCGTGAGTGATCCCATAGCTCTATAGGTATAGAAGAAATCGGCGTCTGGCATACCTTCTTGTTTTGGCCCCGTGTGTCAAGTTTGTTAATGTGCATAGTTAACATTATTTCGGAGTTTTCACGTGTGCAAGCGATTAGTGTGAATAATAATTGTAAGCTCGATGCTTCCAGTAATCAATGGTAAGAGAAAAGGGACTCTGGATTTGCTATGGTCTTAAATGAAATCGGAGCTTTCTAACCTTAAATGTGGCGCGGAACGGCAGCATTGAACATTCTTTACCTAACTGATGAGGCTCGATAAATATATAGAAGTACTTACACATGATTTTTTAATAAAAATATATGGCAGAAAGTGTCTGGTTGAAATCTTCGAGCTTAAACCTTGATACTTAAATATACCGAATGAACGTTACTGTGATAGTCACAAGCTATTGAAAACTATACTTATATTGTAACATGTTAATAACGTATGATTTGGAAGGAGACTTTTTGCTATAAAATATTGAACACTACACGTGAATTATTATTAGCTTATAATGTGAGATAATTTTAGATGTTTATAGTATATAGTCACGTTAATATTGTACAAACACTTATCTAATGGTTATTTTTCTTTTGTATTTTTTCAGATGTCTGCTGGGTCACAAATTCAGATGGCACCCCAATCAACAATAAACTCTGGTCAGTCAGTTCATAATCAAGATTCAAATATGAGCACTGGTAAGTTGAAATTTTTTATGTTTGAATGATTCTGTTTATTCATCTGGATTTGCCGTATAAACAGTTTGCTTGATGGTACTAGATGGTGTGTAACTTCATTGAGAAATTTTGTTGAAAAAAAGTCCGTGTGATATTCATTAATTTTTTGCAATTTTCGGTCAAACGTTAGTGAAGTGCCATTCACATATATTTACAGAGAGTGAGATGATATAAATGTACTAAAATTATCAAATTTATCAAGAACAGCTTAAATGATCAAAATTAAAACCGTGTCATTACTTTCAATACAATAAATTGTTGATTATTTTAACCATGTAATTCTTTAATACAATGCTAAATTGTGTGCTTAAACTAAATCCACATGAAATAATATGAATTCAAGGAAAAATTGTTTCTCAACTTTTTTTCATTGACTCAAAATTCAGTTTATGTTTTTATTAGTGATCACAATGGTGTGTTTTTTAACAGGCTCGTCGCATAGCGACAAGGAGGTAGATCCAAATACTCCAGAAAAGGTGCATCGAACTCCATCGGACAGGAAGAGAAAACGTAAAGCGGATGACAGCGGAGGAGGGGTCTTGAGTCTAGGCAGCAAAGGAGTCAGATCCGTCAGTTCATTAGAGAATAAAAAAATTAATGAGTATTTTCCAAAGCACCATGTAGGCAGCAGTCCTATCAGGCATGGAGGTGCCAAGAGTCCATCCCCCCAACAGGTGTACCCCATGGTTAGTGAACAAAAAGTATGAATCTCTTGTTTTGTTATTTTGCACCCTTTCTTTCATGCCCATTCATCTTCTTCCCACATGGATTCCTGTATTCCCTTTATACTTTAATTTTCTTTCTACTTACACAAACAAAAAAAAAAAAAAAAAAACAACACACGCAAGAAGCAAAGCAAAGCAAAAATATCTTGTCTCTCTAAAAGTATCCTCCATCGGCGCAGCAGCTGATAACGCCACAGGTGACGACGGGCAACCCAGTCGTAGGGGTCGGGTCGTCGGTGTCGAGCTCAGTGCAGGCGGGTTCGGGCGGTTCCAGGAGCGCTGAGTTCCCGAGTTCGCTGATGCAACCGCCTCGGGTGCCACAGCCACCCAGTCAGCCGGCAACTCAACAGCAGCAGCCGGTAAGCAGTAGCAGTAATAGCGGAACTACGCCCTTGGCGACGACGACGACAAGCGCAGCCGTGATCACAACCCAGTCGGCCCAGACGGCTATTGCAGCTCCCACCTCAGTGGTTAGCCAGGTCTCTGCACAGGCACAACAGCTCGCTGGCACGATGGTCAGCAAGCAGGTGCAGGTAAGGCCTACCAACCTTCCTAGGACAAGCCAGGTCAGGCAAGCGAAGACTAACACCCCAAATGTAAGCACCCAGTTGTATTTTTTCTTTATTTTTTCTCGTTTCGTTGCTTGTTTCATTCTTTTTTTTTTTTTTTTTTTTTTTTTCCATACTTGGCTTCGTGCGATAATATGACTTGGTTTTTCTTGTTTTTTTTTGTTTTTTTTTTCTCTCTTCAAAGTAACGTAAATCTGTTTTTCTACTGTCATTTGTAATTTTTTTTTCGGTTTTATGAGTAAATGTTCAATTATAATAAATACCTTGTTTCGGCACTCATTGTTGTTTTCACATTAACATAGATTTTTTACCGATAAAATTACCAATACAAAGGATTTTATGCAAGATATTCGAAAGTTTTGTGGCTGATCAGCTGGCAAATCATTTTTTATATTCGCTTACTCTTTTTCATACTATTTTATCATTATATTTTATGTCTTTTATTTTTGATGAACGAATTCAAGTCAGAAGTTGTCAATATGATTTATTTTTGTCGCTTATTATGTATCCGATTATTTACCTTTCATGCATCATAATAAGGTTTGAAAAGATTACTCTCATTGAGTTATTGATTTTGTACTTCAAATTTGACTTTTTTCAAATTTTTTAGTATCTTGTTTCATGTGAAGGATATCATTTTTGGTGTTTTTCTTGCTGCCTGTTTAGGCTGTTAATAATTTTTAATGATTACGAAAAAAAGTTCTTCGATTAGAACCATGGCATTACACAACGGCAACATTCAAATTATTTAAATCTCACAACTTGCCACGAAACACTTAAAGCAACATCTCATTTTTTAAATTTATTCATTTTTACTATGAGTGTCGTAAGGTACATTTCATTTCACTGTATAAAGTAATTGTACTATAAAATGCTGCGATCTTGTATCGTTAGTTACTTATGAAGTCAATTTTTTTTTTTTTTTTTTTTTTTTCAGACGGAACTTACTTGCCAGAGGATACAAGAGTTCGAAAATCAAGCATCCTCTGATTTAGAGTTACGAAATAGTAAAATCGAAGAGTTGAATAGGGTGCGTATTGGTTTATCAAACGTTAGATTGTTAACAAAGTATAATATAAAGATATTAAAACTGTTAAATTGTGTTTTCCAGACAACGGAGGAGCTGAGGCATCAGGTATCGAGTCAGCAAAAGGCGTTAGAGCAGCACAAATCCCATATAAATAAGTGTATAGATGTTGTAAAGAAACTGCTTAAGGAGAAGTCGAACATTGAAAAAAAAGAAGCCCGTCAAAAGTGCATGCAGAACCGACTGAGGCTTGGCCAATTCGTGACGCAGAGGGTGGGTGCGACCTTTCAAGAGAACTGGACGGACGGCTACGCGTTTCAGGAGCTCGCCCGGCGCCAGGAGGAAATAACCACAGAGCGTGAAGAAATCGACAGGCAAAAGAAGCTTCTGCTCAAAAAGAGGCCATCAAACAGCGAAACGGGCAGGAAGCGCAGTACCCAGCAGTCCACCCAGCCGACATCATTGCACAATGGTACCGAGGCCACGTTTCTCAAACCAGACGCCGTGCCTGGCTCGTACTCGTGGCAGGAGTACTACGAAGCTGACGAGATTTTGAAACTTCGTCAAAGTGCTCTCAAAAAAGAGGACGCGGATTTGCAGCTGGAGATGGAGAAACTCGAGCGTGAGCGCAACCTACACATTAGGGAGCTTAAGCGCATACACAACGAGGACCAATCGAGATTTAATTCTCATCCAGTGCTCAATGAGCGGTATTTACTGCTGATGCTGCTCGGCAAGGGCGGATTCAGCGAGGTACATAAGGTAGGTACAATTCGATTTTATTAAGTCGAATGGGAGTCTGTTTGTATCCTGTAAGTCTTTTAATTTCTGCAATCAACAAATCATTTTTCTTTACAGGCATTTGACTTAAAAGAGCAACGGTACGTGGCATGCAAGGTTCACCAATTAAACAAAGACTGGAAAGAAGATAAAAAAGCCAATTACATAAAGTGAGTAGACAAAACGACTTCTATAATGCGTTGGAAATTAAAATATCTTGTGCTGATAATGATTATTTATTTTCTTCCAACAGACATGCGTTACGAGAGTACAACATTCATAAAGCATTAGATCATCCGCGGGTTGTAAAACTGTACGATGTATTTGAAATAGATGCAAACTCGTTTTGTACTGTTTTAGAATATTGTGACGGCCACGATTTAGATTTCTATCTAAAACAAGTGAGATGTTTATTTAGTCATATCTTTATTCAAAGCCTATACATTTTATCTGAGTATATTTCAAAACTTAACTTTGATTGCAGCATAAAACAATTCCGGAGAGAGAAGCGAGATCTATTGTAATGCAAGTCGTGTCTGCATTAAAGTACCTCAATGAAATTAAGCCTCCAGTAATACACTATGATCTGAAACCAGGTAAGTAAAGCGTTAAAATTGTGAAGACCGTTTTTTATATAAAAGGCAATAAACTTGATATCCTGCCATTTTATTACTTACAGGAAACATTCTCTTAACGGAAGGAAATGTATGTGGTGAAATCAAAATAACAGACTTTGGCTTAAGCAAAGTCATGGATGAGGAAAATTACAATCCAGACCATGGTATGGATCTGACGTCACAGGGAGCTGGTACCTATTGGTATGTAGTAATTTTTTCCCTCCCATAATTGCTAATCTATTTTTCAACATTTCTAATAATATATCTTGATTACTATAGGTATTTGCCACCCGAGTGTTTTGTGGTTGGAAAAAATCCTCCGAAAATATCTTCAAAAGTAGATGTTTGGAGCGTGGGAGTAATTTTTTATCAATGCCTTTATGGCAAGAAGGTACGCATTAATTTTTAATTAGTATTACGAGGATTCAATGTGCATACTATTGATTGCGTATATTTTTGTTTCAGCCTTTCGGGCACAACCAGTCACAAGCAACAATTTTAGAAGAGAACACAATTTTAAAAGCAACAGAAGTTCAATTTGCCAATAAACCAACAGTCAGCAACGAAGCAAAGGTAAGAAGTACACATCATTCGGTAAATCATAAAAAAAAAAAAAAAAAAAAAAAAAAAAAAAAAAAAAAAATAAGCTCGTTGCAATACAAAGTACGATATAATGTTTCATTCTAATTTCAGAGTTTCATTCGAAGTTGCTTAGCGTATAGGAAAGAAGAACGCATCGACGTGCTAACGCTCGCACGACACGAGTACCTTCAGCCACCTATGCCGAAACATGGTCGCCAAGCAAACAATCAGCAACAGCAGCAACAACAGCAGCAGCAGATCCAACAACAGCACCAACAACAACAGCAGACGTCCTTCACAACGGGCATGTTCAGCGGCATGAATGCGTCGAGTAGTTCGTAGTTGTGGAAGACAAATAGCAGTAACGCTAATAATGGACTTTCGAGTAAAGCTTGCACACATGCCAAATCTTGGAGTAATTCCGAGCTGCGCAATATTGTTTTATCTTGAGGCGTGACTGGAGGTGACATCACATGGACGCAGATGCTAGAAGAGCTGTTGAACCAATTGTAAATACGCGAGAGGCAACATGTCAACTAGCATGAAAAGCTGTACGTATGGTTCGTTACCACCGTCACAACATAGTGTAATTGTGACGTGAAATCCGCTCCTGTTGGTGAGATGAACTGCAATTACAGAATGCAAATCAAATGGACGATCGTCTCTGTGTTTCGGAGAAAGGATTGAATAATCTACACACAGACAAAGTTGCAACTTCTTCAAGAAAAGTTGCTATCGATCCATTTATTTAAGCATGACAAAAAGAAAAAAAATGTTGTGTTTGTACATATTCGAATGTATTATCGTTCCTTGTATCGAAAAAACAGTGGGTTGACTGATAATAGTGTTTATTATAAAAAAAAAAAAAATGATTTGAGAGAGAAACGTTCAAACATGTGATATGTCATTGTGAAATGAAGATAAAAGTGGAGTTTAGACTAAAGAGAGGAAATTCGACAGATAAATGTGAGATAGCGTTAGTAGAATCCAGTGGAAGTTAAATTACTCACTTGAACGGTAAAAATAAAAGAGCGAGCTAAATGAGTTGGGAATGAAGGAGAGAAGGAACAAAGTTTTTAAAAAAGTAATACCGATAAGTAGTTAACAACGAAATCGAAAGTTCCCGGCTATTCTAGTGAAGGAGAAAAAAGTAAAAAAAATTTCAAGCTGTTCCTCCTCTCTTGCAACATCAAAAGAAAAGAAAAGTATGACGTTTGAATGAGTGCGATAATTGTAAGGTTGTTAAAAATTCAATTAGCGTGTGCATGTAAATATTTATGCTATATATATATTTATACCATTAATTCTAATAAAATATATATATAGTGTAAAATAACGAAGTAATAAAAAGAAGGTAAAGAGCGAAAAGAAAAAAGCCGCATCGTGAACAAGATGAGAAGAAAAGCTGTATGTGTGGTGGCTCTATCCTCGCATGACAGTCGTGCAGTGCCAGATATTCCATGAATATTTGTCCAGCACATCATGTTACTTTATTCAAATATTGATAATTAATTACTTATAACGTGAATAAAAAAAATGAAAAAAAAAAAAAAATGAAAACAAACAATTAACCCGCGTCGTAAATACACATGTACACACACATAAGAGAAAACGTACACGTACACACACGAATAAAATAAAATAAATGGAGATTTGGTTAGTTGTTCCTAAGGTTAAACGGGATCGACTATTTAAGATCGACGAAACGAGAGAATAAGCACGGAAGTCAAGGGTTCTTAGCGGGCATACTCCCGGAAAATCGTAAATGCATTAATACAAAAACCAACCACAATTACACACTCGAGTATAAAATTAAAAAAAAAACTAGATGGCAATGAAAGAGTGAAAGAAAACGATGATGGAATGTGACGAGATGATAAACGAAAAATTTATTAGGATCGTTCTCCTTCACTTTTCCCTCCTTATTACTCTGCTCAAATTTTTAACATTCGTATTCAAATGAAGAAAAAAATACAAGTAGCATAATATTTCCCATTCCCGGGGCTCCGTTGTATCGCTCTTTCAAAGCATGGACTCCACTTACCTTTATTATATTAGTCATTTTCTTCTTGTGTTAAAGAAATAAATAAAAATGAAACGATCTGTCGACTTGAACTTTTTTTAAAGATTTAAATAAAGTTAAGAACAATTTTTTAAAAAGTGAACAAAAAACGGAAATAAAATGATATTGGAAGCTGTAAGATTCATAATACTAAAACCAACTTGATCATTACTAGTTTCTTTACTCATAATTTGTTTTATATATGTACGTTATACATAGATAATTATGAAATAGTTTTATCAAGTGCCCTTGCTTTGTATTATAGTCGCATCTGTTGACAAATCGCAGCTTTTGGGAATACTAGAAGATGATGATTAAACAAAAGAATACAGAGTGATCAAAATATTGTATATGCGTTACTAAGAAATAGACAATGCGCGTGAAAGATTTGCCAGTATGGGTGAGATTATTGAATAGAGTGAGCAAGTGTAAGCGATTAGAAAAAAGTCATATGATTGACAGAGTAAGAGAACTTGTTAAAAAAAAGTGTTGTAAGTTGGTACAATAATTGTAGACACGACGTCGATGTCACAAAATTACCAACGTTATTGGCTGAAAAAAAATGTGGACAGAGGAGAATACATACAAGTCTGAACAGTGTCTACTATTACATCCGTCGATTATATACTCGATAAACGCCAACACACCGATCCTCGATCCTTGTCCCATCTTATTATTACGAAAAAAAAAAAAAAAATTTATGTATATATACACACATACACGATGACAAAAATATAAGACTACAAAATTCCAATTTTTACATTTTAATTATATTACTAGAATCAAGATCTCTCTAAAGAATATTGTGCAGTAATGTTTTTTTTCCCATCAGTTGACGCTTTTAGTTTCATTTACTTTCTTTTTTTTTCTTAGTAAAGACATGTGTAATCATTGGTCCTTTTAATATCATGTTTCCAAATATTTTTGTCAAAAAACAGGTCATTGATTTT
The DNA here is from genome assembly GCF_036245765.1 of Copidosoma floridanum. Classification (NCBI taxonomy): domain Eukaryota; kingdom Metazoa; phylum Arthropoda; class Insecta; order Hymenoptera; family Encyrtidae; genus Copidosoma; species Copidosoma floridanum. Next base: position 1,574,392 of record NW_028321889.1, on the reverse strand, counting down.
GCTGTACAATATTTTTAGCATTGCTCAATAATGACTTTCTAGCATATCTTTGTAATAAAGCAATAATAACTTGAAAATAGGTTTTTACAAACTTTTCGTAGAAATGTATTTATCTTAAACGATGACTAAATTATATATACATAGATACATTATTTAATAAATGTAAATATTCAGTTATATAGAAGTAGGTGGACGAAAAACAAGTTACATTCATACGTATTTGAAGAATCATCGAAGAAACATGTGTGATATTAATTTAATTTGTAACAATGGACACTTTTCTTTTGATTTACTGAAAGTTGATTTTCATTTTTTTGTTTTTTAATGTATAAAAATGCATCGCACGCATACATGCATATTACATTTTTTAATTGAAATATAATTTTAAGAATAAAAATTTCATGCAAAGACTAACATAGTTTGTCGTAATTATTACGTTTGTTTTTAATTTTTTAATAATTAGTCTTAAAAAAAAAAATAAATAAAAAAGGACCCAAAATGAAACACATTACACAATACAAAAGTTATTAACAATAAATATTGAGAATATGTTGCATAAAAAGTCTTATATCCTTTGTGGATATAATTTTTGTGCCTAAACGATGTTTATCAAATTGGAAAGATTATTCACCTTACAATGTCTTTTAATAGTGATGCAAGTAAGAAACAGTCATAAATATGTACCAAAAAGAATAATAACGAAGAAGCGGCACTTCGCATCAATTCAATGTTCTAAAAATTTGTACCACTATTGAAACTAACATATTTTTTTTCAGTAAATTTTAATATTAATTTAAATAACACATTTTTATAATTTTTCGACGTATAAAATATGAAACATAATTGAGGGTATTACGAAACTATTTATTTTTTGTTAGGGATTTGAGTTTTTATACAAACTCTTTTATTTCTACTTTGCCCGGTCCTTGATACATTTTATTAACACCTGCGATTAAAAAATTGTGAAAAAAATATTGTTTATAGGTAAATCAGAAATATTGGGCTCTTATAAGAGGGATGTCATTTTTTCCCGCGAGGTCATTTGTCCCTTACTCTTACGCGTTAATAAAAATTAACTAAGTACCATCTTCAATTTTTACGAATATAAGAGAAAAAAAATCTATCATGTAGTATTATTAGAAAATAAAGTTCAACATTTTTTGACATAACTACATGTACATCACGATTTTCATCAATTTTTTTTATCAGAAATCTTAGTTACGTATTTTTTTTTTTTTGGTGGTTAAGCATTGATTTTCATTTATTTATTTATTCAAAGCCTTTTTACTCAGTTAAGCCATAATAAATTATTAATGCAACTTGTTTAATTGCGATAACTTTCAGTCCGATTTCGTTCGTCGTCACGTGTAATGTGTGAAAAGTAAAAAGCATTAAAATGTTTGTAAGAAAGTATTAGTCGTTGTTTTTATGAGTTGATTTTACAAAGAATTTCATGTAAATGATATTTTTTAGTTAAAAGACATTCAGATTACAGTTTGGACTCCATGTAGTTGGCTGTAGTAATTTTGAATTTGGCGCTTGTGCCACGAACGAACTACTAACCTTTCTTTACCAAAAAATATACACTCATTTGTATATCTCTATATAGTATAATACACTATATACCGCACCAAAGCGTTCCTAAGTTCCTATACTTACCTTCCATGCAATTTTCGTTTGATGTGTGCTTGCCCTTCTTGGGCTTGCCAACAGCGCTCTCAAAAGTGACTGCCGAACTTGCGGGAAATTCAAATTGGCTATATGGAGCAAGACGCAAAACCCCAGATAACTCGACAACCTTTCATACACCATAACTTGATAAATTAATCCTAAGCTATTTAACCCAATAACCCAACGCGCCTAAAAGCAGTATCACAAGCTTCAATAATTAATAAAATACAATAAACAATAACGCAAGCGCCAATCCCCACACAACCAGGAGCGCTTACTGGTTGCTTTGTTAATTAATATAATAAATAAAATAACACAAGCGCCAATCCCCACACAACCCGGAGCGCTTACTGGCCGCTTTGTTTTTTATTTAGAAAAATAATTAACGCAAGCGCCAATCCCCACATAACCCGGGGCGCTTACTGGCCGCATTGTTTTTTAATATAATAAATAAAATAACACAAGCGCCAATCCCCACACAACCCGGAGCGCTTACTGGCCGCTTTGTTTTTTATTTAGAAAAATAATTAACGCAAGCGCCAATCCCCACACAACCCGGGGCGCTTACTGGCCGCTTTGTTTTGTAATATAATAAATAAAATAACACAAGCGCCAATCCCCACACAACCCGGAGCGCTTACTGGCCGCTTTGTTTTTTATTTAGAAAAATAATTAACGCAAGCGCCAATCCCCACACAACCCGGGGCGCTTACTGGCCGCTTTGTTTTTTAATATAATAAATAAAATAACACGAGCGCCAATCCCCACACAACCCGGAGCGCTTACTGGCCGCTTTGTTTTTTATTTAGAAAAATAATTAACGCAAGCGCCAATCCCCACACAACCCGGGGCGCTTACTGGCCGCTTTGTTTTTTAATATAATAAATAAAATAACACAAGCGCCAATCCCCACACAACCCGGAGCGCTTACTGGCCGCTTTGTTTTTTATTTAGAAAAATAATTAACGCAAGCGCCAATCCCCACACAACCCGGGGCGCTTACTGGCCGCTTTGTTTTTTAATATAATAAATAAAATAACACAAGCGCCAATCCCCACACAACCCGGAGCGCTTACTGACCGCTTTGTTTTTTAAAATAATAAATAAAATAACACAAGCGCCAATCACCACACAACCCGGGGCGCTTACTGGCCGCTTTGTTTTTTAATATAATAAATAAAATAACACAAGCGCCAATCCCCACACAACCCGAAGCGCTTACTGGCCGCTTTGTTTTTTATTTAAAAAAATAATTAACGCAAGCGCCAATCCCCACACAACCCGGGGCGCTTACCGGCCGCTTTGTTTTTTAATATAATAAATAAAATAACACAAGCGCCAATCCCCACACAACCCGAGGCGCTTACTGGACGCTTTGTTTTTTAATATAATAAATAAAATAACACAAGCGCCAATCACCACACAACCCGGGGCGCTTACTGGCCGCTTTGTTTTTTAATATAATAAATAAAATAACACAAGCGCCAATCCCCACACAACCCGGGGCGCTTACTGGCCGCTTTGTTTTTTAATATAATAAATAAAATAACACAAGCGCCAATCCCCACACAACCCGGAGCGCTTACTGGCCGCTTTGTTTTTTATTTAGAAAAATAATTAACGCAAGCGCCAATCCCCACACAACCCGGGGCGCTTACTGGCCGCTTTGTTTTTTAATATAATAAATAAAATAACACAAGCGCCAATCCCCACACAACCCGGAGCGCTTACTGACCGCTTTGTTTTTTAAAATAATAAATAAAATAACACAAGCGCCAATCCCCACACAACCCGAGGCGCTTACTGGCTGCTTTGTTTTTTAATATAATAAATAAAATAACACAAGCGTCAATCCCCACACAACCCAAGGCGCTTACTGGCCGCTTTGTTTTTTATTTAAAAAAATCATTAACGCAAGTACCAATCACCGCACAACTAGGAGCGCTTACTGGCCGCAGCATTTTCTAGTTGCGCTTGACTTTTTTTATCATTTGATGCTTTTTTCAAACAAATAATGCAACCATTAAGCGCCCCGGGTTGTGTGGGGAGTGGCGCTTGTGTTATTTTATTTATTATATTAAAAAACAAAGCGGCCAGTAAGCGCCCCGGGTTGTGTGGGGATTGGCGCTTGCGTTAATTATTTTTTTAAATAAAAAACAAAGCGGCCAGTAAGCGCTCCGGGTTGTGTGGGGATTGTCGCTTGTGTTATTTTATTTATTATATTAAAAAACAAAGCGGCCAGTAAGCGCCCCGGGTTGTGTGGGGATTGGCGCTTGTGTTATTTTATTTATTATATTAAAAAACAAAGCGGCCAGTAAGCGCCCCGGGTTGTGTGGGGATTGGCGCTTGCGTTAATTATTTTTTTAAATAAAAAACAAAGCGGCCAGTAAGCGCTCCGGGTTGTGTGGGGATTGTCGCTTGTGTTATTTTATTTATTATATTAAAAAACAAAGCGGCCAGTAAGCGCCCCGGGTTGTGTGGGGATTGGCGCTTGTGTTATTTTATTTATTATATTAAAAAACAAAGCGGCCAGTAAGCGCCCCGGGTTGTGTGGGGATTGGCGCTTGCGTTAATTATTTTTTTAAATAAAAAACAAAGCGGCCAGTAAGCGCTCCGGGTTGTGTGGGGATTGTCGCTTGTGTTATTTTATTTATTATATTATAAACAAAGCGGCCAGTAAGCGCCCCGGGTTGTGTGGGGATTGGTGCTTGTGTTATTTTATTTATTATATTAAAAAACAAAGCGGCCAGTAAGCGCCCCGGGTTGTGTGGGGATTGGCGCTTGTGTTATTTTATTTATTATATTAAAAAACAAAGCGGCCAGTAAGCGCCCCGGGTTGTGTGGGGATTGGCGCTTGCGTTAATTATTTTTTTAAATAAAAAACAAAGCGGCCAGTAAGCGCTCCGGGTTGTGTGGGGATTGGCGCTTGTGTTATTTTATTTATTATATTAATTAACAAAGCAACCAATAAGCGCTCCTGGTTGTGTGGGGATTGGCGCTTGCGTTATTGTTTATTGTATTTTATTAATTATTAAAGCTTGTGATACTGCTTTTAGGCGCGTTGGGTTATTGGGTTAAATAGCTTAGGATTAATTTATCAAGTTATGGTGTATGAAAGGTTGTCGAGTTATTTGGGGTTTTGCGTCTTGCTCCATATAGCCAATTTGAATTTCCCGCAAGTTCGGCAGTCACTTTTGAGAGCGCTGCTTGCCAACAAATCTTAACGGTTTACAAGTATACACACGCGCATAAGCACGAAGTAAGTAGGTATTTGCGCGCATTTTTGTGCAATTTTGTATTCATCGTAGGATTCGTAGGTATCGTGTTTGTAGTACAGTGTTGTTGGCTTCATCTATACATAATCTATTTTACCTGGAAATTAATTTTCATGAAGTGCGCGAGAAGGTATATTTACAAAGTGCATGTTTAGAGCAGCAAACAGCAAAGCATTTTTTTTCTCTCGAAAAAAGTGAGGCCCTTTCATGGGGCTGTTGCCATTACGAGTTTTTTTAAATATTTGTTCTGCTTGTGACTCGCGGCTGCAGTGCTCTCTTTTTTGTAAGGGATTGTGGGGTTATTTTAACATTTACATAGTAGTGCTACTTGTAAAGTGCTGATGTAAAGTACGTGGCTATTACGGCTCGACTTATACTTAATGCTTATAAGCTATAATGCACACCCTTTTTTTTGGCACCCAAAATTCACTGCCTCGAAGGTTTGATCATTTTGATTGACTCTTCTCAGGCGCTCTCAACTGCTGTAGCTGTTTTCAGTGTATAGTTCAGTCACACGAGCAATGATTTTTTTCACCTCGAAACTGACTGAAATAACTGTTAACTAGATTCCAAATGAACTTTGCATCATCTCGTCGACACTTATAGAAAAGTATACTTAGTAGGTATTTGCCAGGTGTGGATTGCAGTTGTATGCTGTTTGTCAACAAGAAGTAATAATGGCCAAAGTACCAAAACACAGGAGGATCAAAAGGGCTACAGTCCTTATCAAAAGAACTAGGTGTATCAAGAACAGTAAAAAAGTCATAAAAGCCCCCTCCTTGCGTAAGTGTCTATCAGTTGTTCGTTTTAAAAGTCAAATTTTGCCACATGGTAATTAAAATCATTATGCATTACCTTCTAGTGTATCAGAAATTGAAAGTTAACAATCATTCATTGGCTAAAGCCTTGGCCCAGGAAAGACAAGAGTATCGGATGTTATTCACAAGAAACAATGAGTTGCTGGCAGAAGTACAAGACTTAGCTCATGCTTGTAACAAACGTGATGTGATTATCGCAATAATTTACTTTTTATTCTAATTTTGTCTTTTATTATGATAATCTAACACCATGATGTCTTGTTTCAGCTGGTGATTTCAAATATATTGAAAAATTCAAAGGAAATGATGCAAATGCTTGTAACGATGTCAGGCTTCTTGACTAATGTTATTTCTTCGTGTCAAGAGTTTGTGTCAAATCAAGTCCCCCGCCGTACATCTAGTAGCAGTAACGCTGGAAGTTAGCTTTACTTCCATAATATTCATAATGTTCAAATACCTAGAAGAGTACATTAATATTTTAACAATTTACAGGGAGAGAGTCGACTCGAAGAACATCCATGAAATCACCAGCCAGAGGAGTTGTCAAGCCAATGGTGAGTGGCCACACAATAACGAAGCCTACAATAAATTTAAGCAGAGTAAACATGCAGAGACTGCCGAATTCAAATTTGAGTATTATTGAAGAGCCATCAACCCCTGAAAGGAATTCGGACAGATCAATCGTAAGCTGATTCGAATGCTCGTAATATTTGTACAAAAAAATTTGTTTAATGTTTAATTTTTTGTCTTTTTGTAGCCGGAAAATAGACGCTCACGTAGTTTATCTGAGAGGATCCCAGGTCCTGCACTTAGCAACGAAAGTAAGCTTTCTGTTAAAAAATAATTGAAAAAAAAAAAAAAAAAAAATACAGCGACAAATAAAATTTTACTCTGTAGATGAAGATGACCGTGCAATGCTCAGGAGAAGGTCAAACAGATATTCTGCAGGAAGATTATCGTCGGGACGGTATTCCAAAAAAAATTCTGGTCGTTTGTCGGGAGGAAGTGTTGTTGTTGGTAGATTGTCAAGAGAATTACTAAAAAGTCCTCGCGTCACTTTACAAGACGTCTCGAGATATTTGACGAACAATCAAAGTATTAACGTTAGACTGGTGGGTGTTTTACGTTAGTTTGGAAAATTTTGTTTTTAAGTAATGTATTTACTGAAATTCAAATTGCAGTTTTCAGAAACAGCTAACTCGAATAACGCCAACAGTTCAAGTAGTCCCGAAAATATGCAACAAAGTGAGCCGTCAAGTCCTGAAGAAAACGATCAGGCAAACATGGTGATTGTCCATAATGACTCTGAGCCTCAAAACACATCAGAATCCGAGACTGAAAATACTCCAGTACAACAATCACTGCCAAGGAAGTCAACGATGAAGTCGGTAGAAACTAAATGTGCTCCAAAGCGTAGTGTACGATTTGAAAATCGTTCATCCACTAGCTACGACTCGGACGACCCTCTGGAAGGCCCGAGCTGGTTATTCGATTCAACCGTGACCGAGGAGGATGCAGATAACGACGCAAGAAATAATCGAGAGAACAATACATCGCGTAGTAAGTCAAACCGCCACTCTTCAGCAAACATGGAGCAAAATTCACCAGTGTCGTCATTGAGTTCGAGACGTCGCAGTTCTGGCAACTTTCGCGTGCCTGAGTTACCTAAACGATTTATCAAACCGGCTGTTTCTTCTCAGCTCAATCTTAACAATGATTTCGATTTATCAAATACTAGAGCTGGTATCGGCTTGGAAACGTCTAGCAGGTATGAAATTTTTTCAATTTCACTAAATTAATTATTATTATTGAAGGTTAAAATAATAGCATAAATAAAAAAAAAAAATTTGAGATCTTATCAATCTATCTTTTGGTCTTGTGGGAAAAATATTTTCATTCTACAGCTATGCGAATCATAATGGAAATTTAATTAACCGAAATGGCGAGGACGATGAAGAAGATGACGAGGACGACGATTACGATCGTCGAAGAAATCTATGTTTCATAACTCAGAGGCGAGGTCACATGAACGACGACGAAGACGACGAAGATGACGACACCATGCTGATAAACATGCAACGTCAGATGAGACCGCACGCACGGGCAAGCTTTCAACAACCCCAACAGCATCAGTCGCCTGAACAGTCCGAGCGAATGCAATTTGACCTTAATGAACTGCTACAGTTGACGCCACTCAAGCCCCTGCTGAAAATCAATTGTACAACCAACAATGAGCTTGTCCAGCCGGAGCCTGAAGCCGAGCCAACAGTCACGGTTCAACTCACTCAGAGGTAATTTTGACTTTGTTCTCGAAGACATTACTTTTATTTGGAAATTTTTTTTTTATGTGTCTGATGGTAGGGTTCCTCCAGTACTGGAGGAGACGTTAACAATGAGTCGAATGTCAACCGAAAAAATTCAACAATCAGTGGCGCGAAACCAAGATAGTAGGGCTAGTGGTAGCAGCGGCCAAGAACCTCGACGTTTCAGTGAACTTTCGACCTCTAGACTAAGCACAAGAATCGAGTTGCCGAGGCTTACGGAATTTCAAAACACAATCGTTGTTGAAAACAATCAACAACCGAATGTGATACTTCCGACTGATGTTACGGACAATAGCAGTAATATGATGGAGGTGAGGAGCAGTTTACTCTACTTCAATGGTTTATTTTTAATTTTTCAATGATGAAATATTTTAATGATATTGTTTTTTATTCAGAAACGAAAAAGAAATGTAAGGAAACAATACACCGAGGTGAGACACTTGGCAAGTGAGGAAGAGGAAGAGGAGGAGGAGGAGGAGGAAGCAGAAACACCCAAGAAAAAGAAAAAAAAACCTAAAAAAGGTAAAAAGAATACTGATAACAAGGACCCAAGTAGTGCTAAAGTTGTGCTTCAAAAATTGAACAATTCAAAGCCATCGGCATCGAAGTCAGAGCACAAGAATTCTGATGAATCATTATCTTCCGCGTAAGTTTTATTACTTTTTATAATTGGTGATAAATTTCAACTTTCTATTTTTAAAAATAATTGTATATAGGAGAAGTTCCGTTATATCGAGAGTGGACCCTTCAAGTGATTCGGAGTGTAGCAGTACTAGTAACAACAGTAGAATGACATCGGCACGACCAAGACGCCAGAAAGCCCCGAAAAATTTACAAGAACCAAACATCAAAATGTAAGAACTTTTTGTAAATGTTAAGAATTAAAGTAGCACAAAATATAACTACTGTTTTTGTTGCAGGAAATTAAGGAGATAAAGTTCAAGCACTAACTCTCTTGGAATTGTTATCATGGCTAAGTTAAGAAAAACAGTCTATCATTTATGCCTCTTCATGATTTCAATGTTGTACATAGTGTTATAGTTAGATTTCATCACGTGTATGTTTAATTAATGTTAGCGCCAGATTTTTCACCGAGTATCGTTTTCCATTAGAGTGATTTTCATTTAAATGAATGGTCTGAATGTTCAATTTGACATTTATATTACAACCATTTTGAACAAGTTTGACGCTAAGATTAAAAACTATTTTTTTGTTAAACAAAAAAAAATTTGCAAAATAGTTGAAACTTTTCATTTCCTGCTGTTATATGGGAAAACAGTTAATTTACTGGTTTATGATTGGTTTATAATTTTACACGAAAATACAATGTTTGTAATCATAAATTATACGTGTTTAATTTTACAAATTAAATTATGGCCATTTGCTTGTCTTGCTTGGCCAACAAATAGTATGTAACTGATTTACATTATAGGTAGAAAAAACTTGTTATATATGTGTAAGGAATTCACTTATACCATGAGCTGATAAATTCATGTTAAATTTGAATGTAGCTTGCATTTTTGCATTGTTAAAGTTTCAGTTTTTCATAATTTTCTTATTTAGGATTATTTGAAAAAACTATTACCTTTATTAAAATGTAATCTAACTTAATAAATTTTGTAATAAGCGTCTAAGATGTACTTCCTTCAAAGTTTTTTATACTACACATGTAATCAAACCTTTGTCAATTATATTACGAAAGATATCAAGCATAATGATGAGCTTATCAACTTGTGTGTTAGGCAAATCAATGTTGTAACAAATTTATATCTTATCCAAAACTATATTACTGTTTGCATAATTTTCATAGTGGACTTATTAAATAACGTTAATTGTATTACTTATTTAGGCTACTTGAGATTAAATTTGGAAGTTTTTTTTAACAAAAAAGATTTTATGATGTAAAGACGAACAGTTTTATTTATGAAGTATTATTTTATAACGAAAATACTTGACATCTCCCAATATTCTTTTTATAAAAAAAAAAAATAAAATAAAATAAAATAAAATAATAAAAATTTTTTAGTCCATGTTTGTCAGTTATTTAATTGCCTTAAACTAGCAGTTGCAAAGAAATGGAATTTTACGTTTATTAATTAAGGAGCGTCCGACTTCCTGTCCCTCAACCCCAAGCTCGTTAGTGCAGTCAACAAAACAGTGAAACACGCACAGTCAATTTACTTCGCAGTCACAAAAGATTTCAAAAGAGGAAAAAATATCAAGTGTGCGTGCGTACGGTCGTGTCACAGACAAAAAAAAACATAAGACTTAATCTGAGTGTCAAAACGGACGGGGATGGAGTTCTCAGCCGGTAGCATTTAACAATAACTCATCGCTACAAGAAGGTGGCATCCAAAAATGAAGCGTTTTCGCGCGCCCCTTTATTTCAAACAGTTCACATTATTTTATATTTAATTTAATACTTATCCTTTTTAATAATGTTGCCTCACAAAAGTATTATCAATAAAATTGTCACTTTCTGATTTTTTTAACAATTTTTTTTGTAAGTTAGCGAAATTTTTATTTAAATAAGCGACTAACATATACTTTCAGCAGGGTAGAGAGAGAAAAGATGTTAAAAATCGAGAACCGAGTTCACGCGGATTTCTAGTGGAAAATCGAAAAGCATGCGAGCGAATAAGTAGGAATATAATTGTAAGTTCAAAAAATAATAGGCGTAAACTTACATCGTAGTGTAAGTAGCGACAAGTTAAAGCCAAACTTTTTTTTTTTTTTTTTATAATATTTTATTCGCTTTTTCTAATTTACGTGTGTAATCAATATACAGCTAATGCCACAAGGGCTAAGAATAAAAGTACAGTTTTAAGATTCACACTTTACAAACATAAAATACAAATTTACCAAATTTATTAAATAGACCATTGGTTTCTTTTGAAAAAATCACGTATCAGAGTGTACGCTTTAACATTAGGTCTCTTGAAAATATTCGTAATGGAGTACGGCGGAGGGCCAAAAACGTAGTTCAAGGCCCTAAGTAGTTTTACCCTTGAAGCAGCATAATTTGGGCAGTACCACAGAACGTGACTAATGCATTCTGAGGTGTGATCACAAGAGCAATTAGAGCTCGAAATTGCACCGAAATTGCTTTAAATGAAACTGATTCTTGTAAGTATAAGGATTCGCCCAAATTATAGTGGTTCGCTCTAATACGATTGACGGTAGAAATAAAAAAACCTGTCTACGTTTAGACCAGAGAACCGTTTTAAATCAAATATAATTAATTAACAGTACCTAACGCTTTCACTTACCATCTAAATAATAAGTATTAAACAGAAAAATCGTAACTTTTTTACGTACGCTAACAGCGAAAAATTAGATTACAACATACATTACTATCTGTATCAAACTTTTCAATAGTTACGATTTTCCATTACGACAATAGTAACGCTTTTACATTCGGCTGTTTAACAATGTCCTCCGCAGAGTACGGAGCCGTAAGACCAATACTTGATAGTCTTCTCAAGAACTTGGTTCTTTTTATAGCATACACAGGGCAGTCCCAAAGAATATGGTCAATGGTTTCGGGTAGATAACCACATGAGCACTGAGGATCAGGGATAAAACCAATTCTTTGCAGTGATTTACCTAAATTATAGTGATTTGCTCTCACTCGATTGACAGTAGTAACAACATAACGATCAATTATTAGTCTGTGATACCAGGGTTTAATTTGTTGCTGGTAATATTTTTGAAAATAGAGAGTGCCTTTAAATTGCGACTACCCTGTTGTACTGTTGTACTGTTCTAGTGCTGTTAATCATTTTCTTATAATAAAATTCTCTAAAGTCTGTACACGGGACTTTTAACAAAGGAGATGAAATGACTTTAGTAGCCTGTTTGGCTAGCATATCCGCTTTTTCATATGCGCAGGTATCCAGCAGAGTTTCAGTACCCGATTTGGGTCTTTTATTACATAATTGTAAATCTTTTCTTTGGTAATGTAAAAAAACGGCCGTGCCGATTAACATTGGTAGTCGTCTAGCACAACATTCGGGACTACTGAGTTTTGCAGTTCCCTGCCCAATTCAAGGTCAATCTGAGTAATGAAAAGAAGCGATTGAAAGCTAATGGAGTACAAGTTAAAGTTCGGATTTGTGTATACTAAATGTTTTATGTCCATAATACTAGAAATGCAATTGCAAAAGATTCTACCGTTATTTTGATTATCTCTTTGAGAGCTAATATTATAGTACGAAATTATGCTGGCACGAATTTCAGAACCTAAGTTTGACATGACTTTGGCAAGGAAGGAAGTGCATAAAAACTCGGCCCTATCAGTGATATAGGGCATACAAGATTCTGCATGGATGACATTTATTGGACTGCTTATTCTGTAGCCAAGTGCAATTCTGATCGCCACGTTTTGAATAATCTGGATTTGATATCGCAGTTTCTGAGTTACTGGTAAGTAAACGAAAATACCATAGTCTATATGATTGAGCGTAGATATGTAGCTCTTGTAAAAAGTTATGAGGCTGCGTACTGAACGGACTCACGATCATCTCCGAGTGGAGATCAGGCAAGCATATGAGGCTCTTTTACCGTCAAGCTTGAATCAGATGGCGCCAGGGCACGTCGCGACTGTCATACTTACACACCGTCAAATTTACAGTTGTGTATTGTGTTCGTGAGCCTATCTGTGTAATGAGCAAAGCAGAAGACATAACCTTTGTAAATGATTGCTGTTGTTTGCAGACAATTTTTGTTTGCATTTACGTTTAAAGATAGTAGGAAAAATGAAGTGCAGTGTAATATCCTGCGATAAAAAAGTGAAATTTAAATTTCCTTCTGATAGTGTGATAAAAAAAAATAAGTGGCTCGAAGCAATTGGGAGACCAACATTTTTGCCGCTCCCAAGTCATGGCTTACCTGTCCACGAGTTCTGCTTTTCTTCCACTGACTCTTGCTCCTTTCCCTTTTAAAAGCTTCTTCAATTCTGAAACTTTTAAGCTCCCATAATATTCTTTCTTGTCTTCCTTATTCATTTCAAAATTTCAAATATTGCGCTTTACCACTACACTTTAATTTCCTATGTACATACAACACTGAAAAGTAATGTTGTGTGAGTGAGACGGCCATGACAGCCGCGACGTGCCCTGGCGCCATCTGATTCAAGCTTGACGGTAAAAGAGCCTCATACTCATAATGGTAAGAGTTGAAGAACTCTCGTGGTGGGTGGTGCCAAGTGCCACCTGTGAACGAACGAGATAACATTTGAGAGTTTCTGGGTCGAAAACTTTATTAGAAAAACAGGTAGTGAGCAGAGCTATATATTATATGTACTATACCATTCGAGGAAAAAAAAAAAAATGTTTTAAATTAGATTTTCTCAATTCCGAGTGTAGACTTTACTTTTCTTAATTTATTTATGTTGAATGTCCCAGCAATTTGGAAAATTTAACCAATGTATTATTTTTATATTCAGTAGATGTAAGTATAAGTACTTATTTCATTTTTCAACAGATGCATTCAAGTATAATACATAGGCGGACCAGTCAGTTTTTATCTGTAGTTTTTGTGAACGTTAATGCACAAAATATATTATGCTAATCAATTGAAGAATCAAGGCACACACCATTTGCATAGCATTGACATCACCAAGAAATAAGCAATTTTTGTTCGAATATTTATACTGAAAATACCATCCTATTTAACGAAGCATCAGGAGGTCTATAGACATCAACAAGGTCAAGAATGGATCTAACACGAAATTTTGATCCCACAACACTCCAAGGCTCGAGGTCCTTTAGGGGACAGAAAAATATACGCCCTTTCTAACAAAAACAAGCCCCCCCCCCCTCCCAGACCCTTCACAGATATATTCCATCAGATCTATACTTACAGAGAAATCGGATAAATTCACAATACATTTTGGCTTTGGTCAAAGAATATCATGATATCTGGCCATTTTTTGTAAATCACACATCTTTTTACTAATTGCACGAGTATTCAAGTAATAAATAATTAAATCTAATGCGCGATGAACACAGCCAGGCGTAACATTAATATCGAATATTTACACTTTGAGCAGAAATCAGAAAAAAATTGTAAAAAAAGAAAAAAAATTAAAAATAGTATATTACGCCACTAGGGCGAAAAGTGCTTCTTCCCGCCCGCGGGCGCACTTTCCGCCCGCCGAGTACTTTCGGCCCAAGGGCGGAAAGTACTCGAAGGGCGGAAAGTGCGCTCAAGGGCGGGAAGGCCTCCGCCCGAGTCGCGTATCCTATTTTTCTCCTTAAGGGCGCAAAGTGAGAACGTATTTTGTCTGGTTAATGATCACTTCAATAGAAATTTAACTACAGGATTAAAAATGAAAAATATTTATTCAATGTCTATCTAATGTACACAAAGCTTATTTTGCATCAATTATTTAAAATTGAGTATGATTTTATTTTTATAAAATAATAAGTCTAAAAAAGTAGTCGGTAAGGTAGGGAATTTTTTAAAATAAGTAAGAGTTAATTGTTAATAAACGAAAGTTCGCATCAAAGGTTGTGCGGGGTCCAGGGGCGGCAGCCCCTGGTGGGGGACCAGGGGGCAAAGCCTCGTCCAAAAAATCAATTGATCGTTCGATTAAAAAAAATTTACAACCATTTCCCGAAAAAAAAAAAATAAATTAAATTAATCTAATCTCCCGAAAAAAAAAAAACTTGGTGGAATGAGAGTATGAGTATCAAAAAATGGCAATCAGAGATATAATACTCCCTTATTGTAATATTACATTTTTTCTTAAGAAATTATACACAAAATATACTTATAATAGAATTTCATAAAATAATCAAGTCTTGTTTTGAAGATGTATAAAGAAAGATATTTGATAGATGTCGCATATAACATATTGATAATGTACAGCACCAACTACAAAATTTACTAATTTTTCTTATTTGCGGGCGGGAATGTACTTTCCGCCCTAGGGCAGGAATGTACTTTCCGCCCTAGGGCGGGAGGTTCCACTTTCCGCCCGTGAAATAGGCACTGAAAGTACTTTCGGCCCTCACTTTCCGCCCGAAAGGAGGAAAAATAAATAAAGCGACGAGGTTTTCAAGCCTTGAGTTTGAAATTTCTATCAGGATGTCAGGATAACATGAATAGACAAGAGGTAGCGTATCAACATACAATTTTCTAATATATAGGTATACAATGTGCATGTTGAATCAAGTTGTGCGCTATGTCTCGTGCGTGCGCCCAGCAATTTTGAGCCCCAACTTTTCGACCACTGTACTAGGACAATAGGATAATCAAAGAGGTGGCACGCCCCCCTCTTTGGGTTGTACATGTACGCATAAGTCCGTGCGTGACATTTCGAGGCTCAAATTTTTGAGTTGGGTATCAGGAGAACACACAAGCGAGTTGGTATGTCCCAGCTCCGGGCAGTTTACTACATAGAGCATTTTACGAGAAATAAAATACACAATCTCCATGTGTATTCCTTTTCGCGTAATAATCCATGTACATATACATCGTTGTATCTTTGTATTAGGTTTAATGTGTTGTAACCTCCTCAGTGATCCTGTTATCCTAATAATTAAGGCCGAAAGTCGAGGTTTGCGGGTTTTCAAAAGTGCTCAAAACGCGGATGTCACGATTTGAGTCTTGATTTGCGCCGCTCGGTATTCGGAAAACAGGATCGTAGAAGAGGTATCTCTAATTCCTACAGGCAATGTCGGACTTTGAAAGAGCTCTTTATGAATTATGTTCCCCTGGTATTTCGAATCCGAAATCTAAGCGCGGAATTCGTGCGCGCTTTTAAATTATGGAATTTTCTTGCGTATATTAATCACTGTGTACGAAAAAAAACACTGCTCAGCTTTTTCCATGTTATTTTGAATAGAAAAATCTGAATTGTGCTTTTTTTGAGTGGGGCATCGGTATTATGCATTTGGGCGCCAGACTTAGCAATGACAGTGATTTATAAAATTATTAGAAAAAATGTTTTTGTGTCTATAATTGGTGAAAAATTATTTTGTTAAAGCTCCTTATCGTAAAGATAAAATCATTTATTACATCATTGCTAAAAAGTATAAAAATTATTGTAAAATCTTGTTTTTTTACTCATGTTCTCAGGTTGTTGGAACGAAGCATCTGATAGAAAATAGCAAAACCAATAATAAATTAATTTAAATATTATTTTTGGAGTAATGTGGATCATCTCTTGGTTGGAGTTGTGTCCAAAAACATTTCTTTATTTAAATAAAGAGCATTATTATTTTGGTCGAGGACGCGAAGAGAAAAAGAGGTTATGTTTGTCGAAGACGTGCTTACAAACTTTTCGACAGATTACATCGTAGTGATTAAATTGTTGAAGAAAAGGTTGTTAAAACATAGTAAAATTTTGACATTTCAAAATTATTTTATTAAAAAAGCTATTATTACAACTATGTATGAAAAGTCGATGTGAAAGTGGTTTGTAAACAAATATAAAAATGACAATGTTCGCTTTAATATAATGAATACAAGATTGAAAAAAAAAGAACAGAAATTAATAGTTTATTAAATACTTATCTAAATCGTTTCGTTTAGAGCAAAACTGATTCTCACAGGACACGTGACAATTATCATTGACAATAATTATGTTGATATGTAAAAAATTAGTATTCAAACTTTTCCATAACTTCTTTCACTGTCTGCGACGGAAAAGTCGCGAACGAGCGCGGAAAAGTACGAAGCACTAATTCTTTACAATTATATACAAATATATGTATGTACAGGACAATACAATATAAATTTACGTTAAGACCTCACAATGGATTGTTCATTGTTGAGTATCATAGAGATTGTACTGCGAGATTCGTCAATTCTGTTTAACATCGCAATATTGCAGATAATTGTTTATCAACTTATCGCTTTAGTTTCAATCAGAGTCGTTATCATCGTCATCTGATTTGATAGCGTAAGAAACAGGCTTTCGGGAACGACCGACAGGTTTTCTTGGAGGTGGAGTGTCTTCTACTTCCATGGACTCGTCCTGATCAGAGTCGTCCTTCTTGTGCTTTTTCTTAACCTGAATTAATTAAAAAGCAATTTTATTACAAGTTGTTATTCAGCTAATCATTTTCAACTTAAAAAAAAAAACTTACAGGGCTAGACTTGACAGAGAACATGTCGTCTGAATCTGAGTCCGATCTGATCGCCTTTTTCTTAGTCGGTCGTTTTGCTGTTGTTTTGCCAGCACCATTTTCAGCTTTTTTCTTAGGCGCAGCTAAAAATTACAGTTAATAATATAATAATAAATTTAAGTTTTTAATTAAAAAATATCAACCAAGTTTGAGAGTTTACTCATACCTTTTTTAGGAGGAGGCTTGACAGGGGAAGAGTCTTCACTGGAAGAGATCATCACTGGTGCAGACTTCTTTTCTGGAGTACCCGACGAAACTAATGAATCGAATAATTCTTCGGAACTAGCTGTAAAATTGTTCATAAATTATTTAATGTCAACTCAATGCATCGACAAAAATATTAAATATACAAACGTTTTGCTTCTGATGATGATCCTTTCTTTACTTTGACTAAATCGTCATCTGAATCACTATCAATAGGGACAACTTTTTTTGAATCCACTTTTTTCGTGGCAGGTTTTTCATCATCTGAACCAATGCTGTGGAGTTCAGCTTCACTACTGTCAGACTCTTCACTGCTAAGCTTGTACTTCTTTTGAACTGAAACCAAGTTTATTTGTAAAATATATTTTTTTTGTTCATTTACATTCTAAGTCAAAAGTAAAGAAGATCACAAACCAGCTGCTGCTCTACGAGGCTGTCGTGGTGCTGGTGGCGGGGACAGAGAATCAAAGTTGATTTCAACATCACTCCCGCTCTCAGAGTCATCAGAGTTCTTATCTTTTTTCGTTTTCTTTGTAGGTTTGAAAGGCAACTTGGATTGTTTTAAGCTTCCTTTTTTGCCTTTCTTTTCTTGTTTATCTGGAGAAGAGCCTACTCGGTCATCTAGAGTCTTAGCATTGCCTTCGATTAATGCATCAAACTCATCCTTCTCTTCAACGACACCCTTTTCTTTCTTGACCTTCAAAAAAACACAGAAATGGTAAAATCAATCATTTCAATAGTATATTGATTTAAAATTTTTCTTTGCATGCATAGTAACATAATTATTAAAGTTTGATATAAAAAATTTAATACAAATAAAAGTTAATTCACGTAAAGATGATATAATTTTAATTTTTAAGATGTAATCGTTGTAAAATAAAAATTCTTGTTACCTTGCGCTCTTTTTTTATTCCTTCTTTTTTGTCTTTTACTACAACATCTGCTTTTTCAATCTTCTTCTTTAATTCAGTATCAATCGTAGGTGCTATTCTTCGAGCATTCTCTTCCTTATGGATTTTTCCCATTGGTTTCTTTGCTTTGTTAAGGTCTTTTATGTCTTCCTTCCTTTCTTTTTCTTCAACCTGTAATTGTGTCAAAATTGTATAAAAAATAATTGGTTTAATAGGCTCACTACACAATTTATATTTATGAGGGAACAAAGTTTACTTCGTTAAGCTTGTTGAGAAGTTCATCTAAATCGTGTTTCCACAGTGACAAAGGCGTCTGAGCTTGCAGTCTGTGCAGTTCAGCAAGCTTGTCATCTTTTTGTCTCAGCAGCTCATCCTTTTTTTCCTTAGTCAAATTCCACATGGCCATACCCAACAAGTAATCATAGTTTTCTTTTACTATGGATGTTGCTGAAACTTGGCTTTCATCTTCTGCATTTTCAGCCACTTCTTCCTATTGATACAAAACAAAGTGACATAAAAAAATGAACACTCATAAATAATATAAATAAATCTACATCAAGTAAATAAACGAACGAACCAAAAAAAAAAATTAATGAGTGGTTTGTCATTTACTCACTTGCATTGCCTTATTAGTGGCAGCAAAAAGAATTTTTCAAATTGCTTATTATTGATTTTTTATTTTATTTGAAAATAGAATTTTTCTTTAATTTTAATCTTAGACTTACCAAGACTTCTTCTCGATTCTGTGTCATTTTCCATGCTAATATCGGATCAGAATCATAGCCTTTTCTTACAAGTTCTGCAATCATGTCTTTTTTCTTTTTGTTTTCAATGACGAGAGAACCATCACACTTCTCTAATATAAACCTAGCTTGGTTAGACAATTTGGCAGATTCTGCTTGTAATATACCTTCGAGATAATCTTTCCGTTTTTGATACATATCTAAGCGTACTTTAAAGAATGTCCTCATTATTTGTAAGACATTGTCATATTTTTTTAGACACAAATTTTCGTCAAAAGCGCACATAGACGTTATGGTTGTTGTATTTTGTAATTTAAATACTTTGTGAAGACCTTCTTTCTCTAAATCATACAATTTATCTTTTGGAAGAGTAACAATAAAGCGAACCGTTATGTCAGTGGAATAATCTTTGAAATCACTAAAAAAATAATCCAAGTGTTTAAAGATTATTCATAAAATTTAAGAAGTAATGATTTAAATTTTTTTACTTACGATATAACGGCAGGTGCCTTGTCTGTGCCATTGAGCATAGGTTCTAAAACACTTTCTTTGTAAACTTGTGTCCACATGCCGATAGGTAATTCGGTAATCTCAATCTTATCAGGCCCTATTATTGAGATCTCGCCGCTAATGACGTACCGGTATTCACCGCAGCTTTCAACAGTGCCTTTGAAATTTTTATAGTATGGAATCTTAAAAAGAATAAAATTATAAACATTTATTTTACGTACCTTCGAGTTTCTGAGATATTACATATTATGTATAATATATATTGTATGTACTGTATATTACGTACATTGAATTATAACGTATTCAAACTTACCATAGGTTTTGGATCAGCACCATCCATCATTCTAAGAATGTTTTCAATAATCTCTCTAGGATTGTAGTTGGGAATCTTTGTCATATAACCAGTACCAATACCGTCAGCGCCGTTTACCAAAACCATAGGAATGATTGGTGAATAAAACGTTGGCTCAATCTTCTTGTTGTCGTCATATTCATAAGTGTATATGGGGTCGTCATGTTTGTGAAAGATGAAACGTGCTAACGGACTGTACAATGTAAATGGTCAAATGAAAAAATATCAGAGGTTGGAAAAAATTAATTAGATGCGTTACTATATATACCTAAGTTTGGTGTAAATGTAACGAGCACTGGCAGCGTCCTTACCACCTGTACCCCTCGTACCGAATTGACCAATGGGCTGTAGCAGATTAATGTTATTGCTGCCCACAAAATTCTGTGCCAAATTAACGATTGTGGCCGCGAGGGACATTTCACCGTGATGATAGCCCGACATTTCAGCAACGGCACCACTCAGTTGCGCTACCTTCACTTCCTTCTTATCATTCCTTTTAAAGCAAGTGTATAATACTTTTCTCTGGCCAGGCTTTAAACCATCTATCATGTTTGGGATTGATCTCACGTTATCGTAATTGCTGTAAGAAAATGCACAATGTAGACCAAAATAAAAAATTCATTGAGAAGATGTTCACTGCAATAATACCTGAAAAGTACAAGTTCGACGTTGATAAAATCTGAGAAAGAAATGGCTCGGGTGTCTTTTTCGTAAAGGTAGCGTTC
The DNA here is from genome assembly GCF_036245765.1 of Copidosoma floridanum. NCBI lineage: Eukaryota > Metazoa > Arthropoda > Insecta > Hymenoptera > Encyrtidae > Copidosoma > Copidosoma floridanum. The sequence continues at coordinate 1,553,722 of NW_028321889.1, read as the reverse complement.
ACCGAGACCGATTTCTTTCCGCCGCTTCGTTTCCTCCATATAGTTAGTCAGCCACTCTTTGCGTTGTTCAATGCACTTTTTACTAAAAGCCATAATAATGTTCTGATCATCCTGTTCGCCATCATACCTAAATCGAATTCGATGGCGAGCCATGTTCTGAAAGTATTCCTTGGACTCTTTTGAAGTAGACGTACCCAAACCTAAGATATTAAAAACAGAAAGCTTTAGATAAATTATTTACTTTTTTTTTTTTTTTTTTTTTTTTTTTTCTTCTACAAAAAAGATGACTTTTACAACGATTAATATGAAATAACAAACCTTTGTAGTATTTGATGGTGTAAGTGTGCGAATTTTCAGTTTCTTTTTTCCACGTCTCAAACTCTGGTATCGAGAAAAATTGCAACTCATGATTTCCCTTTTTGGCTTTTACAATTGGTGTAATGAATTCTTCAATAAAGTTTAGTTTCAACAGAGATGGCCAATTGTGATGAATGAAGTTGATCAAAAGACCTTTGATGTGGGATCCATCCTAAAATTAAAAACAAAGTAATTGATTCTCTTTGTTTTTGTTATTAAATTAATATAATTAAATTAATGTAATGATGAAATTACGTGGTCCTGATCAGTCATGATCATGATTCTTCTATATCTTAATGTTTTTAAGTCATCCATAGTTTCATATTTCTTTTTGTATTGCAGACCAAGAATTTTTATTAAATTGTTGATTTCGGAATTTTCAAGAATCTGTTTATGTGTGGCTTCTCTTACATTAAGAATTTTACCTAAAAATTTTTCAGAAATAAAAACAATTCTAAATAAATTTAAAAATCTAAATGTATTTAAAAGTATCCAACCTTTAAGAGGAAAAACTCCAAATTTGTCGCGACCAATAATACCAATACCAGACATAGCCGATGCTTTGGCTGAGTCTCCCTCAGTCAATATAAGCGTACAGTCTAATGATCTTCCTGTACCAGCATCATTAGCATCTTCCAATTTAGGTATACCTGTGAATACGTTATTGTTAATTAATTATTTTATCAGGTATTGAATACTTGACACAATTCAAGATAAAACGTACCAGATAGTTTTTTTTGTTTTGATTTAGGACCGAGTTTTTGAAGTTGACTATCGGCTTTGAATTTGGCCCATGACAAGACAGATTCAACTATTCCACTTTTTGTTACGTTGTTGATGAATTTATCACTAAGAGTACACTTGGAGCCAAAACTTTTTTGTTGCAGTGTCATATTCTCTTTTGTTTGAGAGTCAAATGTTGGATTGTTTATCAAGCAGTTGACAAACACCCAAAGATGGTTTTTAATTTGAAAAGGTTTGATTTGAAGGCCAGCCTTATTTTTTTTCTTCAATGTCTCTATAAGCTGTTTTACAATCAGATCGACTACATGGTCAACATGACGACCACCCTGAAAAAAAAGTTAAAAAGCAATCAATCAACCGTGCATATCTGCACATAAATGAGTTTAAAAATATTAGATATCCAACCTTTGTTGTGGCTATACTGTTGACAAAGGACATTTGTTGAAAGCCTTTGTCGGATAGTGTCACAGCAACTTCCCATCTAGGGCTGCTGTTTTCGTAAGTAATTTTTAGAGGGTTTCCGGTATCATCCTCTTTTCCTTTTATAAATAGATCAACGTAGTCTTTGAAAGACTTGATGGGTACTTTTGTGCCATTCAAGTAAACTTTCACACCTCGAGTTGAGGCAGCAACGTCATATGCTCTTCTAGCCATCAATGAAGTTATATCATCATCGAGTTTGTCCATTTTGAATTTTTTCAAGTCTGGCGAAAATGTTACCTGAAATAAATAATATCAACATAAAACATGTTTAAAAAACCATGTTTTAATTTTTTTTTTTTTTTGAGCATCTTGACATTGTTACCTTTGTGAAATCTTCCCCATGGAAATCTTTGATCTTTGCTTCAGAGGCCTTTCCCATGTTATCACCCCACGTTTGCTTAAAAGATTTTTTATACTCTTTGCAAGCAGTTTCTACTGTAAAGCGGTGACTGAAAATATTACACAGCTTAGCACCATAACCGTTTCTGCCTCCAGTTACTTTTTCCTCTTCATCATCATAATTAGAAGACGTCAGTAAGTGACCAAAGATCATAGTTGGAACAAACATTTTTTCTTCTTTGTGAACTACAACTGGAATACCTTTACCATTGTTCCAAACAGAAATAGTATTGTTTTCGCTAAAATTAACAATAATTTGATAAAATTAATAATAATTAGTAACATTCTAAAAAATCAAAGATCTGTCGTAAAAACATCAACTTACACATCCACGTCAATTTTGATAGAGTCCATTTTGGGATCACGCTGTTTGTTATCAGCTGCGTTAACCAGAATTTCGTCAAAGATTTTGTACAATCCAGGAACATACTTGATCTCTTTTTGAATCATCATCTCCTTTTCTTTGTCATAAACCCACATATTTTCTTGTACAGGTTCAACAGAACCAATGTAAGTGTCAGGCCTGAGCAAAATATGTTCCAGTTGGGTCTTCTTCTGGTACATACCCTCGATAGTCTTCTCTTTCTTTTTCGCTGCAGGGGCGGCATTTCCAGCCCCATTTTCCATAGCACTCATTTTGAACAAGTATTTGCTAGTACACCTGTAAATGATAAACGAAAATTAACCCTGGTTACTTGGAATGGTTATAGATGTTTTTGTACTGAATAAAAAAAAAATTTAATTTAGTTTCACGGAATATATAATTTAGTAAATAACGATAACGTTTGTATATTTTCTAAGATGCAATCAATAATTGTTTCTCATTATCAAACTTTTCATATTATATTTCTTAAAAATGTTAGGAAATAGTGAAAAAAATGACTATAAATGCTTGAGAGAAATCAGGTAGAAGAAGTTGACCCTAAAAACCCTAGAGCAAATAGTATACAAGCACTATGGGCACAATGAAGTTAAAAAAAAAAAAAATAATAAAAATAAAAAAAAATCCTGTGACAACAGCAACGAATAAATAATTGGAAGGTGAAAAAGCAAAAAAACTATTGAAACTGTTAATGATTTGGCGGCAAACAGCAGTCCACATTTAATTGGCCCAGTGCTCTCATCAGTGACTCTCAGCTCTCTCTCTTTCCCTCTGTCTTTGAAGTAGAGGGACGCGGCGTGCGGAATGGATTATTCAACAAACACCTGTCCTCTACTCTCGTACTAAATGTAATCTGAATCTTTCACCACCTTCCGTACTTGTTTTCGTTCAGGAAGAAAGACTGATCCCTCTCTTCCAAGAACCACAAGCGAACAACCGTCTCTTGTGTTCCTTACTTTAAGAGTACCTCTAGGTCCGATTGCCCGGTGGTATAAAGTGTAATTACTCTTTTAGCGTCCTTTTAAGAGGATATGGCTCACGTACGCTGGTATATTTAAGAAAGTGGATAGCAAAAAATATATCGAGATTACAATACTAATTACTTGTACCTTAAAAACCACTCACTAGAAGGGGGAAAAAACGATTAGACAACGGACAGTGGGTGCGCAGGGACACCATGACAAAAAATTTATGTCGTGTGAAAAATCTGACAGCTATACCGTGAGACCTACCCGTCACACTCTTATATACCTACTTAGTCGCTGCTTGAGAGTAGTTGCTCTACTAATACACTTATGTCTTATTCGGATCACGATGGCCTTGGTGCCCTATAACTCCTATATGAGTACTCAAGGACAATCGTATCAGACCGGGGACCAGAGACGTCCGTTAGGCAGGCGCGCACATGATGTATATATACAACAACATATAACCTAACTCGAGTTCCGTTCGCGCTTTGTCCTTTATGGATGACACTACCCAAAAGGACGAAAGGACTTTCACCCTCAATTCATAGTTATGGTATGGCGCGCATGCAATACATATATATATATATATATATATATATATATATATATATATATATATATCTGTATCCTGCTGTAAACTGTAAAGGTAAATCGACGGTTGGATCTGTTCAATACACAAATATGTGTATACACGAAGAGCGAGAGAAGGATCTTGTAGGTCTCTACATATAGAGAGCAATTTTGAAAAATCAAGAAACGTGCAAATTTTTAGTTTTAGGTACATATTTATCGGAGTCGTGGGTCCTTTATGAGACAGTCTGGACTTACCTTCGTGCGGATGATGTTGTTCCCGTCGGATGGATCAGCCGATGAGGTGTATTGAACTAATTTAACATGTATAAAAAAAAGTATTTAGTTGGACTGCGTTTATTCGCGTTTTGTTGGGCGAAAATGCGCCGACCGACCAACTGCCGAGGGGAAACTGCAAAGAGAATGATCCAAGCACGAAGTCGGCGACTCGGCACTCGGCACGACGGCAGAGAAGCCTGAAGTTGTGTTAACCGAAGTGTATTCTACCCCGTAGTCCCGTACCCCGTCGATGAAATATATATGTAGGTATGCGCACAATTTGGAGCGGGGGTGCGCGGGCGGACGGCGGACTCGCGGACGCGGATGAATTGGAAGGTGTGTTTGCATGTGCACGCGTTATAAGTATACGCGACTTTTCTGTCGCGTATAAAAAATAAATTATTCGATAGACTGTTACATTCAAATTTTATCTTTGGAAAAATTGTTTCACTTCAAAATTTTTTAATAGGGTTACTGTCGAATAATTCGTTTAATTTTTTTATCATGTCAAACCATAGAGATAATCTCTATGTGTCAAACACATAAATGAACTAGTCAAAAAATTATGCTTACACGTGATTCTCTTTCCAAACTTTCCGTTCCAATTGTTTTTTGCTGTGCGGGCTTGGCTTGTTCTACTGTTTATTTACTTTTTGAAAATTTTTATTGTTAACTCTTTCCCCCTCTCTTGTTCACATGATTAAATCTGATAGTGCTAACGAACCAATAGCATCAGGAAGAGAATTCATTTGAATTTGTGATTATATTAAAAATTTACCATTTGCTTAAGTACCTCAACTATATAGGTATGAAACGCCAATTAACATTGTAAAAATATTAACTCAAGGTGATGAATTTTGGAATCTGCAAGAGTAGGATTTTCGACATAAACGCCACTGACAATCCTATACTTATGCTTAAAAGCATTGTAGCAAACATTTGAAGCTCACTGTGTGTGAGTTTGAGTTCAGTTCAGTAAACTCAATAAAATTCCGTATAATTTTGACGCGTTTCTTTTGCCCTATATGTTTTCGTATGACGTGCTGACAAATCTTTTTTTGCTGCTATCAGTGACGAATTGAAATTAATATTTTTCTTGAGTGATATATTTTAAAACTAAATTTAATAAGTATTTAGTGATAAAACTATGGGCACATACATATACATTTTTGCGTCATTAGTTGGATACTCCATATTAAATATAAATGAAGATTGTTTGTTAGATAACATATAATACATTTTTTTCTCTGTTAAAAATTTAATTGGTACACATCCATATGGATACTGAAATTGGAGCCATATATAGAACTGTAGAGATATTAGTGCTAAGTGTAGAAAACAATGACTTGTTCAATTTGTGATTTCTATTTTTTTGTTTTGTTATTTTTTATCTTAAACAATTGACAAGTCAATAAATGTGTAAATGTCAAAATTATGGCTTCATCAAACGATGATGATGATTTTTGGTACAGTACAGAGAAGAGATCGTTTTGTTTTGAAAGCAACGAGGTTAGTACAATAAGAAAAGATTATTATTAGGATAAAAAATTTTTGAACAATTTTTACAGACTGATAACTTATTTGGAGTATCAAAAAGTGGCACTGCGCAATTGCGAGCTGGTATTTCAAGTATACAAATTACTGACAGCAGTGTCAAGTACAATGAACCTCAAGGAAGTGTGAAACCACTATTATCAATTATATCTGATAGCGTTTTATCAAAAAGTTAATAGTTCTTAATAATTTAATTATCAACTTAAAAAAAAAAAAATATATTTTGTATTTTACTTAATTTTTTTCATAGTTTTAGAAGCAGATAAGTCTCAATATATTCCTGATGAATCTTCAAGTATGCACCCAGATGATACGCTGAAAAGAATTTTAGTGGGCAAGTCATATTCATTAGAAAAACATAAATCACTAGCCAGCAAAACTGCTTTACTCGATGCCGCTATAAGAAGTGGAAATGGAAATGCTATTTTAGGGGTTTGTTACACTTTTAACTTATGTTGGAAAAATGTTTTATAAAATTGTAATTTACGATTACCATTATTATAGGTTATTTTATTCATTAAAAAAACTTTGAAAAAAAATCTAGTCCAGAAATTGTTGGTTGAAAGGCCAGAAGCTTTGTACACGTACATCCATTACTTATCAATCAGATTGTGTACAAGTGAAATATGTGATTTACTTACGTAAGGGAAAATTGCATATTAGTGTAGTCAATTTTAATATTTTGAACTTGTTTTTGTAACTTTGACTCATATTTGTTTCAGTGCCCAGGGAAAAACAGTTGATGCCGCCGTGAGTTAACAAAATTATCTTTGTTATTTTATCTAGAAGTTTTTCTTTAAATTATTGTGCATTTTTTTTTTTATAGATAAGGTGTTTAAATATTACTATAAAAAGTGTCGATAATTTGGATGGTAGCATAGATCCTTTGCTTTTGAAAATTTCAAAACAGTATAATATGTTGTTTACCAATTTACCAGACTGTAGGGAGACTGTTTTTGTTCAATCTTATGTGAAATTACTAGGTATTGTGAAAAGGAAATAATTGATTAAAATACACTTTTATTTTCTGATAGTACAAACCGAATAAAATAATCTTTTAGAGTGGCAAAAACATGCACAAAATAAACTCATTGAACCATTTAAAGCTAATTTCCCAGCCTTAGAGTACTTGAGGCTTACTTGTAAGGATTTCTGGGGTGTTACAGAAACTAATGCTGTTTCACCATTGGCATTAGCTCAAAATCAAGATATTTCACCTCGACAATTTGAAAAAGTGGCTATTGTAACTAGAGCATCGGTTCATGCTTGGGACGATATCGATAACTTATTGCATAAAAAAGGATGGCTTGGTGGAAAAAAACTACAAACCCATTTGCCAATTGAGGAAGTTTTGAGACTCTTACAAGAGCATAAAGCACCATCAGGTATCATGGAAAAATTCTTAAACTACGTAGATAGCAGTAAACGTTTACAAGTGGCAAAGAATCTCAACTGCTACAAGGCAGTTATAAATGTAAGTAAAAAAAGTTTGAAGACCACATTTTCCCGTAATTGTACATAGTTTAAAAAGCTGATGATTTTTTTAGTTACTAATGTCTCACGGAGATCGCACAGCCCTGCTGGAATATAAAGCTGATCTTCGTCCTCACTCAGAGGAGTATTTTTATGCTGAAAGCATTCTATGCAGCAACTCAATAAAATGGAGAAATTAAAAAAAAAAAAAAAATACTAAAATTATTTTTGTAAATAGATATTTACATTTTATGAACTGAAACGCAAGACTTTAAGATCTGTATATATTTTTAATAGTTTTTTAAAAGAAAAAGAATTGTATTATGTCCTATACGAAATTTGTCATCTTTATTATTTTTGTAATGAAAATATTTATTAGAAACGTTCAAGTTACAAATATGTAAATAATTGTATATACTTTCAATCTGGAAAATATTTATTACAAAATGTACAATGACAAAGTCATTGCAGGAAATTTATTACTAAATAACGTGAAATACAAAGATGGAAGTAAATAATGAACCACAGATTCATATGTGAAAAAACAATAAATCTATTAAACTATTTAAATGTTATAATTACATTTTTTTAAAGAAAATATGTATAAATAATAATAATAATAATAATAATAATAATAATAATAATAGTAATCGATAAGTAACAATGGAACAAAGACTTGAGTAACCAAGTGTTGTTCACAGTATGCACCTTATATTGTTATGAAAATTATCAGTTTTGCTCAAAACCTTTTTAAAACTCGCCAGCTGCCACAATAAAACAGTTTTAAGTAAACTAGGAACTTCCTATGTGACATCAGCTTTGAAACTACAAAATGCTTGAGACAAATGTAACTATTATCATAACAATTTCAAGTGCATACTTTGCAATAACTTGCGTATACTCTGCTTAAGAAAAAAGGTAAACTTTTTCTAGTGTATGTAGATTACTTACTAGCCGGTGTACACTGTGAAATTTAATTCAAATAAATAATTACTCAAGGAAAGTCGATATAATTATAACTTTTAATCTAATAACAATGTCTTCTATAAAAATTCAACACTACTTGACTATCAGTCCTGTGAGTAATTATTGACTTTTCTGATAAATCCTAAATCACAGACTCACCTTTTAAAGTAGACCTCTGTATACTTTTTCAAGTCTACCTTTAATCTCTTCAATGTTCTCACTGTGCACTCTGGAGTGTGGGAGGAGAAGTAAGATTTGGGGGCTGCATTCCTGGTGGCGGTAAAGGAGATGCATAGGGTAAAAAGTAAGGTTGTCCGGGAAAAGGTGGATAACAGCTATCAGGAGGTGGTGGCTGGGTCGGATACATCGCCGCCGGCGGCGGATATATATACTGGGAGAATACAGGTGGATATTGGGCAGGAAATTCAACGGGTTGATAGACGGTTTGCTCTGACGTTGGTAGCTCAGACGCTGGGAGGTACGGAACCTGTATGTAACCTGGTGGCGGTGAATAGTATGGTCCTGCAACGTACATTATTGTTTACGGAATGTAAAAAAAAAAAAAAAAAAAAAAAAAAAAAATTCATTTTATCGTCAAAAGAATGATTTCAATATTTTACAAACCTGAAAACGTCTCCGGCTCGGGTGGATAAGGGCCTAAAGGCACATACGGCACTTGGTTGTACGTCATTGAATAGGGGTATGGGCCGTTCAAAGGAGGCGGTGACTGAGACTGGATCATCGTCGATTGCTGCTGGGGCAGATGGTTTGGCTGTTGCGGGTGCAACATTGCGTTTATCGGCTGCAATAACTGATGCTGTTGAGCAGGATCGTTTATCATGTCACAGCGATTCTGCATCGTTTGCATGTCAATCTGCTTTCGCTTCCGTATATCGTAGTCGGGTTGGTGCTGTTGCTGACGATACTGATACTGAGGGTTGTGATCGTTGCGATACTTTCCTCCTGTAATTCATGGAACTTACGTTTTTCTTCTTTCTCTACTTAACTTGTGTTTTGAAAGGATTATTTGGAATTCAATAATTATATGAAACATATCAGCTGGTAATTTGAAAATCGGAATGTGCCGTTTGATTTTCCCGCCGATTTGTCTGGCAAAGAGGGGAGGGATTCTTGGAAATAGATATACCAACAATCAAATAGGAGTGGGAAGTTGAAGGCAAATGATTATATTGGGGGGTCTGATCGGGGCATTCGATACCTCGCTTAATTAAGCATTTTTTTGATAATCCCTAAACTACGCATGCGCATTATCGTTATTTTTGGTTATTTTATAGGGATTCTCGAAAAAACTGCTTACTTAAGCGAGATATCGAATGCCCCGATCAGAGATCCCCTACCAATGCGCACTTTCACCAAGCTACGTTGATGAGTCGATTTTTGGCAATGAGACTGCCTACATACAGAACAACCTCCATGTTTACGTTTTCCAAGTGAGAAAAGCGTATAACAACTACAGTTCTAGTTAATAAGGACAACTTATACTGATAATCAAGAAGCAAGCCGTTGTTTGATTTCGGAGCAGTTATAGATTTATTGTTGTGGCAGATAAACGTTACAAATAACAAATGGAAGACTTATCTGGAGCTCCTCTTAGTGCTCTGTCATGTGAAACTAAGGAGCTTATCTCCACTTTGCTTAATCCCAAAAGATTCATCCCGACGCAAAATGGGTTATCAAGGTTAAATTTGTATCTTCTAATGTTTAAGTGTGTGCGCGCGCGTTGGGTTAAGAGTTTTTAGCAATTATTTATTTCAGAGACTGGAAAGGACTCGCACATGTGTGCAAGATTGATCAAGAGACGATGCGAAATATCTATCATGATGCAGACCCAACAGGACGCGTATTATCCATATCACAGAATAAATTAAAAGACTTTAATTTGCAACATTTAAAAGAAGCTCTAGAGAAGATTGAGAGATGGGATGTTATTGATGATACCAAAGAAATGATGGGTTTGTTAAAATTTTGTATTAACAATGATTTTTTTAGGTGTTAAAAACAATTGTCGTGTATTAACGCACAGTATTAAATGTTTAGAGAAGGATGCAAAATCGTACTTGGAAAGACTACAAAAATCTCAAAATACAGCAGAACTAAACGATAAAGACGTGGACTCCAAAATATTGACGATTGGTAATCACCACTAAATTGTTTAAAATTCCGATTAATTTTGTATTTTGATTAAAATTTATAAAAACAATGATTCTGGCAGATGATTTAATTCTAATGGAACAAGGACAGGATACACAGCATTATGATGCTTTTGTACTGTATGCACAAGAGGACACAGAATTTGCAAACGAAGTAGTACAAAACTTGGAGAACGAAAATAACATGAAGGTAATTGTTGCATAATATGTATGGGTGGTTGCAAAATTGTAGAAATTGATAAAACAATGACACTTTTTTTAGCTGTGTTTGAAAGAACGTGACTTAATTGCTGGTGTATCGTTTGAATATGAGGCCATTCTGAGGTTAATCTTGGAGCGTTGCAACAGGCTTATTTTAATATTAAGTCCAGATTTTTTTAAAAGTCCTGCCAATGAGTTTTTTTTGAATTGTGCACAAGCAGCTGGAATAAGTAAGTTTCCATCGAACATTTTGCATACCAAGTTATAATTATTATCAATACATTTGCTGTAGTATATCTGATGATGACTCACAGCTTTATGTGTTATGTATATGTGTACGGCAATTCTACTTTAATAAGCTGTGACAAACTTATAAATTTTAAGTTTCTCATTAAAAATTAAATTAATCTTAATTTAAAAAAGCAGTTAGTAGGTTGTTATCATTTCAAATGTCAAAATGATTAGAACATTGAACTTGTTAGAACAAAGAAAATTGATGATTTTACTGCTAGTTATGTAAAAAAAAAATTTATAGAAATTTAACAAAATTTTTCAACTTTGCAGATAAAAAACCGGAAAGAAAAATTATTCCTTGTATTTACAAAACATGTGAATTACCTCCTCAATTGCAATATTTTTCGAAGATTTACTATAATAAACTTTCACCACAATTGTTTTGGGAAAGACTGCTTCATTCAATCAAAGTTGTAAATGGAACTACTATGAAAGTCAAACAAAATAATCGAACGGAGTCTAAATTATCAGAAACAAAGAGACAAGGTTTAAATACATTTTTCAAGAAATCTGTAGAAAAACAACCTCAAGACATGCCAAAAGGTTCAGATTCAAAAAAAAGTCATCTGGAAATTTCCCCTGCTTATAAAGAAGCTGAGCCACAGAAGACACCTGTTAAAGAAAGTGTTTCAGAATCTACTCTTGAACTTCCATCATTAGATGGATTAAGCACATTACCATCACATTCAAGTGTTGAATACAAACAAAAAGATAGGAAAAAAGATAAGATCGGGAAAAGTTACATGAAGAAATTTCAAACTTTAATTGAAAAATTTTAATGCCTTAAGTAAACTGTTAAACTGTTCGTACTTTTGTTAATATTTATTGTAAAGGATGTGTAAATTTTATATTGCTACGAAAAATGACCTGAGTGTTCTGAACAATTTTTTTCAATTTAAAACAAAATTTAAGATACATGTAAAAACTTTTTTGGAATTGTGAAACGACTGTGATAATATTTTAAGATAAATGCTGCATCTATAATGGTTTATTAAATATTTGTGCGATAAAGAGAATTATGGAGTTAGTTCTTTCCTTACCTTCGTAATTCTTCTTAAAACGTGGAGCCATGCCATTCGACTTGTTAACTCGCTGCATATCTTTATTGCCATTTTGTTGCGGCTGTTCATTTGGATTGTTGTTTTTGCCGTCGTTTCGGATTCTGTTGTCAATATTTGGATTGTGCGTCAAGTTACGGAAATCAGGGTTCCGATAATGATAATTCATCCTCTGTCCAGCTGGTCTTGGAATATTAGTGTTTTGATCCTGATCTCGATGTCTGGGTGGTGACGATCGGTTGTTGTGTCGTACATGCTGGTTATTGTGTTGATAGTTGTTGGCTTGTTGGACGATGTTGTCGCTACAAGGAACTGGACCTATAATCATGGTTTATAACTTTTATAATTAAAAATATTGGATATAAAAGAGTGAAAGTAATTTTTATATACCATTAACAACAAATGAATAATTATTTGGATCAGGAGCGGGATGAGCGAAGAATAACGTATTATCGCTAAATGACGGACCATTTGTTCCATTGGGCCACATGTTTTGAGACCAATAATACTGAAAAAAGAAAAAAAATTTTTTTTATCAAAATATATTCTATAAAACTTCATCATATTTTAATATTTATACTGCTGTTACCTTGACTCCAACGTTATAAAATTGTCGACCATTAGCAGGATCTACAATAATTAAATATTGGAAAATTTAATAAATGGTACGGTTAAATTAAGGGTTTGTTTATGGAAAAGTTTAGTACAAGTGACAATGTTAAACATACATTTTCTAGCTATTTTAATTTCATTTTTTCATTAACATATGAAGTAAAGTATTTATACCTGAAGGCGCTTCATTAGCTTTTATTTCATAAGTTTTCGTAGCATCGTAACTAACGATTTCTGAATCAGCAGGAAAACGAGGGATAGGTTGAAAAGCACTTCCTGTAAACATTATTTTACAATAATCTATATTTTGAAATAGAAATCCTTTAAAATTTACCTGCATAAGGAGGATAAAAGGTATCGTTATTATCTGCACGTTGATAATTTTGTTGATTAGATGAATTGTCTTCATGATTAATACTTGTAGTAATCTGTTTTTGAGATGAGTGCTCATTTTGTTGATTGTTTAAATTAATTTTGCTTTTTTTGTCACTAATCCTTGGTTCTACCGATTCCACAGATATGTGGGTACTTTCAAGAGTATTTTTCAAATTTTCAACTTGATCCTAAAAATAAAATGTACTTGTTATTTTAAATTGTAATTAAAAATAAGTTGACTGATTACCTTGATATTATAATCTTTAAGTGCCACGCGGTTTTCGTTTGGTATTCGAGGTTGATTTTCTGTGCTGTGAAAAAATTTGTATATTTATACTTCAAAATCTCATATTAAACATTTTTAATTACTTTTTATAATATTAGTCTTACTCTTCGGTCTTATTAACGGTGTTTTTAGCCACACTTTTAGAGTTATTTAGATTTTTTTCATTATTTCCATCATTAGGGACTTGATCTTTTGTTCTCCGATTTGGTCCACCATTCCAGGGCTTCTTCCACTTTTGATCTGAAAAGTGAAAAATATAAACGATGTGTACAATCAAATTCGTTACTTTTTCAATTGATATTAATTGTGTAGTATGTATCAGTTTATTTCTTAAAAAAAAATTCATAAACAGTAATTTTGACTTACTCTGATTAATTGCGCTCCTTTTATTAGGAGACAACGCCCAAGTATTGTTATAGTTATTATAATTAGATCTTGGTTTTCGTTGTGGGTAAGGTTTTAAGCTCTCGTAAGATACTGTTATTTTTTGTCCTAATTCCTCTACAAATATAACTACGGGTCCATGATTCTTACTTATTTCCTGAATGTGTCCAGTATAAAGTAAAGCTTCTAAACCATTTGACTTAGTTATTTCTTTGAAATTATCCCAATTAACTTGATCAATTGGGAAATTATTATTAGTTTTATCATTATCTTTGAAATCAATGGACACTAAGCATTTAGCTCCAACTTGTAATTCAGATGAATTTAATTTTGTGAACCCCGACCTCCTCATTTCTATTTTACATTCAATAAATATATCTGTAGATAAACAATAAAAATAAACCAATAATATTAAAAAAAATTTTAACATACCCCTTCTGATTTCAAGCCATATGTCATAATCAACATTGCGATAAATGTTTGGATCTAAAGCTTTTGCTACTCTATAAGGAAAAGGTGTAATGCCTTTTTCTAAAAGTAGAGATTCCTCGTTATCGTCACTTTCTTCAAGTTTATTCAACAAATCTACTGTCAGCTGACTAAAAATCAGTGAAAAAAAAAAAAAAAAATAAATAAAATAAGTACTTTGAGGGTTTTTCGCGAGTTAGATAAAAAAGAAAAAAAAATTACTGACTTTCTATTACCTAAGTTCCCTTTTAGAAAGAACTTGTCATGTCTCAAGTAGTTATTTCTTTCATGCAACATTTTATGAACTGTTGCATCAACGTTACTCATTTTGAAAACATTTTTATACAGTATCTGATAAATAATGGCTAAAAAAAAAATTTCAAGTAGCATTACATAAGAAAATGATATCAAATAATTTCAATGTTTACTGTCTATGAATTTTCTTTTAAAATTTTTTGATCTAAATTTATACTACATTTCTCACTAGGAAAGTCAATATTGAATAAATTGACAAAGGGAGTAAATCCCATTTGTAGAAGATGTACTCTTTTATTATGCAAACTCACACTGGCAAAATCCTGCAATAGCTGTGTGCTCTTGATTGTAAACAGTTTCATACTGTTTTGGTGGCATGAAGCAAAGGAGAAAGTTCTCCTGGCATCGATTGTCAATGGCTACTTTTTTTGTCAACTTATGTCCATCAAAAATAACCACGTTTTTTTGGTACAAGAGTGACATGGCCAAAATTTCGTTTTCCCCTCCCCACTCGGTAACACAGGCCATTTGATCGCAGTAACTTCCTACTGGTATCATTGTCTTCTAAAAAGCAAACGTCAAGAAAACGCTCAAAACTGTAAGTATTTCTTGGTCAATGTTTTCGAGGTCCAGTGCAGCTGCTTACCTCCTGGAAGAGTTGCTTATTGTCTCTTATGTACTCAACGCATTCTTCCCTGACCCTAAGATGGCTTCGCTGATTGTGATAGACTTGTTCGGCGATCGCCCTGAAGAGACACGTGGGATCTTTGGGACCATGTTTTCTGTAAAAGCCATCATTCTGCAACCACTCGTCTACGGGCTCGATCATTCGCTTCGGTGTTTTTCTCGGATCCATGTACCTTCAACAGTTCAACACACACAAAATCGCAATATTTTCTCATAGCCCAGGAGTCATGAAACTTATAAAAATCAAAGTATTGCAATTAACGATGTTTTTGTATACAGTGGATTGTAAAAACTAGAAAATGACTTTTCAATCCATAAGCCGGTCGTCGACTCAAAGGGGTTATACGGTCGGCCATTCGTGTGTGTAAGCATTTGTTTGCACGAATCGACCCCGAAAATCCATCACATCGTTCATTCAAAAGTTAACGAGGTAAAAAAAACCAAGACCTTTTGTATAGCGCTAACCACAAATATGATCGCACACAGACAAACAACGCCTATCAAAAAAAAAAAAAATTATTAACTAATGATTTGATATACTCACGGGAGATTGTTGTTACGATACATTTTCACTCATGCAAATGTAACAGAAAGAGACGAAGCCAGCTACACGACAGGAACAAAAACAAAGCAGCGAGGCACACTGGACTCTTTGGACTTTGGACGACGACGATGCGGTAAGTAATAAAAACTACGACGATGCCCACACAGCACAAGATTTAGAAAACCGCAAGGTAAGTGCTCAGAAAAAAGACTGCACGGGTACTTGAGTAGTAGACATACCTATATGTGCAGAGAGAGAACACCACCGAAGGAAAATGAGATCCAAAAATTTTTTCTGTGCTGTACAAGTATACTGCAGTATGTGTGCGTGTATGTGTGTGTGTGTACTTATCGCTGTGTGTGTGCACACCTATATATGCACATTAAGTAGTTGCCTGCGGGCTGGTTTTTTTTCTTAATAACCGCTAATTGTTCCTCGAAATCTCAAAGCGAACAGACGAAAGGAAAAAGACATCACATACCTACTTAATAGCCATTTGCTTATTTCGTTCCCTATACTCGATCGTACTCCCTTGATTCTTTAATTACGTTTTATTTTTGTACTTTATAAACGATTATGTAAAAGTGAGGCTTCACACGTAAGTCACAAAAAAAAAAACCGTTTAGCACGTGCACGTGTGTGCCTGTTTTCGCCAACGGCGCTAAAATATAAGTGAGAAACCCTCTCACAATGATGATGAAATAGACGGAGTGCCGGCCGGCGAATACTTGCTGCGGATGGTGGTGCTCTTTTTTCTCGGATGTAACATGTAATATATTATACGATCATGTATATATACAACAGACATATTTACATATAATTATCAGAATTTCTATTACCAAATACCTACTTATTACCTACCTGATAACTGATAAAAAAAAGAAAAAATGATGAAAGATCTGATAAATGTCTTATTGGAGATGAGTATAGTACTATGGCACGTGCCTCATAGCGACAAGATTACAAAAGATGGGTTATTTGGCTATTTGAGGTTAAAAGGGGACATGTTCGCGGAAGCAGCATGCCAAATCGGTATTACGGAACACCGACATTACCGACAGAATATCCAATTAAAGGAACACGAACTCGCGAACAGCCCTGTTACGTGCTAATATAATTTTATGTAAAAGATATCTGTAAAACATGGCTTTAAGAGCGGATATATGTATATTAACATTATACTTACTTACATAATACTATAATGATTGGTAAAAAAAAAGCATATTTTCAATGCGTATACTTAATAAATGCAACTGTGCGCCCTAATAGTAAGTAATAATAATTATACATCCGGAAACCATACCAAAA
This sequence comes from Copidosoma floridanum, assembly GCF_036245765.1. Lineage (NCBI taxonomy): Eukaryota > Metazoa > Arthropoda > Insecta > Hymenoptera > Encyrtidae > Copidosoma > Copidosoma floridanum. The sequence goes on along the minus strand of NW_028321889.1, from coordinate 1,536,904 downwards.
AAAAAATAATAATAAAATAAAATAAAATAAACACGTATACTGTTGACCGTTTGCTGCACAACCTTAAAAACGTTATTCTGACAAATTTTCACCGTTTCAAAAGGAGTTGTGTTTATATATTGGATGAACGTAAAAAAGTGGAAAATTTTCGCTCATATTTTTGTAACCAGAAATCATAAATGTCGACGACTATTTTTGAAAACAATCGACAGCATCTTAAGTAAGGGGTTAAGATAATTTTTGTGTATGTATATATATTTGTATTAAGCAATACTTGAATTTTATCTTATACTTATGTAATGTGCATGAATATTCAGATTATCATAAATTGGCTCAACCTCCCACACAATTAATAACTGCCATCCTAATGGTAAATAACACCTATACGCAGCATATATTATACTAATTGCACGCAAATTAAAACTCGAAAAGAGTCTAGCAGTGATTTTGAGTAAGAAAAATCATCGGACATTTTCGAAGTTTTTAAAACGTTTATTCTTTAAAACCTCATTATTGTTCCAATAAACGTTGTTAAAACGTTCTGCTCTATTAGGGAAACGTTCTTTATTTAATGACTTTATCCAGAGAGAGAGAGTCACATATGTATATACATATATTAAGCCGCGCAATAATACAAAAGGAACTACCTATGCATATACATACATACGTATACGTGTTATCCATGGTATAAAATAATCATTCGATTTCCCAGTGAAAGCAATTCTTGACAGCGCGACCCATTATACATACATACACTCGATTCCAACAAACCCTACAATTATTCGCGTGTCACAATAAAAGGACCATCCACCCCCCCCCTACCCCCGCCCCGTCTTTCATGGTTTGTCCCGTTCATCAATTGTGTTTTCTCCCTCAATGGCAATAACGAGGCGTCCCCCCTACATACATTTTTTTTCTACACGCTCCATTGTGCGGATTTTATATTTTTTTTTATTATTACTCTCACATTATATATATATATATATATATATATATATATATATATATATATATATACACACACACCGATTTCACCCGGCGAGAGGGGGCTATCTGTAATATCGTTTCCACCGCAGTCACATGGATAACAATAGCGGAAAAACCCCCCCACGGGAGCTTTAACACTTACACCCTTATTCCCGAACAATATCATCGATCAATTAAGTTATGTATATATAATATACCTGTTTTCTAGTCGCAGCTACCGGACCCACGCACACACACGTACGCGCAAACTTTGTAATTACAAACACGCGCGCGTGTCGATATAAGTACTATTATGGCTCCATCGTCGGGATGTTTGATGATATTGGCGATCATCTGCGCAAGTATCGCCCTCGTTGTTGTTTCCGCCAGCAGAGACGACGTCAACGAGTACGCCGATCTGATAGCGGACCTGCAAGACTATCTTGCCATCACCGGAGTCATCGTCCTTTACGACGGCAATGATTGTACGTATGTGATAATAAAATATATACTTACTTACAATTAAAAGAGAAAGAATAAGGCTGCATCGACAGGGTACAAAAATTAATGACCATTGGAATACTTATCTGTGCATGTATATTTATGTGTGCAGCCGTGTTCGTGGGACAGCTTGTAAGACAGTTGTCCCGGAGGCATCAGCGCTACTCGATCGGGCTGAGGATGAGCTCGGGCCTCGCGACGGACAACCTGGAATCGTTGGCCAACGGCTCGTCGAAACTCCTCTTTGTCGTGTTCCTCCGCACGGAGGAGGAACTGGTGGGTCTGGCGCGTTACGGGCCGCGGGCCAACAAGTTGTGCCAGTTTCACGCGTGTCTGGTGGTGTTTGCGGCGCCGATGCGGGCTTATTGCGAGGAGCCCTGGGACAACAGGTTGGCCCTCGACTTTGGGGCCGAGGTGCTGGTGAGGTGTGCCGGTGGTGGTGGCCGAGGGATCAGGGAGTGGTTCGCCGTTGGCGCGGGGGCGAGGGTGCAGGTGCACGAGTACCTCGAGTGGAGCGTGGCGGATCGGCTTGTCGTCAAAAGCCACCCGGTGCTGTACGAGAGACGCAGGAACCTCAGCGGCGTCACAGCGAGAACGGCCACTATCGAGGTATTTTTTTTTTTTTTTTTTTTTTTTTTTTTTTCCCGACCTAACAGTCTGTTGCATTTTACTTTTCATCCTGCATCGTATAGGTAATTCGCATACATAAGTTTGTCATTTGAGCCGCTTATTCGTTCATTCCTACCTTTGATGCAAAATATGAGAATAAAGAAAACAAAAGACATCCGAGTTGGCGTATGAATTTCCTTCAACCCGAAATCAATTATTTCTCGAAGGGATTATATTTTCTTTGACCGAGGCGTCGATGTATGCTTCTTTTCCTAAAAAGCAAGACGCCCCCCATTGATACCGAGATACTTTTAAATAAAAAAAAAACTCGGCAGGCAGCGAAACCACGCGAGCGCGACCGAAGAGCCGCGAGGGACGACCTGGTGCCGAGAATCGTCAGCGAATTGGCATCCGTGATGAACGTCACCTTGAATTACCAACCCTCGTCCTTCACCTACGGCAGCCTAAACAAGACCAAGCGCAAATGGACGGGGATTCTGGGGAGATTGCTCAACAACTCGCTCGACGTGGCTGCCGCCGAGATGATCATCAACCGGGACAGGGGCGAGGTCTTCGACTTGACGGTACCGATCATAGTTTCCAGGACCAAGCTGTTCATCAGGATGCCCGACAACACCGACGTTCCTTGGAACGCCTATTTGAAGGTATATCTATATATATATATAAACATTGGCGTTGACATTTTGAATTATGTCGGTGACCTCGTGTTATAAAAACACACTATAAATACGTACGTACGTACTACACGCAGACCTTCAACAAAAAAGTCTGGATGGGGCTCGTCGTTGTCATCCTTGTCTCACTCTTCGTACTTACCTGCATCAGAGTAATTATTGCCAACGTCAAAACTGCCAGACATGATCACTACGGTTATCTAATCTTGGACAATTACATGCACGTTTGGGGCATATACTGCCAACAGGGCTTGCCAGGTCACATATATTTATATACATATAAAATATACATTTATCTTATTATTATGTGTATACATGTATTATACATCGATAGATTGATTGGACGTTTACAGATGACTCGGAGACGACGTTGCCCCTGAAACTGGCGTACTTTTCGATATTCCTGTCCGCGTACCTGCTCACGTCGGCTTACTCGGGATCGTTGACCAGCTACGTGACGGTTTCCATGCCGGCTATGCCCTTCACCGATTTGATTGGTTTCATCAACGACAGATCGTACAAGCTGATCGTCTTGAAGAACAGCGCCGAGCACGATGTCTTCCTGGTATGGGTGTTAATTATTTTCCTCTACCGAGTTGTATGGACTTAATTTACCATATATAATTAATTTTCATTGGTCATACGGCAAGAATCCAAACGACGACGTGTACTATCGGATGAGCCTCTTGCTGGACAGCTACGAGAATCTACCCTCGAGCTACATCAAGGGTTTCGAACAGGTGTGTTGTTGGATATTGTCGAATTTTCGTCAAGAGCAATTACGTGAGTTTATTAACGTTATACCCTCTTTGTCGACAGGTGTGCAGCCAAAAGACCGCCTTCTTCGCGAGCGTGGCGATGCTGAGCAAAGTACGCGGCGCGACTCCTTGCGAGCTGGCTGGCGTCCCGGGAGGTAGAGTCAGGAAGATGGGCATAGGTCTCAGGAAACACGACCCCCTGACCGAGTTCTTCAATCACTAGTGAGTGCCTTCATTATACGCTACACGCAAATCCTCTGGGTTCGAGTGACCCATTTATGTGTGTGTAATTTGTTTTGCTTTTCATTAAGTATACGGAGGTTCGAGGAGAACGGCGTTATGTCGAAGCTCGTCAGTCACTACGAGGAGAAGTTCACGAGGCCGAAAGCGCCGTTCGACGCCTTCAACGTGCGGGACGTGATGCCGCTCTTTGCCATCTGGATTTGCGGGTTGATCGCTAGTGCTGTTGGGGTGCTGCTCGAGTGTTTGTACCATAAATTGGGCCGGGATGAATCGAGGATTATACAGACGGAGAGGTACTTGCTTGCCCCGTACAGGGAATACGGAAAATTTCATTCCGAAGAATCGAAGAGAGTTCGACGTCCTGCGAAAAAGTGTTTTTGGTGCAAACAAGCTGGATGATGGTTCGATCGTGGACACTTTTTTGGGTGAAAATAAAACAATGACAAATAGGCGAATTTCGTACAAATAAATTTTTATTTCGTTATTATTTTATGAAAATGCAAATTGTATGAATCTTAAAAAAGTACAATAGCCCGATACACATATATAAAATATTACTCTTTACACAAACATCACTGTTTACTGCTGCTGCACCTTTTTGAAATGTATTGATCAATGTATCGCGTACTGTCTTGGGTTATATGGATACAAGTGTGTACAAAAAGCGGCTAATACCATGAAAAATTACATTATTTGTATCTTTCGACGTTAATTTGCTGTATCAGCGTGTTGCTTATTATCCTCATCCAGAGAACAAAGGTTTAATTGCGGTATGAAAAAAGTTACGGAGACGCAAACATTGCTTATTCGTTATTTTCTGTTGTTCTTTTTTTCTCTTTTACGAGAATAAAAAAAATATCTATATATATGGACGTGTGTAAATTAGTGACAAGTAAATATATATGTATATGCATACGAAATATAATTCGAAACGCCTTTGGAACAGCCTTTTAGAGACACGAATCAAGTGGCGTGTTTGTTTTTTCACCTTAGGACAGTCGAAGAAAGTATCGACATTGTTATTAAGTTTCAATTTTTGTTTTTTTTTCTTTCTACAATTAAAATAATTGTTTTTTTTTTTTTTTTTTTTTTTTGTTTTTTTTTTCAGAAACAAAGAATGCCATAAGTGAGCGAGTACACGTAAATCAGTCAGGTTACACTGATACAATTTTTTCTCTCATCGACATCATCGGTCTTCATAAGATATCAGTAATTGTAAAATATTAATATATATATAAATATAGAAATATGAAAAAATTCGCAAATCACTGCACCACGACTCTTTTTTTTGTTTTCATCTCGATTTTCCGATGGCTCCTTATGCGGCTGTTTTTTCTGCATCGATTGCTAAAAAATGTAAGGAAAAAGGAAAAAAAAATTATATTCTTTCAATAGTTGACATGTTTTTCAACCTCTGGTGGGAGACATTGGTAGACTAGTTACCTTCTTTGGTGGGCAAGAGATTCTTCTCGAGCGTGTCCGCGTGCTTCAGCTTGTCCTTTTGGAAGTTTTCAATTCCAGAGATCAGCTGCTGCTTTCCCTTCTCCTGTTGGATAGCTAAAACGAAAGCACACGAATGAGATATAGAAGATGATGACAGACGGATGGATTTTCTCAACTCACCATCTTTATCTGGAAGAGGGTTCTTTTCCTGCGTTTCTGTGTGCTTGAGTTTCGACGGGTCGAATTTCTCGATGTTGGCTATCAACGTTTGCTGATTTTTTTCCGCGGCAACGTCTGCGAGAGAAAAAACACCAAAGCCAATAAGCTGCTAAATCAATCAAGCGTGCATGGTATACACGATGGGGTGAAATCATAATATATACCTTCAGCCGAAGGCAGGACGTTCTTCTCCGCAGTCTCGGCCTTCGCCAAGCAACTGGAGTTGAAGCCGTGGAGCTGGCTCTTGAGGTTGATGGGGACCTTGGGAAGTTCTTTCAGAGACACGCTGGATGGGTCCGACATGGTGAACGATGTGTATATATTGTTTCCTCCTTTGGATCTGCAAAACAGCGGGAAAAAAAGCAAGCAGAGATTAAAACACACATGGTCAAAACGACGCTGTCAAGTATGATGATTTTGTTTTATTCGTACACGCCACGATTGAAAAACAAAAACCCGAAAAATTTGTTTCCCTCGATAAACATAGACACCGAAAAAAAAAAAAAAAACATCCACAGACGAGCAGTATAAAGTTTCCCTCGCGATTCCCGATATAAGATACCGGCGCTTTTGTTTTTTCTCCGGATACCTCCATTGTAATCGTACCGTGTACATGTGTTGATTTTTTTTTTGTTTGTTTTTGTTTCCCTCTACGGCAGCTCTCTTTGTTTCAATCGTTGAAAATAAACGATCTGGAAATAGCCTCCGTGATACAGATCCATTGTCGCCGCAGGAGAGAGAGAGACAGTTCAATAACAGCGCGAATCCTATTGTTGAAGGTGAACGTACATACCGAGTCTTGGAAACGTTGGGAAACGGAGAGGAAAAAGATGATAAAAGAAAAAAAAAGGTTTCCTCGACTCGTTTAAGTATTCAAGAGCTCTCTTTCACGTCCGTCTCGTATCAGGAGAGCTGTATGCAGTGTGCGGGGCTGCACGGGGGTTAAGTACCCTTTAGCTGTGCGGAGACAAAACGTTATCAGTGTACATAGGACGATAAAGGGAGTCAGGGTGTCGATTGGGTGGGCCATCCGAGTATGGGTTTACTTGAAAAACCAACTTTGACGCCCGGATATCAAGGATGAGTCATGAAGCCCGTGCGGAAGGAATAAAAGGAGAGAGGGAGGGTGGTGATTAATCAAGAGTATTTTGAAGATACGGAGCCGCACGAGCCTTCAAGTGAACGCGCGATTCGGTAGACAGAGAGAGAGAGAGAGAGAGCATATAGCGTAAGGGACAAATAATATGTATAATTGTATATCTGGTTTTGCGTGGGAGTGAAGAATTTGCCCGGCAACAATAACGTTACATGCATACATTGGTTGTTTACTTAAAGAGAGTAATTATTATATCTGGTTATAAACCTATACGATTGCTTGATTCTCGGTTCAAATGAAATGACGAGCGGTACAGAGAGACCGTACATGTGTGTATATTATTATAATTATCAGTGTAGAAATAAATGGTGTCAGTATTTTGATATCAGGTGATGTTTATACGATTTAAAAAAGATGTTGACTGATCGATCGTGTAGTCGATCCCCTGCATGATGACCGATCCCCACGCGTACAGTGTTTACGCTTACAAGTAGATGATTTACCGGTTTTTTTTTTTTTTTTTTTTTTTTCATGATTAAGTATTTTAGCCGGGAAACCAGCCATTGTGTGTTGTGTGGATGATTCAAATTGATTGAATTCATCGTCTTGCAAACGCTTTTGAAGCCACAAGTATTACAAATGTACTTTTTGTTTTTTAACCAATGATTACAACAATTGAAAGAAAACGTCGATATGATTCAATTACGCGTTTATGCGATAGCAACATTTTTTTTAAATCGTCGCCATCCTATTTGAAGGTCCCTGTATAATTCAGGAATGGCTTGTATTAATAACGAGAGGCGCGGATAATTGAAAGGCAGCAACAGTGTGTATGTAGAAGCAGATGCCGGCATGCATTCCGTAGGAGTGAGGTCAGGCCCCTCGAAAAAGACCGAGAATCAGAAAGGGGGAAGCGATTTCTTTGTTCCTTCCTTCCTTCCTTCCGAGGGGGAGACAGTGCCGGCTTTTTTTTCGAAGGATACGAGCTTGTGGTTTTTTTTACAACTTGTTTCAATGGATTTTATTTGTAAACTCGCGTTTCTGGTTTTCAAAGGAAATCGTTACGGTGCTTGCCCGATACAATGTATATAAGATCACTCATAAACTTATTGGCACGAACCATTTTAAAAAATGGCTTACACTGTAAAGATGGAGTGTCCCCGGTTGTTTTTTCAAGTTCCAGCTTGAACTGGTCCGAGAAAACTGATAGTTTTCGTCACTGTAAATTGGATTTCACGCTCTTCAGTGCGCCGATAAAAGTAATGGTTAAAAAAATGACTCGACCGATTTCGCTTCAAAAGAGGCAGGTTGTCGCAGTACTTTGTCAGACGAGCCAAACGTCGCTCAGAATTTTTCTTGTTTTTTTTTTTTTCCCCAGTGAAAACCCAAGGCTCTCTAAGTAAATAAGCGATTGTGCCTAAAAACGAAAAAAAAAAAAAAAAAAAAAAAAAAAGAAGAAGAAAAAAGCAATAATCGTTTACACGATGAGAGTTTGCATTGCGCTCGATTTACTCCAAAAGAGGTGTAATAAAAAAAAAGAAGGACGTGTCCGATCATTGGTAAATGTGCGCGTCCTTTTAATTTGATTTCCGATCGAATTAATGATTATCGGGCCTCTTTGCGCGTGACTCAGACACAACATATATGTGTATACCGGATACATCAAGAGCAGCTTTTTGTAATTTTAAACGACCGGGTGCATGTGTATGTATACGTACACGAGTATGTATATAGGTGAGTAACGCTCGAGGGTATACTTTGTCGCCCGGTTGTCGTTATCACTTTTTTTTTTTCTCGCGAGGTTGAATTCACGCGTCGAAATAACATTATTTTAATCGTGTTTGATTACAGCGCTCTTTCAAGTATACTCATTATTTGTAAAATTTTTTCACGCAAATCGGCAACTAAAACGTTAGAGCGAAAACTCTTGGCGCTTTGTATATTCGATAAAAGCTTCAAGTATATTGTACGTACAGCAAAAAAAAAAAAAAATAAAAAATAAAAAATAAGTACTCGTAAATTACTATGAAGTAGGATATAATTTATAAAAATCCAAGAGTTTTCATCAGCATAATATGTGAATCCATGAAACCTACACGTGACACCAGAGCTCGGTACTTACAATAATTGGGTAACAAAAGAAAAAGGAAAGTAAGCAAGCTGGGTGATAATAATCAGAGAAAGGAAAAGAGAGGGCCCCACCTTTTCTCGGCAAGAGTCATCAAGTCCGTCAATGTACACACACTTATTCGTGTTGCGCAACATCCGCCATGACGAGCCTCATCTGTTCCCCCTCTATATGGGTTTATACCTACGTACAAGTGGACAGCGTCGGCCACATTGATAGTGCCCGCATTAACATAACACCCAAGAGACAGATCGCTGCTCCCTCATCGTCCCGTCAACGACTCTGTTGCATTTGATTCTTAGTAACATTACATCCATCACGTGCACTTTTTTTCCCATAATTAACTGTTAAGTATACTCGAAGGAAAGAAAAAAAAAAAAAAAAAAAAAAAGTTGCACCTCGACCACAATGACAACGTGGGCGTGAAGAATAAGTATACCGTTTTTCCGACACAATCGGAGCGCGCCCCGATGGTGTAATATATGTATAGGTATAAAAAAAAACATATCTTTTTTGTACACGCACACGAGGCCCAATTAATGCTCCTTCGAAGCAACAGTATAAGTACACGTTATATACGTATAACCAAATAATATACCGTCTGATAAGGAGAAAAGGTGTATAGTGTACAACGGGCGATGATTTTTTCGTCCACAATGTTCACGCTCCGCGGAATTTCGCGGTTTCAATGCTAAAAAGGTGGTGGCGTATTGTACCGTTGCTGACGTTGATTCTGGGTTTTTTTTTTTTTTTTTTTTTTTTTTGCTGTGGCGTCCCGTGCAACCGGGCGTGTAGTGTACAGCCTTTCAAGAAAGAGGTATATCGCGTTGCACCGGAAGATGTTTTTAATTCGCGATGCACCGCTGGGTTTGTATCACGTGGGGGGTGCGGGACAGAAAAAAAGTAAAAAAAAAAGAATCTCGAGATTTTACGCAGACGCGGGCAACAAATAATTTCGATCGGCAAACATAGTTTCAAGCGACCCACAAACGAGCGATATATCCGCCATTACTTTCTCGGTAATGAGTATACGAGCCTATATACATTAGAAAATCGGAGTATAGGAAGAAAAAAGAAAATGTTATCTCAAAGCTTGGTGAAACAAATCGTGAAATACCACCGAAAAAAGAAGATGAGAAGGTAAGCCGGTACATAAACGTGCATATTATATGCTCAGAGGAAGGAAGGAAGAAGAGGCGAGCGCATGCAAACGAAGGGACTTTATACCGTTACACCGTACCCTTTTTTTTTTTTTTCACCCGTCCCCCAAGAAACAAGAAAGGGTATTTAATGTACGTGTGATGTAAAAAAAAAAATCAAGCCCAACCTCGTTTATTTGCTCAACGCAGCGACAATAATATAATTTACAGCAACACGTGCGTGCTCTCCTGTGTTATTATTGCACGTAATATGCAGGTATATAGGTGTACACCATGGGTATAATAAGCTGCAACTGCGGTTAAAAATCCTTAATTGAATGCATTTTAATTGTTGTTATTGCAGGTACACACGCGAATCACACGGAGCGTGACAATGCGGTGCGAGTGAAATGCACAATAACGATCGCACTGGAGGGAAGAGATGAGGAGAGGAAAAAAAAAAAAAAAAAAAAAACTTTACTTTTTTTCGTTAACAAACTGCACGAGGGCAACATCATCTCTGCATGATCTCGTTAACAGATCGGCAAGCCGATTTCGGTGTAGTTGTAGGATGTACGTACATTTGCGTACATTTACGTGCATGAATCCTCCTCCTTTTAGCCAATTCAAAACAAACCACCGTACAGTGAGCTGACCGCGCCGCACTTACCACACATCTCCCCGCGATCTCTTTTTCTCTGTTTCGCAGCGGCAAAGCGTGTGTATATATATATATATATATATATAAGTGCATTATATACCGCGGGTACGGACAACACAAGTAGCCGACTCTGCTCCTGTATACCTACCGACCACCACCGCCAATCAGGAGAGAAACTCTTTTGCAAGCCGGTTCCGCGCCTTATATGGTTCCCAGAACTACATATACATGTACGTGTAATATATATGGTGCATTTTATGTATACCCTTTGCTCGATGCATCTGTGCCTGTGATGTACGCACACTGCGTCAGAAAACAACGACAAAGAAAAAAGAGAGAAAGGCAGACGTTTTTTTCTTCTTCTTTTGATTAATCGATCATTGATTACGTGAAACTTTTGCAAAGCGAGAGCAGATGTTCGATGCTTGCATGCGTCTTTCATTGTATAATATGTTGGGCTTACTTGTAATCTTTTTCTTTTCCACGCGAATTTTCTCTTATTAATTGTTGTTAAATTAGCTGGTCTGGAGTACAGGTATAGGTCCGGATCATCGGATCATCTGCTAATTTGTCTTTTTTTTTTTTTTTTTTTTTTTTTTCTTTAGGCCATTTGAGTCACGATCATCGAGGGGGTAACGGGAGTGAAATAATGAAAAAGGAAAGCAGAGAAATCGTACACTTGACTAATTGTAACGCCCCCCCCCCCCCCCACGAACCCAAATGAAGAGTTTTTCTTTGGTTTTTTTTTTTTTTTTTTTTCGTTCACAGACAGCGGGAACCTGTAACTGCACCAATGAAAGGTAGGATTAAGGGTATGTCGATGAAAAAAAAAAAAAAAAAAACCATCGACAGTATACAAGTTTTTAGCGATATTGGTATACAGTACGGGCGAATTCGCTCGTCAATAATTATAACAATCACGATAATCTAAAGAAACTGGGACACTCGATTGTATATTAGGTAGATATATATAACATCCAGTTCTCCGGGGACTCGTGTGTCAGCGGGCGATGCTGCGTAATCGGTATATGTATATGTGTATATATATATACACCCTCCTAATACAGTGCGGCGCCAAGGAAAGCAGCTTTTTTAGAGAAAAGAAGCAGGTATACAACATAATATTACATTATATATATATATATCTACGAGTAAGGTGTGTACACGCGAACGTCACACATGTATTATGGAACACACGCGTCGTGTGCGTTATACCTGCACCTGTAGATATATAGGTACATAAGTATACAACAACATGTACTTAGTGATCCGGCGTGTTTTTTCCTGACCATTTTTGGTGCTTGTTGCCCCTTTTTAGCCGATATACTGTGTGGGAAATCGCGATTAATCACGGTTTTTGCGGCTATAGATCGCGTTGGCGGGTGATGACGAAATTTTTGTCGCATACAGGTGTACATAGGTAAACGTGCATCCATCGCGTCATATATATAAAACCCATCATCGCTCGATATCGTTCAAAGCTTGTACTGAGAAACTATTTTATAAAATTCACAGCGCAACGAATACGTAGAAGCGAAAGGAAAAAAAAAAAAAAAAAAAAAAAAACAAATTAACACCCGATGCAGCAGCGCTAACGAGAAAATACCTACGCGCGTGTGCTTAATGAGTATATACTATACATACTAGAGGTGGGATCGAACCAACGGGACCAGCGAGAAAGATGAGCTGTCAATTAGTATACATGTATATACATTTTTTTTTTTTTTTTACATTATAGTGTACTGACTACTATGGGTATGTACACTGTATTTATTCATTTAACATTTTACATTGTGTCTTTTTAACATGTCATTTTTCATCGTGTCATTATGCATTTCTCTTATTTACGCTTGCCATTACACTTTCGTTCTTTATTTATTCGCATATCAAATCTTTTTTATCTCCCCGGTCACTCAGGACCGGTTATCGAGAGCTCGTCACAATTCTTTATTTTTCAATCGCTTTTTTATTTTTCTTTTTCAACTTAAAAACTAAATCTTTATCCTAAATCGGTTTCATGAATTCGATACCCAGCAAGAACCATCAGAAAAAATCTGAGTACCCCGACCGGGAATCGAACCCACGACCCCTTGAGCTGTGTTGTTTCGGTGGCTATAGCATGCTAACCACTGAGCCAACGACGGGCTCATGTATATACATTTGGTTACCTGCATAACATCTCTGGGGGGGGGGGCAACTTAACGAAGAAAAGGCGCGCATACACACACACACATATATATATATAAAATATATAAAATAAGTATAATACTCGTTGAAAGAGCCACTGACGCTAGACTGCACGTTTTATTTCGCTGCAGATGTATATTATGTAGGCAAATTGCGTAAATTACGGCTTCTCCTTCACCTCTCGATCCTCCAAAATATATTGAGCAGAGAGACACGCGGTTAAAACGCCGTGATTAAACTCGCGTTTGCGTGGGTGACGCCTCGGAATAATCGGATGGCGCTTGTAATGTACCTATATATACGATTTGGATTTGAAGGAAGAGAGAGAGAGAGAGGGTGCGTTGTTTCCGATGATTAAATTAAATTACGCGCACATGTATATAATAATTATACGTGCGGGGTTAACGTGGGCGGTTGTAGTTGTTGTTGCACAAGCCGTTTTGCACAGCAAGGAAATTACTTGCTCTTTCCCCCTCCCCCCCTTACCCCTATAATGTGAATTTAATAACGCGAAAGGAGGGCACGGGGTGGGCTGCACACGTGGATAGGTATATATACGTAATGTACATCATCGTTACGGGAGACTGCTGGGCTTTTCCTCCGTATCTCGTGCAGGCCTTTCAACGTGCTTTTTCATGCACACCCACACACACACGAGAAAGTTCGGTCCTTTTTGTTAAAAAATTATAATTTTGCAACGTCACGCATATATCCTTCGAGTATATAGGTACACACATATATAAGGTTGTGCCTCTGCTGCGTGCAGTTGAATTTAATATTTGAAGTACATCTAACGGTAAAAACAATGATTGCGCGAGTGGTGGCGAAAATTTTTACTTTTAAAGATCTTATACGTTTATTTCTGTAATATATGAAAAAATTAAAAAAATAAAAAAAAAAATGAAACGCTTACACGAGATTTATATATACCTACGTGGACGATGGGAAGTGGCACAATGCACCTAAGGGTCCAGGTAATTGTTTCATACGACAAGAACCCCCTTTGTTTTGTGCCTCCTTTCCTTTTGTTATTGCAACTTACGATTTACGTTACAACATAATATGCATGTCACTTAATAACGAGAAAAGGAGAGAAAGAAGAGTAAGTATATCCATGACGACTATCAAAGTTTCTAGGATTTTCGCGAAAGAGAGGGGAAAGTATAATGCGCGCATCGATCGGTGTAGGTATACAGCTAATGAGTATACGTCACTTTCCTACATAGAATTCCTCTCTGAAATATACATATAAATGTGTTTATCTCAGGACGACTTGTATGTATAACCATCAAAGGAAATTCAACGTCGTTCGTTCGATTCGTTATCATATACAATTAACGACAAATGTAGTGCTATACACATATATGTTGCTGGATTAAGTATTGCCAATACACACGAGTATATATATTATTACGTGTCCCTATGTATACAACAATACACGGTAAAATGAGAAAATTGGCGCGTAGGTGGGTGGATATGGGAGTATATATCTATATTTTATACGCATAATAATTATGCACAGGTACTTATGCACAACAATGGGGCATGCAGAGCAATGCAATACAAAGTACATAACGTAAGAAGTAAAATTATGACCTACAAACACTACTTGGACACACACAAATCTGGACCATAAATTAATAAGAACCGAAAGAGGCTGCGATGTGTCGCATATGGAAGGGTTTGTACCTCATTATATTGTAGGTGTCATGTTACACAGGATACAACCTAATGACCCTTACATACATAAATTTGGGTGCTAAAGACGAACGGATAAGAGTTTCGATGCGTGCGATACTATACACATTTTTCGTTGCCAAACGTTCGAACGAAGCATCAAAATAAGTAGGAGAAGAAGAAGAAGAAGAAGAGGGAACCTAAAACTTATTCTGCAGGTTCTCGGATTTTGTTCATTCGCCGCTGCAGTACAGGCCACGAGCTCATTTAACCGGATACTGCATATATATACATGTGCACTATATGATATACCCATCGAGCCTATGTGTATATTTTATACGTATACAATGGACCCAAGCTCGCCCATAACAAGAAGTATTGTATATATACATGCCAATAGGATCAATTACACAGTTTTTCTCCATACACGTGTATATATATATATAATCGTATTATTATTATTATTATTATTATTATTATTATTATTATTATTATTATTATTATCATTATTATTATTATTGTTATTGTACGCCCACGCTCGCCGGGATGAAAAAGAAGAAGAAGAGGCGAGCCAAGGATGTATTAATGTACATATGGGATACTCCTCTATCTGAAGCTCGCGAGAGAGAGAGAGTCTCGTCCAATTAACGAAACGACTTTCCTTCGTCTCCTTGATGGCTCTCGTCTACAGTATAATATCATAAAACCTGTGCATCGTTGTTCTCTCTCGGAAGAAGAAATCGGGAAAACGTTGCAAAAGTTGCATAGGGAAGAGAGGTATACCTTATAAAACTATACTACCGCGTATATGTGCCGTTTGCGGGGGAGATCGGATCTTTTATGTGAGCGGGAAAGCAAAATGTATTATATATGTTGTGCTCTCCTTTCCTCCTCCTCCACCTTTTCGACGATTTTTTTTGCGCTGCGCGACTCTGTATGTGTAATTGACCATACGTGGATTTAGGAAAATCGTGATCCGTTGTTCTCCTTTGGATCGTTTGTTGTTTCGAGGGTTTTTCCAAAAAAAACCTTCAACAGCCAAACGCGGCGCACCGGTTTTCAGAAAATATACATATACACACACATATATTTCATTGTCGCGACGTGATGTTTTCACTGGACACATCAATTATAACAGTTGAGAGAAAAACGTTTGAGCTGCATATAATATATCGAGAGGCAGCTAACGAGCAATGCTTGTAATTGGAAAAAAAGTACATGATCATTCGTATGCCAAAGTGAGGAGTATCCTGCAAAACACATAAATTTGGTACACAGGGAATTGGGAACATTGCATTTCGACAAAGTGAAAAATGACGAAACTCGCGATCTTATGTGGAATCCGATACCCTTAAATATGTTAAGAGTTACAAGTATATGTTATACGAGTTATACGTACATATTTATATCCATAGGGAAATAAAAAGACAATGCCCCAATTGGCAAAAAATCGCTAAACTTTAGAAAGTTCTCCCTTTTTTCAACATAATAAGTACTTGTATTATAGGATATTCTCTCTATATAGGTTCTTTGTCCCGAGGAGTGAGTGCATAAGTGTACGTAGGTACATATTGTGTATAGGTACATTTCATGAGGTACTGTAAGTATCGTGCACGATTCTTTGGTGGGTGCTTGTAGGTTTATGTGCCGGTTACAAAGGAAAGAAGAGAGAGTGTTATACAGTGTACCTATAGGTCAGGGGCTCCGCAGACTTTCTCCGCCTCTCTTCTGCTGATGTCGCCCCGCGTCGAGTTTTCTCACGGGCAACGTCGATCGGCTAATGGTGTTATTGGGCATAAGTACACCCACAAGTGGGACAGCCAATGTTGCTCGCTGGGGTTTGGGACATCAAGTGAATTTCGTGACTCTCGATGGTTTTCCAGTGAAAATATATACATGATGCTTTGTTTCCTCAATCAAATCTGCAGTTATCCAGTTTTCAATGATTCGGCACAAGGGACCGATGGATTTTTTTTTTCCTCGTTTCGAGAATTTCCGGGTTTTAACGGGGATCAATTAGGACTTCATCGCAGTATATTTATGCACAGCTCGATCAAGATATAACATTGTGGTAAAAATAAAAATATTGGAAACGCAGGCCGTCGACGAGTGTTTTTTTGTCAGTATCATCCATCAATCGGTCAATTACTTAAAAGTATCGTGTTGACGATGATTATATATTATGTGAACGCGCGTAGTTAATATTATATCGTACACCAATTAAACTCACGAGTTATTATTAGTAAAATAATAATGCATAAAAAAGCAAAAGGTACATATATGTGTGTGTATATATATATATATTCACACATGCGAAAATGGAGCGAGTAAAGTGTTTATTCGTCGATTCCGGTGTTTGCGTGTCGTCTTTTTCACGCGCGCGTTTAAAAATAGCGTCAAACGTAACAACGCGGAGAAGAGGCGCAAGTAGCAGCCAAGGCGAAGTATAAATTCCGATTAAGCCACGCTTGCGATTAAACGCCGTACAAGGAAAAAAAACGGAGAACAAGACGCCAGTGACAGAATAAAAAATAAAAAAAAATAAAAAGATACCAACTCGAAAATTGTGGAAAAAAAAAGAAACGTTTTCTCTCTTTGTCTTTTATCACACTTTTCTTATCGTCTCGACGTGGATACCCATACACAAAAAAAAAAAAAAAAAAAAAAAAAAAAAAAAAAAAAAAAAAAAAGAAATGCCAGCCAACATGATTTTTTCTTCTTCGACCCTAACACGTAAGTATACGAAACAACGATTGGCGCAGTGAGTGAACGTATTGTACTGTGAGTCATACGAGAGGGAGAGCATGCCAGCGCATACAGTATACATTATACGATGGCAACTTGTATCGAGCTGATTAGTCATACGCGCACGATGTATCGAGGATTCTCTGGATTCCTCTTTTATTTTATCTATTGGAAGAGTCCTTTTTTTTTTTTTTTCTTTTTCAAAGTAGACAAATGCACGTATGAAAACGTCGATTACCAATTTACCACAGCGAAAAAAATAGGATATTTATCAATATGCCACTTTAAGCGCGACTGATTGGTAAAGAACAATGGTATACGATCTTCAATAAAAGTTGCACGTATATGTGTACACGAAGAACAATCGAGAGCTCATAAAATATATGCGAGTGCAGTTATGGTTGACGGGGTGTGTTATTTGTTTATAAAATAATTGGTAATTAAGCGAATAGGTATACTCTTGAAAGTGGCTTTCGGAGTCGCTTGGAAATTAAAATAAAACCTTTTCACCGGACTTTAGTCGAACGAAGCGAAAAAATTGGGTCGATTTGAATATATCGCGGTCGTATACATTTCGTGAAATTCTTCGCTGCGTACCGTATACGAGCGAGATAACTTAACAGCTCCAACAGCGTTGAAATATAATTACTTTCGACCGCCCAAGACATCGTTCAACTAAGCGTTGGAAAAAAAAAAAAAAAAAAAAAAAAAAAAAAAAAAAAAAAAAAAAAAAAAAAAAAAAAAAAAGAAACAAATAATGTTGATTTTCCAACGTACCTACGTATTCGAGTTGTGTGTGCGAGTGCTTGGCATACCAGCGCATTATTTTTTTTATGACTCACACATTTGCGTCCACGTCGCGAAATAGAAAAAAAAAAATTTGTTTTTCTTCGGTAACATCACGATGAGGGGTACTTAATTTTCAAACGAGTAAGACACAGTTGTTGTAACGACGCGTTATGTATATATATTTCCGTGAAGGCTCGGATGTTGATGCACATCGCCAATCGGACAGACCCACGGTAGTCGACAGTTGAAGAAAATGTTTTATTACCAAGCATCAAGCAACAAGGATATCTCACTCGGTGCATCATCGGTCGTCCAAAAACATTTATCTCGCTCGGGGAGAAAAATCACCCGCGTGGTCCCCGAATCAATTAGGCATCCGTATAATCGCGTACACCGTGTACAGGAGAGAAGAAAAAATAAAGCGCTGGATGGCAATTAAAGATCGGGTCCGCACGGAGGAGGAGTAGGATAAAAAAGGAAAAATCCCAAGGGGAGTTGAGAAATACCGAGCGAGAGAGACCGACCCCCAGAGAGAGAGAGAGAGAGGCTGCAAAGCCGGTCGACCAACCAGCCCCCAGACGCTCGCATCGATTGCGAGTCCCTGTTTTTTTCCCTCCCGCTCCGCAGGTCGAGGGGAAACGGCACGGCTCTCCCTCTTTTGGACGTTGTATATTTATACAGTACAGGAGGGATCCCGAAAAATAGTAGTCGCCATCGTATAAGCAATGCTTACACCACTGCTTTGCTGTACTATACAGGGGTGGCATGTATATTTATATATACGTGCGTGGCGCTTGCGGGGCTTTCACGGTCATGGCTCTGCTGGCACGGAAGAGCTTACGCGAGTTCTGCTTCCCGATAAATATGTACACCTACGTACAACTCAATGGCTCCCTTGCAAAGATTTTCTTTTTTTCACCCCGTAAGATTTTTACTTCCATGAGACTCTTGAAAGAGTGTTCGAGTGGGGGGAAAATGTCATTCACCTTCTGACGCGTCATCGAGAGATTTTAGATTTTAAGCACGCGCAGGAGCGCGTCGAGCCATTATATGGATATTGTTTGTAATTGAGAAATGCCATCGTATACTACGACGTGTAATGTTTAGTCACAACATCCAACCACCTGACACTATATACCCCACGTTGCGTAGGTATATTTGTGGGACCGAGAAAAAAAAAAAAAAAAAAAAAAAAAAAACAATTTGCCATGCCGATTCTGCTGCCCCTGCCTCATTGTGCCTGTATACGTGTAATCCCTACCTCCTTCGAATGGTCGCGGTAAAGAATAAAAATATCGCAAGCTCGAGCGTGTATGGTTGATGCAAGTTGTTTTCTCCCAGGATCGACCAAGTGATGATCTTGTAAATGTATAGGTATTATCCCTTAAGCAGATTGGGTATACCGGAAATAAAAATAATGGCACCCCGGCAATGTGTACGGGAAAAATTTTCAAAAATTCTACACGATGAATCAAACGATGGATAAGCCTTTACAGTTTGAAACCTCAACGTTTGATATTACGAGCACGCGAATGTGCTACTCGATTACAGATTGAGACGGATTGAGAGAGAGAGAGACACGGCGTTCAATTGGAGCAATTATGAAGAAAAAGGGCCGTCATCGGCAGCACCTATAGGATCTCGCTTCACCGGGTGATGTTATTTTATATACAAGTCGGTGTCATCACCTGCATCGACGTTATTATCATTATCACCGAGTGGTGTTATTTCATCTTTTAATTTCTGTTTAGGATGTTTTTTTTTTTTTTTTTTAATATATATACATCTTTAATTATACATCTTTCGAAACCACGACCGCACATGGGTAGTCTAATAAATTGTATACAGGATACTTTAATCAATATCCATTAGTAACGGTAATAGCGTGGTAAAAGTATAGTAAGTAACTGTTTGTACAAGATAAACTACAGTAGATGAATCGTGTGTATAAATTATATTGTATAAGCATATTAGTTGTGCGTTTAATTTTCACGATTGCTTTTACAACCTGTTGTTCATAATATAACTACTATTTGTCTTATTCTTTTATAATAATCTAATAGACACACCTATGGAACAAGTGCGTGTATACTATTTATGCACATGGGTTAATGTTTACGTAATAGAGACTCGGGAGTCTGGGTAGTAGGAGCATGTTTATACAGTATACGGAGCGAAACTCGAGTGGTAAGTATACATTTGTTTATTTCAATATGTTACACTTACGTAATCATATATATGTATTATGTATACAGAAGACGAATACTTGACGTTAATCACTTGAAAAAAGAAAGGGGCTACTCGATGAAAATCGATACTTTTGATTATTCTTTGAAATGATAGGTATATTTTTATAAATGGACAGAGAGCTCGAGACTTTAGCATGGATAAGTTGCTTGTATGGAAAAGAGTAAAACAGAGGACCCAACTTTTCATGCACCATGTATCGAAAAAAAAAAAAAAAAAAAAAAAAAAAACGAGCGGTAATGATGAGACGTGTCGAAGTTCAAAATCTTTACGCGGTCAACGAGAAACGAAGATATAACAAAGGAAAGGAAAAAAAAGGGGGTTGACCAATGCGTGAGCTAGCCAGGGGTTGATAAAGAACTTGGCATACCTCTGTCGAGTGGATGGAAGAGAAAAAAAAAAAAAAAAAAAAAAAATGACACGCGTGCGAAACAAAAGAGCTTAGTAAGTATATATACATAAACGCGTGTGAAAAATCACACCCTCTTCGTGTGTTTACAATTACGCGGCGCTGAGCACAAAACGATTGTTCTCTTGCTCGGAGTGCTGTACAGCGATTTATTGTCGTTCGGCTTGGTTCTTCATTGTCTTTATGTAAGTGTATAAATATATGACACCATAACGACCACTAATATGAACATTTAAGGAATTAAGCCTTCCTACGGATTTTATAATGCGAGGTTGTCCCTTGAGAAAGAAAAATGCTCTGGTTTGCCACAAAAATTTGGGAAGTATATATATACACCCATTGTTATGCATGTACATGATGGCTGTCCGGAGGGACGGATGAACTTTTTCAGTGGGTACATTTATACATATACAAGTCCCGAGAGCTTCCTCGGCAAAGATCACGAGACAAAGAGAACCCGATGGTTGTCTCTCTGATGTGTTATATCTCTATGCAGACTCCGGCACTCTCTGTATGTATATATACATATATATATAGATCCGGATGCTGGTGCTATCAATTGCATCTGTCAAAACCACGCCCAAACACGCTAGTCATAGCGGTGAAGGGCGCGCTTTTTCCGACTTACAAACTATAGACCCGATCTTCCGCCCTTTATTGTTTCTTTTACTTTGTTTTTTCATGGGTAAACTATACAGTTTGTGGTTGTGGTATTGAAATTTTGATTTTTTTTTTTTTTTTTTTTTTTTTTTTTTTTTTTTTCATTCGAAGTTGATAACGATTATATGTTATACGTTTAATGTGTGTATAGCAGATGTTTTTGGGGTGGGAGAAATTGCTGACGATTTCATTTTCAGCATCGGTGATTAGTGACAATATATAATAGTATAGGTACGCGCTTGTTAAGTATCGTACTTTGGGATTATTCGACATGGCTTTGTGTGTGTGTGTGTAGGCATATACAGTGAACGTTCAACTTTATCGAATTCACATATTCTTGTATTGCTTATGAACAAGTGGTTCTACGTTTCACGGAATCCATATATCAAATGCCAACATTTTACCTATACGCATAAAACCCTTATTGTACTGAAAAAAAAAGAAAAAAAAAGGAATTGCGATATGTGGTAACTCATCTGTTTCAACGCGGTGATAAAGTTATTTTTCGCCTTACTGTTGACATACGTAACATCAATGTTTCGACAGTATCTCTCGCTATTGATAAAAGAGTTTAACGTTACACGTACAGTAGGTGGGTATACTTGCAACACGTAAGTGTTATATTATCTTACTTTGTGCACGATTTCCGGAAATAACTCGCACGCACTTTCGTATCATTCAACGAAGAAACAAAGAGAAGTAGGTACATGTGTATTGATTAAATTTGAGTCTCAATAATTGGCAAAGCAAAAAAAAAAAAAAACTTTACGTGGAACAATTAATATTAAACACGTGGGATCGATAAGTGCGCATGAGTCATTGGAAAGGAGAAAAAACAAAAGCGCACAATTAAAACGAGAAGCGCAAACGGTGTTGGCATTTTATAAGTATCGTTGAAACAAAAACAAACACCAAAAAGCATATGTTCGTACAAAGGTATAATTGTACAGATGTTTTGGCGCGCCGATCATACGTAGGTACCTACACAACAACACATAGAATCGATAATCAACCAATTTACTTTTCGCCGAGAGCGCCAACTGTCGTCGTCGTTCCATTTACCGTTGAGATCATTCGAAAGGAAGAGTTAAGAGGTATTTTATGTACACGCGGCCTTATAAGGTTGGCTTTTTTGCCGAAGATTTTTTTCCTTACCTGACCGCGAAGCCATCTGTTTTCACGACGAAAATAACAACGAACGGATAAGTATTCCAATGAAAATACGGTGGCCTTGTCAATAAGACACACAATTGAAAATACTTTTCCAACGGATTTATATATTCGAACGTTTCTTGAAGAATAAACAAAAAGCCCATACGTCAAATAATTGAAGTTGAGAAAGAAGGACATCGGCTTCCAGAGCATTTTTCAAATCCTCGAGTTCTCCGTCTTCTCCTCATTGACATTCGAGGCGTCGTCGTCAATAGCAGAGAGAGAGAGAGCCACGGGACTTCCGTTCTTTTGCGATAATATTGTACACCATCGCTTTTTCGCTCACTGATCACGACTCCTTGGCTTTGCATTGAAAAGGATATTCGATTCGATTTAAAAAAAACCATCAAGACCAAGGGGTTGCTAACGATTTTTAGGTACGATACGAAACACCTGCTGCGCGTGTGTATACCAGCTGCTGCGAGTAAAAAAATTTGGATCGTGAATTATTACGGAAATTTGGAGTTGAAATTTTTGTTTTCGTTACAAGCAAAATGACGAAGAAGTCGGCTGATGCAATCTATGAATATATATGTACCTAATTACCAAAATTATCCGATATGACCAATACTAGAAGTGACGTTATCTCTCTTAGTCTTTTAAACCGTAATTCAAAAATGTATAGATTGATAATTTTGGATACGTCAGAGAAAGTTTTTATCATACATATATAATACACAGTTACAATAGAATAGAATAAAGTTTTATCAATTTTTGGAAAAAAATGTTACAAGTGTTTAAGTATTAATTCGCACGATATGGCAGTTAACTTGACGGTTACATTGAATTAAAATATCTGTTAATGTAAACCGTCAAACTTAGTTTCAAACTGAGCAGGAGGAATCACGAATAGTTAATTAATATAGAAAATACACGACAAATTAATAAAGAAAAAAATTCACAAAGCTAACTAAACACTAATCTTATGATTTTGCGATTAAATAAATACTAAAACTAATCCAACAATAAAATGCTAATGGTGTACATCGTCAACGAAACAGTTAATGTATTATATATCAAAAGCGTACTATAGATTGTTTGAGCTTAAGGACAATTTAAACGTAGTTGCGTGTATACCTTATCAAAACATTTATCATCATCGCTCGCTGCGAAACCATCAATTTGGCAATTAAAGAAATCAACACTGGCAATATAACCCACACACTTAACCGTCGATAAAATTTTCTCTGGTTTAAAAAAGTCATACCTACACTCGGTCTTATCGTTGATGATTCTCGTGAACAATTGTTCTTAAGCCCACACAACTTGTATGTATATATATTTGATTGATTCTGACAAAAAAAAAATGCCAACTTTGGTTAAGTATATCTCGACAGAAGCGACAAATGTACGTCCCGTATAGCGTGGCCCTCTGGTCTTTTACGCATCTTCTGTCGCGATTAAAGCGAGTGAGTCATTCTGCTGACGTCTGATAAAATCGAACGACCAATGTCTGAATTTCTCAAAATCCAGCCTTACACATTCGCTCATACCTGCCACGTATATCAATTTCGTACGCACTCTAATATACGTGTATAATGTACCTAAGTATATATATGTCCACACAACGTGGTAGGGAACCTTCACTAAATTCACAAAATAAAAAAACCAGAGCGAATTATCCTACAGGGCGTGGGTGCGATGCGTATAATTATTATATATATATATATATATATATATATATATATATATATATATATACACCAGGAAGGATATGACTACATGTGTAGATGGGTCCGTACACATATATAAGAACGCGGACACATCACCGCTTCAGCAAAATGGCAGATCCTCTCTCTCTCGTCCTTGCACTTTTATCGCTTGTTATCGCACGCCCCAAAACATCATTATCCCTCTAAAGTTCTGCCGGCACTTGGATCGTCCTTTCGAAAACATAAAATAAACTATAGTCCGGCCAAACGCGTCTCCCTGTCTCTCCCACTTGCAGGGTATACATTTATACCCACTCATACTTGTGATTAAAACACTGCGAGCAAAAAACTAAAATATCTCCGTGCAGACGGAAAAAGGGAAGCCGGTCGTTCGTGTACTTTATTTTGCAATTACTACTCCAGAGGAGCACACGTCATTATATTTTACAACAGGTATACCTACGTAAGTATACAAAGACATATCGCTGAAGGAAGCACACACCCAAATTTATCTCTTCCCCCCGCACTATAGCATTGGTGATGGTGAGAGTCCTTTAAAGTCGGCTTGTTGCTCCGAAAAGCCAAAAACAGACTCACTCTCATTCCCATCAAGAGGAATACTTAATGATAATTTAGATATTTAATTGGCGAGGTAAGTATATTATGTTTAATTAATGAACCTGCAGGGAAGAAGAGAAGAAGGCACTTACCGGCGACAAAGACGACGAAATACACGAGGAAGGATGGACGGCAACTGTATATCAACACAGCAGTACTTATACGCAAGGGAGCGAAACGTACGAGAGGCTTATACACAAGATCGGAGAGAACAGCGAATACTGACGCGGCAATACCCGAGTGTCCCGACTACAACCCGATTACCCAGGTCTCCTTTCTCTCTCTTTCAAGAGAGCCCACCACACCACCTACCGCCGCCCCGCTACTGGTTCTCTCTCTTTCTCTCTGCGTATTTGCGTATATCGAGTGGGAAAGAATACGCGGTTCATTGTGCGATTAGCGATAGTGCGTGCGCCGTGCACTTAAATTGTATGGAGTCCGTATGGTACGGTACGGACTCTACACACCTAATTTCTTATGTACCTATAAGTGCACTCTTTTCCCGAACACTTCATCACCGTCCTTACGCAACTTGTCCGGCTGCCTCTTTTCTCCCCGTCGCTCTCATTCATTATGTGCTTTTGCCCATTGTGATCCAATGCACTGCTCCAAACAGGAATTATGACTTATCTACTTAGCTTTTTTGAAAAAGTTTGAGACTTCTCACAGGTATTGGATATTTGGATGATGCTGCAAATATGCAAATTGTAACAAAAACCATTCATTGTTTTAAACGCGAGCTTCTCATCTTCTTTTTGAAATCGGAGAGCTGATCTGCCGATGCTCCGATAAGCTCTGATCTCATGATCTCATGGATGTGTGCAGATGGTTCTGAAAAGGAGCTTGTTATAAGGACACGTCAATGCATGTAGTTGAGTAAGCTAAAAAATATGATCCCGATTCCGAGGAGCACACTTTCAACAAAACTAATAAGTATTGTTTCAAAAATTTTTTTTAGAATTGGTTTTTTTTTTTTTTTTTTTTTTTTTACTGAAACCGATGGTCCAAAATGCGAGTAATAAGTATCCGCTAGCGTCAGTGTCGTCATCGTTTCCCGTTCGTCCTGTAAAAAAAAGAGGGAGAAGATAATATATAGAGTAGCCAGGCTTGTAATACGGCGCCTTTTATTCGACGTTGCGTTCTCGTGGACGATGACTCACATGAAACACACTGCTGCGTGCGAGTAAAAATATCTCCTTTATCCTTTCCTTCGGTTGTAAGAGTACCTTCTGTTCTTCTTCAAAACTTCAAAAAAATGTGTATTATACAAGAGGGGATGATAGAGAAGGGGTTTCAAAGAAATGAAACAACGATTCTGGTTTTATAAAATGACTTTTTATTTTCAAAAACTATAATTTGTAAGTATTAGAAACTCAATAAAATCAATGGGATGTTTCGCAAAGTGGCTGATGCAAAATCACAACTTTTTGCTACTATAAAGTTATTGTAATTTTCAATTATAAGATAGAAAGATGAGTAATGCGCAATTTAATATTTAGATGAAAAAATTTAACGAACTATTTTTGCGACGATTGAAGATTATTAGGTATAATTAATTAATTTAGGAGTTGTAATCATTGAACAGTACACTCTAATTAACAAGATTAACTTTTATGCAACTGAAATTTAAAATACAATTTAATTGTGGTTGACTTTTTTTTTATTCATGACAGTAAATCTTAACACTATAATTAATACACATCACATATTACTTAATGTACTGCAATGGGGGGAGGGGAGGATATATATACAAAAAGCCAGGAATTCATGACAATTGTGGGGTGATTTAAAAAAAACTTTGACCCCTATTTCTTTTTTTCCTCATGAAAAATAAATCAGATACGCTTGCAATTGTTGCATACACAAATTACAGTCATACTTTTGTTTTCAAGTTGCTTGAGAATAGTTATGCATCACTCTCGAACAATCAAAGTTATTTCTAATGGAAATAGGTTTTAAATAAAATTCCAAAGTAATTTTTCTACAATAA
Organism: Copidosoma floridanum; assembly: GCF_036245765.1. Taxonomy (NCBI): domain Eukaryota; kingdom Metazoa; phylum Arthropoda; class Insecta; order Hymenoptera; family Encyrtidae; genus Copidosoma; species Copidosoma floridanum. The sequence goes on along the minus strand of NW_028321889.1, from coordinate 1,510,260 downwards.
ATAAGATTACTGTGAAATATGGTGCCCATATTAAACTTAATTTAAAATGAATCCTACACCAGCTAATTCACAATTTTTTTACTGCTAATTCTTAAGAGTCCAAGAATTCTAAGGGATCGTTCATAGTAGATTAACTACGATATGGCTCGACGTTGTTAGACGTAGTCGGTTATATCAAGTAACAGAAAGTGACAGAGGGAGCAGCTCGAAGTGTCTTGCTGTAGCCAGTAGTAGCTTATCATCGATAGTATACATAAACTATACATCAATACAGCAAGACACTTCGAGTTGTTTCCTCTATCGATTTCTGCTGCTTGATGTAGCCGGCTACGTCTAGCAACATCAACCAATACCTCAGTTGTTCCACTAGTACTTATCTTAGAAGAATAAGATAGTCGGTAAAGAAATTGTATATATATAATAGTTAATGTCTTTATTGAGTTCAGATGCGCAAAAGTTCTTGAGTGATTCAATCGTCCTTCTTCTCGGGTGACTTATCCCCGTTCATGGGGGATGGAGAGCGGCTGCGACTCTTACTGTGTTTGCTGCCGTTTGAGGCTGATCGGGATCTGTTGTCTCGCGATCGCTCGCGGCTCTCACGCGATCTCTCCCTGCAGAGATTCAAACATTCATTAATGGATTTATCGAAATTGCATTTGTATTACCTATGTATGTCAACCAAAATTTTAAACTTACTTTGAAGGAGACTTGGCTTTTGATTTGGACTGAGATCTAGATTTGGATCTATCATTTTTTGATCTGGAGCGGGACCTGGATTTGCTCTTTGACTTTGAGCGATCCTTGGACTTAGAGCGTGACCTAAAATAAACATTTGAAATTCAATTTCATTGAAACCTCAATGGTTAATAAAAAATTAGATGTCATGAGACATGCAAATTGAATGAAAGTTTTAGGCATGCTTTACCAAGGCGGATCAAATCATATTAATGAAAAATGAAGCGTAAATGAAGCAAGTTGTAGTGAAAATAATAAAGCAAAACAAATCGGGACAAGGTACTCACTTGGACTTGGAACGCGAGCGGCTTCGCTCAGGAGACTTGGATTTGGACTTAGATTTGGATTTTGAATGTGCCTTCGATTTGGAACGGCTGCTGCGACGACTACGGCTACGAGAGCTGCGGCGGCTCCTAACGCACATACAAAAATAATTTCAAAATGCTCCGGGTTTTTCTTCATTTTTTAAATTTTTACGTTAATCATTTTTAATAGTTTTAAATGTGCATCGCGACGACTGCAACCGCTCGATAAAAGTTAATTTTTTTTTTTCCTTTTTTTTTCAAGAGCAGCATTTGAGGATTGGACGAGGATTACAATTTTTGGTACGAGCACTCGAATAATAAAAAAATTTCAGGACTTTTATCAAGCAATAACGCAGTAGGTTCAAGAACAATCTAACGGATCATTAGGCAAGTGATTGGATTGAACAAGAAAAAAAAAAGAAAAAAAGAGGATGCAAATCAAATAAAATTAGGTGCATCGGTGACGATTGAAAAAAATTTTTCAATTGATGCGATTCTTTCTAAAAGCGCAAGGGGTAAAAAGAAACAAAGTTAAAATTATAGCAGAATATCAACAGGAAAGAGAGGCACGGTCAGGTCAGATTTTTTTCGTACCTTGAACGAGACCGTGAACGTATGCGTGAGCGCGACCTTGACCTCGAGCGTGATCTCGAGCTAGAGGAGCGCGAACGACGTCCACGACGATTATCTTCAACCAAACGGATTCTGCGTCCGTTCAACTCGGTATCGTCAAGCTTCTCTAGGGCTTTCTTCATGTCGGAGTAGGTAGCAAACTCAACAACTCTGTAATTAAAAAAAGACATTAAAAATTTTGTATTATTAGCATAAAACTTTCAATCTTCAAGTAAAATATTTACCCCTCATTTCTGCGTTGTTTATGGGCATCAGCATAAGTTACTTCGCCAGCTTTTCTCATGTAATCCTTCAAGTCCTGAACATCATATAAAAAATTTTGATTAATTGGAGTCATGAAAATTTAAATTTTGAACTAAAGTTATGTGAGTAATTTAAGACGAATTCGGGTAACAAATTGTTTTTGTTTTTTTTCTTTTCTGATTTAATATTAAGGAAAATAATTATTTAATACTGTGCACTGAATACTACGTTATGTCGCAATATTTTAAATGACAAAAATCCTACATATTAAAATGAAACCTAGGAAGATTATTGGAATTGCTAATGTTTATGAATGATTGATGTGTGCTCGAACTTAGTATCATTGATTAAACCTTTTTCAATATGCAATTTAATTGTACAGTTTAATTGCAGAAGATTCATCACTTTGTAGAAAATCATGATTGATTGCAAAAACGTAACGTATTTAAATATTATTTCTTCAAAGTGATTTACATATAGATATAATTTTGGAATATAGGATTTGTCAATTATATGGAAGATTTTAGAAAAATTTGTTTTCCATTCTTATCAGTATTATAGATATTAAAATAACCATAACTGAAAATTGTAAGATACTATCTCTATATTAAGATAATTGATTTAACTAAATCCAACCCCTATTATTCAGCTAAGAGGGTGAGTAATGGCAGGAGAGACTTGTCAATGGTATCCATGCTTGTAGTACTACAGAGACACTCTTCACTTCGCGTTCTTCAGACTCTTGATAATAATTCTCTTGTCTACAGTTAGAGAGAGACCTTGCATATTGTAGATCAAAATATATGGGAACCAGGTATTTGAGTTTGAAATAGTATTGATTTTCTTGATAAGCTTGAAGTTGGCGTGGCGTTGCGATATTCTTGATCCAGACGTAGAAAGATTGTTGTAAAACCAATGAATTTCATCCGTTTCTTTCATAGCCTTAACTAATTTTGAACCTACTCATTCATTTCTACTTTAGATTTATATACCTATATCAATTTTCAATTTTTGTTGCATAATGAATGGCTTAACTGTAAGATATTAATAAAGTACTAAATAGTAAAGTTATAATAATTTAAGTAAAAGTTTGAAGATTCCTAATTTCGAGCACAAATGCAGGTATTAAATTTATCTATGTAATTAAAGTATGTTCTTTTTTTTGGAGAATTTTCCAAGTAATTTTCATCTTGCAAGAATGTACTCAAGGCCAATGTAAGAATGTACTCAAGAGGCTGTATACTTAACATTATAAGTGCACAGAAATTAATTGCAAATATTTATACTTTGACACTTTTTGTTCAATCAATTATCAATTCAATGTCAATCCAAAGATGAACAGTTATCATTCAAATAGCCTCTGTAAAATTTTAAATACAAAATTGAAAGAAATTATATGTAAGGCAATAATAATAATAATAATAATAACAACAAATATAAAGTAGAAGATAATGTAAAATACATGAATATGCAAAATATCTAAAGAGTACACTCGTTTAAGGTGATGCATTTACCTTGGGCCCAGGCACCACCTTGCTTACGGACAGAGACACCGAGAGGAGGTAGGAATACGCATGAGGCCCCAACTAAAGAGAGGACACAGAGGAACTCGAGTAGCCTCGCTCGGACTGACAACTCATTTCTCTCTTTTTTTCGTTCACAATATCTAGTTTTTCTCATGGAGCCAACGGTTGTGTGAAAGTCTTGTGTTCCTCGATTGGCCCATCAAACACAAAGGTAACGCAAGCGTGCTAGTCAAGTTCACTCGCAGAGAACCAATTAATGTGACCCTCTCTCGCACTCATTGATAGGGACGAACGGACGGACTCTCTCTCTCTCTCTCTTTGACTGGGTGTGAATCATCCCTGCCTTCCGATAGACACTTGGGAGGAATCGCACACACGGATGGCCCTCACCAGATGGTTTTGATGTTGCTCACTCGGGTGGCTTTCCAGTCGATTAAACGTCCCCCGATTACTTCAGAATTTTTTTTTTTTTTAATACTCTGTCAATTGTTAGCGTTTTGTGATTTGTAATGGCGTTCGAGTATTGTGCAAGCGATTTTGTTATTTTTCACGCGTATTAGTGTGAAGAAGAAAAAAAAAAAAAAAAAAAGTTCAATAATTTATGAAGTCAGTTGTATGAATGTAAGTTTTAGTTTATATGATTAAAAATGTTGCATCAGATAGTTTCGTATGATAAAGTTTTTGAATAATGTTAGCTTGTTTTATTTTATTTTGTACAAGTTACTTTACCCTTAAATTTTTTTATAAAAATACCAATTTTTCCTTAGAAAAAATATTTAGAAAAGTAAAATAGAAAACAATTGAATTACCATACATTTTTTGAGTTGCTAATTAATGAACTTTTCAATATTACATATAAACTTTAAATGTACTTTTACATTTAAGTATACAGTGGTGATAACTTAAAAAAAAAAAGATGCAATTTTCAAACACTAAAGCAAATTTTCAAAAATTCCGTTCAATTACTTAAAAAAATATAAAAAAAGGAAAAAGGACGATTTTTACTCCAAGCGTGACTTTAAAATATTTAAGGGGAATAAATTTTTTCGTCTCGTGTACTACATGTTATGTGATTTTTTTTCCTCAATAATATTTACAACGAAAATGCGACGTTTTCTTCCTGAGTTTAGAGTTGAAAGTGCAACATACTTTTCCACAGGCAAATTATATTTACCGCCTCAGTCTATTTTCAAGTATGAGCAGTGAATGCAATTGTTTATTCGGAAGAGAAGTATGGCATTTCCACCCCTGAAAACAGGAAGCAATAGTAGTAATTTCAAGAGCTAATATGGTGTGTAATGCGTCGCTTTTGTTGATGCATAGCTTAAATTGACAGTTTAACGAAAATAAAAAAAAAGAAAAAAAATTGTATAAAAACATTTAGTGGCCACTATTAATGCATGCACATTTTAAAAATATAAGTGTTCAGAAAAAGATCGATAATTATAGGTAATATATATGTATATAAAAAAAAATAAAAAAATAAAGAAGCCACAAATTACAAATAACATGATAAAAAATTATACGTATGTTATTGCATGATGGAAAAAATTTTTTTTTTAAAGTGCAGAAAACATGGAGGGAAATGAAGATTACATGAATGAAACATAGAAATATTAGAAGTGTAGTCGTTAAATGAATAGGAAGAAAAACAGAAGAAAAGACAAAATAATGGAAGTCTCGTTAGCCAGGTGGGTAGTAGCAGAGAAGATTTGCTGAAACAGAGCAGTAGCTCTTCGGTGAATTTCCAACTTTTATTCCTCTTTTATCTCTGTCACTCTTTTTTCTTTCTCTCTCTCTCTTTCTCAACTTTCTGTCAGACGCGGGCTTTGGCTCAGCTCTCGGGCTTGCAGGGAAGAGCAGCCAAAAAAAACTTAGCGCTTAGAAGTGGATTGAGTTCGTGTGTGGCCAGGAGTTGCTGTCTCCGGTAGTAGTGGTGGCTTGGAAAGATGAGAAAGAACAGAGAACGAAGACATGTGATAGTAGGCAGAAGAAAAAAGAGAAGAAGCTTGGGCCAACAAATGAACACACAACAGAAAGTCGTCATGAAGTCGTGTGTAGCGCTATGGCTTTATTTCTCTTCCGGATTATCGGGCTATATCTGCTCAGCGAGAACGCCTATCTCGCCATCATTGAATAGAGTCCCCCGAGAGAGAGCGTCGTCTCGAGAGCGATGATAGTCGTTGTAGTAGTGTGGGGGAGTAGTAGTAGTAGAAGATGTTGTAGGTGGCAGCCATGGTGGTGGACACGCCGCTGCTGACCACCGATGGGCTGTGACCCCATTTGAGTAGTGAGGGCCTGGGCCGCGCGCTGACACTTGCCAACCAATTTCGGTCTTTCTTTCCCTGTTTGACTGACTTGGTCTCTCGATTGTCGGCTTTTTCACTCACTTTGCTTTCTGTGTTTTGTATTCATCATGTGACTTTCGACATCGCTTTGGTCTCTCTGTGTTACTCAGGCCCTAATTGATCTCTGTCTGTCTCTCACTGCCCCTCCGCGGCGAGGAGGGTATGTATGGCTCTTCGGAAAGAACAGCAATTGTTTTTTATTGTTCTTTTTTTTTTTACGATTTTCATGTTTTTTAATACAATTATTCATTCATTTTTTTATATTTTATTATTTATATTTACCGTTCTCGAGTAAAATTTTACTTGACATTTAATGTCAAGAACGTATATTCAAATGCGTACAGAAATTTTGAAAAGAAAAGTAGAGAAGTATACTGATTAAGTTTGTTCCGGTTGACAAAAGGTTGAGATTTAATTCAATTTAAAATAATTTTATGAGCAACAACAAACAACAACGAAAATAATGTCAATTGATCAAGTAAGACCTGGTTTTTCTTTCATGGGTTGAATTAGGTTTTGTCTAGATTTCTAACTAAAATTTTCATCTTGGTTTATACTTGTGAAAAATCCAATCTGCCTGATTCCAACGCAAGTTTTTATATTCTGGTTCCATTTTCAAGTCTTCTTGTTTCTTCCTTTTATCTTCAGTGTGATGGTTTCGAGGAGACTTCAAATCTAATTCTTTTAATGAGCCCTACACATGCCTGGTTCCCATTTTCTCCTACAGATTGTGTTCCACATTTTTTTATTCATCCACGCAAATATCGCAGTTTGATTTGTGTAGGAAAGTATGCCATAGACTTACTTGATCAAAATGTACATTTTTTTTCTTTTTCTTTTGTTTTTGTAAGAGAAAAAAAATCCCATTCAACTAAAACACGTGACAACAATTTGATGGCTAGAGAAAATAGTTACTTTAATTCAAGTAAAAATTGCTCATGTATTCAATGCTCATATGAGAAAAGTAAAGTCAGATTCTCGAGATTCGCAAAGATAGTGAATATACTTAATATATTATATGACTTTGCAAGTATATTTTAGTGATGATATAAAGGAAGTAAGAAGCTTACCTGCCAGCTGACACGACTTGAGAGATTCTCGACAGTGAGGCGGTATTCCGTTCTGGTTGGAGGTCCATATCTACAAGATAAATAGACTTGTATGACTATCGACTAAAGTTTTTTCATATTTCATGTGTAAAAAAAATTACAAGGCGGTTCTTGCAATATTCATATTGCACATTGAGCTCAGATTTAATATATAATGAACTTTAATGATAATTATAAAAGCTTTGTTAATATTATTTCGAAGAGAAACGAATATATCGTGATTAAAACAAAAAACCTAGATAAGCATAATTACTGAGATCGATACATGTGAACAAGTAAGAGATCAAAACTAAAAACTCAGTTCCACTGAGTTTCAAGTTTCTCTACCATCCGACTGATATGGATGGATCAGAAACGCAACTTCATGTCATTTGAATATGTAGTTATGCCTGTATACAAACTTTTCATTTAATAATTAATAATTTACAAGTCAAATGTGGCCTGATGTATAAAATGTAAATTTTAATTTAAATAAGATTTGAATGTTTCATTACCGACTCAAACTCTCTAAACATGGCCATGAGCAAGAACGACCTTAAATAATAATGATGGGGAAAAAGTATATTGAAGGTTTGTCTTGGACCTGACTTATAATTGGAGGTAAAAACATAAATGAACTAATTATTTAAAAGCTTTAAAGATTAAAAATAAAAAAAATAAAAAATAAAAAAATTGATTAAAAAATTGTTTTTTTCAACTTTTATGTTTGGAATGATAGAAAATAAGGAAAAGACAAATGCTGAATTAGAGGTATTTTTGTGTACAGTACTTATTAAACAAATATATACCTGGGCAATGATTGCTTGTAGCTATTAGATGAGGTCCTCGACATTCTGTTCACACTATCTCTGCAAAAAGGGATTTTATGTGAACAGAAATTCAAATTTAAAAAATAAATAAAAATAAAATAAAATAGATTACAGTCAGATATTTGTAAGCAGTCCTTAATAGGACATGGCAAGTGGCATACAGTAAAGGTACATTTTTATACCAGAAGCTGGAAGCTAACATTGTTAAGCTTTCTCTTTACCATCCAACTTTACGTTGGAAGCGGCTTCTAGTGTCCAATAAAAATATACCTCAATAGAAAAACAATAGGAATAAATAATGAAGGAGCGTGTAAAGAGGAATAAAATAAAATTGAAAATAAGAATCGAATGCAGCATTCATTGCACAGGCACACAATAAATCACCTGATGCCACTTCATAATCAAACATCAACAATTATCTTTTTATTGTTCTACTGAAAATGCAGCCATAGCGTACCTGTCGTGTCGCATATCGTCTCGGCTGTAACAAACACAAGACCACACAAACTATTAGTTTATTTTTTATAAAAGCATCGTTTGGTTGGTGATAAAAGAAAAAAATGAAGTAAATGTGTTTTTTTTTTTTTTAATGGATTGTGATTTTTAATTTTATTTTTTCACTTTCTTACGGATAGAAAAGTTTTTCTTTACCGCCAATGAGTTAATAAATTAGTTCGTTTTCATTTGGAAATACTTAAGAGTAGTCAAATCCAAGACAACCAATTTAGAAAAAGCATAAATTGCAAGTTTTTATGATAAAACTTATTTTTTCTTCCAAAAAAAAAAAAAAAAAATACTCGCGAAGCTTTCAAAACATTCATTACTCATAGCTTCAAGGTCTAATAGAAATTTCTTGACCAATTATTCAAAATATTTATGTAATATTATATAATACCTTCAGTTAAAAAACGTTTGTTTTGATGCCTGTGCGTGAAGATACTTTTATTAGGCGGAAACTGTAGCAATATCGAGAAAAATGAAGTAGTAGAAAATGTACATTCTCTACCTTATAGAATTTTCACTAGGACGATTAATTGATTTTATTTCTACTGTAATAAAGCTTTATTAAAAAAGCATCCTAGCGCACAGTATCAAAATAGATGAATATGATAGTACCGTCAAAAGATATAAAAAAGGACACGCAAGCACAAAAAATACTAGACTAAAGTAGCTGAAAGAGCTAAAAAGTCATGAGAAAAAAAAGTGGGATGTACAAATGGAAAAGGAAAAAACAGTTAATGATGATGATGATTGTGATGGCAGGATAATAGCTGAGCCGATCGAATGACTTGAAGAGTTGGTCATCAGCTGGAAAAAAGTCTCGTAAAATTTATCTTGTTGCATTAGCCTTACGCGGAACGCCTCGAGTCTCCGTATCCACCGCGGGAGTCACCATAGCGCCACTGATCGCTACCACGGGGCGTGCCTCTAGCTCTCTCAACGGTTATTCTGTAACACGGAAAAAAACGGCAAAGGCCAAATTGGTAATGCTTACTTGTCTCTCCAGGAGCGTGAGCGCCCGTTGCCACGGTCGCCGCGCCTCCCTACACCCAGCGCTATCTCGACCGCCACTCTGAAACACACCCAACAAAAATACCCCACACTAAGTTCAAAGAGGACACTGCTCGCATTCGGCACTTTAAGCTCTCTCTCTTTTTTTTCTTTTCTCAATAGACGATAATTTATTATATTACTTCGATCAATCGACTCTTCCAACGTTAATTTTTTGCAATTTTCAATGTCAAATTTTTAATTCCGATTTTGTCACTCAAGATCGGTTCTTTATTCCAAATATTACTGCCGATTGCACGAATTTTTCAATACACTTGGCACTGTACACGAAAATTAGTTATAATATGCATAACGTGAAGTGCAGTGATTTAAAAAAAGTATATTTTGAAACTAGATTACAATACTTTATGAAGAATTAGTAACTTCTTTAAACTTTTAGTTACAAATGCTTTTAATTTGTCTTTTTTTCAAATGCAAAAAACTTTTTTAACACAAAATCACATTATGTATTTAAAACATCAAAACCAATTGTTTTGTGAAAGATGATGATTCTTTGCAGATTTATTGTATCAATATTTTTTTCAAAACTTACGAGATAAACTTGATAAATTAAGTGGTTACATTATTAATACACTGAAATCAAGTTCACCGATTTAAAGATACATCCAGACAAGAAAAAAAGATATACTAAAGACATTTTTTTTGTATTTTATTTAAAAAAATATCAAAAAATTAGTGTATGAGTATACTAAGCATGTTTTGACTATTATTAATAAAAATAATAATAAAAAAAGACAAATGAAAAATTTTGTGACACCAGTTTTTTCGCTGATAAAAAAGTTTAAGTTGTGAGAACTTTTATCAAAAATTGTTTTTGATATTTTGTTGTAGGGTGTGTTAAGAAAAAAATATTTTCAGAAGAGATATTTGATGGGAGTAGTTCAAAATGGCGGTAAGTCACACTGGACTGGTCCTTGAGATATTTTTATGTTTTTCTTATTAGATATTCGATAAATAGCTCTTTAAATTTTACAGGGTGTTGACGGATTTTTTTTTTTCTATTAACTAAACAATCAAACAACATCACACAATTATAATATTGTAAAAATAGTACCAAAATTTTGTTAATTAACTACATCAAAGCAATAACCAGCTGTTTACGAATAATTATAATTACTTTTAATTAATAGCAAACCATGCACACACAAACGAGTTAGTTATAATATTAACGGTAATAACGTTTTTAACATAACATCAGCATTTATAAAGCACCAAAGAAAAGTTTTAATTTGCATAGCACCAAAATCATGCATTATTGTGAACTACAGCTATGATGAGTGATTTAGACAGATATTTTATCAGTAATAGATAAATAAATCAAGGAAATCAGAAAAACGTTTTTAGTTGTATATTTGCACGGGAAAATGTAAAGGTAAAAACCATAAAAAGGCTTTTAGTTATAATTTATGGAAATTATAGAAGACGAAAAAAAAATTAATTTGACATGCAAATGATGTAACGAACATATTTTGAAAGTTAAATTTGAGATGATAGTGGTCTTCCTTTTTTTTGTTTCTCTAGTTCAACAAGAATATTTAATTTAATCGTCAAAATTTCGTTGCTTTCGAGATTAACGATTTTTAAACATTTTAAATGAAATGGTTAATTGTGTAGTATTATTTAATTTTTACAATTAATCATGCTTAAAGAATCATCCCAGTCACCAAAAATTTGAGGAATATACAACGACAAAAGTTTTTTTATTTACCTTTCTCCCAGGAGTTCCTTGCCATTTAGCTCATAAACGGCATCGTCAGCATCTCTGTAGTCATCAAATTCCTGTTAAGAAAAAAAAAGAAGGTTTTATTAATTAAAACGTATTTTTACCAACAAGTTATAAATTAAAATTCTTATGAACTATTATCTTATTAGATTACTTGATTATTAATTAAGGAAAAATTATTTCCCAAATTACTTGCTCAATCCAGTTGATTCAGCTTTGGAGTGAATAGGAATAATATGATTTTTGAGCGATTTACATCATATGTTTGAAAATATGATTTCATACAATGGATTGAGCAAGTTTAGCTTAAAAATAAATAGTTTAAAAAAAAAGTATAAGCCTGTGATGACTGTGCAAAATAAAAAATATTGAAAGAAAAAAATTAGGAGTATCAGTCCGATCTTGAGAGGAGGTGTACAGGCTCAACATTATTCACATCGTCATAACAGGTAAGGCTGTAAAAATATAGGCGAGTCCTTCAGACCTGTAGAACTTTAAAAAAAAAAAAATTTCAATCATGATATCAAACGACTGGCTTTCAAACAAAGAATCAATTTATTCAAGTGAGCAGGGTCAAGGGGTATTTCAGGCCGTCGGTATTGTGCTTCATATTGCATTCAGCAAAGAGTAAAAAAATTATAAACAAATGTATTGTACACAGAGAACATCATTAAAGCGACAACTAAACAATTATTATTTATTAACTTCAATGTTAGTAAAACTGTACTTACCAAAATCATTAAGACACCTTATTAGGTTTATAAATATTGGCAAGGATCTTAAGTAAGAATTTTCATTACAAATGGTGCATTTTATTTTCATGCTCGAGCAATTGAAAGTTAATAATTTGCATACAGTGGTAACATTAATAATACTCATAAGTGTACATTTGATAGAGGCACATACATGTAAGCCTTAATGCCGGTTGCATTAAGGGTTTAAAATATACATCACCCCGTTTGTTTATTAAAATCAAACAAAGCAAATTATAATTTTCATGTATTCGTTTGTATTAATTTTTTTTTGTTTCCTTATATAAAGAGAACCATCGTTCATTCATGTGCTTGTTTGTTTAGCAAAACAGCTCCGTCTTTAGTGACGATACTTACGACAAAGCCATAGCCATTCTTGATGAGGACATCACGGAACCGACCGTAGCCTCTGAAAAATCTCTCAAGGTCTCTTTCCCTGGTGCCATATGGAAGCCCACCGACATAGACCCTTGTCCCTACCATACTGTAAAAAGAAACAATTTATTTACATTAGACTTACCACAAAGGCAAATCCACTCTTCATAGCGATTTCCCTGATTCTACCAAATTTCCGGAAGAACTTCTCTAGGTCGCGCTCTCGCACCCGGGTAGCTAATCCACCAACGAATACTCGGGTGTTCATTCTTAAAGGAAAATATAAAAAATACCATACATAACAGGTTTCCTTTGGAACCTGCCACTTTTTTTATGATTTGTGTTGTTTTTTTTTTTCTTTCTTTTTTTTCAAATATATTATGATCATTGTTTTCATTATTTACAGCAAATGAAATATAAAATAATGTGTATACTGCGCGATGGATGCTTTTTTTTTAAATACATTTCTTACTATACTTAATGAGTAAAGTATTCAATACTTCTTTGAAAAACATATTAAATTTGTTAGTCAACAAAATGGTAGAAATTGAGACGACAAAAACATATTAGCTGTAGTTGTATCAATGTTTCTTTGATTTTTATTTCAAGTGGCAGATGATGTGTATACAAAAAGAGCAAATACTGAAAAATGGACAAATCAACTGTGCATTGATACAATGAGTGTATTTATCACATGAAATTTTAGTGTACCAGTAGATGACTCGATTGAAAAATAATAATAATAATAAAAAAAAAAAAATTATTGGAATCAATGAATGAAAAGACCCGGATAGTCGTTTCCGCATTCCTCTTATTGCAGCTTAAACGTTTTCTCGTGAAAACAGATTCATCAACTCATGCAAAAATGTTCTTTCTCAATCCATAATTATGTACGTAACATTCAACGTGACGCGAGTATCGCAAAGATCTTCAACTTCTTGCGAAGAAAATCATCGATGGATCCATAGTATAAATTTCACAATTGCTTTTTATTTCAATTCTTAGTGCCTAATCACCAATCAGCGAAATAAATAATCCATTTTCCCTTCACGATTTCAGAACGACAGGAGCGAGATTGTAAGTACAATGCACCAATAGACCTGCAGGCAAGCGTGTCTAATGAAAATTGAATAAATAAACGCACAAAAGTAAAAGTCACATAAGTACAGCGATACAGCTCGACGATCAAGTTGTTGAGAGGGGGGAAAAAAAAAAAAAAAAAAACATTGTATCTGGCTGCGCGGTACATGTATACTTACATAGATGTATAGGTATTACAACCGGGCGGATATCGAGAGCGGCAGAGGCAGATGAAAATGGCGGCGGTGCGGTGTACTTATAGGTTTGTTCAATTATCCACCTCGGAGCGCTCCGAGCGATCGAACACGAGTTCTTTGTCGGAGAACTCGGAGGCCTCCGAGAGGTATCCTTATACTATATAGGTATACTCACCGCTTGTAACTGATGTTTGTAAACAATGAGCAGCTATAGTGAGTATACCTATATAGTATAAGGATATCTCTCGGAGGCCTCTGAGTGCTCCGACAAAGAACTCGTGTTCATTTATAGATCACTCGGAGGCCTCGGAGCGCTCCAAGGTGGATAATTGAACAAACCTATAGAAAGAAAAGAAAAGGAAAAAAACTGACAAATTACGTAAATACGCGCGAGTATCGCGGAATCGATTGGTACAGTGACTGTTGTACCTGCGGAGAGGCTCCTTACGGAGGAAAGTCGATTGAAAAGAATAAATGAGAAAATTTGACCAACCTTTGTCCACACGGAGAAACCGAGTGCAACAGTCTGTTGACTGATAATGATACTTAAAACCGACGACCCCTTTTCCGCTCGGCTCCCCTTTTTAATGAACCAGCGCGATATGGGCTAGATTGTGTGTGGGAAGTCTTACACGGACATGCGAGATAAGGTAGATATTTCTCCCCTTTCTCATACCTATATTATGTGTACCTTCCGATGTTATCTCTTATTGCGTGATTAAATATATATTTAAAGACGTGGCGTTTTCAAGTCGTTGAGGAAACAATTTTGCAAATTACCTTGTATGACGGAAATTGTTATTTTTTAGTCGTCCAAAACGCGTTACCTATTATGTTTATTAATCGAAGAAAAGTATTTTTAGCTTTCCAGATCAGAATTTAAAGGTCTTTACCGGCAATGTTACATACACGATGTTGTTAAAAGAAAAATATGATCGCACGGTGGTCTGGAAAAGGTCAGTTTATGGTGCTAAATGAAAGAAGAAAGGTTTTTCGTCGAATCAGACTGTCTGTTACCGACAAAATGACGATTAGCATTATCACCCAGAGGAATCTATACTTTTAAAATAAGAGAAAACATAAAATGGATGCTGAAAATTAAATTCTTAGTGACCCTTTATTCACTTGGATATTTTGTTGTTTTTCCAAACATTGCATCACACATGTAATTAATCGCTTTGATAGAAAACATTATTTCTCATGATGAGGGTAAGTTTGTTGCTTATATGTACGATATTTATTTCTATGATAAAAGCAACCCGAACATGATTTGCAAGTAATTATTTTTTCGGTATAAATGACGTGATATGTCGTTTTAAACGAAAATATTGTTAACTAACGCGCAGCTATGGTACAGTTTTCCTGGTAACTCGATGCAAATACTATTTCTTTTGGACAAGAGGAAAAAAAAGAACTGTTACGTAACGCTGATACGAATGATACATGTAAGCACAAGGAAAATTAAATGGGCAAAATCAACAAACAATCCATTCAACGACCCCACATGATTGAACGAACGACTATACCCTGGGCTCCGAATAATTGGGAGCCCAAAATAAGACCGGCTGCAGTAAAAAAAAAAGAGAGGCGTCCATTTCGGCCCGCATACATACACGCATATTGACATAAACATACGCGGCGTTTCCCTTCAGCGCTCAGTTTTCCAACTTTCCCTACGTCCCAAGACTGTTTGTATTCACATTCGCAGAAATTCGACCATTGCCTTATTTTTTTTCTCGAGAAAAAAAAAAAAAAAAAAAAAAAAAAAAAAAAAGGATTAGAGCGCGCCAGAGAAACGGAGCAACGCCGCAAGAGAAAGAGATAGAGAAACGAACAAACATGTCGTCCGGCGAGACATAACACATCGACCGAGGACGCGCCAATTTTCTTACCGAAATAATCGTAACTCCAAGGTCAACGAGTAATCGCGCAATTTTCCTGCAGCCTCGATGTATGAGTTAATTAAGTAAAATAATGAAAAACAGCGTGGCTTAAGGAAAATTGAGCCACGTGAATAGTCACGCACGCACACAAACATACACGCAAGAGGAATGCGGTGCAGAGAAGCCGAGTAATTGGCTCCCCTCGGGCTAACCTCTCAAAGAACGTTATGTTTTTGCGGTGAAAAAAAAAGAAATAAACAAATGAAATGGCTCGAGTGAACGTTTAAAACGTGAATATTTGTAACAAAAATAAGTGTAGCAGTGAGTAGCATCATCGGCATGTACGGCCTCAAAAGTACGTGTGCGTGTGTGTGGACACTCACCTGGATGGTTATGTTTGATGGGTTGTGTGTGTGAATACGTGCCAAGCGAAACTTGGCAGCGCGACGATACACGGCTACCTTCCTCCTTGGACAATCGGCTTCGTTGTTCGTTCTTGTTATTTCGTCGGACAAACGTCGGCCGATTGTGTTGTTCAAGTAATACAATTAAATAATTAGTTAACGCGACTACGTTGCGTTTACGTGCGGCCTTCTTGGCTGCCCGTCGACGAATAACGATCGGCGTTTCGGCGTCTCCTTTCCACAAAATGGCGCTCGGCTCTGCCTAGGGCCTAGCTCTCTTGTTTGTTGTTTCGTACTTTTCGTCTTTCCGGTCGGTAAGTGACGGTCGCGTGACTCGTTCCGTGACGGGTTACTTGACGTCAATAAACCACGATTCATTGCGCTCAAAAGAGCGGGTCTTTTGAAACTTATTTTGTTGTCCGTTCGATTTTTCGAGCACATTTTTTTTTTTTTTTTTTCTTGCTCAAATATGAAGATCATTCACCTCGGTTGACAAGGTACGAGTAATTTGTCGTTTAATTCGAGTGTTATACATTATTTTAGACAATTATATGTACTCTCTTGATATTGGGTTTGAAATTTTTACATATTTACTTCGAGTGAACTTTGACGCACTGAAATGTCGAAAAGTTTTCGTTCGTTGAACGTACACATACATTAGAATGGTAAATGAAGTAGGTATAAGTATCAAGTACTTAAATGAACAATGTACATACAAAGTAGATGATAGATTTGCGAGATGAATATGGAGAGAGAGGAAAACTTTGATCGGAAGGCTCTTGGGGAATTGACGGTCAAAAGTGGTCTGTCAATTTTAAAGTTGACTTTTCGCGCACGTTGGCCGGAAATAGTGAGGCTTCGCGGGAGTCAATACAGAGACTATCGAGCTACACTTTTTTGGCTTCTCAGCGTCTAAAATGTTACATTGTTTTGTTTGATCAGGCGTATCGTTGGATCCGATAAATTGTCCATGAATTTTTGGACTCGGAAATTTTTGCAAGATTCCTTCTCAGTTGTTGAAAACATCTGAATACGAATGTATCAAATCGCGTTAGGTTATGGATGGAGTAGCGCTTTGATTAGAAGCGCGAAACCGCGTATGAATTCAAAGTTTCGTGTACCCCTTGTATTTAATACAGGAATGTTTATAATAGTCTGACCGATTTAATGATAAATGGGTATTTTTATGGAAATGGGATGGAAAAATTTTTTATTAATTAAGGTTGGAAAACTGTTATTTTTTATTTAAAATTTATTTTTATGTGGAAACAAAGAACTTTTATGTTATCTACATTTTAAATAGGTATTACAAGTTTTAGCCTTACATACTAACACCCTCAACTATATTGATTTTTATACATTAATATCATTTGCCTATTCAGATCACAATAAATCTATTAAGCTACCAGTTCTTTGCTAAAAATTAAATGATTGTAAGAGCGCAAGTTTACTATTAGATAAAATACACGTATGAGTAAATGTTAAAAAAACGTGATAATTAATTGATAAAAATCCATAAGGAAAAAATTGGAAAAAAAAAATGTTGAAGATTGGCAATATGTAACTTCACCTGTTCAAAGTTATTTAGTGTAAAGGTTTGAACTAAAGTAAAAGTATTAGTATTACAAATATGTTGGAGACGTTGCGAGCAAAGCAGCTTTCGAGAGAAAACTTAAAAGTATGCTTTCGTGAAGAGATATAATAATTATAATAAATGAAACCGACCCATTCATACATTCCTAAGTAAGTAAGAGTAAATTATTCATTTAATATAAAATCAATTTACAATATCAAACAAATCTACTAATGTATTACATTTATATACGTTTATAAAAATATTTCACGAGTAAATACCTATGAATCTCTTTACCCTGGATACTATTATTTAAGAATTACTTGTAGACAATGGTATATACACGTACACTATTGCTACCTTTTTATTCCGATCGTTTTAAAGACACACATAATTTTCCTGCAGTATTATCGATCATTTGTAATGGTATGTACGGACAAACACAAATCATTCTAATCATACCACAACGTTACTCAATCCTTTCTGTAATTATTAATCGATTTTGCGAGGCTGCAGATTCCCTCAATCGTATATTGCGGCGATCGGAGTAAGTACACATCCTCGTTCGCTTCAAGTAATGGTATTGATCTCAGGTATGTTTATGTTTTATTTTTATCTCTATGAAAAGAAAAAGACCGAGAGTGGACGAGACGGTGCTCTATTCAACCTTCGTAGCTGAGCCGAGATACGCGGTTTACATGATCCTCCACGATTAAAAGCGCAGTCATCCTCCCGATTCCTTCTCCCTTATATCTCACTCTCGAGATATCCAGGCAGTGAGATGGCCCTGCAGTGTCTCACTTGCATCTTACTGCTCAGCTCAGCTATTGGCACCTGTACCTGGCTCTACTTCTACTTCAAGCGTAAATTGAGGTACTTTGAAGATTGGGGCATCCCCAGCATTCCCGGTTGGCCCATACTGGGCAACATGGGACCTATCATATTCCAGCGCAAGCAGTTCATCGACGTGGTCCGCGAAATGTACGACTTGAATCCAGAGGCGAGGTACGTGGGAGCCTTCGACTTGACCCAGCCGGTCGTGGTGCTGCGCGACCTCGAGCTCGTAAAGGCCTTTTCGATTTGAGGACTTTGAGGACTTTCCAGACCACAAGCCCATCTTCAATTTGACGAGCGCCAGTAAGTGGAAGGAGACCCGTGGTCTTCTGACCCCGGCATTTTCGGCCTCTCGTTTGAAACTCATGTACGAGCCGATGGCGAGCTGTGCCAGGAACCTCGTCGACTTTGTCGCCGCTGGAGATGGCAGTGATATGCCAATCGGATGCTCGACTCAAAGGAGCTCTTCACCAAGTACGCATTTGGGGTGACGGTCGACTCGCTCAGGGATCCGGACAACGAGTTCTACGCGTTCGGCAGAGAGGTGACGAGGCAGGATTACTCGACGATGCTCAAGTTTTTCCTGGCGAGATCGGTCCCGTGGATCTTGCAAGCCTTTGGCGTAAAGTTCGTCGGCAAGCGAGCTGCCAACTTTTTCGAGAACCTCGTGAGCACCACTGTCAGAGAACGGGACGAGAAGGGCATCCGACGACCTGACATGCTGCAGCTGATGATGGACGCGAGGGGTACCTGCAAGGAGTCGCAGCACCTGAAGCTCGACCTCACGACGATGACAGCCCAGGCGTTTGTCTTGTTCTTTGGCGGGTATAGCCCACAAGTTTGCCATATCAATCCTGACATCCAAAAGAGACTGCAAGAAGAAATCGACGAGGTTATTGTTTTACATCGTAATAGCAATCGACCCATCGGTTACGAGGCGATCAAGGACATGGCTTACCTCAACCCGGTTCTCAACGAGTCCCTGAGGAAGCAGTCGTTCGGTGGCTTTCTGGATAGGGTGTGCGTGAAGGCCTTCGAGTTACCGCCGACCTTACCAGGGGCCAAACCATACATCGTAAGACCCGGGACGAGCGTTTGGATACCGGCGCCCGCGATTCACCGCGACCCACGCTACTACGAGGATCCGGAGAAGTTTGACCCCGAGAGGTATTACCGGAAGAAGGTGACCATCAACGATCCGACCAATTTGGGATCGGGCCCAGGGTATGCATTGGACACCGCTTCGCCAGGATGGAGATCAAGGTTTTGTTCTTCTTTCTCCTCGCCGAGTTCAGCTTCGAGGCCAACGAGAGGACCTGCAAGCCCTTCGTCTACAGCAAGCGCAGTTTCATCACGAGACCCGAGGGTGGCTTTTGGCTGTCCATCGTACCGAGATGAAGGCTCTTTTTTTTTTTTTTTTTTTTCTTTCTTTTTTTTTCTTGCGGTTTTTAGAGATAGAGCCATGAGTATGTATGTAATTGATTGACAGGCCTTGCTGTAACCTGATGAGTACAAATAAAAAGAGTATGCATGTACATGTGTGAAAATTAATAATGCAGTTTTATTATGTTCAAAAACCAATTAAGTTCATAAAGTTCGCTACTTTTGAAGCTCAAAAAGCTTTTGCGCCAAGGTTTCCTCCTCCTGATCCACCCACGCCCCCTCATGGCCCTCACCTCCTGATGCTTTTACTCCCACTCTTGCGCAAATGTTGCGCAGTACTATGGAACACATCGCGCAGCAGCAATCAGCCAGCGTGTGTATGCCCAGGGATCGGATCAGCTGGGCTGGTGTGCTTTAGATCCAATGTTGTGTGTATATATAGGTATACATATACACGCACTGCAAGTGCCAGATCAGAAACAGAAAGGCAGTCTGTCGTTGTCGCGCGTCGCAAAAGCAACGTCGTAAGTATAATATAATCCTTTCGTGCTTGTGAAATCGTATGATTCCTACGTTCATGAACCGATTATTGATATCAGAGTGCAATTACAAGTGACCTGTTGCAAAAAAAAAAAAAAAAAAAGAAAGCAAGCAAAACAAGGGTTAAACAAAAAACGATACGCAAGTGACGCGAAGTAAACGTTTCGTTCGTTCGTTCGCGACGACAGAGTGTGTGTGTGTGTGTGCACACGCGAGTAACATATAGATATTTGGTTAAACAGCAGAGCAGAGAGCAGCAACTATTCCATACGAACGAGCATCTTCATCATGGCCATATGAGGAGGTGGACGAGGAAACATTGGCGTTGACGTGCAGCAGAGAACAGCTGAAGAAAAAAAAGGGTCGAGTCTTGAAGGGAAAGAAAAAGGCAGTCCCGAAGATGTCGGACATCAAGAGCCTCGAGCATCCCACGCTTAAAGTATAAACAATCTTTTCCTTTGTCTCTCTGCAAAGCATATCCTAGTGTATTATATGTTGCCCTGCTCTATCTCTCCCTCCCCCTTGTGTTTTTGATATTCGTGAATGAGAGATATTTGTGGGATCTTTATGATTATTCCTTTTTTTCTATTAATCTACCTTATACTCTCTTATTACTCTCTTATGATTGCTTTCATTTTTTTTTTTTCAATTTTCACAGAATGTAGGATTTTTCAATTTTGGAGTCTGTTATTGTTGAATTAGAATTTCCTTTCTATTTTAGAGCAACGAGATTGTTTTAGAGCTTTTGAGATAATTTCGACAGTTTTATCTTTCATGATAGATTAGATAGTCGTACAACGCATAAAGTTGATTATTTATGGAAGTATTCATTAATTTTACTTTTACGTTTTCTCCTCATAGTGATTTTTACAATAACTTGTAACATAAATTGTTTTTCTTTTTAGCAGTTGATTAATTTCTAATATTCTTGTTGGATGACAAAGTTTTTTTTGATGCATTGCTCGATTTCTCTATTTATTGCTCGTAAAATCATCAGTTATTTTCCTGAAAAATAATCGAATTGGCTAATTACATTCAAAAGTACACATATTTTTACAGCAAAAAAATATATTCACAAAGTTCAATCTATAAACTTTGTTTCTACCAGTTGTGCAATAAAATTAAAAAATTAGCTCATTTCAATGATCATTTGTAATTAGAAAATATATCTAAACATACCGAGCGTGAATAAAAAAAATTTTGTTTCATTTCAATTCATATATTTCTTTTTCTATGATACAGGTGCCATACGAACTGTTGAACAAAAAATTTCGTTCAGCACAAAAAACACTGGACAGAGAGGTATCACACGTCCAAACAGCGACCAATGAGTTTGAAAAATCATGCCTGAAGGACAGTGGCAAAGGTGTTCCCACGAGTGAAATAACTCGCATGCTGGGTGGTGTAGTAGCCAAGCTGCAGGTTCTCAAAAGGAAAGCTCAGGAATCCATAGCTGAAGAGCTGCAGGCTGGTATGGTGTGCAAAAGAAGATTGGACCATCTCAAAGAGCATGCCAACACAACCCCCAGCGTAGTTAATCAATGGAGAAAGCAGAGACTCGACAGAATGCTCGTTGAATACTTTTTGCGCAAAGGCTACTACAAAACTGCCATAAAATTGGCTGATTCTGGTGATCTCAGAGATTTGACAAATATAGGTGTGGCTTTCCTCCCATTACCACGCAGAGTCAATTAAAATCATAATTCAATTATACTCATGAGCGTGTATCGTTTTCCACAGACGTATTTATGGTATCACGAGAGGTTGAGAAATCGTTAGCGAATCACGAAACTGCCCGCTGTCTCAGCTGGTGTCACGACAACCGATCGAAGCTCCGGAAACTCGGCAGCACTATGGAATTCAACTTGCGCGTCCAGGAATTTATCGAGCTCGTTCGCTCAGATCGTCGCCTCGACGCTGTCAAGCATGCCCGTAAATGCTTTGCCAACTACGAGGAGTATCAGTTACAGGAGATACAGGCTTGCATGGGCCAGCTGGCGTTCCCGGCTGATCCTCATCACAGCCCCTACAAGGATTTGTTAGACGAGAAACGGTATGTGTTTAATTGAAATATTAATTAGTTGGGAGCAATTTTTCTTCCCCACTCTGTTTTTAAAATAGTTGGAGCAAGGAGCAAAAAAAAAAAAAAAAAATTTCTTACAGGTGGGACAGATTAATAGAGCAGTTCCGCCACGAGAATTATCGACTGTTTCAGCTGGCTAGTCAAAGTGTATTCACAGTAGCGTTACAAGCCGGCTTGTCAGCTCTCAAGACACCCCAGTGTTACAGCGCAAATAGGGAAGGAAAGAATCCCAGCTGTCCAGTGTGCAACGAGACTCTCAACGAGCTTGCCACTCCGCTACCCTTTGCTCATTGCTCGCAGTCGCGGCTCGTTTGCAGTATCAGCGGTAAAGCGCTCAATGAATACAACCAGCCGATGATGATGCCAAACGGCTACGTTTATGGTGAAAAGGTATGATGCTGTTGCGTTGAGATACATGTATTTTGAAGCGAGATGCGAGTTTGAATTTAATTCGAAAAAAATGGTTTTTCAGGCTCTGGAGAAAATGGCACAGGAAAACAATGGCTCTGTGATTTGTCCAAAGACCAAAGAAGTATTTTCGTTTAAGAAAATTGAAAAAGTTTACGTCATGTAAGCCCCGTATCTCCTGTTCACTGCAGCACAAGTTGTAACATACACACCTTAGATTTAATCCGCTCTTATCTTACATTAGTGTAGGGAATTTTTTTTTTATTATTAAATTATTAGAGCATATTTAATTATTACCTACTTGTAAACTTAATTGTAAAAATTACCTCGTAAAAATAAAATATATTTTCCAAAAAAAGCAAAAAGGTTGGTTTTACTGGGCAAAAAAAGAACGCCTGTTGAGATTTGATCCTTACATCATTTATTCAACGACTTTATCTATTTAATAGGATGGAAATAGCGTAAATTACATATAAAATGTGTTAACGCACGCTTAAAATTGGACACTTGTCCATACTGCACGTATTTCAATCGTAATAGATGAATCTTTATTGAAATTTGATAACAAACACCTTAACTTCTAAAAATTACTAAAAAAAAAAAAAAAAAACAAAGTCTTTTTCAGAAAGCTGCAGTTTCCTTGAATTTTGCAGTGAAACACAATTTGCTGGCTCTTTGGTGATATGATGCAAAAATAAATTGTTTAAAGACAGCAAAAAATCATTATTTATCAAGTCAAGAACCTTCTTGATCACCGAATTGATGTATAAAAATACAATTTTATTTCTATGTTTTTATTTTCAGAATTTATTGTCTGCATTGCTTATTAAAAAGGATTGTCCATCTACAAAATGATGAGTTAATTCTACAGCTTCTAATGCAGTATCGCTAAAAAAAATTTGTCTTGTGTATTTTAAAATTACAATGACATTGTTAATAAACCTTTGTCTTTTGTATATAATACATACAAAGGCAAAAAATTGTATACATAGTATTGTTTTTAAGTATGAGAAACTAAAAAAGTATCTCAATTCTTAAAAATTAAATTTTTTTTTTTATTGAATACTCATGAAGAAAACAAAAGCTATCTTACAAAATGAGTAATTGATTTTTTCTCTTCCAGCTTTTCGTCATTGAGTGATGATAGAGTTGGAAATAAATTTGCATGCTTAGTTTAAAGAATTAAATGTAAATGTTTACTAAAATTTTTTGATTATTCTCTAGTCGTTAGTTGGAATATGGTATAAAAAGTGATTTTTCAAACAAGCATAAAAAAAAGATGATTGAAAAATCAAAGCGAAATTATCGAGATAAAAAAGAACACTAAAACTACAACAATGAAAAATCTAGTGGAAACAGAAATAAATTTCTTAAAAAAAACAGAAAAAAGTTTTTACATGATTGTCAAAGAGAAGCTTGTGTATAAATATAAGAATATACTTATGTAAAACTTTTTCAAATATTAAAATGAAAAGTGTAAAAGTTTAAGTAACAATCAAAGTGCTAAAAATTTTGTTTATGTCATATATAGTTGTACTGAATGTTACAACTCGTAACATGTACCGCAAATCGTTAAAAAAATAATAATCATGTATAAAGATAAAAACGACAGTATAAAAACGGTATTACAATAATCTCGTAATAAAATTGTCTGCTATGCTTAACGGAATAAGCGTCAAGTCTATGGCAGCGATGTATTTGCGGTATTTTCAGTTAAATTTCTTTTTTTCTTCGATTAATTACAAAATTCAAAATTTGAGTGACAATTTACCAAATCTTTACATTTGCATTATAATGTACATGTGCTCACCAAGCGGCTATAGTTTGATTTTTATTTAAAATAACAATGCTGGTTTTTTTTTTATTTATTACATTTATAAGGCTTTTTGGTCCAGCTGCTTCAGTATTCATCGAGTAAAAGCTTTTTTCTTTAACCCTACGCAATTAAAACTCTATAATGGGTAACAGAAAAATTTAACCCAATAAAAGTTTTTTTTTTTTTTTCATACCAAGTCCAGTATATTTAAAATAGTAAAAAATCATCAACTATTTCATAAAGATCTCAATTTACATCGCACGTAATACCTTATTCAAAAGCGTAATAAAATAATTGTTCGTAATTCTGTTAAGCGTTTTTGCTCCATAATAAAAAAAAAAAAAAAAAACATCTGCACAAATAACTGCTCAGACTTTCAATTTTTAATTTTCCTTATTACATACGCTTGCCGTTACATAAGAATATGTAAAAATCGATAAGACTCTAGACTCTAGAATTATCAGAATTATCTCACGCATACCGTCATTCAACAATTTTACTATATCTTCAACAAATGGTACTGATCTACGATGCAATCTCCAATTATCTCAGTTTATCTCGGTGCTAGTATTTCAAAAAGCTTTAAAAAATAACGACAATATAATGAGAACGACTTTTGTCGATCTTTTTTTTTTCTCTTTCTACTTCGAAGCTCGACATTTTAAGGAGGCCACGCGAAGAAACCAGACTGACTTTGATATCGCATCACAGCGACGTCCTTTTTTATTTTTACCTTATCATTTTTCTCTTCCGTGGAACAGCTCTCGTGCGGTCGTTTTGTTTTTGAGCTCCTTGAGATTTGTTGCTGTTACCCTGCCTGTTGCGTGCTACATTGTGATTTAACCAAACGTCTTAACGATGATGGGCATCACATAGGAAAACAGGATGCCCGAAAAGACACCCGTTATCAGGAAGGCCGCACCGAACATACCAGCTGTCGATGCGTACTGAGGCTCCACGGAACTAAAACGGAAAAATGTTTAATAATTCAGCGATTCAACCTTTGAGGGTGATTTTTTAAATTAAAAATCGCTTTTGTACCTGGAGCAATACATCATAGAAATGGACGAAAAGTAACCGCTGGTTATTCCCATCGCCACAGCAATGGCGAAGAACGTCCAATCGTCATCGATTAAAATGTAATGGCGTTGGCTCGCTGTCACATCCTTGGGTAGGTAGTTGCAAACCAAAAATAGCGGTATGAAGAAAGCACGAAGTAAAATTGGTAAGATGACAAACTTCTTACTGGGCTAAAAACAAAAGAATCAGTTTATTATTATACACACCCTCGAATTAAAATTTGAAAAGCGATAATGATAAACGTTTCGCAACATACCCATTGGAACAGTGAAGCCAAATAGCTACCCAACATGGCAGTGACGTTAAATGTCATGAAACACATGAGAGTTGGGTAGTAATCTTCGTGTACAATAAAGTCCGGATTCGATTTTCGGATATCGGATTGCACAGCCGGAAAAATAGAGAGGGTGACAAAGAAGACGAACCATACATTGAAGCATTGAAGGGCACATTGTTTGAATACCTTCCAGAGTGGAGGCCTATTTGACGAGTACTCTGATTTCTTCTTTGACTCTTTCTCGTATAGGTACTGATGATAACGATAGAATCGCTAAAAAAGAAAGTTAAGCTCAATTTGTGATTGACAAAATTTTTAAATATGGTAACGTGAAAGCAACTTACATTGATCGGAAGAGCAAAATATGTATCAAAACAGGCTAGCAGTACGAAAAGCGCTGTTATGAAGTAATATATGGCCGAAGTTCGCGGGTTCGGCGCAAAGTATTGTGCCAATAAACTAACAACAGATGTAAAAGTTCCACTAATATTCTAAAAGCATAAATATGATTAGTTGGATTCGAAACAATTTGATCGATTAGTTAATTCGAGCTGCAGGACAATCCATTACTTACAGAGCCCAGAACTACAGCTCCAGTATATTTTCCTGGAAGTTTGGCGGCCATACCGAATACTGAATTCTGATAAATTCCATTGGCGGCTTAACACAAGTAAAAACATATTATAATGATTGTGCCAACTAATGACTCGGATAATGGTGTGATCTTTACGTACTGTTAAGGATAACGATGGAGACCATTGTGAGCCAGAAAAATACCCCAGGCCAAGTTGATGAATCCATCATGGCCATTGCGACGGTGAAAATAAATATGAGTACTTGCATGAAAATACCCCACACAATACGCGTCGTCAGATCACCCCTGAAATGGTAAAATTATTATTACTTACTATTAAACTACTAATGTAAATTTTTAAGTGAAAAATTACCCTAGAGTGACGAATATATTCAGCCAATTGAATATCACATTGGGAATTTGCGCACCAAGTCCCAGGGACGATAGGAAATTGTTGGCATAAGTCGAGTTGACGTGTGTGTAATTTTCCGACAGCTTGTACTCGACGAAGTACTGAAAAAAAAAAAAAAAAAAAGAAAAAAATCCTTAATACCAAGTACGTAGCTGTAAAAAATGTTTGACGTAAAAATAAAATACGCACGCTTTTTGCAGTGATGAACATATTCCACGGCATCAAGGCGCCAATGCCGTGCAACAGCATAATGAACAGTATAATGTTAAGCCTAGGAAAACAAAAATTACGAATTAGCGCATGTTGAAAAAAAAAAAAAAAAAAAAAAAATATGCGTGACACTTGAAATAATCGAAAACTAATAAGGTGTCGAGCACGTACCTGTCCTTGGGAGGATTAAGCTCGAGATCGGCTTGGTCCATCGTTACGCCTTTGAAGTTCAGCTCGTCGTCTGGCCTATTGGTACCTTCCCAACCAGGCGAGAGTCGAACTGGTTCTGCACCTTTAAAAAATTTCAAAACGTCTATTCGCAATATTCGCATTTCGCACTGAGAATGAACTTGGAGGGGATAAAACGATATAATACCAGCGGTGTCGATTAAGCGAAAGATGAGGGGGACCCCAGTGGCACCAAATCCACGTAGTTTGTAGATAAACTTGAAATATCGAAAAAAAGTAGGCATTTTATGATGGCACATGAAGCGTAAAACATGTAGTAAATTTAATTGGCATTATAGTCGTTAAAAGTTCGTTGCATCTGCTTAACCATCAGATGAATAGCAACAATGTAAGAGCAAAACGCCAATACAGACGCACCGTTTGGATAGACACTTTCAACGGCTGTAATATATGAAAACGCCTAATTTGATTTACATGGGATGAAAAGGCACTTGGTGTTAATTAAATTTTCTATAACTTTTGCGCTTCATGTCTTACCATAAAATGCTTAACTTTTAAGATATATTGATACTACTGGCATCCCTCCACGTTTCCAACTGTTGCCACGGGCTGGGGTGTCACACGTGTGATTATATTAGACCCAACAGCTGAGGCCCGAGGTATCTCAATTTTGGTGAGTATTGCGACTGGTTTTAATTTTCGACCACCCTCGGGCCTCACCTCTTGGTCCACATGGACGGGTACGAAATGATTACGAAGAAATAAATGTATTCGTATATAGGTATGGAGAACCGGTCGCTGGGTTATTCTAATACATGTATCATGGCTAAGGATTTGTGATTGGATATGAATTTATGGGCTAATCGTGTTTTGTGGATGGAGAAACTTTTCTTGAAGATAACATTAGTTTGTAGCTTTTTCTACGTGGAAGTAGGTAGGCGAGTCTCCCCTGAGTATATTTAAATATTGAAGTAGTGTGTTTTCAGACTCGGAATATTTTTTTGCTCGCTTTCGAAAAGTTTTTTTTTTTTTCTCTTTCATTTTCGAGGGATGGCCACTTTTGTAAATTGTATATAGGTTTCAAAATACTTTGAAACAACATTTATGCATTTTTTTTTTCTTTGTCACCATTCATAACATTAAAATTTCCTTTCACGCATTACAAAACACTTGGACGCTTTGAATATGTGTGGACTCTTTTTTTCTCTCTCATAATACAAATGCACTATTTTTGCTGTAAAATTTTTTCACACACCAAGTACTGTTAAAAATGTCTCCAGTGCAATACGTTTTATATTTCTGTACAAAAAGTTGTATACTAAGCAAAGTATTTGGAAAAAAAGAAGAAGAAGAAAAAAAAAACTATTTATTCTTGGCTTTGGCTGAAATTTGAACGCTCCCTGATTCTGACATCGGAAATCAATATACGTACTTGAGCGCCAGAAACGTGAAAAACCGTACTCTGCCCACGCCAGCGACGCAAAATGCATGGATCTATTTTTTACTCGTCGCACTCTCTCAAATTCTACTTTGATCCGAGCCCAAGGGAAAATTGCCCCCCCCCCCAACCCGGAAGCGTGGGTGCGTTTTCTTCTATTTTTTTTTGTTGGTCTTTTCGTCACGCTCCGTAGTTCTTTTGACTCGTGAATAATATAACACGAGTGTACGGTAACGTTCGACGTAATTCTTTTGCAGGAGCTGAGCTATACCATAAATATATACACCACGAGGAAGAGTATGAGCATATAGGTATACGTGTGTCCGGTTACAGTTAAGCTCTTGCGTTACGTATATAAATGTTTAGAGCTTTGTACTTTCTACCACATGCTATTGAGTCGCGTTTAACATTTATGATTTTTAAAGGTATTTTATACATCCGGTATTTAAGGGGAAGGATTAACTTGTTTTAAATGCCGGTTTCGAGAAAAATGACAATGCTTGTACACAGGCGATGAGATGTCGAGTCTTTTTTGGATGATTCATTTATTAACATGAACCAATGCAATTGTCACGCCTTTATCTCCCGTGTATTTTTATATAGTTTGAAATGGCTCAACGACGAAAAGTTTTTATTTGTGTATTGTGCAACGATAGTATTTCAACCATTACGATTTCAACTTGTTTTCAACGCTAGAGTGTGTGTATATCTATATACGCGCGTGTAATCATCGGCAGACGCGATGATAAAAGGATACGCGCGTCTATTTGCGGGCAATGAGTGTTGTTTATTTGTTGTGAGGTTGTCCGTTTGCGAGCATAAATCGGGGAACGATTAACAATCATTATCATTGCTGAATCACGTCGTATAACGAGTGATGTGATTTTTTAGCGATTAACGGTACAAGAATTTTTTCTTTAGCTAAGGTTAATTAAAAGTCGGTTAGTTTCAGGAAAATAACACATTTGAACAAATAATTGTGGTGCTACGGCAACGCAATTCGATCGATACGATCAAGCAGTAAAATTAAAAAAAAAATTGTACATTTATTGAGTTTGATATTTGATAAAATAACTGTGCTATATCATTTAACGTATGGTGATTTTTCCTTCTTTAATTGATGTCAAACAGCTAACTAAAAGAGCAGCAGTGACTGATATTAATAATAAAAATACGCACTGATGAGCGGTAATAGCATTACTTTTATTATGAATATAGCTTCTTTTAGAAAATCCAACTGTCGAGGGATGACGATTTAAAAATTATTTAGATTTATTTGATAAAATTGTTCCTTCGGTTCCTTCATTTTGATATTGATCAATAAGATTTTACAAGTGCAAAAATCAATACACGTGATTAGCAGTAAGTTTGAGTTTTTTTTTTTTTTTTCTACCAAACAGTTGTGTGATGTAAGTAAAAGTAATGTTATAAATCTCTACACGATACGTCATTTTTATCAAAGAAGAATCATCTCGCGGATACACGATAACAAAGTAAATATTTATTGTATATTATTCAATAATACACAAAGATAAATCATTTGTGAATAATACATGGACAAACGGACAGGTCGCAACGCAGCAAGCATTTGTGACACTACCTATGTACGATTGAGGCTAAGAAAATTGCACGCAGAGAACAGTATAGTAGCGGTGCTGCGTTGCCACATTTTTTTTCGCGCAATTAGATTGACATTTTGTAATTTTCAATTCTTTTTTAAGGTATACATAAAGTAGCGTTTCTTATAAAATTTAACTTATCCCAATCAAGGATTTTCTTTATTTTCTACACATGCATGTATACCAACAGTTGCGAAAAAAAGTCTTTTTCTACTTAAGTATTTTTTTAGTGTTTAAATATATACCGAATTGCATATTGAAAAGTTTTCATGTGTATTACGTTTTATCAAACTTCGAAGTATTTTCGAAGCTTATCCGTATTATTATCAGTGAGTAATGTGGGGAGAAAAAAAAGATAGTGAGTACGTGATTACTTTTCCCACGTTTTTTTTTTTTTTTTTTTTTTTTTTTTCTTCATCCGTAAGTCAAAGAAAACATTAAAAAACTGAAAGAGTAGTCGGTTTATCTTGGAAAATACTGTATCTCCTTCTTCGAAGCACGACATCGCCGGTAGGAATTCAATTGATAATAATTCGTCTCTTCTTCTTCTTCTACCACATAGACACACTTTCCTAATGAAGCTAAACTGTCGAATGGTGTGTATAATTATTATTATTGTTACCACTAAGCCATTCACGGTGGGACAGTACGAGAAGTTGTTTGATATTCTCACGATGATTTATAATTTGAATCCATAGAGACTCAATGAGGGTATGTGTATGGTCTTTTTCTTTATACTTATCACGAGTGACGTGATTTTTTAGGAGCCCTCGAGACCGGTTCGGAGAATATTTTTTTTCGTCCAGACTTTTTATCACGTGTTACTACTCTCTAGACGTGTTTCACTCCAAAGGAATTTTATGGATGAAACTGAGGGTGCCGTGATGTTAGTTCTTTAAATGATACCGAGAAAAAAAAAAAAAAAAAAAAAAACCAAAGTTTTATTTTAACAGTTTTAAAAATGTTTGTTTATTACAAACGAAGATAAATGCGAGGGTATATTTTTAGCACAAAGACAATTGCGTGTGTATTTTTTGTGTAAACAACTACCAACGCCCAAACGGATAAAACCTTGTAGCAATTAATTTTGTTATAAATAAAATGACGTTCAAACTAGTAACGGATAAATGAATTCTTTTTTTTTTTTTTTTTTTTTTTTTTAGATATGATGATAAAATCGTGAATTACCGTATCTTTCCGGACTATTAAAAGTGTAATAGCTCGTTTTCGTTTGTGGCTCTGAAAAATACAATTATAGATATTTAATTTTTGTTTTCCATTTCAAAAAGAAATAAACCCTCGTCAAGCGCTGAAACCCATTGGCTCGGAAATATAGAGCTTTCACCAAGTTTAACTCGAAATGTTATGTTGTACATTTGAAATGTTAGTCAACTGTTTATGTTAACCAAAAGTGTACAGGAATTCTAAAACTGCAGTGTGCAATTGCAGTGTACAGATGTCAATCTGCCCCCGCAAACAGTGTAAATTTTTTTCCATCTACAGCGAATTACTCATCACTTTGGTTACCCGTGTCTTAGAGGCCTCAATGTTCAAGAATGAGCGTGGAAACCGTCGGTCTCAAGAAAATTTCTTCATAAAAGGACGGAGTAAATTTAAAATAGTCTTAATTTTTTTTCTCTCGTTTCATAAAAGCTTTTGTTATTCACTGTTATTGTCGTCAATGTTCTGAAATAAAATTAAAATTTTTTTTTTTTTTTTTCAAAATTAAAATCATCCTTTAATACCAAATGCGCTTATGATAATTCCAACAAATACAAGATTAAACTAATTAAAACTCGATAATCATTAAAAATACATTTGTTCTAACAATGTCCATGAAATTTCGTACTTCCAGATAATGAATCAGATTAGTAGAATTTTACATTCATTGTACTTTCAGTTGAAATTTCCCCCATTATTAGTTCTTGCGGAATAGACAAACGTTTTAATTATCGCCTTATTTCCTATATATTCGATTTTTTCCAAAGTGTAACTTCTGAAGAAACAGAATTTCGTAATTGTACAGTCCCCGATTGTCAAAAAAAATTTAACTTCACGTTTTGAAAGTGACTTATGAAAATATTTAAATATTTCAAATGTTACAATCGTTAAATGGTTAAATAAACCTTAATTGTGAAGCTGCAAAATAATAAGGAACAATCACAGTCGTGTTCATAAATTATGTGCAATAGACACCAAAGATATTAGAGTTCATTGAACTTGTTTGATTGAAGCAGTGAATAATAAGAATTACAAGTGATATAGAAAACAGCACTTTGATTGCTAGCAACTCTTATTGAGTTGTACATTTTTCAAGCATCAATGACTTGATGAAGAAAATTGAGTAGTGTAAAGCAGATATGAACAGTACAGTGGGCAATACTCACATAGAGATCCATAAAAGTAATTGAGATGAAAAACAGTACTTAAAAATAAAAAAAAAATTAATCAACAGCTTCTTAAAAATAACACATCTATAATATATTTTTGTATGTTTCGGCAATTACATTACTTTGCTACAAAACGGTCACTAATAACGTTTTAATCTCTTGTCTATACGAATTTTTTGTCTCAATGACTACTCTACGTAAGAAAATTTTATACCAAACGTTATCAGTATAATTATGTAACAGATTAGATATTTCAAGATAGATCCAAGATTGTAATAGTGTGCATGCCTTGACTTACATTAGACATTTGAATTTTACGACTCATAAATTTAGTATAATTTTTAGATCTTCTGCACTACAATTGCACTGATTAAAATGTCCACACTTTAAATATTTAGTTTCAACTCGAATGGAGCACAGTTGCCTTGGCTCAAATGACTAAAAATTGTATTCCGATGAAATATAAAAATAAAATGCTCTCTCTGTCTCTTACTCTGCGAGTTTATCTAAATTACTCAACACAGAAGACATAAATCTCGCTCGAAATTACCAACAGATCTCTATTCGTCTGGACTCGGTCTGGGATGCTGCTCGAAAATTATCAAACAAATCAATCCAAACAAAAAAAGAAAAAAATATGATTGGAATAAAGTAACAGACAAAAAATGCACACTATCAAGTCTCTCTTCCTCGGAGGACGATGACGAACCACGTCAGTGAGTAGGTATATAAGTACGGGCGGGAGGCCAGAAAAGGGCAAGGCGGGAGAAAAGGAAAAACAAAAGTTCTCCTCAGGAATCCGCTACTTTCCTCTCGTTTCTTTCTTTTTCTCTCAACGGGATTATATATATATACATGCAACGTGTGAGTGTGTGTGTATTTAAGCTTGTTACAGCAGAAGCAGACCACTTGAAAAGAAGCTGCTGCACACGAGGGAAACAAGAAAAAGAGGTGTCCGGCAGGATGGAGAGAAAGAGAGCGCGGAAAAGAGGGAAACTTGCTCCGATGATACATGTATATGGCTAAGAACCATTTAAAGAAAAGAGCCCATAGTCCCATACATCAGGAGGAAGCAGGTATAGATATACTTAGGTACTTATAAGGTATGTAGTCATGCAAACTAAACTCACCCTTGGTGGGTACGATGCGTGTGCCATTGGAGTCCTTGAGGAGAGTCTGCTCCTCGGGGCCGACGCCAAACTCCTTTTTCGTATAGCTACCCGCCATCTCGTCCTCCTCTCCAGCCGCAGATTTCTGTTTTGGTCTTATTTTTGCAAAGGATGCCGCTGAGCGGAAGACCACGCGGTCACCGCTCTCTTGATAGGTATATATACGACTTGTATGTTTTTATTCTGCTGAAATCTCTAGACTTCCGTTTCTCTCCCTCACATATAAAAAACTAGCATTAGAACCAGCAGATGACGTCGATGTGGAGATGACCCGTCCGACAGGAGATACCTTTATTTCTTTTTTCTCCCTGTAATTTTGCACACGAGGTCGGGAGAGCAGTGGAGGGCGAATGAATGCCCGTGTGGCTGTAAGAGAGCGGAAGGAAAACAATAAGAATGAAAAGCGACACGCGAGTAGCCGAGTACCCACTTTTTATTTGTGCCACTGCATTTTACGTGTACAGTAGTTTGTAATTAATTGATCTTATTTCTGACCCACGAACGAGCAGCTAACGCGGGTAAACTGCACTCTCGAACGGCGACTTTGGCGCAACTAATTTGTGATTTCACTTTACTATACCCACCTATATAGGTATACGGTCGCCGCTATACCGCTATACCGTTCACTATTCAGTTAATCTTTACCTTTACACACAAATATACTTACTGACTTCACTTCACGATACTTTGATTTTGCTCCGAAAAATCTTTTCTGGCTGTATACGTATATGCACACATACAGCTATATTGCAACGGTACCACTGACACCGAATTTTCGTTTAAAAAAAGTATTTTTTCCTTTGAGTTTGCACCTTATAAGTAATATAAATGATGCAGATTGCATCGCAAAGAGTGCAAAGTTGCAGACAATAAATAACGATGCATATACTCATATATATATACTCTCTAATGTAAATATATTTATAATACATGTATTCGCAATTCGCAAATCGTGTGGTGTCCTTCTACCCCGCCGGCCCGCCCCCCTGACCTGTGCACCTTATCTCATCTGATAGATGAAGATACATTGAAGCATCTTTTGAAGCCACGCCGTGCGGCGCCGCTTCACTAACCATCTTATCTAGTTCAGATTATCCATATTTCATATATAGTCAAATTATCTTGGCACGGCTAGCGCGCGGTATTTAAATTTTTTGAAAAGTTGGTCAACAAACGAATAAATTTTAACTTAGATAATATTGAAATTTGAATTACCTAATACTCCATGTTTACGAATAATAATGTGATACTATAACTAATACTAATATTTTTTCCAGTTTATACAACAAAACTACAATTTTCATTCAGACCAAGAGCTACATGAATTTAATTTAATAATTATCACGCGATTACGTGATTACAGCTTTAATCAATGACAAGAGAGACTAGATCGACTTTTTTCGAAGTATAAATTGCCTTTGAGGAAATCGATGCGAATCAGGAGTAAATAAATTTCAAAAATATATATTTAAAAAATTTACAATAATT
The DNA here is from genome assembly GCF_036245765.1 of Copidosoma floridanum. Lineage (NCBI taxonomy): Eukaryota > Metazoa > Arthropoda > Insecta > Hymenoptera > Encyrtidae > Copidosoma > Copidosoma floridanum. Next base: position 1,475,083 of record NW_028321889.1, on the reverse strand, counting down.
TTTACATATCTTTCTAATTCTCGATAGTAAAATAGTAAAATTATCACAGACGTAAGCCCCATTACAGCCTCATTACCAAGTTTCCGATTGATATCTTTCACTTTTCTCCATTGTCCTTATGTAGTCTTCAGCTTGTACTTCATTTAATTTACCACAAGTTTTGACTACGTTTACAAACTCCTCTCTCACTGCACTTGGCATGTTTTTACAGCTACCAGCCAAGTAAATTTTACCATCGTTTTTTATAAATTCCCAACAGAGTTCACTTTGCTGTCGAATCATGTGTTGTACGTATCTGTGAAAACAAAAACCGTAAAAGTGTTAGGGATGAGAGTTACTTATACCTTTTTACTGACTGAATGAGTGAATAAAAGTAAAAAGTTTCGTTAAAACTGACTTACATTTTGTCAGGTTGATCTCTGGAGAAGGCACAGAAAACTCTTAGCTTATACTTGTCAATTAGCATACGAAAATCTTCTTCGCAATGATAATCTTTTTCCTTATTTCTACACCCAAAGAAAACTACACATAAACTCAAATCTCCATCCAGTACAGCCTTATCCAGCAGCAGTGATCTAAATGGAGCTATTCCAGTTCCTGGTCCTACAAGAATCATTGGCTTTTTGTAATCAAATTTGAAGGTTCCCTTTTGAATCCAAAACACAGTTTTATCTTCTGGTTGTAGGGATGCCAACCAGTTTGAGCAGATCCCGAGCCTGGGTTCAATTAGCTTTGTTTTGTATTGAACAACGGCGACTAATAAATGAACTTCATCTTTGGTAAATTTTGAACTTGATGCGATACTGAAAGCACGAGGCTTTATGGGAGTAAAAATTTCAAAAAGTAACTTAATGTTCAATTTACTTGTCGTGTAAGGGAAATCGTTTAAAACTTCGACGATGTTTCTTCTCGGTCTGTTTATGTAATTAAAAAGTTCTTCCTGACCAGTTGCAGTTGTGAATTCAATTAATTTTTCTTTTTCAAGCTCGTTTTCGCTAATTGATGCCAATGTTTGCATAGTCGATCTCTTTGGCTTGAAACTTAGATCCCAGTACTGCTGCGCTATTTGTCTTAACGTTAATTTTTGTTGTAAAACTATAGGCAGTTTTATTTCTTTTTCCGACACTTGTATCACAACGTCAGGATCAATATTTACACCATTGCTTTTTAAAATATTAAAAAATGCATCAACTTGTTTATCAGAATTTTTAGCTTTTACATACACAATGTCACCAGGTGAATAATGCACTTCTGGAACTTTAAATTTAATCAGTCTTACATCCTGGAAGTGATCGGTAGTGGTGGTTCTAATGTTTTCTGTTACCAAAGTAACAATTAATTTTTTGTTTTTTTGTGCTTCAAACAAATAAATGTCCCTTTTTAAGTCGTCTAATATTTTTTCATCCCCAAGTTCAGTAACATTGAATCTCTCAATAATTTCATGCTCAGCAAGAATACTGTTATTTGATAAACCATACTGCAAACACAGGCTGTCAAATACATTGTGGAGCCAAGGCCCAAAAACGGCATCAATTCCCAAATCATGCTGATCATCAGCTAGACCAATAGGAAAAAGTTCAGTAGCACCAAGCTGTATTAATCTCTTATTTAATTTCTTGGCAGCAAAATTAAATTTTTCAAACGAACTGTCGCCTAATCCCAACACCGAAAATGTCATTTTACCAAGTAAGTTAGGTGGTAGACTTTTACGTAAGAGGAACTTCCAAAAGTTTTTCATATTGACAGGTGTATCGCCTTGGCCAGCAGTTGAAACTACAAAAATCATTACTCTCTCATTTACTAATTCTTCAATGTTGTAGTCGTCCATTGCATCAACAGTACTTTTTAAACCATTTCTACAAGGAATGATACGATATTTTTAATTTCACCACTTAAAATTCATTAAAATGTAAAACTTATTAAATAGAAAACAACGAAAAATTGAAAAGAATGATGGTAATGTAATATATACATCACATACTTTTTGGCTGTGTATTCAGTAAAAGTATGTCAAGCGCTTATCAATGTACCCATATGTGTTAATAACATGGATTAGTGAAATAAAAAGTAAAACCTTTTAGAGCGCTTCCAAATCTGTTCTGCAATGTCGTGAGCAGTTCCTGTCTCACTGCCATAGAGGATGGTGATGTTTGGTCCAATCATCATTACAAAGTTTAATTTTTGGCCCTCAATTTAATTTTTTACATCCAAGGTACAATAAACTTGAGTGTGATGTAACGTGTGGTAGATGAGGAACGTAATCTATATGCCTGCAAGATAAAGACAAATCAAAGATTTATCTATTTGTTGAAATTGAAATTCATTATTCAGTTATCACTTGAGATGATGATGGCAAGTCAGGAAGGTTGGAATCACATAAATTACGAAAACTCAATTAAAAAAAGAGTGACTTGGCTAAGGGGGGAAAAAAATTAACATTACATCAAAATATAAAGTTCACTTTTCTTACATCATTTGAAAAAAAAAAAATTAACTACGTACAATCAATCTAAACACGATAGGTACATAGTTCTTATAGTTCTACTGTACTACTTATACTTGCACTACTGCCTATAGTAGAACTATATAAAATATAGTTCTCTCTGTTGCTAAATGTCAAGGTTAAATCACACAGCCAGGGTCCGTTTGGCTTTTGGCCCGTGATTATTTATAAAAGAAAAAGAGAGAGTACAGTAGAGGAACGTGTAAATTGTAAATATGGTATAATAGTTATTCTTTGGGTTGATTATTCATTCGCTTGAGTTATTATTATTATATTACCTGCACATTTTAATTTCAACTGGTTATTTTTCTTTTTCGTTAAATGACACTTTAAAAAAAAATTTTTTTTTAATACTTATTACAGTTAAGGTAATTTTGCATGATAATTAAAATAAAAGTTCGGAATATTCACGATGAAGTACGTACACAAAGTTTCCAATCAAAAACTTGGAAAATAAAGTTATAAGTTAGGATAAGAAAATATCTTGGAAACGATACCTACAACTATAGTTCGGTATACCAATAACATAACCCTTTTCTAAAAGCTGCGCAGCAAAAAAGGAATGTATGAGTCCAGCTCATTTGATCGAAATCTGTAAGTATTGTTTATTATATCAATTGTGAAAAATACAGCTGATGGTTCGAAACGAACTCCGAACTTTCAAATAGGTTAAGCTCATAGCAGACGACACGCGAGTGTAATCCGCAATCGCCTGCGTCTGCATGCAGCTTGCAGAGTGCAGCCGACTGCAGCGCTGCAGCAGTTGTGCATATGCACACAACTGCAGTTATACTTAACATATGTGAGACGTGACAACGTTGCTTGATTAGAGGGGACGCTATACCTATATATACTGTCGATTTCCTGTTGATGTGATCTGCAATCCCGCCAGCAGTAAAGCAGACTAAATTTTCGAGTAGCTTAATTTTGAGGAAGATGCATAGTATGTGATGGTCTGCGGTGTTTGTTTACGTTATATATATTTATATATATATATAGCACAATGACAAAATAGGACGAAGTTTCGCGTCGTCTGCTTTTTTACTGCTGGCGGGATTGCGGATTTGCGGATCACATCACCAGTAAACCGACAGTAGCGCCCCTCCAGTCAAGCAACGTTGTCACGTCTCACATATTGTGTACACTGGAGCTGGAGGTATGAGGCTCTTTTACCGTCAAGCTTGAATCAGATGGCGCCAGGGCACGTCGCGGCTGTCATACTTACACACCGTCAAATTTACAGTTGTGTATTGTGTTCGTGAGCCTATCTGTGTAATGAGCAAAGCAGAAGACATAACCTTTGTAAATGATTGCTGTTGTTTGCAGACAATTTTTGTTTGCATTTACGTTTAAAGATAGTAGGAAAAATGAAGTGCAGTGTAATAACCTGCGATAAAAAAGTGAAATTTAAATTTCCTTCTGATAGTGTGATAAAAAAAATAAGTGGCTCGAAGCAATTGGGAGACCAACATTTTTGCCGCTCCCAAGTCATGGCTTACCTGTCCACGAGTTCTGCTTTTCTTTCACTGACTCTTGCTCCTTTCCCTTTTAAAAGCTTTTTCAATTCTGAAACTTTTAAGCTCCCATAATATTCTTTCTTGTCTTCCTTATTCATTTCAAAATTTCAAATATTGCGCTTTACCACTACACTTTAATTTCCTATGTACATACAATACTGAAAAGTAATGTTGTGTGAGTGAGACGGCCATGACAGCCGCGACGTGCCCTGGCGCCATCTGATTCAAGCTTGACGGTAAAAGAGCCTCATAGGGTGTATTCCGCAAATGCTGCCAGCAGTTAAGTTACGTAGGTCGTGGTAACGCCGCATGGTCGGGTAGCGCTAGCGTCAACCTGTACTAACTGTCGGTGGGTTCCGCATGTCAACAAACTTTGATATTTTTTACTGTTTTCGCTCCCATGCCATCTGATATTTCGGAGTTTGTTGACATGCGGAACCCACCGACAGTTAGTATAGGTTGACGCTAGCGCTACCCGACCATGCGGCGTTACCACGACCTACGTAACTTAACTGCTGGCAGCATTTGCGGAATACACCCATAGTCCGCAGGCTAAGTATACGTCCTTAACCGCCTTTTTCACTAACGTTTAGAATAATGATTGAGACAATCAATGATTGTATCATGAGTTTTTGTATAAAGTTCAATTTATACAAATAAGTTGGTAAATATAGGCACACATGATTAATATTTAAACATTTTAAGCTGTATAAATATAAAACATAGATTCCAAATATGCATTATTACCGCTGGAATATGCTAACAAAACCAAATATCCGTCTTTCTCACCCAGCAAAATAATAGGTATCTGTATAATCCTGTATCAATTTATTGCACACATGCGAAATGTTCAATGACAGTAAACAATGACATAATTTCAAACTTTACTTTTAACTCTTCATTTCACACGTAATTTTACAATGCAATTGATAAATTATTATTCATACAAAAGTATTAATATTCTTATAGGAGGTCGATTTTCAGGCAAAAGATTATTTGTAAACTTGCCGTAAACAGCACAGCCAATGTCAACTTTTTATTTTCTATCTACACAACTAGTTGCGGCTGGTTTTAGCGTTTCAGATTTCTAAACTAAAAAGTGGCCCTAAAATTCTGAAGGAAAGCTTTAGATATTTTAGGCCCTAGAGCCATGTTGTCAATTATAAACCAGCCGCAACTTATTTGACAGATACAAAATGAAAATTCAACATTTTCTGTGCTGTTTGCGGCAAGTTTACAATTTATCTATTACTCGAAAGTATAAATATATAGGAGGTCAATATTCGTATAAAACATACACTGCAAACTTGCCGCAAGTAGCACAAACATCGTTAATTATTTATTTTGTATCTATTTCAAGAGTTGCGGCTGGTTTATAAGTGACTAAATGGCTCTAGGGCTAAGCTGCCTAAAGCTCTCCTTCAGAATTTCAGAAGCAATTTTTGGCCAAAAAAATCACGACCGCTAGATGGCGCTGATCCTAATGATTATAACTACTTATAGAAGAGCCATTTAATCAATTATAAACCAGCCGCAACTCTTGAAATAGATACAAAATAAATAGTTAAAGATAATTGTGCTACTTGCGGCAAGTTTGCAGTGTATGTTTTACACCAATATCGACCTCCCTTATATTTACACTTTCGGGTAATAGATAAATTGTAAACTTGCCGCAAACATCACAATCATCGTTAATTATTTATTTTGTATCTATTTCAATAGCTGCGGCTGGTTTATAAGTGATTAAACGGCTCTAGGGCTAAGCTGCCTAAAGCTCTCCATCAGAATTTCAGAAGCAATTTTTGGCCAAAAAAATCACTACCGCTAGATGGCGCTGATCCAAATAAATATTACTATACTTATACAAGAGCCATTCAATCATTTATAAACCAGCCGCAACTAATTTGATAAATACAAAATAAAAAGTGAACATTGTTCGCACTATTGGCGGCAAGTTTACAATTTATCTTTTACCCGAAAGTGTAAATATAAGGGAGGTCGATATTGGTGTAAAACATACACTGCAAACTTGCCGCAAGTAGCACAAACATCGTTAATTATTTATTTTGTATCTATTTCAAGAGTTGCGGCTGGTTTATAATTGATCAAATGGCTCTACTACAAGTAGTAATAATCATTTGGATCAGCGCCATCTAGCGGTAGTGATTTTTTTGGCCAAAAATTGCTTCTGAAATTCTGAAGGAGAGCTTTAGGCAGCTTAGCCCTAGAGCCATTTAGTTACTTATAAACCAGCCGCAACTCTTGAAATAGATACAAAATAAATAATCAACGATGATTGTGATGTTTGCGGCAAGTTTGCAGTGTATGTTTTACACCAATATCGACCTCCCTTATATTTACACTTTCGGGTAAAAGATAAATTGTAAACTTGCCGCCAATAGTGCGAACAATGTTCACTTTTTATTTTGTATTTATCAAATTAGTTGCGGCTGGTTTATAAATGATTGAATGGCTCTTGTATAAGTATAGTAATATTTATTTGGATCAGCGCCATCTAGCGGTAGTGATTTTTTTGGCCAAAAATTGCTTCTGAAATTCTGATGGAGAGCTTTAGGCAGCTTAGCCCTAGAGCCGTTTAATCACTTATAAACCAGCCGCAGCTATTGAAATAGATACAAAATAAATAATTAACGATGATTGTGATGTTTGCGGCAAGTTTACAATTTATCTATTACCCGAAAGTGTAAATATAAGGGAGGTCGATATTGGTGTAAAACATACACTGCAAACTTGCCGCAAGTAGCACAATTATCTTTAACTATTTATTTTGTATCTATTTCAAGAGTTGCGGCTGGTTTATAATTGATTAAATGGCTCTTCTATAAGTAGTTATAATCATTAGGATCAGCGCCATCTAGCGGTCGTGATTTTTTTGGCCAAAAATTGCTTCTGAAATTCTGAAGGAGAGCTTTAGGCAGCTTAGCCCTAGAGCCATTTAGTCACTTATAAACCAGCCGCAACTCTTGAAATAGATACAAAATAAATAATTAACGATGTTTGTGCTACTTGCGGCAAGTTTGCAGTGTATGTTTTATACGAATATTGACCTCCTATATATTTATACTTTCGAGTAATAGATAAATTGTAAACTTGCCGCAAACAGCACAGAAAATGTTGAATTTTTATTTTGTATCTGTCAAATAAGTTGCGGCTGGTTTATAATTGACAACATGGCTCTAGGGCCTAAAATATCTATAGCTTTCCTTCAGAATTTTAGGGCCACTTTTTAGTTTAGAAATCTGAAACGCTAAAACCAGCCGCAACTAGTTGTGTAGATAGAAAATAAAAAGTTGACATTGGCTGTGCTGTTTACGGCAAGTTTACAAATAATCTTTTGCCTGAAAATCGACCTCCTATAAGAATATTAATACTTTTGTATGAATAATAATTTATCAATTGCATTGTAAAATTACGTGTGAAATGAAGAGTTAAAAGTAAAGTTTGAAATTATGTCATTGTTTACTGTCATTGAACATTTCGCATGTGTGCAATAAATTGATACAGGATTATACAGATACCTATTATTTTGCTGGGTGAGAAAGACGGATATTTGGTTTTGTTAGCATATTCCAGCGGTAATAATGCATATTTGGAATCTATGTTTTATATTTATACAGCTTAAAATGTTTAAATATTAATCATGTGTGCCTATATTTACCAACTTATTTGTATAAATTGAACTTTATACAAAAACTCATGATACAATCATTGATTGTCTCAATCATTATTCTAAACGTTAGTGAAAAAGGCGGTTAAGGACGTATACTTAGCCTGCGGACTATGGGTGTATTCCGCAAATGCTGCCAGCAGTTAAGTTACGTAGGTCGTGGTAACGCCGCATGGTCGGGTAGCGCTAGCGTCAACCTATACTAACTGTCGGTGGGTTCCGCATGTCAACAAACTTTGATATTTTTTACTGTTTTCGCTCCCATGCCATCTGATATTTCGGAGTTTGTTGACATGCGGAACCCACCGACAGTTAGTACAGGTTGACGCTAGCGCTGCCCGACCATGCGGCGTTACCACGACCTACGTAACTTAACTGCTGGCAGCATTTGCGGAATACACCCATAGCTATATATACGATCTAGGGAAAAAGTTCCGATATTGAATCCGCCTAACCCAACGCTGGGATTTGCGGATCACATCACCAGTAAACCGACAGTAGCGCCCCTCCAGTCAAGCAACGTTGTCACGTCTCACATATTGTGTACACTCGAGCTGGAGGTATAGTTTAATTCGTTGAGCGGAAAGTATAAAATTTACCAATGAAAGAGGTTATGTGATGGTATCAGCCAATGGGAATTGAATATTTGAATTTCCTGCTCAACGAATTAAACTGCCTCCCTGGTGGCGATTGCGGATTACACCCAATTTATATACCCCCCCCCCTAAATCGCGACATATATATATGCTCCCTTTTTTCTCTTAAATCATTTGCAATGGTAACTTTGTGAACAGTTTATAAAAAATATAATCACATCACTGATTTCGATGAGATAAGGACCTATAGAATTCCTTTTCCAACAATTGACGATTTATGGTAGTATTTATTATAAAGTAGTTGTAGTTTTGAGATATTTTAAGTTTGATTTTTTAGTATGTATAAATTTCCAAATTTTTTGCCGAAATGTCAATGTACCTACTTGTCAAATTAGTTTGTATTGCGCTCTTGCATGCATGAAGATATAGTATGATATAGAGAAAGAGAGTTGCAGAAATCAAACGCACGCGTGAATAACAGAATACTTTTAATTAACATAAATTAATAAAAAAAGAGAAATAAAGTAACTGCATATATGCGCAGCCTTTGTTGCTCAGTCACCTCTTCTCTGAACTTTTCTCCAATCTCTATGCACCTTTTAGGTAGTGCACGGTCTTCAGAGTGTCCGCACCAACCACCAACCACCCACCAGAGACTATACTGGGCATACCCAGTAGCGTAACAAGCTCGAGTTCATAGGTAAGATAGAGAGTGTTTCACATCAGAGAACCTGTGCTGCCTGTGCTGTGTTCAAGTGCCTCAGGTCAGGTCTCACACATTTTACTGAGATGATCTCACGATCTCAGTCGTCGTCGTCGTCGTGTTTGCTCTTATTGCTTCATGCAAGTGCAGTCAGTTAATGGTTGTTGAGTGGTGAACTGGTGAGCGAGTTGGAGTAGACTGCGGGGCGATCCGGGTGTTGTAGCAGCAGCTGACGGCTGACAGTACGTCGTCGCCGCCGCCGCGCCATCACCAGGACCGCGGCGGATCATGCACGAGGAAGTTTGATAAGGCTGTTTTGATTTTGAACCGAGACAGAGTGTTGTGTGTGTGGTGCGTGAACGCTTGGGATTGCACTCTCTCTCTCTCTAGCTGTTAAAGTCCGGAGAGTTCCTGATCGCGCTCTTCATCAATTAGCTAGTGTAAATACATAACACGCGTACATATGTATATGTATGTGAACAGTTAGCAGCAGAGGAGAGCAAGCGCGCAATGCTTGCAGCCGTTGTCATTCCCTGGAGAAAAAAAGACAGGACAGCGATGAGGGAGAAGACCAGCAGCTTGGTCAGCTTGTAGTTCGTACAGTGTATTTACTTTACTTGTGAGAGAAAGAGAGAGAAAAAAAAACGTAACGGAGCCAAACGAGGATAAACAGGTATAGAGAGCTGTTGGCTTGTGCGCGGATGAGAAGAGACAGCCAAGACGACCACGACCACGACGACGACGACGACGACGACGGCGACAGCGACGGCGACGACGACGGCAACGACGAAGACGAGGTAATTTTAATACTTCTCTATCTCGTTCTTTAATTTTTTGCTTACTCTACGTGTATTGTATGATGGCATGTTTATGATTGTTGTCTATATGTTCTTAGGACACTGTTATAGACTTGTGAGAGTGTATGTTTGTATACACATATACATTATATGTTATAGCGTAGAGAAAGAGAGTTTGCTACTATATGCTGGCTTTCGATGATACCTAATGAGAGGAGAAGAAAGTGCGACCTGGAGCTGTAACTCCAAAGGGGAAGGAGAGAAATTTCTTCTTTCTTTCTTTTTGTATTCATGCACGTATAAAAGTGATGTACGTGCAGATATAGAGACAGACGTGGTGCCAGGCCAGCAGTCACCCTTTTTTTTATTTTTATCATCGAGGCACCCCTATCAAGTCCCTTTATTCTTCTACGTTACCCTATTAGGTAAAGGGTCCCCTTTCCTTTCTTTAGACCATCATGTCATATGTCACGTTTCTCCCCTCCCTCTTCTATTGTATTATTTTCTTTTTTTCAACGTGCACTCTATACGTATTACCTACGCTGATTCTAGTTTTGGCTTTCTTGCTCGGTTGGCAGGCACTATGTGTGCTCCTGCGATCTTGGTGTTCCTCTATCTCTATCACTTGTACGTATGAAATTCGTGATTCGTGATACGAGTAAATGGAGCAAGAGTACATGAGCGACGATGAGAAGACGAGAACACGCACGCACCAATACAGTGTCCCATGTTAGTACACCAGCAAACCAAGTACCAACACTATAACCAGTTACCAGCAGTCCAGTATTTCATACCAGCAGTATCATTGTAGCATTACATTTATCTGTATGCTTGCAGGAGAGAGTTTGTGTACGTGTGTACAGTGCTAATATTTTCTCTGTATATGTGCAACTGTAGATGATGTTTGGTGTTTGCTGAGTGATTTACTAGTATCCAAGAGCTATATTTTATCATGGGATAAGTTTATAGTTTGTTGGACAATACTCAGACTTTTTGGACTAATTGTTACTTGCATGTTCAACTTTAACTGTTTCTTAGATAGTTTTTATATGTATGTTTTTGGTCATTGGTAAATAAGTGTGAAGTTTGTATTTACATACATCTTTTTCCCATATCAATTAGCTATCCATCTAATTTAAGAATGCTATGTGTTGAAACATTGTTTATAAATGCCAAACTTTAGTTTTGACATTTATGCAAAATTACAATGTCAAGTCCCCTTTTTAAATGCTATATTCCATTTAAATCAATTTAACTAAAATACATTTACAAGTTAATAGGATTTACCGTTGTGTATGTACCAATTGCATCCAAATTAGTTTTCTTATGTTCTGGTTCTAAAAGTAGGACAATGGTTCTAATATTGATGTGAAAAAAATTTTTTTTAAACATTTTGTATTCTTTATCGTTGTAATGCATACAATAATTCTTAATCTTACGAAGTTTATTTTTGGCGATTTCTTAATAACAACTTAAACTTTGTCAGCAGCATTAGACTTATTAATGACAGTTACCATTATCATATAGATTAATGTAAGTATAATGGCAAGCAGAGATTGACTTTAAACAAATTAGTAATAGAATCGTTGTTTAATATAGCAAGTAGATTCATGAAAAAGGAAATAAAAAAAGGAAACAGTTTACCACTTTGTTTTGTGTACAAATAAGATCACAAAGTGCAAAAACAGTTTGCTTGGATAACCACTTTTTAACTGTATTTATATATTCGGATCTTTTCATATCAAGTAACACAATCTAATTCAAATTCTCAGTAATACTGCCATAAACTGTTCTTCAATTAATCTACATAAATATTCCACCTGTAAATATAAATATCAGAACGTAATGCGTTGTTAAATGCGTGAATAGTTAAATGAAAAGAGGTCTTACTTAAAGTATAAAATTGTATGTGTAACAAATAAATAACCTACACACATTACAACGGAAAGGTTAGAGCGTTGTACCTAATTTTCCGTGATATTTTCGTTTACGTTATTCACAATAATCTAATTATTTACAGGAAAAACACAATTGAAAATATTTTACATAATCTACTAACTCACGTAAATTCAAATTTATTCATACGAAATGCTCGATGATGTTCTGTAAAAACAATAAAGCGGACGATCTGTTATTTTTAAATTGACTAATTTTAATTATTGATTATCGGTATTATTGTTTTTATGTTGCAGGTTAAATAGACGCTGGTACACATATAGACACGAAAAAGAAAAAAAGTCAACATCATCACGTACTATGATCTCTGCACAGAAAAATGTCTCATGATGTATGCTCCATTATATAACAAACCTAAGATACAAGCACTCCTATTAGAAAAACTTTTGCCAAAGTTTTCATGGTACAGATAATGTGAGGGTTTTTTTTTTTTGAAATCGAAGGAAAACCATAAGTTTTAATATATTCTGGCATCCGTGACGGCCGTCATCTATGATCTGAGAGTTGTTTTGAAGCCCAGGAAACAACTTGAAGGTACGGTATTAGAATCACATTTTCTGTTGCATGATGTTTCGTAATTTCATGGAATCATACGTAGTAAAACAAATTTTCAGGCTGTAGTGATCGCGAATGAAAAAGAGCGTCATTCAGAGAAAATGAATAGTCGCCCCTGTGAGCCAGAGTCGAAGTGGAACTGCGAATACTGCACTTACGAGAACTGGCCATCGTCACTAAAATGTACAATGTGCAGAGGTGCCAAACCGCTCCTAGGGGAAGATATTTATCGGCTACGAGATCCGAGTCCGCAGAGATCTGCGTCCAACGTAGCTTCGGGTCCTGTACCACCAGCTAGTGATTCATATAACTTAGGTAAACAATATTCCAACGCAATATATTTATAATATGTATCACGCAAAATGACATCCTTTTTGTTTCCAGGTTCGCAAAATTACAGTCAAAATGTACCGTCAGACGGAAAATGGTACTGCGAAGCGTGCACCTATCTAAACTATCAGAACGCGACGCGCTGCACTCAGTGCGCCAGTCGGCGATCTCCAAATACAACAACAGCCACAACGCCCCAACACAATCAGTCGATCGTAGCCTCGAATCTTCACGAGCAGCTTGCACCCTTGAGACTCGGTGACCCACCGCCGACGCCTTTGAACGCGCAACCTCAGGTACAGGCAGAAAATCTTTATCCTTTGCGTGACAAAACAACATTAGTACAAATGTCGCCAACTGATTTCTTAATGTCCCTTTGACAGGCAAATATGAATCAACTGCCGGATAAGTGGTCATGTGCTACCTGTACTTACGAAAACTGGCCCAAGTCGGTAAAGTGCGTGATGTGCGGCCATCAAAGAGAAAGGGAACGAGCACGCGAGAGGACGAACATGGTGAATTCGAGTCTCATATGCCCGAGTCCCGAGCGGGATCTCCATCGCAATCATCCCCAGCGGGGTTTACCCTCGCCGCCTCACACACCTTACATTCACCAAGCACAGCGCGACGAGAACATGGCGATAGCTAGGCGGTGAGTGACGAAATATTATATTTACGGTAAACGACAGGTATAATATGAATGACGTGTGTTGAAATGTCGAACTTTCAGGAGTACTCAAAGGTACGATAGCAGAAACGACAGTCTTCCTACACCGCAGTCTCCTAATAATTGCGATTACGAGCGCAGGCTAAAGCAGTTAAAACGCCAGACGGACTGGTGCTGGCTGAATGCCTGCCTTGGCATTGTCGAGGGCGACAATGCACCCGTCGAGGCTTATCTGGCTAGTGGTGGCGACCCGACCCGTCAGTTAACGCATTCCGAGGTTTCAGTACTGAATAGAAACAGTGCTTTTGACATAGGACACACCCTAGTTCACTTAGCCATTAGGTGAGCATTTATTTCCTCCTCCTACTCCCTACATGGTTTATACAAAATACCTTTTATTTTTTATTCCACTCGTATTCGTGAATCATCCACTCTCTTACCGAAAATGTTTACAAACAATCACTTTTTGGGCTTTATTTTTCAGCACCCGGTTTTCTTTCGACGCCCACACTCGTATGCGAAAATAATTGCCGTTTACTCAGCAATTGTGTCGTAATCGTGTCTTTGGCGCGTTATCTATTCGAATAAAACCAAAATCGTACAATGAAAGCTACCTTTCTCATTTGAATGCCAATGCGGATATTTATACTTTTTTCAAGGTTCCTCTCTCTCTCGGGCTGCTGCGATAATTCCTTTGGAGCACTTCCAAAAATGCACGCTCAACTGGCCCTCTTTTATTCGTCTCTTCTCTCTCTCTCTCTTCCCCTCTTTCTTGTACACGTGCGTGCTCCGGATTTTTCCCGAAATCGAGGCATTGACCTAGAAAGTCCTGCGTAAACACTGCGCCAGGGAGAGAGCTTGATGGCTGTTTACTTTCTTACCCTCTCCGAAATACTTAATGAGATAAAATCCATCCCTCGACACGAATCTCACCCTAAATGATTGATCATAAGAATGACTAAAAAAATGTACGACGCGACTGTTTTGATCTGCTCGGAAGGTTTCAAAGGGAAGATATACTGGCAACATTGTTGGCTCAAATCGAGGGTTCTGGCTCGGGCATCAAGAGAGTACCCAGCTACGTAGCTCCCGATCTGGCCGCTCAGATTCGCCGGCACGTCAGCAATAGCATCCGCATGCGAAAAGGTTCGTTTCCCTGCTATTTCGTCACCGAGTTTGCGACCTTCACTCTACCAGCTGAGGTAATTCATAGCTTGTAAAAAAAAAAAAAAAAAAAAAAAAAAAATACACATTGATAATTTATGCGCTCATAGACTGTAAAAGCAAAATTTACGATGCGCACTGCTATTTCTGTGGTTAAAATTCTATTTACAAATTATCATTCGAGGTCGAAGATCTGCCGAGTATAGTGCAGGAGCAAATGTTAGAGGAACTGCTGGATCGTGAGGCGCAGCAGCAACTGGAGGGTGGATGCGGCGAACCACCTGCCTTGAACTGGTCCCTGGAAATTACGGATCGCGTGGGTAGTCGATTACATGCTCTGTGGAACCGTTCGGCCGGTGACTGTCTCCTTGATTCCGTCATGCAGGCAACGTGGGGCGTCTTTGACAGGGATAACACGTTAAGACGAGCGCTTGCCGATACCCTACAACAAGCGGGTCAATTGTAAGTTGTTTTCACTCTTGTTTTGAAAAAATTTTTCCGATGGAATGGTACGTTCCGACTTGCCACGGTTGTTTTGCAGTTTCTATCTTCGTTGGCGGGAGTACGAGGCATCACATGCTTCCAGAATGTTGGATTTTACTCTCGAGGAGACGCAGTGGCAAGAAGACTGGGAGAATCTACTAACGACAGCTGCTCAGCCCGGAAGTGCTCTAGAACAGCTACACGTGTTTGCCATGGCTCATATTTTGAGAAGACCAATCATAGTTTACGGAGTCAAATATGTCAAAAGTTTTCGTGGTGAAGACATCGGTAAGACAAAGGATTTTTATTTGAAAACATCAACCCTACAAACTTGATGGTACAAGAAAAAAAAATTATGTTTCAGGTTACGCCAGATTCGAGGGCGTGTACCTGCCGTTGTTGTGGGAACCATCCTTCTGTATCCGCTCGCCGATAGCACTGGGCTACACTCGTGGTCACTTCACAGCTCTTGTACCCATCGAGCCTTATGCTCCGTCGCGTCCAGCGATGCCCTCGCACCAGGGAGGGGGCAACAGTCCAATACAACAACTACAGATACAAACGACCTTTATGCCTCTTGTGGACCGCGAGCACAAGCTCCTGCCCATACACTTCCTCGGCCCCGAGGAAATGGGAAGAGAAGAAACGATACTGAAACAGTGGTTGGACGTGTGCACGACAGAGGGTGGTACACTTGTGGCTCAGCAAAAACTGCACAAGAGGCCGCTACTCGTTGCCCAGATGCTCGAGGAGTGGCTCAACCATTACAGAAGACTAGCGTGAGTACTGCATAAAACCAAGGTTATTATAATTTGGCTCTAAAGGTGGTCCGAAAATTTTTCAAATAAGCAAAGCTTCAAATAATCAAATGTTATTTAATATCGTTCAATAGCGATTCTCTAAGCGAATCTTACAATTAAAGTTAATTTTCTACTATTTTCAACTGTACTAATTCCTCAATAGATTTTGCTTTTTTGAAGAGTCGTGGCTACTTCAAAATTTGCATGGGACTATGATTAATAAGTGAAATTATAGTGGTGGTATATTTATAGTAAAATTAAAACAGTAAATTCAACTTCAAAATAAATAATTGTTGCGAAAGAAGCGCTTTTAACTTGATAAAACGCTTTACAGTTTACTTTTATATTACTCATTTCCCTGTGCAAATTCAGTATAGAATCATGAGAATAATCGTAAAATTTTCCTTTTGTGTTGCAGTCAAACGTACGAAGCACCATTTTCGAGGGCAGTTGCTCTGCAGGATTATAGTAGTGACGGCGATTCAGAGGATGAGTGATGCGGTAGTTCAAAACAAGGAAGAAAGAAAACCTAATGAATTAAAATTAACGAACCAACGTGGATGCATGTTCATTTGCTTGCGTTAGATGCGTTCTGATCACGAAAAAGTAAAATTAATAACAAATTATTGGAAATTTGGCTATGCTCTACAAAAAGTTGCTGAGGAAGAAATCAAGTTTCGAATTCGTTAGTTACGAGACTATGTACATTATTGATAAGAAAATTTTCGGAAGCCTGTCCAGTTATCTGCTTCATCGATACTCTGATTTCTTTCCAGCTCACTGAAGTAACGATCTCATCAAAAAACGAAATTGGGTAATGACGATACCTCGAGGGTATACGATGATTACGTGCGAGAAAAACCACGTTCATTTTTGTAAGTCAACGTGAACTGCAAATTTATTACAAGAGACTTACTATTTTTTACAGTTCCTCGTATTTTATGAGAAAATTGAAGTGATTTTTTTCGTCAGTAGTTTTTGTATACCATCCCAGTATCATCTCAGAAACATTGTACTGTAATATAAAAATCAGTTATGAAAGTAACATGAAAATTCTGATGAAATAGGTTTCTGGATATTATATAGTGTGTATTAAATTGCGTACGTAGTGGTTTAAATTTCGAATCTCCGTTGATTCGTACTGTTAGTTGTGCATCAAATGATTTCAAATGATATTTATTAACTTTTTGACTCTGCAGGTCGAGCTGTGTCCGTATGAAGAAGAAGGAGAAAAAAAAACCATGAGTGATTGAGTGATTGCAAAAGTGGAATGTATAAAAGTTTATTATATTTTGCTTTGTGTAGTGTAGATAAAAAAAAAAAAAGATATAGTTAAGAATACGAAAATAATTATGCGGTTGAGGTTGAATACGAAAAATAATTCCAATAGGGACATCGGTGCTGCTAAAAATAAATTAAATTGTAATCGCGAGATTTTCCCCATGATTGTTATTTTTATTATTTTTATCTTTGGATGCAGTAGGTGTTTATACCATTTTGTGATGAGCTTGAGTTGTGTATAATTTTTGTACACTGTCTTTTCACCAGATTGAACCTGTGACAAGGTCATGATTTTGTTGTTAACCAATATATAGCTAAATTTATCGTACATAGAATGTAGAGGCTTGAAAGGATGTACTATGAATTTTTTTTTTTTTTTTCGTCCACCATAATGCAAACTTTTAGTTAAGAAGTATATTAATTATACGCACGTCAAGCAACATATGTTTATTTTCTAGTTAAATCGCGGTTTTAAATATTGTTACATTAAGGAAAAATATTATTGCGATGAAATCTTACTTGAGTTAAAAAGCTATTTATTTTAAATAATTTTTATGTACTTTTTAATTTTATTGCCTTTAAAAAATGAAATTTGAAGATATTAAAAATTATATTTCTTACAAAATTGCAGTTTCTCCTTTGTCGACTCCACGTACACGAAATGTCGTTACTGTTTCTCAATACACATTGAACGTCTTGTTGTTGCGCGCTTCTTGTTAAAATTTAGCTTTAATAAAAATAAAGTACACAAACAAAAGCAAAAACTGAAAAGTCGCAAACAACGATGTCGTTTTTACGACCCAAAGCGAAATATACTCACAAAGAACTAAAAGAAAAGATGGTGAAAAGCTTATCAAAGAACTTTTGTCTAATACAGTCAGCACTGAAATAAAGCTTCAGAAAAATTTATTTAAAATAAATCGTGATAATAATAAATGAAAAATGTGGCTAAAATGTCGTACGTATATAAATAAGCTTAAAAAAATTTTGCGAAGAAAAAAGTTCATACTTGTGTAGCCAAAAAGAAAAGATACACTGGCAAAATGTAGAATGATTGTGTTTGCAGTGAAATAATCGCTTGGCCAAATGATTAAAACCCTAATCAAAAGAGTACAAAAAATTTTAGAATGCAGTCTTTTTATTTACGATATTTTTAGTTTTATTGTATATTGCTTACACATTTAGTCTTTGTTTTTACTTCAGCCGAGTCACGACACTTACTCAATATTTTGTAATTTTTAAAAAAACTTACTACTTATTTGTACTTTTTAATTAATTACAAATATTTTTTTATCTTACAAAAATTATAAAACTTTAATAAATTATGGGAGATTCGTTTTTTCCAGTAAAATAAATATACTCACGTGCAATCCAATAGATTTTATTAATATTATGAATAACTAATGAATATGAATATAAAAAATTTAAAAAAATTGTGAATGCGATTATATTCTGCTGTCGTGCCTCGACTGTGAACAAAAAATATCAACGTAGCCTCTAGTCCTTTAGCGCTATTATCATTTTTTATTATTTTTTTTAATCACACAATATTGTGATCGTACTGCGTGATTTCGGTATAGGGTAGGGTATGAGGGACAAGAAAAGTTGAAGATACAAAATATGAGAAATATATGTATGTATATACAAAATGTACTGTAGAAATATGAAAAAAGTTTATTACATCAGATTGTGCGTCCTGTTTTTTTTTTGTTCTCTTTCAATGACACTCACTCTATATTTGATTTATAATATGTAAAATTGCATAAATTACCTAACATAATATGCCTTCTATACTGCGGCATGAACAATTTTTTCTCGTTTAAAACACAAGAAAAAAAAAACTCAGACAGTGAGTGATAATGATGATTATTATTATTCCTATTCTCATTATTATTATTATTATTATTATTATTATTATTATTATTATTATTATTATTATTATTATTATTATTATTATAAATATTATTATAACGAGTGACAGCGACAAAACCGTGAATTAAACAATATACAAGATGATATATTACGATTAGAATAATGGGAAAAAGTTATTGTCCGGTCATCCGGTGGATTAAGTGTTTTTCTCTCGTGTGCAGCCGCGCTGCTACGCGTGTTCGTTTTTGTGAGTTTGGCAAGCGCGACTAGCCATGTAACGTCGATTATAATGAACAAAAGAAAAAAATAAAAAATGATATTAACAAAGTAGAAAAAAAAAAAAAAACATTTAATCAAGAAACAAATAGAAATTTATATTAATATAGAAAATATATGAAAATGAACTGTATCAATGTAAAATAATATTGAGGGATAATTAAATGATATATTGTATATTATTCTTATTGATAAAAATAAACTCGGAATAAAAACACCAAAGCGTGAGGTGTTTCAAACTGTGACAGCTAATTGAAGTAGAAAAAAAAAGAAACAAAGTTAAAAATCGAATTACTCGCAGAATGTTAATTTTATTGCTGTAAGTAAAGTATAAAGAAAAGAAGTGAAAGTGAAAAAGTGGTGTTGACAATTTATTGCATAGTTGAAAAGTCTCTATGGTTTATTCTCCAGTTATAAGGTAGTATACATTTTTTTTTATACCCTTAAAATACAAAAAAAATTAAATTTTCTCATGCGTTTGAAGGATCCATCAATATTAATTAATAAAAGTCGAATATCTTTTAACTCCTTTCACTTTCTCCCTTGTAATCATGAATAACGAACGAGAACAACAATTTTGGGATTTTGGAGGATGACTATTTAAACAGTCGTTGATTAATAAAAGTTGATTTTAATTTATATAGAAAAACAGGTTATATTTGAGATTAATCGGGTTTAGAATCAACAGGAGAATTTCGTTTAAAAGTTGTCACAAAATGTTAATTATTAATTTATTATTTAATTTTCTATTTGCATGTAAGAAAAAAAAGCGCTTAGTAAAATTCGAGAGTTGACTGCATACTCCACCAATATCCACTCCAATTAATTTATTGTTCTGCGAAACAAATCTTTTTTTTTTGTTCTAAGCTATCCACTTGCGTCCATACGTTGGGAATTTTTGTCAATATACTCTTCAAGCTCACCCAATGCTTAAGACGATTCCCAACAAGATTGTACAACAAACATACACAAAACAATTACAGAAAAAACGTGGTTATGTTCATGGATTCTTTATCTCCTTCCACGAATTCAAACGAGTTCTAAAAGCTTCGCGCCGAAAACAGCCGCCATATTGAAAGCTCACTTGAAAATCCAAACGCGCGCGCGCGTGGGGGTGCGTGTAGCTGCACCCTCTTTCCTTCTAGATTCTGACGTGAAAATGAGAAAAAAATAAAGTACACCCACAAACTCCTCCGAATGCATGAATAATAAAAGCCGCTATCGTCGTCGCGTCGAAACAAAATCCTGGGCCCATTGATGCTCCGTCACGTGTGCGATTAATAAATCCAATGGTGCAGCGTTTGTTCGTATGTTCTTGAATCACCATAGGCTGGTGATTCAGTTGTGTCGTCTCGTACATACCCTTGGCGCAGGGGAGGATGGTGTTTCGTGCGTGTTCCGTCGGAAATGGAGGGTGTACCGAAGCTCGTTCCTTATCAATAGGTTACCCCAAGTGAAACAACAAAGCCGTCATTCATCGGCATGAAAGTATCATGATTTTGAAATTGAGGACAGTGAGTGCCGAATGGCCGCGATAAAATAGTGAACACGTTGTGTGTGTATATTGTCGTTCGGTATAATGCGATTGAAAATAGCCAAGTCCCTGCTGATGGTCGTTCTGCTGGGCAACGTGATCATCTGGTACAGGATATGGCGGCTCTTTGCGGTAGAACAGTCGCATTCGTTGCTGGACATGGGGGCCGTGGTGGCCACGGAAGTTCCGCAAAAGCTACACCGTAGATTGGCCAAACTGGTAACTGTCGTCATTCGTCAATTCGAGAGTTTCGAGAACGAGGTCGCGAGCACGGTGAGACTGATAATCAACACATTTCCCACGATGGCGGTCGTCATCGTCAGCGACGAGTTTTTGTATCCACCCCTCGAGCTGGACTTTAGCAACGACAGCCTGAGAAACGTCCATCTCGTCTATCTTCAGCCGAGCTTCAATGCCTCCCTCGAAGAGAGGAGTCCATTGACTTACGTGGACACCAGGTTTGTCGCCTTTCTCCCGGACGCCACGAAACTCACGACCAAGCAGACTCTCCAGGTGTTTATACACAGAGTTTATATACTTTGATTATTTTTTATTTATTTATTTATTTTCATCTTGCTATTTTATTTTTTGTTATTCCGGTTTATAATATTCTATACCTTGTTTGTTGTTGTTGAACGCAGGAAGCCGTGAATCAAGCTGGAAAACTGGGTCTAGTGGCGGTGCCGGTTGGAAAAAGTTCCTTGGGCTGTCACAACAACAAACTGAGGGTCAAGGAGTGGAGCTTGAGGATCGCGAAGACCACTGGCACGGAGTGCGACGCCGTTGTTGGGAAACACGTGACCATCGTCGACGTCGACAGAGTGTTGAGGAAATTGTCGGACCCGTTTCTCATGCCGTTCACCGATGCGCTGTACCTACAGACCACGGCGCTGGGAATCAAGGTACCGTGTATTCGTACATTTTTGTTTGTTTTTTTACCATACGCACAAATTGTTGATGTGTATTTTACGTCACCTCCCCCCCCCCACACTTAAAATGAAGAACCAATCTTTTTTTCTGTTGTTTTATGTATTTTTTTTTTTTCCACAATCGTCATTTTGAGCATGTGTATATTTGTACGCTATATGTGCATGCATCCGTGACAAAAGATCCGCGTGTGTACGAGTAAAGGAAACAAACGTTCCATTACTAGGTGAACATTTTGAAAAACCTTCGCTTCAACGACGGCAAGCCCCTGTACCGCAGCCAGCAGGCCCAATGGAGGCTCCAGCAGCTCCACAGGAGCAGGGAACGTGCGATGTACGAAAAGTTGGGTGTGAAAAAGGTGACGCGTAGCCCGAGCAACGTCGAGTGGTACGGTTGCACGCGAGAGACGAGCCATTGTTTCGGCTCGGTTGTCAACGGCGTGCCCAGCTACCTGTACCAGAACCGGTTCACGCCACCCTGCTGTTTGGCTGGTCTTCGCAAGGTGGCCCATCACGTTTTCGACAAGCTCGAGGAGGTGGGCATAAGGTACTGGCTCGAGTCCAGCTCGTTGCTCGGTGCCATGCGCAACGGGGACATCCTGCCCTGGGACCACGAGGTCGTCGTCGGTGTCAATAGGGACGACATTGGTAGGTCGCCCTGGTTGGTCAAGGCCAGGAACAAGGCTGTCGTCGACAATCTCGGGTACGTGTGGGAGAAGGCCACCGAGGGGGAGTTCTTCAAGGTTCAGTACTCCAAGGCCAACAGGCTGCACGTGAGCCTGTTGCCGTTTTACTCGAAGAACGGCACGATGACCAAGGACGCGTGGTTCTTGAAGAATTGCAACTTTCCGGAACAATTTTTGCATCCGATGTCGAGTATCGAGTTTGCTGGCCGGCACGTGCCGAGTCCCAATAACATAAGAGACTTTTTAGATATTAAGTATTACAAGGGCGTGTATGAGAATCCGGAGTTGCCGGGAAAGTTTTCTCTCGATTAGACAGATAATGGGAGGGAGGGAGGAAACGTTTTTTCCATCTTCTTTATCTTCTTCGCGACTGTTGTTGTTACGATCGTTTTTTTTTCTTCATTTTTTTTTTTTTTTTTTTTTTTTTCGCACCTGGTTGCTTTTTGCGATTTTTCAAACAACTTGTTTTTCATATCGTATGGGTGATGACGGAATTTACCCTTGGATGATGATTATTATTATTATTATTAATATCGAGCTTGTACGAGACAAATTCGAATCGTGTGTAACATGTTGAATACATGCGATGTCCAGCTTTACTGTAGCAGGGTATAATCGACAGGATTTGCAGTCGTAATATAATTATATTTTGAAATCCTATTTTTCGAATTGGTACAAAAGAGTTTCATGTCAAAGAGAAACGAAGAAAGAGGCTTAAAAATACGGAGAGGAAGAAACGTCCACTGAATTTTTGGGAATTTTACTATTTTTTATCCCCTTTTTGTATACTCGGTAGTTGCGTATTTTTTCTAGAGAACGAAATTGTGAGCTGTGATTGAAAAAAAAAAAATTTTTTTTTTGATTTCTTTGCCATGACGAGAGAAATGGATGAATTAAACGACCTCGTCGTCGTAACGAAGTTAAAACTTTCTTTGACGCAGTCTGTCGACGTTTGCAGAAAAAAAGCATGGAAAATTAGTGTGCCAAAAGTAAGAGTCACTTGATGTAATCAAACAAACTAATGATAAATCTATTGATAATAATGTTATTGTTGACGAGTTGGAGGGAAAAAAAGAGGTTATTGTTGATTTATCGACGTAAGGAAACAAAAAAAGATTGAATTACGTTGCGCGTGTGTTGATTCGTTGAATTTCGCTTTATTGTTAATCGGTGGCAATGTTTATGTCCTTCGGTGGTGTCAAAACGGGAGGTTCGCGCACGAAACTCAGCAGTTTTTCCAGTTTCGCTATTTCCAGGTCGTCCCGCGACATGTTGGCTTGTTTTTTCGATGGCTTTGTCTTTGTTCGCAAATTCGGCGACAATTTCATGGCGTTTATTGTACCCCTGAAACAAATGTAAAATTGCTCAATTGAAATACCGCGCGTGAAGAACCACACGTTACACAAACCATATATATATATATATATATGAATCTAATCGATTTTCAGCATTTTTCTTTATGTTTACAATAATTTTTTACTCGATGTTTAAGGATTTCGAAACAACTTTGTAAGCATTTGATGTGTCTTTTTTACATCGCTAAGCGTACGAACAAACAGTATTTTAACGGCTGAAAAACATTGTCAAGAACATAATAGTCTGTATGGATATATATCCACCATTTATTCTTAACGTATACTCTGTAACGATGAATCAAACGTCGAAACCTTCGCAAATAAACACTTTAGTTAGAAAAATCTTTCAACTCGTATTCACAAAAACTCTAAACGAAACTAAAGTTTTTCCGTACATGTACACCCCAATGATGCATATATACATTGTAAAAAAAAAAAAAAAAAAAAAAAAAAAAAACCTACTTGTCATCTCCCACGATGATAAACGGCATGGTGTGATTGAAGGCCAGCCTCGTGAGTTTGTTGCGACGTTTGTTGACGACCGCTTGGCTGCAGATCGGCCGATACTTGTTGACGTTGAGATCAAAGACGGTCACTTGACCGTCGTCCGAGACGCACGCGAGCACCGTCGAACTGTACGGCGCCCACTGGACGTCGCCGATCGGCACCCCAAGATCGAACATGAACAGCGGCTCTCTATCGTTCGTGGAGCGTTTACCATTAGCCTTTGTTTTTCATGCGTCCGATCAAACTCGGGTTGTACTACTTCATGAGTTGCGATTTTTTTTAAAAGCAATATTTTTATAGCTAAACGCGACTGTACGCGCACTGTGTATCATAACAATTATTGACAATAAATTTTTTTTAAGCACGAAGGAGCAAAGTAACAAACAAACGGAAATACTCAACGGCCTGTCGTCCTCCCAGATCTTGATCCTCCAGTCGCAGGAGCAGCTGGCGAAGATACTCGAGTTGAACTTGTTGAAGACGATCCGGTAGATGGGCATGTCGTGGGCGTCGGCGTAGGTCCTCATGTAAACGCTACTGTAGGCCGTGTTGCACTTGTAGATGTGGCCTTCCTCGGTACCCACGAGAAACACGTTGGGATCGCTCGGGTGGAAGGCTATGCAGGTGCCGCAGCCTGAAATCCAAAACGTCCATGGTTATAACGGCATCACCGCCGTAGCGTGACAAAGGTAACCTTTGAGGGAGATGGTGGTGCCGTCGGGCCCTGGGACGGGAGGTTGGTCGAGAAAGAGGGTCATGACAGTCGTGACGCCGAGGTCGTTCTGGTTGAGGACCCAGTGGTTGATCCTCCCGTCGATGCTCACGCTGTAAAAGGCCAGGTTGCCATCCTCCGTGTTCGGAGCCCACACGACCTTTACCACAAACCACGTATTGGTGGGAGAAAATCAAAAATAATCGTACCACCGATCGTTCATTACTTGCCAAACGATGCCGCCGTGTTTCTGGGTTACGTCGTTGCTCTTGTACATCGGGGTTAGGCTCGTCAGCATCACGTTGTAGACCGCCACAGTACCGTCCAGTGTGCCTGTGGACAAAACCATGTCTCTCGTTTTTTCGACGTTGTGATTGTTCATAGTAAGTATTCCTTTTTTGGGTATACCGATGACGAGAAGGTTCGGGTTCCTCGCGTTGAAGTCGAGACACATGACGGGTGACTCGGTCGGGCAGATCCATTCGGGGAAGGACGGGTTTTTCACCGAGAAGAGACAAATGGCGCCGCTCTGCATCGGGCTGTCGAACATCACTGCAACGCGTCGCGTTATTATTTTCTTTTGTTTGCCCCCCTCAGTAGCAACAAAAACAAAACAACAGCTCACTCGATCCGTAGGCGACGGCAAACATATCGTAGTACTGCGCGTTGAAGCACAAGTCCGTGACGTCGTGCTTCTTCGTTTTCTCGTAGCCAAACTTCCACAGGGGCAGCAGCGAGCCCTCGCTGTCCTTGAACTCGTCGCTCGGATCGTCCCAGTACCTATAATCTGTCACCAATCGCAAGTAAATAAAAAGAAAAAAAAAAAAAAAAAAAAAAAACAAAAAAAAACAGCTATCGGTGCAGGGGGCACCTTGGAGTATGTCGTCGTAGACGTTCTGGTTGACCATCCGCTCGAGGGTTTTGACGGCTTGCAGCATCCGACCGGTCATCACTGAGCTCTCCTGTTGCGCCTTTTTCCTGGCGTCGTCCCTCTTCGAGGAAACGTGGGCCTTGCGCTCCTTTTCCTTCTCGCGCTGCTGCTGGGCGTAGTCCTCCTACCGTACGACGCATTACACATGGTTTTTTCCCAGGAGCGCCCAAACGACAAAACCATACGATACCTGGTAGCTGTCGAGAATTGTCCACTGGTACACGCTGCCCGACATCGAGGCCGTTGGTGGTGGCAATGTTTGCGTCGTCGTGTCCTGCGTCGCATCGCCATTCATTTGTATCCCGTGCTTAGAACCATCGCGTCAACCACAAAAACCACAAAAACTCACCCTCATCAAATTGTCGTACGTCAGAGCGGCCCTCTCGCAAAAGTTGAACTGGTTCGGTACCTTCTTCGGGCCGCTCTTGACCTCGCCGCCCTCCTCCTCCTCGTCGGGCTCTCCGCCCGGCTTGTCCTCCTCCTTTTCCGCTCCTATACCTCGAAAAAGTTACAGCGCTAGCCAGTCCCCAAAACTAAAGGAGCTTTTCACCCACCTTCGTTGCCCTCCTCCTCCTCCTCTCCTATACCCTCGTCCTCCTCCTTGCCTTTGACCTCTTCCTCCTCCTCCTCTTCCTCCTCCTCCTCCTCGTTGCCATCATCGTCCTCGCCACCTGTTGTACATAAAAAAAAGAAACAATGGACAGGCGTGAAAAAACAAGTGGAGGTGCAAAAGCTCGACGAACGGACCCAAAGTGTGTCCGGTCAGTTGTTTCTTAGCTTCGTCGCTGTCGCGGTGCAGGAGCGTGCCCATGGTGTCTATCACGGTGACGACGGTCGGTGGGTCGGGCACCAGGACAAACTCCCCGAGCTTGAACGACCACTCGACCACGTTGTCCGTTTTGCGGGTGTTGTACGTCGTCAGGACCCGGGCGATTTCCTCCTCCAGCTCCTGCGACCGAGAGATATACGTATCGTTTCAATGGGAATTCGGGGATGGTCCGTCGTTGGCTAACCCACCGTTTCCGTGAGCTGGAGCTGGTCGTCGGGCCTCAGGAGGGTCTTGCCACGCGTCCATTCCGCCCCGTCGGACCCGAAATCGATTCTCGAAACTCGGCTCTTCACGCTCGCCTGGACCATACCGGTATTAAAGCTTTGCTCGGCTCACCGCACCTCTATCTCAAGCACCACAGCCATACTTACTTCCGACGGCCTCGACGACTGCCTCTTTTGCGCCGACGGCGGCATCTTGTCTCGGTGTTACCGATCACTGCTGTCCACCCGCGGAAGATCGGCGGTTATCATCTTGAAACAAAGTATTTTCGGATTTACCGTGTGTTAAAAACAATAACAAAAAAAAAAAGAAAAAGAAATCGATTCCCCGAGGATTTAAGGTTAACGCGATTCCGTCGATTGTTTCCTACCCGTGGATATACTGTGCCCATTCGGAGCTTCGATCGGCAGCGCAGTCGCCATGACGACTCGCTGTCATACACCACATACCATGATGATGATCCTTACTTACTTACCTTATAACTTTGTACGCGTTGATATTACGTACGTGATGGAAACTATAAATAAAGTCCAAGTAAAATTAGTAACGGTTGCATTGAAAAGTTCCAACTGCGACAGGTGCCGTTTTCCACACTGCCGTCGCTATGGATACGCGCACTCTCGGAACAGGAGTAGGTATGGGTATACGGTGTATAGCCCACATTAACCCACCCGCATATACCATCATCGAATCGTGTACATCGAGAGAGAGAGTCTTGCGCGCGCGCGCGACGAGTGTACCTCTTTGGCTCTCTGTCTGGGGTGCGGTGCGTCGAGGTTATTCCAGCTGTTGTCTCTTCCTGGATGGCGCCGTAGGAAGTTTTTTTTTAAAACTTTTCTTCCTTTTTTTTTTTTTTTTTTTTTTTGTCGTCGCACAAACATTTCTTCCCCTTCGTTCGATGGACTGCACGTCGATGGAGGAGCCCACGGATGAGCGCGGCATTTTCCAGGTACGGATTTTCACCCAACATGTCCTTGCACGATGTTGTTTTTTTTTTTGGTTTTGTATTTGTGTACGTACGAAAAAGCTCGTTCCGTCTGTATACGTTTTGGAAGGGAAATCATCTCGCGCGCGTCGTGATGTGTGTTTGTTACACGCGCTCGCCACCAGCCAAGGAAATCAATAAGGCTGCGCTGTGTCTGTGCGAGTGTGTGTGTGTGAGGTCTGCGTCTGGGATGGCCAACAAGTTGCATGAGCGCACATACACGCTTTGGAGATGTAGTCGTTCATTTACTTATTTATTACTATTTTTTATTTTTTTCATTTTCGTAACGACATGTATACTGGAGGGTGTAAAATGTGTGGGTATATTTTTTTTTTACAGTCAAAGTAAAACGATGGATCTCAACGCCAACGGGGGTATGGAGGACAGCGGCATCGACAGCGATCCAAAGACCAACACTCGCGCTGAGGATGACAATGTTTTCGGGGCAAGTGTTTTTCCCAATTTCAACCGTTTTCATGATGATTTTTTTTATTTTATTTTTTATTATTATTGTTTCTCCGTTACAGGGCAGCGACAGCAGTAGTTGCAGCAGCAACGGCAACCACAATCAACGTCAGTCCGTGGCTCTGAAGTCCACGACGAAACAGTTGCAGAAAAAACTTGGTTAATTCCTTTAACTTCTCCTTAAAATAAAAACCATACGTATTTGGCCAACACGTGTAAAAGCAGGAAAAGTCACTTTATTTTTCGCGAAAAAAGAGGTTGAGGGGGGGGGGAGAGAGAAACAATAACCCCAATTGTTCCATCTCCAAAGCCAAAAGTCAAGTCCCGTTAAAAATCGAAGAAAAAAAAACAAAAAAAAAAAAAAAAAACAACAGCTTTGACCCAAGATAAACGCTAGGACTAAATTAATGTTGCTTGAACCGTCGAGCAGAGGCACGGATCGAGCAGGCCAAGCGGATCCAGCGCAACAGCTCGCACCTCGAGTACACGAAGCTACCGGACAACGAGTCCGACGCCGGGGGCCCCAGTGGGAACATATCGCTCATACCGATACAGCGGCTACCGATACCCCAGAAGAGGAAAAAACACAGCAACGCGCTTATCGACTTTTTGCACAGCGACAGCGAGAGGTGAGCTCGGTCTTTTGACATTTCTTCCTCTTCTTCTTCTTCTCCTTCTCATACCTCTTGTCTGCAGCGAGGACGAAATGACGCTGTTCGCGTCGAGGGAGGAAAAGTCGAAGCACAAACAAGATCTCACGGATACGTTCAGCATAGAGGAGCTGAGCGAGGAGGGCAGCGAGGACTCGTTGCACTTGGGCGCGGCGCCCATGGATCATCCTCACACGCGGACCTACATGCCTTCCGGGTGCTTCTCTTCCTGCCACTGTCGGATACTTTGAACGGCCATTGGAAGGACGATACAGATTTTTTTTTTTTTATTTGTTTATTTTTTTATTCAAATATAAAAATATATCGATGTAAAAGGGAGATTTTATAAAAATAACGTTGGAAAGTCCGCGAGGAAGGATTATAGTGGCGCAAAGATAAATGCGTTGTTTGTAACGATCGACTGCTTTTACTGTATACATGATATATATATATATATATATATATATATATATATATATTTTTAAAAGATGATTACTTATCGATGTTGACTAGGTTTAACGACACTTACACGAAACACGACACATTTTACTCGCAACCGTGGCGGTTGGTACATGTACGTGTAGTTTATACATACACACATATATTATATATTTGTTACAGTTGCCAAGCAAGTTTTTTAATCGAGTAAAGACGGCGCCCCTTCATCCGTGTACATGTATATATATATATTATATTATATTACATTATATTTTGTAAAACAGTGGAAGAAGTAACGAAATAATATTATATTGTGCGACAAGATGGCCTCGTGTCCCCATTTTTTGTTTGCCTAATCACCTCTTCCTCTAAAAGCATCGGCCTCAATCCTCCGGAATACCGCCCCTCTCGCAGTTAAATCCTGCGATTTAAAATTCAAAAAGAGCGCCTCGACCCGAGGGTGGCCTTAATCAACTTCTTCGTAATTTTGAGTAACTGGGCGTAAGGTTTTTTCGTTCAAAGTAAGTAATTCTTTGCCGTGGATCCATGAACAAGTAGTAAAAGCCCAGCTGCGGTCAGACGCGTTCCTTCATTTCTCGGCTCCGTGAAAAGTTTGCCGGACTCGGGGCCAAAAATAGTTACATTACGGGGTAGAGGAGACCGAAAATGGATTTTCCGGAGAGGAAAAAACAGCGTCGTTTCGTAGCTGATACATCGTGGGGTAACGTCCCGAATAATTGCTTACGAATCGCATGGAGTTTCTGCAGCGGCGCTGGTTAAGCAGCAAACTTTATAACGCGGCTTGGGCAGTGAATCACGTCTCGTCGGTGTTGAATGGCCCCTCGATCGATTCCGGAGAATCCTGTTCTTCTGCGCTCAAGTGGATACACACAAAACGTTGTTCGACGCTGTTGTTGTTTTTTACTTTTACTTTTACCCTCGTATTGACTCTGTTTTCACCGAGTACCAAGTAAATAAACTTTTTTTTATTGTCCAAGGCTTCTCGTTTGGCCCTTTATTTCAGCGGAAAAGAAAGACGGAAAAAACATACATGCGGGACCATCATCTCAATGGACACGCGAGAAAGAGCTCTTTTGTGTCGAGGACCAAGTTTTCCAACATTTAAAAAAAAAAAAAAAAAAAGAGAGAGAGAATGACTCAACAAAAAATGCAACTTCCTGGTGGATGACACGGGATTTCGGAGATCTTGATTCGTGCGCTATTGTCCGTCGAATCGACATAGACTTGGGGTTGAAATGACGAGATTGCGAATGATGATCATCGTGAAACAACCCTCAAAGACAATTCTCCCACGAACAGAGAAGTGAAACAGACATTTGTCGGTTTTTCTCAATATTTGTACACTGCCCGTCTCGGGGGTTGAATGAGTTTGGGGATAAATCATGGAACATGAACATCGTCGGACGCTCCCCCAATATACATACAGACAAGTGTACAAATCGCTTCTCCACTCCCCACTGTCTCATTCGTTATCGATCAGCCAAACGCGTAAAACCCCCCCGTCTTGTCCTCCCTCCGACACAAGATACAGAGTTCATCATCCGCATCGCCGTCCGAGTGAATGTTCTTTTTTTTTTTTTTTGTTTCTTGCGTGTTCGAGGGGATGATGAAAGAAAAAAAAAAAAAAAAAAAAAAAAACAATGCTCCGCAAACAAAAAGGAGCCCTTTGCTTGTTTTTCTCTCCTCCTCAATCATCTCTCAGCCGGCGTGACAAAAGACTCCCCGTACGCCAAAATCTGCCAGCCATTAAAAAAAAAAAAAAAAACCACCCCATTTTTCGTTAGTACAGGCTCCAGGCTTGAAAGTGACGTATTGCCCCCACGTGGCGATCGGAGGGCACACACATGCTTGGAAAAGGCTTGCAGCCCCGGGCGTCGGATGGCGCGAAAGTCGAGTCGCATCGGGACGAGCCACATATATGTATAGAGGGACACGTAACGCGGGGGCTCAGGGTCGACTGCTCCTGGCTCGCGAGGAGGCGACGACAGAGAGGAAGAACGAGCCTCTCTCTCTCTCTCGTTGGGGAGGGACGGATGCAGCCGCTCCTCCCTCCCCTTCCATATTCTCTCCTTCCGAGCTGAGAGTCGTTAAAGGGCGGATGGGCGGGTGGTGCACACGGGGAGGGAGGTGTATTGTACATACGCGCAGATCGTAGCAGTTCGTGGCCCGAGTCGCGCCGACTGGTTTGCAACGATAGAAAACGGAGAGAGAGAGAGATGGATGCGGACCATACACTACGATGGAGATGAAGAGAGGAGGAGGAGGAGAGCAAACGACTCTCGGCTCGCTCGAGGAGTACTGGCGCTAGTCAGTCCGACTTCTGACTCGGTCTCAGTGCGAAGCCGGCTCGCAGCCGCCGAGGACGACCACGACTGTCACTTCGCGACGCACCCCAAACCCCCACCCACCCACCCATTCTCCATCTCTATCCGTTATTATTTTGTGTGTACAGCAAAAATAGATACATATACACATTATGTACACGTGATTTGTCGCGTCGACTGCCGGGAGTGCGGATGGACGGGGGCCGATCCAACGACCGACGGTAGCCAGCGTCGCTGTACTTCTCCCGCGACTCCTCCAGCGTTAATCCCCGACGATCATCCCGTCATTGCCGTCGTCCCATCCTCATCGATAATTGTCCCGATCGGGCGCGTAGTGTGTGCCGCTGCAGCCGCGCGACTCGCTACGGGGTGACAAGTGCGGGGTGCTCGATTAATCGTCGCCGAGCAGTTGTTGTTTGGGAACTGTCCCTCATCGGCCTCCCACCCCTAACCCCCACCCCTCAACCCCACCCCCCTAAACACCCACATCCAAATGAGGAAGGATAATAATGCTGCTGCTGCAGCCAGCTGCTCGCCAGTCGAGGGTTACGAGGGGACCGTGGATCGTTTGGGGGGCCTCTGAGGCGATCGGGCTGCTGCCGCTGCTCGAGAACTGCCGAAGGAGGAGGGGCAAGAGGAAGCCGTCCGAGGGACGTTGCCGTATTGGGTGTCGTCGCGGGAGGTGGTGTTAGACCAGCCGCGCCGCGCTCCGGCCCCAGGACGATGCTGATCGAAGGTATATTATATATATATATTTTTTTCCCTCCCTTCCTCCTCGTTTACGATCCATAACTACCATCACGTGATTTTTTGGCGTGATGAGGACGCGGCGACGTGCTCGAGAGCTCGGGAGATAACTCTTGCTTCTCCGGGGCTCTATCTTATGTAATTACCTAGCCGGAGAGCATCGGCTATAACTACGCGGATTATCGGGGAGACTCGTTGAAGCAGAACCTGCACGAGTATACGGATAGTTTTTTAAGATGCCACGCAAGGGCTTATATAGGTTTACAGGGTTATTACGTAACGCGGGTGCTGCATCAAAGTATAGGGAAATGCAACGAGCGAGAGAGTACCCGACTGCCTCGAGGAGTTTTTTAATCGTCGAGTCCGCTTTTTGACCGAGTACAGATCTCGTGAATATCGATTTCTAGAGCCCGCAAGCACGCGATGCAGAGAAAAGGGAGAGGGAGCGATACACGCGATCTTTTTTTTTTTTTTTTTTTTTTTTTTCTGGAAGAATCAAGGTTGCGGAAATCTCCCTTGGCATTGTCTTGTCTGACCATATGTGGATGTTACTACTGCGACGGGTTTTTCGTGCGTCAAGCCTCGTATGATGTCCAACGGCGAGCGTTGTGATGAGGAAAAAAAAAAAAAAGAAGTAAAAGAGAAATTGACAAATTCATCCACCAGAGCGCAGCTGTACGGACGATTGACCTGATTTTACGGGGATAAATCGTCCCTCCGTATCTTAATAACAATAAACACAATCTCTTCCCTACACCCCCTCCCTCCCACGTACCGGAAGAGCTCGAAAGGCCCATACGAGATAGCATCTGCCGTCGCGATAACGAGAGCCTACACTCCCCCCCCCACCGCGGCATTCTTTCTCTTCTTCCTTTTGGCAGCTAAAGTTAAGGGTGGCTCTGTGCGCGCGTGATTGATCGAGTTCCAAGCTGCTTCGCGAAGAAGGGAAGAAATCAGTGTTGTTGTTGTTGTTGTTGCCGGATCCCTCGAGAGTGGCCCTTTTACCGAGCTTCTTTTTTTTTTTTCTTCGCCATCCAGCGCGAGATTTTCCCCTCGCGTACGTATCTTTTTTTTTTTTTTTTTTTTTTTCGCATCAGAAGCAAATGTGAAACTCATTTCAGGCCAGACGCCGCGCGTGGACACAAAAATTTCATTTCCCACCGAGTAACGGGCGAAACGTTTAAAAAAAAAAAGGAGGGGACACGGATGTACGTACAAATACGGGGGAAGCTTTAGGAACAGAAGGTGGAAGGACTCGAGGGAGGAGAGAGAGAGAGAGAGAGAGGATGTCGGTGCTCCAAAGCTTATGTTTGTTTGTTTGCTCGTGTATCCTCGACGCAAAACAATTGCAATGCACATATAACTTTTCGGCTCGGATTCCCCGGCTGTATTTCGATCACGTAACCATTTTTTTTTTTCATTCATGTTATTCAAACGAGGGCGACTTTGCATTTCATCCGCTCAAAACCTAATGAACTTATTTTTCTATACACTTCCTCGTGGTTACCATTTGCACACTCTTGTTTGTTTGTTTTTGTTTTTTGTTTTTTTTTTTTTTTTTTCAACATCAAAGCTTCGCCGCGAAGAGCAGATCGTTTATCAGAAACGAGTGAAAAACAAAGTGTACCGAGAGATAGAGCAAAGAAACGCGCCCCCTCGAGCTGCTCTTCTGGAGTGTGCATCTTGTTTTGTCAGTTTTCCTCGCTTTTTTTTTTTTTATAATTCATGCGCACTTACCCACACACACACAAAGACACTCGTTCGCGGCTTCAGGAGCAGGTATACGCTTCCAGGTCAACGATTGCAAATGTAAAGTGGATTTTGTTTCCTCCCGATCTCTGATGCCTGCATTTGCATGCATGCGCGTGTCCATTGTCTGAACAGTCGCGAGGATACGGGCATTATATGCATTCGCGTATCTACATCGACGTGAAGAGTCTCTTTCCCTCTTTCTTTCGCGGCGGTTCACTGGATTAAAAAAAAAATCCCAGTCGTGAACATCTTTCTTTTGAAACGAGCAATTATTGTGTGCAAAAGAGGCGCGATAACAAAAATTACCGACCCATATATCACCCCGTGGTAAATATGTACATGCCGTGTTGCGTGAAGTGAACAATAAAATATGTCGGTTCACTTGAGGGCTCGTGCAATAACTCGTGTTAATATACATAAATACACGTTTAACCCATGAGGGGACGAATATCACCGCGGCCATGTATGTGAGGGGGGCAATTTCCGAGTTCACGTTAGCGAGAACATCATTTCGCTTTCACTCCTCCTCCTCCGCCTCCTTGTGTCAACCTCTTGACTCTCGCTACAGCTAATCTAGTCCCAACGGAGTGAGGTAACCAACCCGGCCTCTTTATATGACCTTACACTGCAGGTGCACACATCATAATTTTTTCCAGAGTTGGTTTTTTTTTTTTTTTTTTTTTTTTTCATCTTGTAACTCATCCACGTCCCTTGGAAGGCCCAAGCTAATTAATAAAGCATGTTGCATGTACTTTCGTCGTATTTGGCTGAGAAATGTCGAGAATTTCCGGTCACAGGGCCAAACTATGTACATCGGTGCACGGTTATATTGACTCGAGTTGACGAAGCCCCGAAATCGCGCTCTGATCAATTTATATTTTGACCGAGATACATTTGGCCTTTATTGGAAATTTGCTCGTCGGATTGTTTCAAACGCGTTTTTTCCAACCCAGTTGCACTTGTTATTTAACTGGCGTTGAAAGCCGGCTGATTGTTTTCAATGAAAAATCAAGTTGGAAATTAAAAATTGCTTCACTTGGTTTTGAAATACCACGTGTTTGCCTTCAAAGTGTAGGAGGTGGAGAAAACTCTTTGTACGCAGTTTACGGATCGCTGAAACATTAAAAGCGAGTTGCTTCTGTTAATAAAAAGATTGAAAGAAAAGAGAGATCTAATCGCGTAATGAAATTCCAGGGAGGGGGGAAAACAACCGAGTTAAAAAGACAAACGTTGTAGGGGGGGGGGCGGACGAGGGAGGGAGGGAGAAGAAAAAAAAAGGGAGCAAGGGTCCGAGGCACACGCGCATTCCACAAAAGGAGGTTAAGGCCTTTTTAAGCCGGCCGCGCTCCCCCCGCCCCCACCAAATGAAAGAGAGAGAGACATGAAACTGAGAGCGGTTAACCCTTTAAACAAACGTGGTGGCGGTGCCTCCAAAGGGGCTGGCTCGAGTGGGTGGGGAAATGTTCATCTCTTAACAAGTTTTCGTGCGACGCTAATTGGACTTTTCGAAGTCACTTGTACGCTAATGCCTGCCCCCTCATGAACCCCTCTCCTTCTTTCCTTCGCCTTTTACAAGTTTTACCCACTACTGATGCTCCTTACCCTATATACTCTCTACACTCGAGTGTTTTATTAGGTACACTCGGATTTAATTCATCAGGCGATTTTTCGTTGTTTTTCTTTTTTTTTTTGTAAAATCAGTGGTTTGTCGTCAAATGCTTCGTAGATAACGAGATTTCCAATGAATACGTAACGCGAAGGAGATAATAGATAATACTTACGCGGCGACTTGTCCAAACGGAGCCGATGAAATTCCAATTCATCACAAAAGATGTTACCTTATCGGCTATGCTGGTCAATTAAATTTTAATTTACCAAAGTGCGTCCACGTTTATTGTGATAAACAAACTTGAAATTACCACGCGAAGGCTTTTTCCTTCGTTTGCCGAGTATACACAAGTATATTGCACCTACGAAGGGCGGGAATTGAATTAGCGAGCAGGACGCGCCCGACCAAAGTTTTTCGGCTGACCCAATTTTGACTCGTACTACTTGAAAATCCGAAAAACACGCCCATAGGTATACAGGCCTTTGGAGTCGCCCCTCAAGACTCGTTATCTATCTCTCTGTTTATTTTTGATACGTATAGGTACTTTTCGTGTACTATACCCACACGCTGGTGTCTCGTCCGAATCGGGGCCAATTGAATATAAAATTGTTTTTTACGAGAGCGATTATTCGTAAACGGCGTCCTGTTGATATTGCTCGGTGTTGATGGTGCCAAGTACGTTTTTAGCTTCCTCCGGAACGACGTATCTACTCGGATTCATTGTAAAAATACCCACTTGGACGAAGCGAAAATAGAGAAGTAAAAAAAAAAAAAAAAAAAAAACAGCGTGTCTCGAAATAACCGGCTACCGAATAGTGTAATTTGGCAATTGGCATGGGCCAACTGTTGAGACTCCTTACAACTCGAATTCATCGGTACGGTGCAATTGTAACTGATAATGCTTGGAGGTAAATAAAAAAAACAAAAAAAAAAAAAAAAAAACATTGAGGAACGAGGCTTGATGATCATTAGCAACAATGAACAAAAGCGTAATTCAACTCACTCTTTCCCTCATCTTTTAGTCACCTTTTACCGTTTAACCAATTCAATGTAGATTACAAGAGAGTACAGTAGTTTCATCCCAAGAGCATCTAATGACGAAAAAAAAAAATCAACAGAACAAAAGCCCAAAGTGTCGAAACGTCGCGTACACTCATTCAGGAGTATAGAGAGGCACATTAGACCCCACCCTCCCGACCCTCGAGTCTCATCTTCCTCTCGGGCCGCGAAAGCAACGCTTACCCTCTTACAACCAACACAAGAGCGAGTGCTCGCTTTTTTCGCATTAAATTCCCATTCCCCCCCTCCTTTGCCCTCGAAAAGCAGAAAGCACCCCAAAAATCTCTCTCCCTCGGCTCAAGAAGCAGCCGAGGGAGCATAAAAAAAAAACCGACACCACCGTGAAAGAGGCTCCATATATACCTGCGCACATTCCCCGTAATCTTTCCTCTCTAACTGCTCGCATTAATCGCGCGTAATCTTCCGCTTCGTTATCTTTTGGGAAAAATCACGGCACGCGCGAAAACGCCCCAATACTTGCCACCCTTGACATACACTTTCGCTCACGCGCGTGTGTTTATTCTCCGACTCATCTCGACACGCGTCGCTGGGTCCCGTCGGACCTATATGATATCACGCAAACGACCGGCAGTCTTCGTATATACATATACATTTGAGAAAAAAATCACGCTTTGGACGCTTTTTACCCCTCCATTAGTTTATCTTTATCTCGGTATGTTGACCTCCGAGCAAATACATTCGTAATAAGGTAGAAGAGCTTTACATGCTCACATGTCGTCGTTGCACGCGAGCTTGGCACGTTTGACTCGACAAAGGGTACACAGGGAAGATCGATCGGACCTTCTCATCTCCCCCCCAACTCCCTCGTGCAGGCTTGCATCCACCCGTTCGTACATCGCACTCCCGTCCTCCTCCTCGCCGAGAGGCTATATAATTAGGGCGTGCGACACATACACACCATCAGGTCTCCGTGTAGTGTGGGTGGGTGTTGTGGTTACCAAGAGGAAGAATGATGGGGATGAGGGTGGATGCACAGTCGCGTAGGACCGAGCAGAGAGAGCCTTGCGGTCTGACCAAGCGCTGAATGCACTACTTGACGGGGCGCTGAGAGATTCCCCGGGAGCGAGGGGATCGATTTCGGGGTGTTGTATAGCACAGGTGGCGGTCTTGAATGCTCGATCGTTCCGATTTAATTTTACTTCATTAACAGAAACGAGAAAAGAAAGACCCAGGTCGGTCGATGATTATTGGCACTCGACGGTGGAAGCGACAAAAGAGCGAGTCCGAAGCCTTCGAGGGGTGTGCGGAGAAGGGTGGGTCGTGATGCGTGAATTTTCCAGAAACGAGAACGAACCAGCGAAAAAACGTATTGTGTACTGGTTGATCGGAGCGGTGGAGGACCAAAGTTATTGGTAAACTTCCCGGAAAGATAACCCGGGGAGCGCGCGTCCTCCTAACTCTCTCGTCCGACCGTATCTTGATACCCGCTACTTTTTTTTTTTTTCCCTTCTAGACTACAATGGAGTAACCTGCGCGTTTTCCGAATACGATATGCATGTTTTTTTTTTTTTTTTTTTTTTTTTTTTTGTCGTTCCCTTCCGGCGTTACGTTGTACCCGAGGCGCATTTATCTCTCCCAGCGTTGGCAGCCAAACAGGATAGAGCTTACGCGCGTCGAGCTGAGCTCAAATAATGGCACGGTGTGGTATCTACTTGTGTAAACGCACTTTATAACTAAAAAAACAACAAAAAAGGAAGAAAAAAAATGAAGATGAAGTACTAAATTTGTAGGTGGGTAAGAATTTCACGAATTTTCGGCGTATCGATTCGGATGGCGAGGAAACGCCGGGATGGGAA
The DNA here is from genome assembly GCF_036245765.1 of Copidosoma floridanum. Lineage (NCBI taxonomy): Eukaryota > Metazoa > Arthropoda > Insecta > Hymenoptera > Encyrtidae > Copidosoma > Copidosoma floridanum. The sequence goes on along the minus strand of NW_028321889.1, from coordinate 1,436,326 downwards.
TTCCCGTGTGATTACGGCGAGCGCATATCGATAGGTTTTAGAGATTTTCGACACGACGGAGACATTTGTTCCGTCGGATGTGGGGGATTATATTTGGAAAAAAACAGAGCACGAGTAGGGGGAGAGGGGCTCGTGTACGTGTCTGCTGTATATGCGTGGATGTGTAGATAGGGGGTTGGGGAAAAAGCCAAAAAATACGATGAATTTTTAGTCGGACTGTGAATATGAAACCGTGTTTTTTTTTTTTTTTTTTTTTTTTTTTTTTTAATTTTTGAGCTTCCTTTGTTTCTTTCCACAAACGCTAATTGGTGGTTCACCGAGGTGCGAGGAGCGTTAGGTTTTTTTCTTTCGCCCACTCATCCTAGTTTTTTCTTCTTCTTCTTCTTTTTTTTTTTTTTTTTTAATTTACAGGAAGAATTTTTTGATTTTTTATTGTTATTATTATTATTTTTATGAAAAAACTGCGTACGCGTGCACGATAGTATTAAAGAGAGAAAAACTTGAGCTCTTGAATATATCAACCCGTCGCATACGAGAAAATAGATTTCACGACTACCATGGTATGCGTAGCACAAAAGCAATAGTATCCTATTGATGCTTCCTTATTTTATCAACTGACAAAACAACACTTAAATGGTGCAGAATTTATTATTTTGCCATTGTGGTTGTATCTGTTTTGTAGTTGATTTTTTTTCTGCAAAATAGGTCTTGACAAATTTACTCGTCTGTAGCAAACAAATTTTACAAGCCGATGATTTTTTTTTCTCACTCGGGTCGAAGAGAAGGTACTACAGCTATTTTTTTTGCCACACGAGGGACGATCAATTTCAATTTTGCGCTCGGACTTCCTGGCGTAACTACGTAGCGTGACTCGGAAACCCGTTGTTGCGGATTTTTGGCTCGTTTCACTAAAATCCACGTAAAATAAAAAAAAAAAAAAAACACCCACGGCGAGAAATTGTTTTTGATCGATCTCGGCTCATTAGTTTTACCATACAAATTCCTGCTTCTGTCCTTTTGTGGTAACTACACCTTTTTTTTTTTTTTTTTTTTTGCCGACCGACCAAATTAGGCGACCATCAGTTTGAGAATAAATAAATTTTATGTCACGGATAAAAAACGATCCTCGTTTCATCAAACGAGTCGTGTTTCATTGGGCATTTTACGGTCGCAACCAAAGAGTCACATCGGAGAGCCACAAAAGTAGGAAAGCCAGCCAATCCTTTCGGTTTATTGATAAGTATCGGGCCAATAAAAGAAAATTGATTTTTCCTTCCTGTTTGTGCACTCGCGTGATACCAATACGTGGTCACAATACACACACGCTCACTGGACAATAGAAGAAAAAAAAAAAAAAAAAAAAAGAGGCAGGAAAGAAGGCACTTGCAATAAAGATTGACGAACAAAAAGCTCTCTCCCTCTCTTGCTACCCTCTCGTTGCGCACGTATAGTGCATTTATATATACATGTATACCCACCCACCCATGTACATGTATAAATACACGGAAATATACTTTCGATGCCTGCATTCGGCTGATCGATACGCGGGTGACACGTCCCCCCTTACTCGTATACATCTGCACATGGAGTGAGAGAGAAAGAGAGAGACACGTACGCGCCAGTCAGCCCAAGCGCAGTGCAGTTTAATACAGTTGGATTAATCCGAAGGCCACCCCTCATCCTTCGGCCCTTTTTTTTTTTTTTTTTTCTTCTTTCGTTCCGTGCCAAATGTTACATCATCCTTTGATTTAAATATTTGCAATGTCATGAGACAAAGAGCTGCGCCCCAGTGACTCGCGTACACGTCTGGCTGTGTGTGACTGTTTTTCACAGTCGAGGGGCTACGAGCCACCCGTCTACCCGCTTTTTGTTTGTCGCAGCGGACTCGCGATTGAATTTCCCGGGTAGAGTAGCCGATCGTCCCCCCCCCACCGCGTCTTTATCTTTTTTCTCGCGGTGCGAGAAACTTTGCCACTTTTCCGAAATTTCAACTTTTAAGGAAGTTCGGGGAGTCCCCCTCGTGCTCTTCTTTTTCTTCGGGGTAGCGAGTCTCTCTTGGCTTGTTATATATCTCTTCTCGTCTGACAAACAGTCGGGATTTTTGTGCGATTTTGACTCGATGTGGAAAGCGACAGTTTATTCTTTTTAAATTTTTCCTCCAACGTAGACAGTTTCGAGTACTCGAGCGAAAGGAACAGCTTTTCGATTTTTCATTTTTTTTTTACCGGCTGCTTGTGATATTTTCTCACAAGAGCCAGTTGTACACCTATGGTCCTTTCGCCTGATGGAAATTACCGTTGACTGGTACACGTGACCTCTCCTTACATTATTTTTTACTTTAATTTAGTAAAAACCTTGATATTCTTGGTAGTTACATATTTTTTTATTTTTTAATTTTTTTTTGTATGTGTTTCAACGATATTCCAAAAGATAACAAAGGGGACAATCATTCTCGATCCTAATAACGTTCAGTTTCATAAAAAACAAAAAACCTCAACATTATACACTTCTTTTTTTTTTTTTTTTTTACTAATAATCTACTATGTTGAAGCGTAAATAATTGTCACTATATTTCCCTCGCATTGGTAGCGCGTACTCTCGCTTCGTTGAAAAGAGCCTTTGCATCAAGCTCGCGTGTACACGCCGCCTATTAAAGTTCAACGCGACGGAAAAAGCCTCGTTGCTCGGGGGAAAAAAAAAAAAAAAGTCAACGAGTTAATCAGCTTGGCTCCTCTCCGACGTCGAATTTCACGTTAGACTGCAAACTCACGGGCTCGAAGGGGACTTTAGAAGCCAGCTCTTTCACGCGCCTCTGGCCCCTTTGGCCCGACAAGCCCATTCCAGTGAACGAAACGCGACTTTTACAAAGTTTCCTCATTTCCTTCGTCATCCCGATGGAAAAAAAGAAAGGGAGGAACATCGATGGCTATACCATTGACGAGAAAAAAAAGGGGAATCACCTCCAACTTTTCCCAGCTCTAATTAAAATAACCGTGCAATTATCATACGCCCCCCTCCTCCCCCTCGGGATCAAAGTTCGGAATTTTCATTTTCCCTCCCGAAACTCGAGCAAACTCCGACACGGCTCTCCACCCGAAAATCAATTTGCCATCCACGACGAACCAACTCCCGGCACGATGATGATGCATTATTCCAAAGGGCCGAAGATTCCTCTGTTCTCTCTCTCTCTCTCTCTCTTGTCGCGAGTTTTCTTCCGCCCATTGTCAAGCCCGTCTTTCTCCTTTCGGCTGAATAATCCACGCTCCCCATCGGCACTTGCATCGTTATACACATTGTCCAAAGTATTGTTCCGTCCCCTGAAATATTAACGAAGCCCGCGCAACAATTGAAAACAAAGTTTTTCCTCCGCGAGTAATGTCCCTCGCTGCAAAATTAAATCGTCTCGACGCCTTTGCGCGAGGGTCGAAACTCTAAAGAAACTGTATAGACTCCTCTCCACGCCTACTCGGTGACAGTAGTACAACCTTAGCTATGGTCAGCCTGCAAGAGCCCACTGTATTAATATATATATATATATAAATGTATGGGCTCTCATCCCTATATATTTATACACATATGCACGTGGAAGGAAAAAGCGTATAGTTCAGCGATAAAGAGGTGTACAATGGGTGTATGGGTTATACACGAGAAGGGGACAGCAAATGATCGACGCTATGTGGGACGAAAAGAGGGAGGGAGGGAGGGAGGGAGGGGAAAAGGCTAATTGATTTGCATTAGTTCGTAAACTAGTTTCGCGCTTCTTATCGGCGTTGAAACGCGCGTGTGGGTGGGTGGGAGAAGCGAGCGATATTCCCGGCTGTATATACATATATGTATATATACAGACACAAGTGTGCCTGCGCGAGCGCTTGATGTTTGCCAAAGTTCAACGGCGAGGGCTCGCAAAGAAGATGCTTGCGCCGGTAAACTCGGGGGGGGGGGTGTATATATCGCATGATCGACTTTGATGATGGAGGTCGGAGGCGTAGAGGACGAGAATCTCTCCATATAGCGAGGGGATGTATCTCGATGAGTGAGAAACAAATAAACAAAAATGATGTTGCCTTTGTGTTGCAGAACCAGAGCGTCCTTCCCCGATCCCGACTGTCCCGCGGCCCAGCGCTTGCAACGGCGGTGGCTCAGCGGCCCAGCAGCGCCGCCAGCCCCGTCCCCTCGATTGCCAGCGGCAAAGCCCAGCAGCTCCGACGCCGAGACTCGAGCGTCGACGATTACGAGGAGCCGCGAGGAGCAGTAGCTACAAAAGAGTCTCCCACGGCACTGCCACGGAACAGAGCTAGTAAGAGCCCCGAGAGCCCCGAGCTCCCTCGACACACGTACACACAGCCCGCCAAGCAGGCCAAAGGAGGAGGAGGAGGAGGAGGAGGAGGAGAAAGGGGCCCATCGCGCGCGGAGCTAGAATAGCGTAGGGCCACAGAGGTAGAGGCTTCATAGGCCCCCCGCGCCTGAGCCGCCCCCTGGGGTCAGGGGGCCGGTGAAGGGGGGGGCTAGCTCAGGGTGGGTGCCGGCGTGAAGGCCGGGGCGCGCCTCGCCCGCCGGCTCGCTCGTAGATTAGCGCGCCACCTGGCAGCCCTCGTCCGCTGGCAACGGCTCGCCAACAACACAAAGGACATCAGCTATTGCGGGCCTGGTCTCCTAGTCCTGGCTACTACCACCACCACCACCACCACCACTAATAATTATACAACCACCACCATCTCTGTCACTACGGCGAGTATCGGCAACGGCGGCGTGGCGGCACCAGCAGCAACAGGGCAGGCAGCGCCAGCGGGGGACGACCACCACCACCACCAGCCAACACCACGCCAACAACAGCCTGAAGTTGTGGTCGTCGTACCGAGCTCGCTCACGCAACAGCAGCTGCAGCAGCGCACTCAGCTCCAGTTGCCCCTTCAAAATCAGGCGTCGCCCCTCCTTCCGCAGCAGCAAAACAGCGACCACCACTACCAAGCTGCCGCCCCTGCCTCCACTGCCAACAACAACCACAACGCCGCTGCTGCCGCGAAACAACAAGCCCGCCAGTCCAGCCCGCCGCGGGACGGCGGCGCTGAAACTGGCACCAACTGGGGCCGCCACGGCTCCGGTCGGCACAGGGACCGGGCCTTCTCCATGAGGAGCCTCCACCGCCGGGTGTCTCATCCGTGAGTGTCTTTCATTCTTTTTTTCCTTTTTTTTCCCACCCCAACCCTTTTCCGTCCCTCTCGTGTCCCTCTCTCTGATGTGTGACTTTACAAGTGTATACAGCCGGCTGTCCCGTGTGAAAATAACATCAAGAAACAAGACAATCTCTCACGGAAGAAAAATTCCCCCCACCCCCGTTCGTTGCACCGGAAGGATATTTCCTTATAACTCCGACGACGGGCTTGATGACGCGATTTCTCCCTCGTCTAATGAGACAATCGGCTAAAGAGCGCTCGTAATTTAATCAAATCCTTATCCTTCGCGTCCTTCTATCGGGCCGTCCTCTGGGCGTTTTTATATTAAAAAGTTTTTCGCGGGTCTGCCGATCAAGAGGCCATTGTCCCCTCTCTCTGATCCCCTGCTGCGTGTGACCCTCTCTCTTAAAGGGGGAGGTGCTTCTTTCTTTTCCTATCGGCAATCCAGTATAGGTACATTGTATAGTTTTGGAGCTACGGTGAAAAATGAAAATACCACATGGCTTCACCGAGGAAAAGTTGTAGGGATTTAACGCAACCGAGCCCCCTTTTTTTTCTTAGTCGATGCAGTACAACCCCTGGCTACTTTAGGGGCGTATAAGTAGTCGCGCAAACTTCGTTGCCGGCGTTCATCGCCGCAAAAGCCCGCGAAGCGCGGCAATAAAGAGCTTTTGTAAGTGGACCCTCTGGATTAGACCGTCCCGACTTTTTATGATCGTCAAAGGAAAGCGCCATGCGCGTCGGAGCCCAGTGCAGTGTGTATACCTATGTTTGTCGCGCAGATTGGAATACGAGTGGCTTACTTTAACCTTTATTCTGCTCGTTTGCTTCTTTTTTTTTTTTTGTTTTTCTTTTGGGCTGAGCAATTAAAACCCGAGCGAAACCGCGAGTTAAAAAAAAAAGTCCGTACAGCCAAAGCGTTTTTATGATTAAAAAAAATTGTTTCGCATCCTCTCCCCGCGCTTGAATAATTCAAGAGGCCGCGCAACTGTAAATGCGAAAATGACGAACATTTTTTACCCCCCTTTCTTTTTTTTTTTTTTTTTTTTTTTTTTTTCACGAAAAATGTCTCTACAAGTTCTCCGGCCGAGGAAAGAAAAAGCTCCGATTTTTCTCGCCGGCCGAGCGCGATTGATCGCTACCTCCTACCTCCACCTATACGTAACTCTTCTTTTACCGAGTCCTGTGAGAAACAGAGTCGGGGCCGCGCATCCGTACATTCCGTAGCTCTGGAGGTGTCATACAGTCCTCCGCTGTACCTTGGTTGTGCTGCACGTGTGTGTTACGTACACCGTATATGTACAGATACCAGGGATATCTTTTATTTCATTGCCACCCCCCAACCCCCCGGACGATGGGGGATCTTTCCAGAGCACTCGTAACTTTCATACGTACCTTCGTATAACTTTGAGTGTGTGTGTGTGTGTGTGGGTGTACGTCGCATTGTACATTTCAATAAGATTCGATGGATGCACGCCAAAAAAAAAAAGAGGGTCCCTGTATCCTTCAAAGATCTCGTGGGCACAGAAAAAAAAAAATAAAAATAAAAATAAAAAGGAAACCCCGCCCACACTTTGCAATTGGTGCGAAAAGATTAAAAGCTAACACCCACACACTCGCACGGGGTTCAGAGAACACCCCTTCGTTCGTATGAATAAAAAAAAAAGAAAAAAAAAAGCTTCAAAGCAGGAGTCGCCCGAGGCGTTTTTCAATACAAATCAACTCGAGACCCGTGTGCTCCTTTGCGCCGATAAGAAAACGATTTCCACCCCCACCCCCTTAGCGCCCAGACCGCTAAGGGGGTGGGGGTTTCTTTCCCCCCTTCTCTCCCGTGTATTCACCCCAGAGGCCTCGAATCGCGGTAATAGGCTTCAGTCGTTGGTCGGGAGACAGCTTTTTTACGCTAATTCTCCGTCTACACGTGGACTTGTGTACGACGCGAACTTTGTTCATAACTACGGGGTGCTCCATGGGGCTGCAACTAACTCATCCATGGTTGAGCTGCAGTCAAAGGATCGCTTGCTGTTGGTCATTCACCGGAGCAAAAAAAAAAAAAAAAAAAAAAAAGTGGCACCACAATGCAGGGCGACACGTCATACGCGCAGGTATATTATCACCGTAACAAGCTGGGGACGGGTGTTAATTATAAACCCGCGCGCGTGAATTGTACACGTAGGAGACGCAGCGGCGATAGCACGTGTCCTATACGTGAGAGGGGAATCAGGGGGAGGGAAGAAAGGGCTCTCTCTCTCTCCCACTCGCTGCGTGCTTTTTATACGTTAAAGGGAAATGCGAGAGGGCGGTGATAAATCTCCCGGCTCCGTCGTCGTTGTTTATCGCTCCGGTGCGTTTATAATCGCGCGTGTGCCGCACAGATGGTTTTTCTTTTGCTCGTTTCTCTCAGCTGTACTCGAGGCCGTTTTTTTTTTCTTCCCCTCCTCCTTTGATCGGAAGCCGCTCGCGGTTCCCTCTCGAGTGTCGGCTCCAAGGGAGGGTCCATTTTTCTTTTTTTTTTTTTTTTCAATTATTCCTTTGTCGTTTTCGGACCGTTCGACGCGAAACATTGGAGCTCCCATTACAGCCAGAAAGCGAGATCCCGTGGTTTTAGGTTGCAGGCAAGTAGGCGTCGATTGGTACGCCCCGAGGCCTTTCGCCGCGCTGCGAGAGCAACAAGAAAAAAAAAAAAAAAAAAAAAATGGGGAGGGTTCTGCGCGTCGGAAATAGGATTGCCATTGTGTTCCGAGTTCCCGCGAGAGGAAAGGAGGCAGGTGGATGATTTTCTTTTTTTTTCTCCCTCGCACACGTGCAATTTGTGCTCGTGCGTGGATCGACGGGCTCGCGATTCAACGAGAGTACTCGCTCGCGTGCCTTGACTACACGGAGTGATTTTTTTTTTTTTTTTTTTTTTCCTCAAGCATACGGGGGTTGTTGTCCCCTTGTCTAATAGGTGGAATCTCGCTCGGACACCAGAGACCGAGGATTGAAAACTCGGTCACAGCATCCCGTGGCACATCACCTTGACGAGAGCCCGGATACTCTGGTCGACAAAACACGTGGATCGGCGACACACACGCGCAAACCTAAGGACAGAAATCTCGAGCTTGCCCTTGCGCGGCTCTCTCTCTCTCTCTCTCGCTGCAACGGGCCGTTCGCGAAATCAGGTCAATGGAAGAGTTCGGCCTCCTCCTAGCTGGCGGCGTTGGCTCTCCTCCTCCTCGTGCTCTTTTCGATCACGCCGCAAAAGTTTTCAGGTCGATTATTTCGTAGCTTCGGGCGATATCCACCCCCGTCCGACCCTTCGTGCTTCTGCCTTCGCATCCCTAACTGCGTTTCGCTCTACCTTTCCTCCCCTCCCTCTTCGCAGCTTTTCGGTCTTTGGTACGAACAATTCTGGGAAAGAAAACGCGCGCGACAATAAGGGAACAATGGCTTAAAGGGCCCCCTCTCAGTCAATCGAACACGTCACCCTTAAACTGCGATTGTTTGCTTTTTCCTTCCTTTGCTGTTGGAATGTGCGCGCGTGAACGCTCGTCACGGTCAAATGCCGTTGGAGCTACGTCGAAAGTTTGTTTTGCCTTGACGAAGGCTGTACTTTGGAAAAGCGCGGCAGACGTTGCGTAAGAGGGTACTTGGCTTTGATCTTTTTTGTTTTCCTCATTGAAATCGTCCGGCATCTGAGGGGGTGTGGAAAAACAATTTTTTTTTTTTTTTTCCATACACATTTAGCGAAAGGATCACCATTTATTGTCCGGCAGCTCAAGTAGCTCAAGCAGGTAGCCAACGTGAGATAGACCGTCATGTAGTATGCATCAACCGGAACATCACGTGCTCTAAATTTCTTATTCAGCGTCCGTCTTTTCTGGTCTTACGTAACGCTGACTTGTACTACTTGAAGGTGTTTATCACGTGCTATACCCTACTCGAGTGGGTGTGTATATATTTATACACTCGGGTGGCTTTTTTTTTTTTTTTTTTTTTTTCATGCTTTACGTGTAGAGCCAGCTATCAACACTCTCGTGTTCTTGTTTGGTTTAAATATAAAAAAATAAACTTGTCACCAACAGCGAAGAAGATGCACTTTTTTCCAACTTTACACAAAATAAACAGCAGAGAAGCAAAACGCAGTCGAGGACGCTTGTAAAACTTTTGTCCGAGCGAGAGAGAGAGTGAGTGAGATGACATCAGGAGCGAAGGCCGTGCAGCGCGCCAGAGGGCCTCGCGGCTCCCTAATGGCTATCCAATTTTCGGAAAAAATTTTTCTCCGCAGCAGTTTTGCTTGTTAGTCCGCACACACTCGGATGTTTCCTTCTCCGAGTCCTAATGCGCGCTCTTCGAGTGAAAAATCAATACGCCCTCTCGTCGCTCACTCGCACTCGGATGGCTTTCCAGATGCGCGAATAAACCAAAAGTGGCCATTGTATGTACTTTTGACTCGAAATACCCCGTCCTTTGCTCATGGGATGCCCCAATGTCAAACTTACTTCGTCCCCCGGAAGAAGGTCGGAAGTTTGCGTTTAAAAAAAAAAAAAAAAAAAAAAAAAAAAAAAAAAAAAAAAAAAAAAAAAAATAGTAATGCAACGGCACAACTACTTATTTCTATAGAAACGAAATTACTTGCGTCAGCTGTATGGAGCCTAAAATCCACCCACACCAGCGCCGATCCGATCGCTCCGATAAGTCACGCGTACCATATATATATACGAATACACAAAGCCTCGGTTTAAATCAGGCGTTTCTCGGGCCGATTTCTTCTCGCGGCTAGCAATCGTTAACCCAGACCGTCAGAGCTGAATACCTGCGGACGTAGTCGGAGCAAAGGAAAAAAAAAAAAAAAAAATCCAACTGAATTAATTTAACTTTGTTTTACTTTTCGCTCCACGACAGCCGACGGAATTCAGATGCACCCTCGTGTTGTGCAGGGATGCCATGTACCGCAGATGATGGATGACTGGTGCGCCCGTCGCGTCGTTCCTCTTCTTCTGGGTTTGACGCGACGGGGCACGCCTCTGCACCAACTATTACACGTCTGACGTTTGCTCCCCCCCTCCCCTTTTTTGCCTCACCGTGTCTCTCCCGTGACGCGTTTTCGATCTTCTACGCGTTCAGGTTGCAGCTTTTCCCTTGTTTTCATTTTTTGTTGCACCCCGTGATATTCAATATAATATACGCTCTGATTTTTGATGCATTGCGCTGTGTCCATGTGTCAGGGTCCTCGTGTGAAAAAAAAATGTGAAAACTCCGGGGCCGGGGAGAGTGAAACCGGGCACTCTAAAAAGCCCCAAAACCGCGGCGGCGAGTATCCGCAGCTGCTTACGTAACCGCTTCCGCACTGGCCTTTCCTAGTGAACCGAGAGCGAGACGAAAAAAAAAGGGTGGAATCACAGCAGCAGCCCAGAGTGGAGGTGGCTTTTTGACCAAAAAAAACACGAGGCAAGGTCGCCCTTATCTCTCTCACCGGCTCTCTATTATTAAATAAACAAAAATCGCGCATTACGCCCACAACGGGGTACGTATACCCGTCGGCGGAGTTTTCGCTTTTGGCACACTAGCCAGGAAAAAAGTTCCCCCGCCCACCTACCCCCTACACGTATACGTGCACATATATCCATCCGACAAATGTACATGTAGACGTGGTGAGCGAATATCGTACATATATATATATATATATACATGCGTCCACCCACGAGTACGTATAGGCATGCAATGTAACTCGATCCAAATGTCTCCCGTACATATTTTCACACAATCGGATGGTTACTCGACGAGAGGATTTTTCTTCTACAACCCGATAGTCCAAAACACGCGTCGCTAACAATAAGTTCGACGCTCGCTAGAGATCGGATTGCCAAAAGTATAAGTGGGTATGCACGGCCAGCGTCGTACAGTCGAGTATCCGAAGTGGGTGGCCGGAGATCCCCTCGATTTCATGTGGGTTTGGCTGTACAGCACAATGTCCACAAAGTCGCCCCCTCCGATATGCATGTATACATATGTATATACAATAGTCCGGTGTTTGCCGTTGTTGTTTTGTAAATTGCCAAGTATAGCAGGGCCGTGCTCTATCTGCCGCTGCTCGGATCGATGTGTGTGTGTACATCTCGTTGCCGTTGGTGCCGGACAAAGGGGCCCGAGCAAAGTCAAAGTGGATCGAAAGTTGGCGAGAATCGGCGTCGGAGCAAACGCGCGAGAGATCCTCCTCATCCCCTGAAGTTTGCAAAGCGCGAGTACGAAGGATGGAGTTATTGAACCCTGAGTCGGTGATAAAACCGGTGAATCTGGCCAACTTTGAGCCACGTAGGGCCGTTAGCGTGTCGTTACGGGGACGTTGGCGCTATTATGCACGCGAAGGGAGCAAACAAGAAGGGTTACCATGAGGTGGATTAGCATTTTTTTGCTTGCTTGTTTGTGGTCTCCTCTATTTTATCGTTCCTCCACAGGGACGAGTGATGAATCTTTTTTTTCATCGACAACGTCGTTGTCACATGGTCGCCAACAAACCACGTCCTCAATATGACAGGGTATAACACGCCAATCCTAAACCCATAGGTCGCGGGTAACAAACGCCCGCCCATTACTCACCGCGCGTATAGGTATTTCCCATCTTTCATTTTCTCGCTTCTTGTTCTTTACCTTCTGTGCACGTGTATACGCGTATACGTCATTACGTCGCCTCTTGAACCACCTCACGTGTACATCTACCCCACACCTTTCTCGCTCTTTCGTCCAAATCGACGGTGGTGAAGGATGACGTACAAAGTTCGTGACCAGGAAAAAACAAACAAACAAAGAAGCTGGAGGGCACGCGAGAAATGGTGTGCAGTGTCGTTTTGTTGTTTATGCCTCGGACCGCATTGTTTGCCCAAGGCGGTGGTACATCCACCAAGATTCATTTTTTTTTTTTTTTTTTTCACCAAACAATTAATCAACACGAAAGTAGAGTAGAGTGTCCAGATTGAATTGATTTCCAAGACAATACGGAGAAGGTTATTACTTTCGGCTTTGAGATATATTTTTGTACGATAGTCATCGTCCCTCCACAAGCCGCACATTCGCAAAGCTCCACGAGGTGTACGTGGCCCCTTTTAAGCGAGCTCTCTATGCCGATAAGCTTTCGGAGAGGTGGTCTAAAGCAAAGTTTCCTCGGACTCGGGCTTTTTTTGTGATCATCTTCTTTGCTCGACGGTGAGGGTAACTACTTCTGTAGGGGAGTAAATTCTCCAATTATTTTGGACTAGTCGACGAAAAAAAAAAAAAAAAAAAAAAAAAAAGATCTACTCTGTAAACAAACGCACGTACGTGTAGAGGCTAAAGTTTGCGGCCCCGTGAAATTCGAGGATTCGAGGAGGCAGAGGTTCCAGGAACCCACGGTACAACCCCTTGTTTGTTTCACGGAATTGTGAAAGGAGAGCCTGTAAAAAGAGACTCTCGGGGTTTATCGATGCAAGGCGCGTTGCAGACTTATCGTACAGAGGCGATTAATAAGTGACAAAACTCCCTCGGGGTGATTTGAAAACAGTTACTTACCGCGTCACAATATTCTGCCTCTGGTTACCCGAACCCGAGAGTGCATATGTATTGTACACAGACTCGATAAGCGCCCGATCTAGAATCAACCAACAGCAGCGAGCACGGCCCGAAGAAAAAGTGGAGGATCTTCCAGTCCCCCCCCTCCTTTCGCCGGCACTGCAGTTCGCCGACAGTAGAACTGACAGCTCGTTCATCAAGCTCGGCCGCCGACTCGATTTTCCAGTCCCTCCCTAGGGCTTATTGCTCTCGTCGTTTCGTGCTTACACATTGCGCAGGTAATTGTTTTCCTTTTTCTTTGTGTCTCACAAAGGACCAGCTTGTATACACTGCCCATTGGTTGTTTTTTTTTGATTATGCACCTTATTTTTTATTTACGGTTAACAAAAAAGCGGTGGTTTCGATGAAATAATGTGAGTACAGGGTAATCGTTGGCCGATCTCGTAACGAATTGCTCGAGGCCGTACGAAAACGCGCAAGTACAGCAGTGCTCGTAGAGATACCAAATTTCCTTCAATAAAACCAGTTGCCAAAGACAAAGAAAAAAAGAAAATCTCTTGACTCGAGAGAGTACAGCCGAGAAATGAAGGGAGACCATCACCTTCATCGGCTTTCATATAGGGGCACCAACTCCTCCTCGCGGGCGTATGAGACACACGCGTGGTACGTACACAGAGAGGAGGGAAAAGGAATAAGAGAGACACTCTCGAGTGAGCGTCGCCGTGGGACGACTCGTTTGCCTTTCTTTTTCATTCACAGCTAGCGATTACGATCGCGGGGAAGGGAAATTATCGCGATTCCCCCACCCCCCTATGTGTATTACTAAGTATTTTTCGGTAAGCGCGCGGCTGTGCTTCCATTCAATTTCGTTCTCATTAGGATGGCAAAAATTATTTTACATTTTCATTCAACGACACTTGCCATAATCGAAGGGGAGTACTGTCGTTTCTTTGAAACGCAAAGTCGAGCCATACTCGCTCTCGAGTCCCATTATTTGCCCAACCCCAACACGGTAGTGTGCCGCCAAGTATACATCAGCCTCACCCTTGTCTCGCGCAGCGCCCCTAATAAAAAATCGTCAAGGGACGTAGGGGGAGGCAACTACCCCCGGGCAAACACACACCCCCCACCCCGCTTTTGCTTGCCATCGCGCTGTACGAAAGAAAAGAAAAAACGATATTCGAGACGGTTTTTCTTTGGGCTGACGCGAGATCGACGCGCCCTCCTCGGGCAGCGTTATACGCGCACGTAACACACCACGGGGAAAAAAAGGTGTAGAAGGCCAAGCGAGCGCTAAGAAGCGGCCTCTCTTGTTTTTCGTCCCGCTCCATCACCCGGCTCATCCAAAATGCTTGATTTACCGTGGCAGATAGGTGAGGATGTGACCTATATGCAGTGTCGTACGAAAGCGCAAGGCCATCAAAATTCGTTTCCCCATTACGCTGCACTGTATACATATATAACCGAGCGACTTGGCGTACGCTCGAGAGGGTTTTCCGCGACGCTGCGCCACAATTTTCCACGAAAACATGCTCAGTTCGCTAGAAGGGAGGGGGTGTGCTAAGCTGTTTCCCAGGTATGCCCATTAACGGTGCTTCGCGAGCTCACTTGCACACACGCGTGCGGAGCTGATCTTTCGCGTCATCGCGTGCTGGATTCTCTTTACCGAGAGAACTACGGGATTTTCAAAGCACCTGTGGGCTCAACCGAGAGACGCGGGGCTGTTTGTGGCTCCGTTGATTTTGGCGAATTTAATCGTAGATGGGCTACGGCCGGCTGGATCGTACGCAGAGTACGTGTGGGCTGTTGGAAATATATAGCCTCGATCACGGTAAACTCGAGTGTACTGAAATTGCGAACACATTAAGCCCCCAATCGAGTACAATACACGTCGCAATTATACTTATTACTACAGTCGGTATTATTTGGCCAACGTTTTGATACATGTGAAATCGTTCGCTCGTTAAACGGTGATCATCGATCACCTGTCAAACACACCGACCATAAAAATAATAAAAATACAAACCGACTGGATTCCCCGAAGTTGAGTCATCCGTGCAAATATACCTACTTACACGTGTATTTATGATATACAACGTGACACCCGCCCTTGAGAGCGTAGACTCTGGAGCAGGTCGAGGGTCCCAAACTTCCCTTAAACGATGCAGTACTTCGAATACACCCAGTCATGTGCGTGTAATCGACTGAGATATCTTCCGCGGCAAATTATTGAATACACTTGGGGCGTGTTAATGCACCAGCGTGTACATACACGTACAACGGCAGCCGAGCTGTCGGGGAGACGGGAAGGGCAGGAAATGCTCCTTGGGATATTGAATTACAGCCTTCCCTTCCGGTAGCCGTCGTAGCTATTATTACGCGCGCCGATCTCTTCTCTCCCTCGTTGCGGCCACGCGTGTAATTTCAAGCCCACATTGCTCTCGCTGGTTTACTGGCGCGGATGATTTATCTTACCCTCATGGGATGCACGGCTAGGGCGGAAAAACTTGGTTGTCCCTAATCGGTATTTTTGTCAAATATTTGCCGTGTACTTTCGTTTGTTTTCGGCCTCTGTCTTGTGTTTCCAATATTCACCGACGCGGCGCGGACTTGTTGCCGGGAAGAAAAAAAAATTCGGCCGAGGAATTTCACAGGGAGCAGTTCAACTTCACTTATATTGTTGCCGAACATTACGTGTAATTTATTACCACCGTCGATCGACACTGTATTGACTTTAGCACCAAAGTGTATAATATATATCGGTTCGCTTCAATGTTTCGCGTCTCCGATCGCTGTTGTCCGATAAATCAGCCGATCGATCGTCCTGTCGATACCACCGAGCACTTTGAGAGGAAAAAAAAAATAATAAAGTCAAAAGCCCGAGAAGGGAAAAAAATGAAAAAAGTTGGAGCCGATTGAAAATCAAGTTATACTCTTTTTGTTTTTAGTTTTTTTTTTTTTTTTTTTTTTTTTTTCTTAAGCTGAGCTTTTAAAGGCGCCCACATGCAGGAATTTCACGAGCTTTCACGCGCCAAGTGCGTCTCGAATTTAAAGTAGTTTTGTTTGCCATAAAATTGCTTTGAGAACACGGACACTGACACGTTGGCGTTTGACAAAATGTGCGGGTCGTTGTTGTTAATCGATTATGATATTATTTTGCACGCAACCGATCGCTTGAATCAAAGTTAATTGGACGAGCTCGGAATAATCGGATTCGCGCTCACAACGCGTAGTGCGGGCAACACGACGTGTAAGCGATAACTGGTTGGCTGGAGTATGCGCAAGTGTATATGCACACAGTAATGGCATGTAAATAAATTTTAATGGCAAATGACAAAAATTAATCCCGTCGGGCGAGTTTTGCGCGTGTGGGGGATAAAAAAGACAAATATTGTTCTACGTCGCGAACCGCAGGTGTCTAGTACAGGAGTGTTTGCAAAATGCGTATTGCAATTCCACATGAATCCTAAGTTGCCTAGATCGCGATGTAATATTGCGGTAAACGACGACATACGTATCGTTGAACAAAAACAAAGAAAGAAAAAAAAAAAAAAAAATAGCCCACCGACGATTCACTGTCCTCGGATGAGAGACCGAAAAATGTGGACCAAAGGCGCGAAAGCTCGCGCTCGTTAATCGTTATTCGCGAGCTTGTCGCTAGTTAGCGGTACCTTTGTGCGCGGACGGGGTCTGGCGTTAAAGCCTTGGGGGGAGGGGGGAAAAAAAGAAAGGAAAGAGCGAGCGCTTCCGGCCCCCTCCCCTCCGCGCCTCTTTTTTCTTTTCGGCCCAACCTCGATGTGCTTCCGATACACCCGTATATGGCCCTTGACCCGTGGCCGGGCGTCTTATTTCGGGCTGAAGGATGTCGAGGGCCGGATCTCACCTCCCGCGGGGCTCTCTCCCTCTCTCTACCCAGAGGAAGGGGCTTGGACGGTACAATAACGAAGACTCAACCCTGACTCGTCGTGCTTTGGGTACGCCGAGGGACTACTGCGCTTACTACGTGCTCCCTTTAGCGACGGCTGCCACGTGATTAGTATCGATTTGGACTCTCGCTTCGCTCGGTAGCTACGAGCTTCTTTCGCTCTTTCGTTGATTACTCTTATCGTCGTGATGATGCTTACTCTTTCACGATGTATACCGTTGACTCGAGCGGTGCGTTGAACTACACGTTTGAAAGGGGCCAGTGGACACTTTTCACATGAAAAATATTGCAGTTGCGTTGATAATAAGTTATAAGAACAATCGAATCTATGGTATAGACTACGTGTCATCCAGTTGTGGAAGGCAGTGGGGTGACAATAATTGGATGTTGTGGGTTTAACACGTGCACAAGTGCGTTAAATCTATCACAGAAGTATTTCACTCTCTCTCTCTCTCTCTCGGTTGGTTCTCGTATCAATAGTTGAGGGAAAAAAAACTTATTAGTTCAATAGGCTTGGCAAATTATCAATTTGGTTTTTATTTTTTTTAACCGTTTATCAACGCGCAACCGCAACGAATTTTATTAAAAATGTACATTTTCACTACGTGCTCCAAACACGCTGTGAAACTTGATAATTGCCTGTACTCCGAGGGTGACTTTTATTTTTATTTTTTATAATTTCTACAAGTGAAATCCAAGTTGATTTCCTTACAAAGTTAACTTTACAGACGCGTGCACGATAATCCCCATTTATATGCACATACCAGTGATTTTAAGTAGTATAGCTCAACCTTTAGTCGGGCAAAACCAAAAAGGACCGTATAAACGGCACAAATAGCGAAGCTATTGTATTTTCACCCACGCTATACCTTCCCTTTGCCCTCTGTACCATCGACGCTCGAGAGCCCTGAAATTTTAATATCTGCCATTCACCGCAGACTTGAAAAGCCCAATCAATCCGTCGAATCCAGTGCCCTCTGATGATTCATCATTCCCGATCGGCTGATAATAAAACGCGTGAGTTATTGCTCTATTGTTGTACGCGCGCACACACACAAAATCACGAGACGAAAGGTATCTTTGAGCCCATACCCTGTGGATGTTTGGTTTTTATCCTGGGAAAATTTACGTTGACCAAACGAGTGGTGGTACGAAAAAAATTTCGTCTTTGACGATAAAATTACGGCTCGGCAATTTGTGTCGTAACTTTGCTTTGAATAGCATGAAAATATTCGCTCGGGAAGCAATGTATAAGATGATCCAAATAAGACTCTAAAAGAGTATAAAAAGTTGACCACGTCGAAAGTTACGAACGACTTGGATTCGTTTATAAGTTTTGAAATGGGTCACCGGGGAGTACGAAAATCATATAAAAATTACCGTATCAGTACTGTAATTCAATGACACTTTTTTTTTATCATTTGCAACATAATTTTTACTGCTCATTACAGTATTTGTGTAGAGTGCTGGCCCAGTGATTTTTATGTTGTATGTGATAGCTCATTTGAAGCGCAGTAAGACTCATTTGTTTAATTAAGCGGTATATGCATCTAACAATACTCGCGCTACCACGTCCAAAAAGAAAAGAAAAACTCGTCGATTGCACGCGAAACGTATGGGTATCCATCGTTGGACTTGCAAGTCAGCCAAATCGTATGCAGCCAATAAATCCTCCTTCCGCCCCTTCTGCTTACAATCGGCTAATTGAGCGACGATAGCAGCACGTTTCCCGGGCAAATTGTCCGAGCACGGTACACGCGCGATGCACACGTGTGCACGCAAATGCGAAAAGTTTCTCAATATCCCTGGGAAACGGCTGCCGCGCGGTGTACAAATGCGCGCGAATACTCGATACAACATTCGACAAATGAGACGTCCACCGGTAGTATATCTATATTTACCGTGACGCTGTCCGAGCAAACTCAGCGAGTCTCCCTCGCGCGCCTCGACACGTGATTTTCCCGCTCGTACTTATCATCTCTCTTTCGTGCGCTCAGTTGTTCGTCGTTGTTTTGCTACGCTGCTGTTTCATTTTTAAAGTTTCGCCTCATTTCTGGCGAGGTCCACTTTTTTCAATGCTCGTTGAACTTTCATTTGCAAATAACGTAGAACGTACATCCTTTTGGTGCCATTAGGATTTTTCGAGAGAGATAAAACAAAGTCACTCAAGTGAACAAACAGTGGGCCTTATTATTGCACATAAGTACGATACATGTATGAGTTGCATGTCCGAGCGTACGAGTAATTTTTACGCGCAAGAATTTCCGTAACGAAGACTCAAAGTGTTTATTCGTTGCTCCTTCCCTTTCGTTCCCCGTCGAGCCTCCAGCCACGCGTCCTAATCGTCTTGGCACCAGCAGCCGACTATACACACATCACGTGTCCCCCGTCTCTAAAACATTACTCCGAGAGATTGCACTTCCACCCGAGGAGTAACAAAATCTAATCCTCCCCCTCTGCAATGTACCCGCGCGTATCTCTTTCCCCGAGAGTCTTAATAAACATGTGCAGCACTCACGGTACCTTCTGTCGCGCCTTTACTTTCACGACGAACTATTCATATACCAGCAGAGAGGGTTGGAGAAAAGGGACTCAGTTATGCAGGATAGATGACGAAACCAGGGGACGCCGTTGTAATTTTGCACTCTCGCGCGAATACCGCAAAGGACAATTTCAGCCCTACGGTGATGGTTCCTCGGCCGCAAATTTGCGAGTCTTCCGGGTCACGGGGCCGCTAGTAATCTGACTCGCACAGCTCTTGTTTGCTCTCCGTGCCACTAACTCGTTTTTCCCACCTGCACCCCCACCCATCACCTTTAACCCTACTACGTACCGATTCCTTTTTTTTTTTTTTTTCGCTCGAAGCGCGCTTTTGTCGCGCGAAAAGTATTTTCTCTTTTCACGCAAGGTTCTTGCGAATATGCTCGTTATTCCTCGGATGGCATACGCCAGGGTGGGTCGAAAATTCTACTACTCGCAGCCGAGGGTGGAAAGAGCTCGGAAATTCCTTCGACGCCGCGAAGTAGCTAACTGAGGCACGGATGGTATAGGCGGGGGTGCGCTATTCGAAATATTTCATCCGAGAATTTTTCAGCCGTGCATTCGGATTCTCGTCGATACGCGCGTGCACCATGTGTACTTTCTTTTTCGGATAAGCTGAACAACTTGGGAGCAGGGGACGAAAAAAAAAAAAAAAGAAAAAGGAATCCTTGCTGTCGTGGAATTTGACGAAAATTACGAACTGTTCTGAAATACGTTTAACACGTTGGTTTTTCACGTTACGCGTGTTTTTTTTTTTTTAATCACCAGATCAGGGAGTGCAGAAATTCAAAATGAATATTACATTGTTGAAGAAGATGTTCTTGGCGATATACGTATTTCTTAAAAATCTTTACCACAAGCTTACCACGTACACGTTACTTGGCTTCTGGTTCACAAACTTTTTCTCACTCGACAAAATAACATTTCGATACGATGTCGACGTCCAAGTATCATCCAATCGCACCCTTTGGCAATAAAGTTGGTTCGAAAAACTATTGGTAGATACATTTTTTCAGTTTCGTGTGCTCGTTGCCATTGCGACAGCTAACAAGATAAGCGACGTCGCGTCATTATACAAATAAGAAAAGACTCGGAAGCTTCGAGAAACCGAACCGGCAAGTGTAAGCGGATTTTTTTTTCTTTTTCTGTCGTATCATCAATAACAAATTATTCAAACGCGACGGTAACAACAAGAACACGCGTTCCATAATAACAGCAGTGGTCGCCGCTTGCGCGCGCGCAATTTCCTACATTACACAAACACGAAAGGACCAAAATGAAAAACGAGCTTCATTAGGCGCAACTCGAGTGTTTACATTTGCTTCCCCTACCCCCAAGACACTGAGCTGCTGTTTATGCGTAAGACGCGCCTGGCTCCGAGGGAAGAAATATTCACCCCTTTTCTGGGGGGCGCAATATCTGTACGACTATGAGCCGGGGAGTCCCCGTTGTTTTGCAGAGAGACTTGTCAAGTTGAGAGGCAGGGGGAGCCGGGTGGACGGGTTTTCTTTCTTGCCTGCTTTTGCCGCTGTTGGCGCTTCGGAGGGGATATTGCAACTTTTTTTTTGCCCACGACCCCGTTCCCGTTCAGGAACACAAGAAAGGGGGAGGGGGCGGCGCAGGCGGGAGGGAATCGCATTATTGTCCTAAGATTGCGAGCGAAAGAGGAAAGTGGAGCCTCGTTTGCCGGGACCTTGACTCTCTCTCTCTCTCTCTTCTTTTTCTCCTATTCTCTTTTTCTCGCTGAGCGTTGGGGGTGTACACTGCTTGGCAATTCATCGCTACGTGTACACAATGTCGACCACCACCAAATAGTATAGCAACTGAATCCAAGAGCAAGAGAGAGAGCGAGCAAACTTTACATATATATATATATATATACGTACAGCCCTGCACGCGTCGTCTTTGCTGGTGGCGTCGGATCAATTACGAGCGGCAGTCACGCGCGCTCGCCTCGGACCGACTAAATTAGACCCCCCCCCCTTCGCTGGCTATAATCTAATGATCCCTCCTCCGTGCACCAGCCTCGGCACGTATACATACCTACATACATACACATATATACGTACCAGGTACCCCCATTACTAACGTTGTCGCTGATGCTGGTGCTGATGCCATATCGCAGTGTGTTTACGCACGCGGAAGCGAGTTACACCCTGCCCTGCGGCCGACGTCTCGGCTTTGCTACAGTAGCCTGTAACTGGTGCTACGGTACATCATGTGCTCATGTTATCGAGATGAGCTTGCAAGCTTGGTCCTTCCGTGTTGCACGTATGCGCTGATTTTTTTGTTTTTTTTTATTTTACGAGTGTAATGAGGGAAAGCGAAAATCTAATGTGTTGGTGTTGCTTTCAATCGTTGTTGGATCTTACAGTAGTTTCGGGCGTTTTAAAACGTACTCTCGAGTAAAAATCGCTGTTGCGAGCCTCGACAATCGCAAGAAGAAAAAAAGGGGGGGTGGGAGAAGATAAAGCGCTCGTCAGAGTATCTCTTTTTTTTCCCTTTGGTCCGATGGCTTCAAACGGCCAAGCAGCCAGACAAAGGCTCTCGCGAGATAATGCGAGCGAAAGAGTCACGAAGAAAAAAAAAAAAAAAAACAAGAGCCAGACAGAGAGACTTTGTCGTCATCGTCATCATCTCTTGCTCATCCTCCTCGTGGAGCGAAAGGAGAGACCTTTTCATTTGCCGTGAGTTGGAAAATTCAGTCCACCTTTTCACTACCCACCTGTCTACTACTTTTCTGAACGAGATGACACGGGAAGGTGGGGTATAGGTCGTTATTCCGAATGAAGCGCGCAATGTGATTACTTCATTGTAGAGAGTTTCCGTGGAAACGCTTAGGAGTTATTCGATCCTCGAAAAAAAAAAAAAAAAAAAAAAACAAATGCCCTGATTCAGTTGAGGAAAGCCAAAAATAATAGCGTGCCACATGATAATTACAATAAATAATAAAACTAAACGTCCGAGGAGTCTTAATTGCAATTAAGTAGTGCGGGTCGGCCTTTGGTCAGCCGCGCCCGCTGCAAGAGTCTCGACGAGGCCACCGGCCATTTATTTTAATTAATTTAGTTTAATTTCATTTAATTACACAACCCCCCCTCCCCACACAGCCATTGTACCCGTGTGCTCATCAGCTAATTACTTCGTGCACCGAAAATATTTTCCCAGACGAATTAATTCGGAAAAGGCGCCCTTACGCGCTAACTTTTGTGAAAAATTCCCTTTCTCACCCGCACGCGCGCACATACACAGATAACTAACTGCTGCTTTTGTACTCCAAAAACCTGGGCTCTTTCTCAAAGGCCTCGACCACTGGTGCGGTGGCAAAGTTTGCCGCAGGCGCCTCGGCGAGGGTACTTTAGGGAGGCGCCGCTGCTTACAGAGCAAGAGGCCCCCGAGGCGATACTCGTGTGCTAAGCACTGTTTCGCAAATATTTCCCATTGTACTCGGGCCGGGGTAAAAGAGGACAGCCGAGGATGAGCCTTTCGAGTGCACGAACGAAGCACCCGGCGAGACGAATCTGTGCGTTTTGACTCTTTACTTTTTTTCTTTGTTTCCCTGGCCTTCCGGTGATTCTTCCGTGACCGATTAAAGATGATGCGGACAACCGCGAAATAGCCACCGGGCTCCTTTTGTCCTCAGCGTGTTAGCTTCAACCTCGGCCAGGCCCATCCTTCGAAGGGGAAATCAAACCTGCTCGTTCAGGTGATTAAGTCACACTCGGTGGCTGATTAATGGGGCGGAAAGCAACGATGAATTTAATAAGAACCCGCGGCTATAAGGAGCTTACCATGGCGGCTGCAGTGTATATAATACACGGCCGTGGTATACATCGTGACTGCTCGGGGAGCGATGATTACTCGTCTTGATTGAAACTAAGCTCGCGCCCAGCAGCGACGCTGCGAAAAGAGTGTTATCACGATAGCCGACCGAGCTTGAGGAGGATTTTTTTTTTTTATTTTTTTTTTTTATTGAAATTTTGCGAGTTATGCCAGACGCCGGAATCGAGCCATTTCCCGTCTAATTGCCAGCTGGATCGTGCCAACGCAGAAAGGAGTTTATATAAACGAGGGGAGGGGGGAGTGAGATACGACCTCGCCCACACGCTCTCGCGTACGCGTTCCATCTCTGGGCAGTGTGTGTGTCCAACACCGCGTTCGTTTGCCGAGCCAAGAGTACGGGGTGGACGAGAGAAAAAAAGAATAAAAGGTTGGATGTGTTGCTCCAGCCGACAAAGACATATGGCTTCTCGGGGGTCCTTAAATCGCTCGTACCCATCAATTTATCCGTCCTGGGAACGATTTAATTCTCCAACCAAGGAAATGCGCAACAACGCACGAGTTTCTTTTTTTCCCCCTCGATCTGACACACATACAGCGCTGGTTCAGAGTTTGGTTTGTATTATCTTTATCTCAAGGTCTCCTCTCTGCTCGGGGTGGCGAAAAAAAAAAAAAAAAAAAAAAAAAAGATTGCACCTAGAACGTATCGACAAAGACGGGCGATAAATTGTTTTAGTGGGATGAAAAAAGAAGAAGAAGAAGAAGAAAAAAAAAAAAAAAGAGATAAAACAAGGAACAACAAAAGTAGCGTTCGATACGCCAAGGCATCCACACGTGACAAAGGGAGCATTGTGCGGAGCAGGTGGGTTCATTTGAATTTTGTTCGGCGCAACAAAACAGAGGAGAGGAACATCAGAGGCACAATAGGAGAGGCAGATGGACAAGATAGGCGAGTGGGTGGGTGGGGGTGCTGGTTGAATTTGAAAGAAGAGAAGCGCCCTCCTCGCGAGAAAAAGCAAAGAAAGAGATAAAGAAAGCGGGAGCCGACGAAAAAGGCAAGCGAGTCGGCAGGGAAGCGTCGTAGTCGCCGGTGAGAGGGACACGTACGCCCGTGGCGTCTGTCTCGTTTATCACCGGCAGTTCTCTCGCGAAACCAGTACCCGCCAGCTGTCGTCGAGTTTCTCCGTCCGTTTGCGCGTCGGGAGGCTCGGCCCGATTCGTGCATGTCGTACGTATAGTGTGCCTACACACCCACACCCACACAAGGATGGAGGGTTCGGTGGCTCTTCAGTGCGATTTGCTGCCGCAGCACGCAACGTCGCCGTCCCCGTCGGCTCTGACGTCACCGAGGCCGAGTTTTCGGTGCCCCAGTACCAGCAGCAGCAGCACAGATGACCACCACCACCAACAACAACAACAACTCAGGAGATTGAGCCGGCAATCCCAGCAGCAACGCATGAGCGTGTGGACCACCGGCGAGCACGAGTGAGTGTCTTATCCGAAGAAATAGCGATTATTTTACAAAGGACTAACGATAAATAAAAATAACCAATTACCAAATCGTGGGACTGCAAGCGTCGAAGGGTGTTACATCGAGTGGCTTTCGATAACTTTGAAAGTTTTTTTTTTTTTGTTTTTTTGTTTTTTCTTTTTTTCATCTTTAAAAGCGAGCGGTTCCAGGGTGGTTCAGATTAAACGACAGAGAAAAGAAAAATAAAACAAAACAACCCCTATACCAAAGCGCACCTTGTCTGTACCTCAGTAGGTGGCCTAAAATAAATCCCAGCCCCTTTCGAGAGATACAAGTGCGGTGCACGAGTCACGTGCACGAGGAGGCTCGTGCTTATTTTAAGGACGCCGATTTAATTTAAACCAAGAGGGAGAGGAGAGTCCTCCCCTTGCCGCAATCGGAGGCACCTTACTACGAAGTGGACGATATCTCGACGGGGCCGCGTTTCACTCTCTGTTTACTCATTCATCCGTGGCTCGCACGCCGTGAACAGGTGGTTAGAGAAAGATTGAAATAGTTTGGATAGGTATAACACGTACCCCACCAAAAAGGTCGATCGCTAACGAGTTACCGATACCACGACCCCTTACCCCTGATGAATTAAATTTAGCTTAGTGCATATGGTCAACTTTGCTCCGAGCACCGATTGCATCCATTTTCCTTGGTTCAATCGGATACGTGAAGGAGTAGCTTTGCTTTTTCGAAATGATTTTTCAAATTAGTTTCGCCGTGACCCGTATTTGCAAGACTCTCTCTCTCGCTGCCTCTCGGGTTTTGTGTTTTTAAAAATACCCTGAGCGCGTGCCGAGGGAGCCAGAGAGACGGTGCAAAAGCTAATAGCGGCTTGTACCTTCGTTTCTCTCCCTCTGGAGCGGGGTGCCATCGGGGGAGTAGAATTTTGGCAGTCAAGAACCACACTGTTCTTCTTCCTTTTCTGCAGGGACTCTGAGGAATAAGGGACAGAGCCAGAGTGCCTTATCTCATTGAAACGAGGATTACACGCTATATTACAATCAAGGAGACTTTGCACGCGTGTCGAACGCTCGGTCTCACTTGTACCCGTTAAATGCGACACCACACCCGCAAGGCTATTGTTGTCGGACTCGAGCACAATGGTTTTTTATGCGATTTTAAATAATACTTTTCTTTCTTATTATCATTTATTCGTCACTATCGATAATACAATGAAAAAAATCACTTTTTTTCTTCTCAATTACATTTCAAACTTAAATACGTTGATTTTTTTGGGGGGGATAAAAAATATTGTAAAAAGTGGTGATTAAAAAAAAAAAAAAAAAAAAAAAAAGCCCTCTTTTCGGCACTTTTATATTTTGGTAAATAATTATAATTTGGACAAAAATTGAAAACGCATTCGTGACAAAGTCTGGCTACAGAGTCACCCGTACCTAAGTAGTGGATTTTCAAATTTCAGCTTAACAGCCAGAGCAGTCCGTTTGACCGAATGCCGAAAGAAAAAAAAAATCCAACTCAAGCGCACTCCCGCCACTGTGCATCAGACCCCGAGCTATAGGGTACACGTGAAGGGGCGAAGCACCCCCCTCTCTTCCTCCCCACTCGCCGGAATCGTAAATTCTTAGCCGACTCGTGAAATTTTCATTTTCGACCTCCTCCCACCCCCTCTCCCATTTGCTGTAAAAGCGTGGTGCACGTGCGTCTAATGGAACACCGGCTGGGTGTATATATAGGTATACCATACTCCGATAGAGGGGCTATTCCGGGAGACAAGTGTACTCGAATGGTACCAGGAAAGTCACCGGTACTCGGCCGTCTGCCAGTGTTTTATCGTCGCTCGTTTGGTCGATCGTATTGTGATTTCGTTGTTTTCCCGACAACGATCAAGAATCAAATGCTTACCAGTACAAATAACGTTTTTTCATACAAAATAGCCGAAGTGATAGTGTAGAATGGGGAAAAAAAAAACCATAGACACATCCAAAAATTGATAGTAGGTCCCGACAAATGAGAATGGTGTTGTCTTGCGAGATGCACGTACATATATGGGTATTCTTTGGCTTATTTAGCAGTTATAGTTTATACGACACGGGGAAAGAAGGAAATGCGAAAGAGAGAGAGAGAGGGAGGGAGGGGCGATACAACTCGATGAACACACAATCTTGGTATCTCTATAAATTACCTCCTCTGCCAATTTCGTTAACGAGAACAACGACGACTGTTGCTTCGTACGTACGTTATTGTTATTATTATTGTTATCATCGAAGTATATGGTTTGCCTAGAAAAACAAACTGCGATAAAATAGTATACTGGTGACAACGTGCGAGCGAACAAAAGCCAATATCTCGAATGAGTTTATCGGACCCCTCCACGCAAAATGAGCGTATAACTCAAGCTCGGAAGCATCTAATGCGGCGCTGTAGGTTTGTCTTGGGTCGACGACGCCGAGTCCGAGGACATTAGATTAATTATCTTATTGGCGATTAAAAAAAAAAAACATTTTTTTTTAGTCTAGGTTGTTAATTTTTTGTTTCTCGAGCAAACGCCACAAAAAGAGGGTATATATATATATTTGGTATAACAAAAGTTCAAAGTCAAGTACACCCAAAGAGGGACGGGCACAAAAGGCACCAAAGCGCGCGTCTGGCGGAAAATTCCCGCGGAACAATCGGAAAAAAGAGATGCTATAGAAAAATGTAAAAAAATGCACAAAGGCACGAAAATTTGGAAAGCAGACCTTTCGAAAGACAATCGGAATAAAAAATCCATACAATTAAAAAAAGAAAAAAAAAAAAAAAGACAAAGGCGTGCGGATATGTATCAGCTTTTCGAGTGCGTCTCTCCCCGCACACGTACGCCTCTATACATACATCCTCAGCCCGCGAGTTTTGCTGAATGGCCGCGGCCCTGAAGCCGATTAAAATCGCCGACCTAGATCTGCGCTCCATTGTAAACAGGGGCTGAGGCGTTTTTTTCGAGTGGCCCTCGGGAGATCGAGATCGAGCCGTATCTTAGCCATCTCTCGCGCCCCGGCTTGGCTGGCAGCTCGCAGCCCCGGGGGCTCCCTACACCTCGAGGGCCTCGATATTACGTGCTAACCTACATTATTACACGCGCCCCACCCCCCCCCCCTACTTTCCCTCGCACCTGCTGTTCGCCTCCTTTTATCATATTTGGCCCGGAAAGTTGCCGTTTGCCAGAATTATCTGCGAAGCTAGGCCTGTACTGTTTTTCACACGCAGCAGCTCTCTCTCTCTCTCTCACGTTCGAGCGTGGAGCATCAGGAATTTATTCGCTGACGCGAAGAAGGGCCTCTTGACATTTATCGAATAGCGCGCGACTGCGGAGTTTCTGCTGATCGCCTCGCTGCGGATGTGTGATGTATATGTTTGGAAGGGGGGGAGGACCGCTTTGAATTTAGCGTCTGTTTCGTTCGCCCGTGGGAGGGGAAAATTTCATTTTGGTACATACATATAGACTTGGAGTGGCTGACAAGATATATGTACGTGCATGTGTATACGGACAAGAGATTTAGGCTGGAGATAATTTGATGGCAAAGTTTTTCCGAAGTAAGGGGAAAAAAAGTAAGTTTGGTGACGTTTGAAAAATGGATGTTATGGCAAACTCGTGTATGATTGACATTTTTATTAATATATTACAATCTACTTTTTTAATTTTTTTATTATTTTATTTATTCTCATACCTAACATAATATTCATATGTTGTTGATTAATCAAGAAGTACTGATGTTCTTTGTTGTGTGTTGTTGCTGGTAGGGGTTGGACACGTGTACGCGTATGTGTGTGACACTGCACACTGCGCGCTACTCTATCTCCGGCGCTACTAATCATCGCCGCGGACTAAAAGCAGTAGGATACATTGAAATTTCCTTCTTCTTTTTTTATTTTTTTTTCTTCTTTTCTTCGTCTTTTCACGTGCATATTTTCTCTCTCTTTGCTCTCGTATGGGTGTATATACGTATAGTATTTTTTTCTTTCATCATTGCCTGCCTCTTTACGTTTTTTATATACTTTTGTGTATATATGATCACACGTACATACACACAAGCTCTTTTAAATCTTATTATTATTATCTTCAATCTTTTTTTTCTAAGCTTACACGCTACTTTTTCACTTGCATTTCTCTCTCTCTTTCTTTTCTTTGTTTTTTTTTTTTTTTTACCTTGAAACTTCAATAGTTTTTTTTTTTTTTTTTCTTTTCTTTTACTATTGATTGATAATTTGACATTGAGACCATCGCATCTTAAAAAAAAAAAAAAAACCAAATATTTATTAAGGTGAGTTGATACAGTATCATTTTTCAAAACGATTTTTCAAAATTTATTTACATATTTTCAATGGTAATGTGTAATTTCATTATTTCTTTTTTTTTCGAATAGCGACTTTTCGCATGTCACCTTGTTACATTACAATATTATCATGCACATTGATCACGTCTAGTTTGAAAAATGTTCACCTTTCTCTCTCGTATATTTACATTTAACTTTATAATCACGTTTTTAATCATAACTTTTCATGAAATAATTTTTTTTTAAATATCATGACCTTTCAGCTACTCCGGCTAGTCAAAATAATCTCACGCACCACTCTGTGCGAGGGGAGGAAAAAAAAGAGAATCACGACTAGGTGCGCCGAATTACTTTTAACGCGGAATCGGGGCAAAGAGCTCGAAATAAAAGTACATTCCGCGCGGTGAATCCAATTTTTTCCGGCAGCCCGGGGATGAAAACTCACGCGTATGACTTTTTTCACCTCGCTGCCTGGTCCCAACGGAAATCAGCGCAAGTTTTTTTGTTCTTCGACGCGTGCACACTGTCACGAGCATTCAATCTTGAAACCCCCTATAATGTGAAAAAAAAAAAAAAAAAAAAACAACAACAATTGTTTGAGACACCATACAGTGGCTCACGCAAGAGCGTAATAATCATGGATGATTTTAATTAAACTTTTTTCCCTCATATATGTGTGTGCTCGATCACGTCAAGCCGGATTATTTATTAAAAAAAAGTTTCGTGAAAAAAAAAAACCGTTACGTGTCTCACAGAGAAATTTCATTATGTTTGACGCTGAAAAATTTTCGTCACGTGCCTACGGTTAGTGTTTTTGGAATTTTCACTACGGGCCAAAACAAAAATACATCCTTTGACTCAAACAGTAACAAATACCGGCTATTGTGTGTCTTTATAGCTGAAAAGGGGTGTGGAACTGCCAGTGCGCTCGTTTATTGTGTACTTCCCACCCTCTGCATCGGGTTACATCCAATGAAGTCAGTGTCCATTTCATTTCGTCGCCTAAGGACATCCTCGCTGCACGCGTGCCAGGGGCCATTATTTTACATCGCATATTTTTAATTGCTCACCTTTTTTAAAGGACACAGACGCGTACTGTCATTAATTATTTTTGTTGGGAAACGAACAAAAAAAAAAAAAAATAAATAAATAAATCGAAACTCAAAAAATTCTGCGAATTAGTTCGAGAGGGAGCACAAAGCGCTGTATCAAAGGGGGCGGTGAAAAGTAAAAAAAAAAAAAAAAAAAAAGTGATTTTTACGGAGGGAGTGTTTCACACTGTGTAATTCAATTGATTGTCGTGCACAGGGAGAGAGCCCTTGTTTTGTTTATTTTGCCTTTGTCCGACGTGCTCGTATAATTACTTTCCTGCGCTTTAATTAGTTTTTCTAAAATTAAATTTCTCCGTCCTACGCCCATTCGTGTATCTGCTCTTGATTTTCGATTCTCTATCGGATGAAATGAAAAAAAAAAAAAAAAAAAAAAAAAAAAACTTTTTACGCTATCTTGTTGAAGCTACGACTTTGGCATCCCTTGTCATTTTACGCTCTTCGAAGGCCAACCAAACGAGATTTTTCAACTCAGCCGCAGCTGTCGCTTCAATCCGTGCACGGAGTACGCAGTAACCCGCAAAGTTAGCCCACAAACTACTATCTTGCTGCTAAAGTACACTCCATTGAAAAGAGCCCTCCCCCCCTTCCCACCTCTATAACCTAATGCACACCTTCAAGCGCGTCGATACCTCCCGGATCTCAACGAAAGTTCACGTCCGCGTCGCAAGGAGCAAGTGGTAATAATAATTATAATAATAATAGAGTTGCCAGACGTCGGGCACAAAGCGAGCCTTTCATTCGGTACACCGTAGGTGCATGATTTCCGCCCCCCTGCCCTGCGATCGAGGTTGGCGTCGTGCGGAATTAATATAGAACTCACGGTCTCGCCATTCATAGCGCCTAATGCAGTTTCGCCTTTACATTTTGCAACCTCATCGTATTCGAGTCCTCTGTGGCACATTTATCCCCCCGCACGCGTTTACCCATTGATAATACACGCATGTTTTTTCGAGCATACCTTGGCGTATACACATGGGTGGGCCCATCGATTTTCAAAGCTGCCCTTTTTCTCTTCACGCTTCGTCACGCGGTATACATATCGGATCGAAAAATCAAATCCCATCGACGTCCCACTGGGTGTGTGTAGTTGGAGCTACTTTCAAACCCCCATCTTACGGTAGATAGTCCGTATAGCTATACAGGGGACCTCGGCGTTTGACGATCAAGTTTTAATGTGATTTCGGAGAGGGAGCGTCCTCTCTATCTCACCCCACCTTCGACAGCGCAGTGGAATTTCTCCTCCTCTACCTGTTCCACTTGACTAGGGATATAGCTGGATTTGCTAACTTATCAACAAAGGACCATGCCGGGAGCGCGATTTCCCTTCGTGATTCCTTTAGCTCTCACTTTTAGGCTTTGGAAATAGCATTGGGAATTTACAATGAATCGATTAAAGTTGAAGATACATTGGATCCTTGTGTTCGAAACTGCGCTGGATGATAATCAGAACAGAGCCAAAAAAAATAGTTGGTGAACGAGAAGAAGTCGTTTCAAGTAGTATAGCCAGGAAGTGGTCAGACGTGCTCAGAATTTAGAGTAAATAAAGTACATACAAGAGTAAGTTGGTAGCATAACCATATAGTTTAGTACAAATAAATGGTTCAAGGCGTTTTCAGTAGTATTAACTGATTATGGTCAGACGTGCACTTTGTTTTTTCAATTTATTGCATGGACTACCGACTCATTAAAATCGTGAAATATTTTTTACGTATCGTAATACCTACTTTACATCCGTCGGATAACGCCCATACATATAAACGGTTGTTTGTAGAGTCGAGTCCACATGCTCAAAGGTATTTTAAGTAGTAAAAACTGTTTATGGTCAGACATGCGCCTCTTTGCGTTCATTGAACGTTGGCTCATTGGTATCACGTAAAGTTTTAGTTATAATACCACAACATTGTTATTTTTGCTTCGAAACAATAAAACAAGAACGTACATTCGAACAATCCCAACGACCCTTAAGCACCGGTTTCGCAAACCCTGCAAGCCATCGCCTGTTTAACGATCGATTAACTTGTCCACGAGCATTGCCGATTATGCAGTCAATTACGATCACACCTTCGTACGAGATGTACCTAGTGGCTCCCCGTTTTTGGACGCCAACCGAGCAAACGAGGAACTTCCGTGACTCTCTCGGGCAAAGGGTCGCGGTCCGATTAAATTTATGCGGCAAATTCCACGCGGTTCGGGTCAACAGGCAACCCCTTTATTCCAGCCGTCACTTGTACACGTAAAAACCAAATCGTCCGTATGGGACGCTCTCTCGATGCCGAGCTCGACCCCCTAATGATTCATACGGGACAATAATAGTAAATTGCAGTGCAATCAATACGCCATCAGCATAAATCCGCACGCGAGTCCGCTGAAACGGTAATGACACCGGTCGACCGTAGCAGTGGAAGAGAGTGAGAGATAAGTAATTGACCACGTGTATCATTAGGAGACACGAGAGGGTGATTATCCGGATGGGCCATTGGTGGCGTGGAAAAACAAATCGGTACGAGAAAACTCCCACGAATGGCCAACGCGAATCTCGTCCCCAAAACCTATTGGGCTCGACCGCTAATTATTGCCAGCCTGGCATGCTCAAGTATACGCGGAGACTAGCGCGTCATCAGCATCGCGCCAAAACTTTACGGGCAGGTATCGAACAATGCGGAAAATTTGCACGATGTGGCGACAAAAGGGGCCGCACGACACAGCCCTGTAAGATGCGGCGCTAATTGGAGCCCTCGTTTAATGAGGCTGTTACACCAGAGGGTAGCATCCAGTGTCTTTTGTGCACATCACTCGCGGTATGTTTATGCTCGCGCGAGGCACCGACTATTTAGAAACAGCCGAGCCGAGGTCCAAGGCCTGTACGGTAATTAGACAAAGAGCCTACGTTCTCCTTCAACGCCCAGATAGATACGATATTAGGCCGCTACGGCTCTTTTGTGCAGTACATCGTGCCCCAGCACGTAATCTATATATATGTACATATCGAACTTACCGTGGTGGGAGTGAATACTTTTGTCCTACCTATACGTGCCGGTGATTGTATGGGTGTGTGTTTATGCACGGCCCTGCACGTAGCGGCGCGACGCCTCGAAATCTCAATAGATACGAATCGGCACAGATATTTCTTGGCTGCACGAAGGAGCGAAGGGTGTATACATTGTATACCTCCTCATCCCTCTTCTTCTTCTTGGGCTTTTCTAGCGGGTTCCATCGAGTTGTGCGATGACGAGGAGAGATGAATATAGAGGACCCGTGGGTCAGCTTGTTTTTTTTTTTTTTTTCTCTTCTCGTTCATCTAATTTATGGATGGAGATGGGTGGAGAACCATCCACCTTGAAAGGGTGAAATCGTTCCCAAGCGTGTGTGCACTGTGACGGGGAAAGGGGGCAGGCGCTCCCTTCATGGATACCGCGATTTCTCACTATCTCTTACTATTTGAGGGAGCTGTGTCACTGGCTAGGACTATCCCCTCCTTTTTTAAAAACCCCCTCTGTGCCTCAAACTCGATGTATATACCGCGAGTTTCGGGGTGGATCCAAAAACGACTCTGTTTGATCGATTCTAGGCCCTCCTTGCCGACCATTACTACGTGAATTGTACACGCGGAGTTTCGGATTTTCAAAGTTTCGCGGATACTTTGGTCAATTTGCAAGTACATTGTGCACGTGAACCCACACTCGGTGTATATCGCGTCATTGGGGATGAATCGAGAATTTCCTGCCACGTGTTCAATCTAAAAACCAACCCTGCACGCATATCCGACCTTTCCTCTTTTCTTCTCACGTCTAAAAAAAAAAAAAAAAAAAAAGAACCATCCATCATCATCGACTGATGGACTCGTTATCGAGAGCCCGGGGGATGAAAAGCTGTTTTTTCCCCCCACCCGCCTCTGCTCCTCCGAGGCTCGCGCGCATCCGGCATTGCATTCGAGTCGAAGGGGGGATGGAATACCGCGCGTGAAATCTCCCCCCCCCGCGCTATAGAAACTCTCTTTTTTTTTGTTTTTTTTTTTGTTTCTCCGTTTACTGTTTCACTTTCGACGCGGCCTAACGAAAGGCCTTGCCCTCCGTCCTCGGTGTGCATGTATATATTGTCGTACGCCCTCGACGCGGGCGCGCGAGTGTATTTGCTCGCTGATGTTAATGAAATGGCGCTTTTGCGCTACGCGCGCACTTGACGCTCTTTGCTACGCTCGACCTTTTCTTTTCCTTTCTTCCTTTCGTTGCCTCGCTCCGATGATAACGATGCCAGTGGTGGAGGCTCTCTGCTTTCATTTTGCCTCCGTGAAGATACACCCGGAGATCAACCGCGTTAAGAGCAACAACGTCAATTGCCGTGCGTGTCGGGTCCTCGCTCCGTTGAAACTGCACCGTAAGAGAATTTCGTAAAGATACTCGTGATGCAAAAAAAAAAAAAAAAAAAAAAAAAAAAGAAAAGAGCTTGTAGATGCGTTGTTTGTTCCTACTTGTATGGGTGCGCGCGAGCGTAGAGCTCCGATTTCCGCGACAAGATGCTCCCCCTTCCGCATGAAATGTTTTGTTGACGCTTCCAAAGGCCCGTGTCTCCTCCTTCTTCTTCTTTTTTTTTTTTTTTTTCTTTTCCTCTGCCCGAAATGCAAAAGCTCTCGCGTGGGCGTTTCTCTTTGTTTTGCTTTTTGGCTTGTATTTGATAATTCGAGTCTCGAGAGGAGGAGCTTGTTTCCTTTCTATTCCCTTCCCTTCGACCTTACGCTCGTTATCATCGGAGAAAAAAAAACAAAAAAAAAAAAAACAGGGAAGCTCAACAAAAAAAGAACGCTCTTGGGAGCGTGGAACTTGTGTACTAGTATGTCCGTCACTTTTACTTCTTCTCTCTTTTTTTATTTTTTATTAAAAGCATATGGACGACCATAAGGCCACGTACTTACGTAATTATACCAGTCTCCCGATCCTTATTGGAGCAAAATATTTCCGCCATGCGCGACATATTTTTCTTTTTCTTCACGGGCTTAACGTAGAGGCAGCCCACTTGGGTGTACATGAAATGTGAAATATTCCTCTCTACGATGAGAGCGTACACCTGCATAGTTGAGGAAGAGAGTGGGGGTGAAAATTACGGTAATCGCCGGGGGAGATACGAGCAAGGGGTGTGCAGGGCGCGTCCGTTTTTTGCGTCTCTCGTCGGCGCGTCGCGGCCGGGCCAAAAAGCTTTTAAGCGCTCGTTAATTTTTCACACGCGACCCGTTAGCCCGGTTTTGCTTCTTGGTGCCGTATTGTGCACGTGCGCGCGAGAGAAAAGGACGAAACAACGGGACACGGGGCAGGAGGCGTGTGAGCGGCTTGACTTTGGTGTAAATAAAATATGCGTTTTTTGATTTGGATCGTCATGGGAGGCAATTATTTTGTTGGGTGACCTAATAATAACTCTATATCCTCGTTGGGATTGAGATTCCTGAAGTGTTGGAAAAAAAAGGTATCTGAAAATAAAAATTAAAAAATATATGTCATGATAAGAGAATATTATGTTTTCCGTGGTTGGAAAGTACAGATTTGGTTGAAAATTTTGTCCAACTCAACCCTTTTGAATGAGAAAAACAAGAGTACATTCAACAGAACGAGGGCTAAGAGATTTACTTCGATTCGAGGGAATCGCCTTTTAATAAAATCACCCAATCCCGCTGGCTTTGTACAATCGAGCCGATTTGGCTTCCAAAGATTCAATTTGGATTCCCTCAACTGTACGTGCTCGTACGGCGAAAACTAGTGGCTCACGTGGGTACATGTATTATCTACGAGTGTAGAGAAAAAAAGAGTAATCCAACCATTAAAGGGGGGGAAAAAAACAGACCCAAAGAGCTTGACAAACGGTGCACGATTCAAACTAGGCGTAAATGTTTCGTCTGGTCGTGTGAAATCGTCGATGAATCGACCATCATGCACACATTTTCGACACTTCTAGATAAATCTTTTTTTTTTTTTTTTTTTTTTTTTTTTTTTTTCAAAAACCATAAACCAATTTATATTTATAACCAATTTATGTTCCAGCATAAATGAAGCATTCGATAAATAGACAAAAAAGGAAGGTATTTAAAAAAGCATTCGTGCCCCAAAAAGTCCGTGGATCGACGTGGATGCTTGATACTGTATTAAAACACCAGATTGCGAGTACATGTGGGTAATCTAAATTAAGAGCAGAGATCAGCTCGAACGAAAAAGGCCTCGAGCAGCTGGTAGAAAACAAAATTCGTTCGAACGCACGGGCTATTCATCACGCGAGGAAAACATATACAACACCCCCTCGCGTGGTTTTTCATTATCAACTCCATTGTGCGTGCGAGGTTTTTTACTCCCCTCGGCACGCGAGCCACCGTGCCCGATAAAAACACGGGGGAGGGAAGAGAGAGAACTCTATCCCAATTCCTCGGGAAGCGATGTGGAGTAAAAAAAAAAAAAAAAAAAAAAAAGAGGAAGCCCTCGAGCTGGAGGGAGAGAGACCGCGTGTAAACATTCGCGGGTGTAGCGCTCCAGTTCCATTGTTCTCGGGGCTCGATTATCGGCTTGCTTTTCCGCCCTCCCGTGTACTTCTTGCCCCTCAGGAAGGCAAGCTTTTTTTTTTTAATCTCTTCCGTTTTTATTTATACCCCGAGCACTTTTGAAGAGAAAAAAACGATGGAAAATAAAACGGGAGCGCGCGGGAAAGATCGAGATGTTTTCGAAGTGTTTGCGCCCACGATTGACTCCCGCTGATCCTTGGAGCTTTCCCCAGAGCTCGTCCCCCGCGTACGATCTTCGTTAAGTACACTGTGTTACAGCAAACACAAGCGAAGAAAAAAAAAAATTTACTGCGCAACAGTCCCTGCGCGTGCACTATGAAGCTGCTCTCGGCATACACAAGACTTTGATCTTTTCCATCGCTCGAAATTAAAAAAAAAACCCTTTGTGAATCATCTACCCTCTTTGACCAAAAAAAAGGGGACGTATCCAGAAAATTTAGACGCGCCGTCCTGGTTATAGGTACTCTTCAACATCCCCACAATTGATTCTTCGCAGTCGACTCGACGAAATCTTTACTTCCCCCCATTTTTGTCGATCGAAATCACTAAAAAAAATAATAAAATTCTACTCCCATCGCCCAAAGCGGCTTTTCGCTCGTACGCCTCCGCAAGCAGGGGAGCTGTTCTCGCACGAGTTGCCCCGCACACACAGATTTGCCGAAACGAATCTATATCTGTTTTTTTTTTCCTCGAATTACAAGTACTCATGCACAAATCGCGACGTGATGATTTTATCAAAATTCGGGAAATCGCAAAACAGTAGGTATCGAGAGTCCAAGAGTTACACGATCAATCAAAGCGTCAAAGGAGCGACGGATGAAAGATCAACGTTTTCCCACATTAAGCCACATCGCCTCGCGTGGTACGGACACGATGTTGTTGGCCGGGCAGGTATACGAACGCTAATGACCATAATTGCACGTGTCCGCGGTATGTAATTTGTGTGCGAGTACACGAGTACAAACGCGCTCGTCAACGCAAAAATCATCCGCGATAACATTCTTCCTATACACGAGCTTTGTCCTCTCGAGTGTGACGATGTACACATACATACATACATACACGTATATATACAAGCATACCGTGCGAACACGACGCTTTCACACGTTTGGGTTACCGTTTGTTTGGAACAAAAAAAAAAAAAAAAAAAAAAAATACACGCGAGTCTCTCCTGTATCCGTTTACCTTTATATGTTATGTTGTACAGCTCAAAAAGTCACCCAACGTACCCTCATCGGTCACCCCAACCCTCTTACCCCCAAAACACGCACACACAGGCCAAGCGCATTTACATTCGGACTCGCTTGCTACACACTACCTGTATGTATATATATATGACGGATAGGCCGCGGATAGATTAGGATCCATCTCATTGTTCGAGCCGTATATACTTGCATCGTGTAGCGGTAGCGGTCATGCGCGTTGGTAACGCTCCTCGCACGGCGGCTCGGCTCTATGTACCTATACTCTTTTGTCTTTTGCTATCTTGGAGCTCATGTGTGCCAAGCCGCGTGTACTTACTCGCATGTATATAGCAAGGAGTCTCGGGTACGTGTGTATTGGTTACCTTGCTCGGCTGACTTTTGCCGCCCCACCCCCCTCTTGGCATCATCAAGCCGCAGCGGAGCCGCAGTTGTCCGTAACGCGCGGGACACGATTACCGTAGGTACACGACTTTCAAGTCAATATGTACCCATAAGTACTTGGTCCGTACAACTTGTACGAGAAAAAAAGCTCATCCTCCCCCCCGTGCCCCTTTCTTCCCTCCTTGCCCCCCTTTGCACCATGTGATAGTGCGCGGGTACACAAAGTGCCGTTGCAATTATGGATTACGGTGCGACTTACGGGTTAGTCGGCGCTCGTGAGAGGTTCTGACGCTGTACACATTTCCTGCTGCTTCTGCCGTTTGGACGTATATTATACCTGCATCGTGTCACAAATGGTCATGGAGTCCTGGCTCATATCGTAGTTTATGAGGTGGGCTGTGCTTATATTTATGTTTATATCCTTTTTTCCTTCCCTACCCAACCCTTTACCTTGTTCTATTTTTATGGCGAAGGGGGATCGTTTTTTTGACGATTCGGGTGATGACGAGCTCGACGAGTTACCGTGGGACAAAAAAAAAAAAAAAAAACGAAATTTCGATGGGAAAACCAACAATACTCCAGACCTCGTTTATCAGTTCAATTAAATCCTCGGCAAATATGTATATTCCACTGAGTTACGTAAAATATCGCCTGTATGTATCATGGGCAGGTCACACGCGGCACAGTTTACGAAAAAAAACAAAAAAAAACAAAAAAAAAAAAAAAACAAAGCCGGAATTTTAAACGTGGGCAGGAAGTGCACACTGCTGGGGGCCCAGAGAACAATGCAATCGAGGAAATTCATCTCGGGAGGGAATCGAGCATTCGTTGTTAACGCCGATAGATGAGCCGTGAAAAAAAAAAGATACGATCGATCCGACGCGCGGTCGTTTGTACGCGCGTGGTTGTTGGTTTTTTTTTCGCGAAATTGAATAACAACACGTGAGCCGTGACAAACGCCTCGATGGACCGTACACGAGGTGAAAGCTCACTTTTTTCTTTCTTTTTTTTTATATTGTTAATCGCTGTATAGCAGAGTGGTGGACTGATCCGTGGCGAGGAAGATAGTTGGTGCTGAATTTACGTACAAATTGAATTTTCGATATACGCGAGTGAATTAGGGGTTTCCCCAGGTTATCAGGGCGTACACGGTTTGATGCGCTTTGACTTGCGCTTACTCGTGCTGCCTCTTCATTTTTCATATGGGATTTTATTACAAGTACGGATGGAAGTCAAGCTGATTAGACTTAAATCTGGTTGAATATTCAAAATACAAGGTAAAAATAGCGCATTAATGAGGAAAAAAAATGTATTTCATGTACTTGGTCAAATACTTCCAAATACACATTATTTCGCTAACGACGAGCGAAGGAAAAAAAGCTTAGTGAAAAAATAATTATAACCTGAAAAAAAAAAAAAACCCCCGAGTCACTGTGGTTAAAACGCAACAATAATTTTTTACTTCAAAGAAAATCGTTTGCTCACAACCGAGGGCTTTTAGAGAGCGCGCGTTTAAATAAAATTCTACTCATTAAGAGGCAACACTTGAGCCAAATGGTCGGAATGTAGGTACGAAAGAGAGAACGTTTACTTATACTCGTAGATTTCGGAGTTGAGTAAAAAACATTTTTTTAATCACAGCCTCGCACTCGAGCGTAAAGAGAGTGTGCAAGCATTAGGAACGAGGGCTAAAAAAGACAAAAAAAGAAGAAGAAAAACAATCGCTAGCAGCTTACTCGTGTCAGACGGGTATATAATTTCCGACGCATAAGCCGAAAAGCTGAAAGTCAGTCGTGCCGAAAAAGGAAATCGGGGTTTGAAGGACGGAATCGCGTATGCGTGTGAATCCTCCGGAGCTTTTGACGCATAATGCGCTCACGCTTTTTCCTCTTAAATTTTTCGAAAGGAGTGGTTACATTTTTAATAACAGGAAACGAGAGGATCTTTTTTCGCAATTAAATTTAATATTTTGTATCGGGAGCGATTGCAATCCGGTGGAAGTGGAATCAAATGAAAAGCCCCGAGCTGAGGAAATTTTATTTAAGAGCGACTGGCAGCTTTTGTACTTTGCTGCTGCTCTGAAAAATTTTAATTTCGGAAATGTGTAATTTACTACTTTTTTTTTTAATTTTTTATTTTTCAAGCACTTTTAGGTATTCGAGTACCCTGGAATATAGTAGATAAACAACGTTGAATGAAAATAGGTTTTTTTCGAAAAAACACACATACTTTCATCACCCGCGACTCTTGGTGTATATATGAAAGCTACGTGCACAAGCCATCGATTCCCCGTTCCTCGATTTTTCCCTCGGCGAATCGTCGCACCTCGACAAATCGGCTAAGCCCGGATTACCAGCCAACATCCCGCCAGAGCCTGCCTCTTCCGAGAATAAAAAGGGGTTTATTAGTTCCAGGCCCCATCCCACCTCTGACGTGGGTTTTTCACTCGCCCCCGCCACGACGTGTGTACACAAGAGAGCCGACGCGATTTGCGTTTCGTTGGTCGACTCCCGACTTGGCACCGGCTCGTTTTGAGAGTTATTAAAACAAAATTGTAACCAGTGGTATGAAAAAAAAAAAAAAAAATAAAATAAAAAACAATGAGATACAGGAACAAAAGTACACGGGTGATGTCACGGGGAAAAATGTGAAAAAAACTATCAACGCGAGTCATCGTCACAAGCGCTATGCCGGAGGAACCAAGGAGAAAAAAAAAAAAAAAAAAAAAAAAACGATTCGACTGTACCTCCGTAATGATTACTTGCGCCCGTACGCGAGTCGTCAATTATAGAGCCGCATTACTCCACGCTTCCCTCGAATCTCCGCGTATTGTACGGCCAACGAATTATCGCATTTTCACCGACATCTCTCCCTGCGTGTACCACCTATATACTTATACGCTCCGAGTTATGAATCCCAGCCTCCGACCGCAATAAAACCTCGAGTACCGCACTTGTAC
The DNA here is from genome assembly GCF_036245765.1 of Copidosoma floridanum. NCBI lineage: Eukaryota > Metazoa > Arthropoda > Insecta > Hymenoptera > Encyrtidae > Copidosoma > Copidosoma floridanum. Next base: position 1,395,397 of record NW_028321889.1, on the reverse strand, counting down.
CTATACACGCGCGCGCACACACACACACGTGCGCGTATGATTCATGCGCACGACAAAAACGCTCAAATCCAATAAAACACTCGTGGAAAAGAATTGACAGCGACACGGAACCACGAGAGAGAGACGGAGAGGGACACGTTGCGCGCGTCACCGTCAATTACACGGGAGGCTGTATTTATATTTCCACTCGGTCCGCGCACTCGAAACTCGGCGAATTGTACATTTTCCCCACTCGACCTTTTGGAACGAAATTTCAATGCTCAGCTGTGTGTACATCTGACGGAGGCCAATTTGTAGAGGTAAAAGGAAAAAGAAGGAAAAAAAAAAAAAAAAAAAAATAAACCAGAGCAAACAAGAGCAGCAGCCGAGCAAAAGAGTAGCGTGCACTCGAGCTTGTCTTCCTCGAGCCTCTTCCCTTTTGCGCTCTCGAACAGAAAGAGAATCTATGAATCGGTGTCACCTCCTGTTTTCGATTGGCTCGTAACGATATTTGCATTCTGGACACATACAGACAACACAATATACCGATGGACGGACCAAACGTGCCATTCGAGCTCCAAACGCAGGATAGTTGCGGCAAATCCACTTGACGCTTATGATAGGTACCTAATGACGGTAGGCTTTGAGCCCTAATTCCAAAGGCCCTCTTTGATCCGATTGCGCGCTAAACGTACCGGTGCTCGATTAATTGGAGGAAGAAAAGAAAAAAAAAAAAAAAAAACAACGGGACGTATTATCATTGTTTTCGATTATGTACAGCGGAGCTTTGGCGCAAACGAGATTTTATTGTCAATATCGCGAAATGCCATATCGCTCGGCTCGTCCGTGGGATTATTACGTTGATAATCAAACGCGCGTGTCCCACTGTGCAGCGCGCGCCGCGGAAGCTCATTTGTGTTGCGTACACTCGAGGCATGTAATCCGACGGCAGCGGCTGATGTAATGCCCGAGATGTTACGCACGAGCGAGCTCGTTTCGTAATGCCCTCATGGAGTGTTCTGTTACTACCCATTTTATCGAGGACCGACGATGGTGTGTGTACTTTTTTTTCCGAGGGAAGAACTTCTTATGTGTATCAAGTGGGCGTGGGGTAGTAGAAACAGCCAATCATGGTCGGACGGCCATTCGTATCCCCTTTTTGATTGCTGCATCATGTGACATCAGCACGAAATCTACACATATTTTTGACAATAACAGCAAAACGGTGGTACTCTCTAAATTTTAAATCGTGAAAATTTCCCTATCCGCGCAAATGAACAAGATTTTTACTAGAGACATGGTGCTATATTGGGGTCGTTCATTCCCACCGAATAGTCGATACAAATTTGAATTATAAATATTCATCAGTTTTCCAATGACAGATTTTCATCCAAATGAAGATAATAGTTGTACGACCCATCCACGTTATTTCGAGTGGTACCAACTAATAATAGAAATAGTGAAACGCTAACTTAATCTCCTTTAATAGCTAGTTCCAACGAGTATACAACTTTGAAATAGCAAAATCGCGTGTTTCACTGTTTAAATAGCGTATGTTTATACTATTTGACAGTTGTACAGTTACAAATTTTTCAAATTTATAGAGTACACACACACACACATTGCATTCTCGACGCGGTTACGCAACGACAACGCTCGTCCGTTGACGCGGCGTATGTGAACCCGGTACACTCGACAAACATCGATGACTCGACTCTTCTGTATTATCACGGTTACACAATCACCGATACAGGACACATAAATCTCTCTCTGTCTCGAGTCCACCTACGTGCTTATCTCTCGCTCGATCGCATACACATTAAACACACCAAGGCACGGGATCACGAAGAAAACAAAAAATGACGCAACGACCGAAAATTTCAATACAACCAACCATGCAACGGTACCATTAATCAACGGAGCACGAGTTCACGAGGCGTAGTAAACGCGCATCAACGTCGGCGACTCTCGACGTCATCGATCGCACGCCACGCAACGTACAAGATTATACGGTCTCGGTGGTACGGCGCACGTAAATGCGAACCCCCCCCCGTACGCACGTGCCTCCAGCGCCAACAGATCCATACGGGACGGTGGACGTCGAAAGGAGCACGTCCGCTTTATTTACGATCGCGCCATTACACCTTCGTTGGCGCTCTAATTTCATTCGAGACGACAACGCGTTAAATCCAAGCTCGAAAAAGAGAAAGGAGGGGGCCTAAACAGGGGATGAAAAATACTCCTTGCCGAAGCGTACCTCCCTGTCCCGCGTAAGCTCTCGCGTTTGCAGTACGGCGTGGAGCGCAATGGCAAATTAAGGATCGGAGCTCTGTCCCCGAGCGAAAATTCACCGACGCAGCGGTGAAAGCCCCCTAGGCTTGTCATTTTGTCCCTTCCTCTCGTCAACTATATTTGTGTACACGTTGTCCCGTGGGACTACGTAGTTTTGGTAAGCGCCTCCGTCTGGATTAATAAGTCGTCCCGACGCGCAGATTTTTTCCTGTCCCTTTGCTTCGGGCTCTCGCTTCTTTTGGCAGCTCGAGCTGATTTTTGGAAAAATCTTTCCTTTTCGGCGTTTCACGGCGCATACGTACCCGCTCCGCCGACAAATAATACCTCCCCGCCGCGAGACATAAAATCTCCGACCTCAAACCTGCAAGTTATGTCATTATCTGCGATGGCGGAGCTGCGGGGGCGTATATGAGAAAAAGATGAATTGAAAAACTTTGAGCATATCCAGGGAGGGGAGGGGGGCTTCTTGGAAAAGTTGGGAAAAACGCGGCTGAGGTCGAAACTCGAGAGAGCAACGCGCGCCCTTGCGCAAAGCCCGTGCGGCTCTTTTAAGTAGTACGAGTCAATGTGCAGCGAGGCGGTAACCACGCACGTCGTAAATAATTGCGTAAATATTTGCAGAGCATCGTATAGTATTCACTGATTCGTTTTCCAGAGAAAAGAAGAAAAAAAACAAAAAAACAAAAAAACATCTCGATTACTTTCGACGTCGATGTTTCACGAAACCAAGCAAGGACAAAAATAGTTGTGTATACACATACCTTCTCGTACCGTACGTATAAAGCAATTACTCACGAGAGGGCCATATCGTTGAGACAGGTATATATGTGGGCACGTGTACACGTCCATACGTCAAACTAGATGATATGCTCGGATATATATCGGGGAGTCTTGTCGGTTTTAATCGAAAATTTTCGGTTATCGAGTAATCGCCCACGAGCCTGCAGTGTATCGTTAATTTACGTGGAAACTCTCACCGACGCGAGAGAAGGGCAATTTATCCTCGAGACCAAGACCCAGAAGACGACGACGAGGGGAGGAACACACACACACACTTACACACGTGTATCCGAGAGCGAGGAACACATGAGATTAAAGTTGGGCTCGCACACGTACGCCACACCATATTACAGATCGCCAGGCTTCGTTCCTCAACGTCGCTCAGCTACACGTAAGTATGTATGGATAACGTGTACGGCCAACGTCACGAGAAATCGCCCTATAATCTTTGAGCGAATCAAGACACACGTCTTGGACTTTCGACGGATTTACGCGACACCCTTGTTTCCCCGAACTTGATCTTACTTATTTCTCCGTCAAACGAGAATTTTGACCATTTTGGGGTATTTTTTTGCAGTCAGCATAACTATCTCTTCCCTCCCCCGAACGCACGAAGGAAGGTGTTTTGTCGCCGTTCACGCGATCCCACAAAGATTCTGGCAGTCGGCCATCCTGATAAAACCCACGGAAATAGGGGGGCTATTATTGTGCCTGTATACGTATACCCTCACTACACCGACAGCTCGTAAATACAGATAGTTTCCGTGCATTCCGCGAGTTTAGCGCGTTTTTTACGACACGGCGCCTCAACTTTGTGGGTATATACGGCGCTGGACCTGCAACTGCATCGGGAATTTCGGAAATTCATGCATCATCCCTATATACGTAGTATCGGAAGCACATAAATCGAAGCCGCGGGAAATATTGTTCGGCGAAATGATTGACCATCCGGTGCGTGGGAATGCCAATGGAAAATATTTGTATATGATTTGTTTTCCACCAACTTTTTTGGCTTTTTTCGATGACCCCTTGCTCCTTTCAATTTTTCTTGAGTCACGTCATGGGGGGGAAAAAAAAGGGACGCGATAACAAAAGTGGCCGTCCAAGTCACCAGGGGCTTCCTGTTCCCCCAAATTAATCCAATTCGCGCGAAAACGCCAGCTGAGCCCCTCTCTCGGGGAACAAGGTCAAAGTTTCGGGTGGACTATGGATGCTGGTTACGGCCACAACCTACCGGTAAAACTACGCGCTTGGGAGTAGATGGGTATGGTGGAGGCGGTATACAGAGACTTAGTGGTCGGGGAGGGACAGCGCGGCTGCCGAATAATAAGATGGGAGGATCGGGATTGTTACACACGTAACTTCTCCCCTATCCCCCCCCACACACACAACTCTCGGGGATCTTCTTCGAGTTTGTTGGCGCTCGAGTTTCCTCCATCTTATCTCTGCGTGTATGTATCTTTCGGGGCTTTGTCGATTTCGGGGGTTTTACCGAGGGGTTGTTTTTTTTTTCTTTTACAATTGCGATGTTCCTTGTCGTTGTTGGACTTTTCAAGAGTTTTCCTCTGGTATTATTTGTATTATCGCGGCATTACGTACAAAAGTTTCTTCATGAAGCGTATGCTTACCGGTAGAATTTAAAATAAAAGCCTTTCAAGCTCGACTTTGAAGTCTCGACTGGGCTCCACGTGCCCGATCGATCCGTAAAAAAAAACAAAAAAAAAAAAAAAAAAAAAAAACAAACGAAAACTCGCGCCTTCGGGAACAATGCGAGCTCTCGACAATGAAAAGTCTCGCCCTAGCGTCAGAGGCAGATAAAAGACGAGACAAAAGTGTTGGTTCGACCATTGCCGAAATCAAGTGTGTACGCGGTACGAGCAAGGGAAAAGAAAAAAATGAGAAAAGCATGGAAGAGGAGTGATGTATGACGCGTCCTCTCTGGTACAGCAATGTCCCTCTTGTCTCGAAGAGAAGAAGAGAGAAAAGAAAAAAAAAGAGAAATCACGTATAGGTTGTACAGTGCAAGAGGAAGAATATCGATAGTGTACCTTGAAACGAGCACGAAATCCTTGTCGATTGGTTATACGTGTAAAAGGAGAAAGAAAGCCGGTGCTCGCATATGGGTCGTTTCGTCGAAATATGCACTACTAGCAATTCGTCAGCCTTGTGCTCGATATTCAATATTAAATACGCGTTTCTAGGATTTCCAGGGTAAGATTGCCAATAATTTAATCATTACTTTCAATTTAATGTAGTTTGATATTTCAGATACGATTACTTTCAGTACTTTTAACTTGAAATGAGAAAAAAAAAAGCAAAAAAAATTTTCAGTGGGTAATTGGCGAAGTTTAGAAATTTAAATTAATAGATCCGTATTTTTGCCTACTTATTTGCAAATTCATTAAACCATGTTAAAGACAAGTATCTATCAATAAAATTTAAGATTCTTTTGAATGTGGCGATGGATAAATAACGCTAAAAAAAGTATAAACATTCGAGAAGAAAAAAAAAAAAAAAAAAAAAAAAAACTTGCAAGATTCAGCGGAACGACCCATATATGAGCGATATACGTACTTTGGATAAGGTCAAGTGTCCTCTTCAGGACTAGACAATGAGGAGCACGGCAGACCTCCATCCGTTTAAAGGGGAAAGATTTCGAGACACACACGCCAGCTGCTGCTGTTGGATCGGAAAACACGGAGAGTTTCCTTCTTTATTATTGTTATTGTTATTATTACTATTACACTGTAATTATTGTCATTACAATACATTTATCTCACGTAAAACCGCGAAAATTTGATTATCGCTTTAGGTGCGTCGCTCCCGAGTGGAAGGTAAGTGCTTGGGATAAGAGCAGGAGATGTCTGTCTCGCACACACACATACACACGCGTACAGGGGGTTGGAGGTATTTTTCTCCGGTACAAGTACGTGTTTATCACGCTCGAGCGGACGCATTAGTCCTGACGGGCGGATTTTCCAGCGTCCTGATTTATTATTCATTTTTTATGTACTTTTTTTCCTTTCTCTGCTTCTTCTTCTAAAAGTAGCCCCCCCCCCTTCCACACACACGAGCGCGAGGCATAAATTTTATTTTCAAAGCGAGCAGCTGTATAAGTCCGAATTTATCACTCAAAGCGCAAAAAGGAGGCTCGAGATGATCCGCCCGGCTCTGGGGTGGGCGAGTTGGCCCGACGATGATGGAGGCCTCGAGTGTGTCTCGTATACGATACGGCTTAGATGCTCGCCTCATCCTTCCCCCATCCCTCTCTCTCTCAAGTTGCTCAATGTCTCTGTTAGCCCCGGTTTTATTTGCCCTCGAGTAGACGATGCCTGTACCTCCCTCTCACACCTCCGTGATCCCCGGCGGTATTTATCGCGTCTATCTTTTCGTTGAGCACGAGAATTACTCATGGTGAGATTTTAAGCACAGAAGACGACTACTTTTCATAAATTTATAAAGGTGTGCTTAAAACTTGTGAATTTTAATGAATACGTATATTTAAAACATGGAGCCAACAAGTGGAAGTTTTTTTTCAGTGAAACCTAATCGACGAGAAAAGAAAATGCCTCGTACCTACTTATTAATTGTTGCTGTGTAAGTGTACCAAACGAAAAAAAGATCCAACGAAATTGAAAAAAAAAAAAAAAAAAAAAAAAAAAAAAAAGAGAAAAAGAAAGTGTAACTTTTTTGAATCCCAGTTAATGTTACCTCAATTGATAGATTTTCAAAGTCACTGTACGTGTCACGATTATTAACATTGACAAGACCCTGGTAGAAACATCACTACATAAACTGGCTAGAAACTCATCAACGTACATGCGTCAATGGGCTTATAACATGTTGACGAGTTTCTAGCCAGTTTATGTAGTGATGTTTCTACCAGGGGACATATTCAAATAACCAACTACTTAGTGAAATTTTATTTAATTCACCAAACCACACCCCCGTGGAGCCACCATACGTACTGAATCCAATGGTCCGACTCGCCAGTAAACACCCAAAACCACCTCGAAGAGAGAGAGAGAGGAATGAACGCGAATCGTAAAAAAAGCTCGTAACTTGGAAAGAAAAGGCGCAAAAGGAGGGAAAGGGTGAGGCAAAGATAAACGAGTACTATACCGGCTGTATACCCAACACGGGCGCGCGCTACTGTTGAAGGTATACAGAGCGATAAAGGTACACCCGCGTCGTTCGGTTCTTTTATTCCCCCTCCCCCTCCGCCTTTTTGCGAGCGCTCCTGCACCGCCGTATCCCCTCTCTTGTGTGCACATGTTACGCGCGGCAGTCGGCAAACACCGCGTAATTGCCTGCCTCCTTTCTTCCTTTTTTGCGTCTTTCCTCTCTCGCCTCTTCGATCTCCCGCGGAGACTTCATTATGCCGGGCTCGGAGGCTAATGAGGCCCGCGATATTCAAACCGAGCACTTGGTCGAGGGGGGCGGCGGAGCAGTGTCGCAAAAAGAGGGCGGCCTTGGGTTGGAGGAGAGGTCGATCGATCGATTTGGGGCCGAGGGGAGCCCGGGCAGGTGATCACGAATGGACCAGCCGGTGAAAAAACGCGTTGATCCAATCGGATGCCATACCCGAGGAGCAAAGAACCAGATGCATGGGGGCGCGAGCAACAATAAGACATTCGGTATAAAAAGACTCTCGGCTCATCCAGTCATCGCGATCGCCGATATTGCGAGCTCTCTTTTGCCCTGACCTTAAAGCTCATTTCCCATCTGCCACCCCCACCCCCCACCCCCTTTTTCGCTTCATCGCTTTCCGTGCGCCTTTGCATGTCCAACCAATTGACCAGTCAATTATCTATTTCCTCCTCCCGACTACGCCGTCGGGGGGCTGGCTTCGATTTTCTCCGTTTTCGTTTCGAGCTCTTCACCATCTGTTTGTTTGTCTCTGGACGCGGCTCAGGGTTTTTTTTTTTTTTTTTTTTTTTCCACCAAAAGTATCGCTGTTTTCGCAAATAAGTGACAAGTACTCGTAGTATCTCTCGCACACGTCGCCACGATACTTCTGTCAGGGAACAATATATTGCCTGCGTGTATTGAAAAAACCTTCCTTAATCGGTTCGATGCGACGAAGCATCCAATTGCGGGACATATGGGATTTTTTCAAGTAGTACGAGTCAGCGTGCGGTGCGACGTCACTCGCTTATCGTCTTAAAAATGAAAGAAGGAAGACCACCGTTTAAAAATGAAACTTTGCCACTGACATTTGATGAACAAACCCTCGTGAAAGTCTCATGGTCGCGGGTACAGGTATACTGTTTTTCCCCTAAACCGTGGATAAAAAGTCTCCCCGTTATTTCAAAACAAAGCGACCCCCTCGCGCGTTTTAAACACCGTTTGTTCTGTATAAAAGGCGCGTCACGTCTCTCCAGCCCCCCTTTTTTTTCTTTCGCTTACAACGGCAGCTTAATATTCATAAAACGCAATGCTCGTCAACCCCACGCGCTTCATTTTGCTCGGCAGTGATAACCGGGTGGCTTCATTTTTAATTCATCGCGCAGCACACTGTTTTGCTTTGTTTTAGATACGCGCGCGCGCGAGATAACTTTTTATTTGCCCTCAGTTGGCGAGAAGCGCTTTTAACCGCGAGTTTTATTGACCCTCGTTTCTCATGGATCCGCATTTTTTTGTACCACCTTGTTTTTACTAACTACATGTATTATATTTGTGGTCTATGTGTGAATAATCGTGCATCTTGAGCTTTACCGAACTTACTCGAGCTACCGAGTTTCTCCATCTCGGCCCCACATTTTCATCCGTAAACACTTTCAGATTACATTAGGGAGATCGTGTAATTGTCCAAGGCTTCCCGAGGAATCATAACTCACTCCCCGAAATTTCTTCGGCTGAAAACACTTTCTCCTCCTCCTCTCTTTCTTGCTGTCTCACCGAGTTGCGAACAATATCTCACAGGGCTGAGAGAGGGAGGGAGGGAGGGAGGCCAACTTTTCACCACCCGAGAGAAATTTCGAGGAGTCGCTATCTCCTTGTTTTCCTCTCAGCTCTTTGGCGGGCCATTAATTTGGTCGTGAAAATCATTGGTTTTTTTTTTTTTTTTTTTCGTTTGTTACAGTTGTCACGGAATCGAGAACCGACATGCCGCGAAGCACGAGAAGCGCCCGTCGCAGAAGCTCGAGTCCTCCTGGCCGTTTTCACTGTGAGTATGCAAAACTTACTTTACCCTTTGATTTCTATCATTTTTTTTTCTCATTAGCTACATGCACTATCATCTAATGTTAAAAATAAGGGCACATCCCCGACATACTAATCAATGCAATTAACGAGATATTCATATACTGTACGCCGATAGTTTTGCCCTGAGAGTTGGTCATTTAAAGGAATCGGAAGAAATTGAGTATTTCTCGGTCTGCAGCTATTTGAATTTCCGTAATTGGATGTCTCCTCGTGAATTCTTAAAACTTACATACAAGTATATAGTGTGTACGTGCATCAAGGACTTGACAAGCTATAGGACTTTGTTATGGTGACAACCGATGGTTCGACAGTGCATTTACGACTAATCAGATCGAAAAATACAGCTGAGCAATATGTGCTCCTAAAATCGAATTAGTTAAAATTGTGCGAGTCCATCGGAAAAACTAATTGCAAAAATCGTGACTGCGCTGTCACACAATTATGACCTCTCCAGGGAAAGAAATGGAGACAAAATAAATAAATGAAAAACACCCAATGCCAATAATCCGCATGAATAATTCACAGTGCCCATTTAATTGAAATGCAAAAGGTAAGTAATTTGATTCTGGCTGGATCTCGAGTTAAAACTTTATCAAACGCAAAGCTGGCCGAGATTGGAGTTTTAAACGAAACGAGCGAAGCTCCTTTTTAGATCGAAAAGCATGTATGTAAAGCTCCGAAAAAAATAATTGCCAAAGTGTTTCCACGTAATATTGCGCCAAGTGTAGCGACGAAATCAGTTCCGGTGAGTATTATTTACGAAGAACTCGAGCGAGCCGTCCTATTAAAATGTCACCTCCTTTACCTCCACGTAGAACGCGATACCAGCAGAGCTTGCCATTTTTTTCCTCCTCCTTGCCTGTCTTGGTGCAGGAATAAACAACGCCGCAATCCTCTTTGCCAGGGACTCGAGAAACTTTGAAACCGACGACACACCACCCCTGCGCATCGACACGTTATCATTACGAGTGACTGTCTCGGCAACTATCTCACTTTTTTGTTTGGCCCCCTGTAAGTGGGGTATGTACCGCGTTTCATTTTCGTGGTTGGCTGTAAGTCTATATAGAGGAGGCAGGAGGGGGAGGGGGAATGAAATGTTATGCATAGCAGGAAAAATGGGACCGGATAACGTGTAATATCCCTGCAGCCGGGGCCTTCCCCGATAATAGAAAGCTCCATCACGGGGATTAGACGAAGCGGGGATGAGCCTCACTCGACTTTTATGCAAAGGGTGATGGAGCACTTTGGCGGTACGGCTGCGTGATTTTGGGAGAAGGAGATAAAAAAAAAAAAAAAAATTGTGTCCTATACAATCTCGTATTGATCGACGAACTAAGGGAAACGGAAAAATGCAACTCCATCGCACCAAACGAATGAGAAAAGAAGAAAAAAAAAAAAAAAAAAAAAAAAAAACCAAGCGGGTTAAGGTTCCATACACAGTCGATAAGAAAAAGTGGTGGATACACGAGACCCGAAACAGTGATTTAATTAATAAGTGCAATGACACCAAGGGGGTGTAAACCGCTATGCTGTAAAAAAAAAAAGAAAAAAAAAAGTAGCACTATGCTCGTTGAAAAAGCACAAGAAGGAGAGGAAGGAAGAAGGTCGCGGCCGAGCACGGTGGGGGAGGGATCGCTCGCTCGGTTATTTTCAGCACCGAGGGAAGGGAGGAGCTACCCCCCTCCAAGTTTTTTGGATTTGCCGCCAGATGGCAGAGGTGTTGCGTGCAAGAAGAAACAAAAGCCGGCCGAGCTTTCGGCGAGAGCTTACGGCCGATGAGCAGAGATGGCGTCACCAATGCGATCGCCCGTCTGACCGTACTTGTCTGTTTCTACTATTGACTTGTTCTCCGTGTATTCGGGCCTAAGCGAGCCACTTCTTTTCATCGCGGGAGGGATCACGTTGACAGAAGACATTATCACGACCTGATCACGACCAAACGAACGTTTTACCATCCTGCCATCACGAATCTCGAGGCTTGAGGATTTGGGGGGGAGTTCATGCTCGTAACGGCACTTCCGCGGGGGCATAAATTTGAATTTTCATTTTGCGCGCGTGTGCCGCACAATCGACGAGGCAAATGTATACGTGCTTGTTTCACTTGCGTGCCACGTGGCGTCCTTAACCGAGGGAGCACGTGACTCTCTCTCTCTCTCTCTCTCTCTTGGCTCGCGTGTGTACTTACTTGCAGAGGCTGGCCGAGGCGACCTTTTCTATGTGCGCGCCCATACACACATCCAGTTGTCCAGCACCCGATTTGCGATTCAGATTTTTTTCTTTCCTCTGTCAGCGAAAAAAGTCGGCGCGCATGAAGGTTCCTTCGCGGCTCGCGAAAACTCCCTTTTCCAATTTTTCGCGCTTCACCTGCTCGATCGAAAAAAAAATGGTTCGTGTTACGTATATATTCTCCTACCGAGGGTTGCCAGATTTCCGTTTTTTCAACGACATTGGCGCCACGAGGAAGGAACGTGTAATCGTAGCGTTGCGCAATCGCTGAGAAAATTTTCTCAACACATGCCTACGAGGGTGGGAGGGGGGAAAATTATTTTTTCGCGTGTACGCCGTGCATAAATATATTGTACACGCGTGTATACCCCCAAGCTGGTGACTTTAACCTGAACTTCTGTCCTAAGGACGCTCGGGAAAATCAATTATCCGCGACTTTGGACGGACACTGAATAAGCTCTTCGACTCGACTCGTTTCAAAATTAAAAGATAAGTAAAAAAAAAAAACTCGATCCAACCCAAAATTCAGCCCCAATCGTGAAAAGTCCCCCAACCACACACGCGAGCAAGTAAACATCAGCAACTAATGGCTTTCTCGCGCTTCTGGCCTCTTTGGCGTGAAATACCCACGGCTAACTAAAAGAAAATCAAGGGGGGGGGGTTAGAACTGAGTCAAGGATCAAACCGGCATCCCCGACCTTAACGGCGATCCTTCCATCCTCGAGCGGGTATTGGTCGATACGCTAAAACAGCGCGAGATTACTTCGTATAGGTATAAGGAAAGATTGGCCGATGAAGGATGATGATTTCGCGCTGTAAAAACTTTGCGAAGCGCCGTAATTTTTTTTTTTTTTTTTTGTGTATTCGTACGAGCGCACACTGTTGTTTGTTTCCGCGTTCTGGCACCGATAAAAGTCCTTTACGGGTGCATTTCCTCCGGCTCCTCGGGATCGGATCGATGCAGCTAAAAATAAGCATCCCAGCACTCTCTCTCTCTCTCTCTCTCTCTATGTTTTGCGCGCCGAGAGAGTATATCTCATAGTGTGCGGGGGAGTAGAAGAGCAGCAGGTATTAGTTAAGGGAAGGTGGATGGGGGCTTGTTTAACCAAAAGCACCTTTCGTGCGTATACATCGATGGTTACTGCCCTCCTTTCGGATTGTTTATTCCACGTTGTTTATTTATATATTTAACCTTTTATTTTTACATCGCTCAGTCACGTTTGGCTCGCTTGAGGATTACTTTTCGTGACATAACAGCAAGGATTTTCTTGGTACATACGCATAGAGATGATAATATCTGTGAAAAAAAGCAGTATAGGCATTTACACGTCATCAAGTGGTAATAATTATTGTCGAGAACTGTTATTACGCAAAGCGCCTCTTATTTGCTGTTACACTGTAGGTGCGATGTATACCTGTTTTCTGGACCTCAAAATGGTAAATATAAAATTATTTGAAAAACTGCACTTCTGACTGAAGTGCCTTAACATTTTTTTCTTCTCCTTTTTCTTCTACTCGTTTACAATAGTTTTGCGCTCCAACTTGTTTTATATTTTAACGTATTTTATCTCTGTACCATCAATAATGACGAAAATGCTTTTTGAGGATTTCCAGTGTTTAAGAGCATCATTTATCCCTGATTTGGCTGACTTTTAGAGAATTACGTACCGATTCGTTTTGACGTAAAAAGAAAAAAAAAAAAAAAAAAAATATTGTCCCTGTCACAAACGTCCCAATAATTTCAACAAATACCAAAATCCACCCCTATCACCTAGAGCAAAGCCCTCCTTCTCCATTCCAAATTTCACAACACGCCGGACAAAAGTATCGTAAAGTCCGAGGCCACTCCCCCACTGTACCGCCTAATCATCCAACATCGTACACCTCATCACGCGAAAAGGAAAGAAGCGGACCCACATTGGAAACACAGAGACGGGGGGATAGCATCCTCCCGGCGGTGGCGCTGCCTCACGGGCGACCCGCGAACCCTCGACGCCACACACATCCACGCCACCCCCTCCGTATTACCGTAGCAGTCGTCGCGACGGGCGATGCGGGGGAGGGACCAGCTCCGCCGAGAGAAAAAGACAACCCCCCCTTCCCCAAACAACTGCACAGACCCACTCGTCCGCGAGCACAGGAACCTTACTCTTGTTTATCCAATGGGGAAGGGGGACTAATAGTCCTTGTGAGACGGCCTACCGTGTGCGTTACTCTTTTTGATTTTTCATCGCCATCATCGCTGCTTCGACGCGTGTGCTACTGTGTGTGCGTGCGCGGAGGGTAGTAGCAGTCAATGACGGAGCACCGACTGCAAGTAGAACGAGGACTGGTGTATATACGGTCGGACGCGAGGGCGTGCTGTGATCTATACACACACACAACGGAGCGCTGCAACCTAGCCCGGGACCGTGTGGTGTCACCCTCTCCGATACATGTTTTTCTTGTGTCGACCAAAAGGTTTGCTCGTGGTAGGATAGACGAGGGCTGGTGCTAATAATGTACAAATCGAACCCGCGAGTGCCCCGGTGAACATTGCGCGAAATAAACCACATCGCCGGTGAGAAGAGGACTTTAGCGGGACGAGGATGCGGATGATCGAAGGAAACTGGGGCGGAGGAGGAGGACTCTCCCGGGCGTTGGAAAGGGGGATGCGCGCCCCGACACGGAGTACTGGAACGGAGGAACCCATCGCGGGGGTCCCGTTGGCCGGTTGTCGTCCTTAAGAACTTGAGGGTCGACTTTTGTTTTTCCTTGTTTTTTCGTCCAAGCTCGCAATTTTGCCAGTATACTGCCTTTTCGCTGCATGGATACATGTATACACGCGCGAGCGTTTCGACAAAGCCGAGCCGAGGGGGGTTTGACGTATTTTTTGTACACGCGCTTGCAACCAACACGCGCGCGCGTGGAGGTGATTTTTCGTGCCTTTACGCGCTTCGATGCCGCTTGCAACCCTGGAGACTCCGAGGCACATTCGGTTGGCCGTTTATGGCAAACGCTTATCATTGTATACCACGTCGACGTGATTTTTTCCAAGCAGCTTTTGTAAAAACGATAGAGGAAAAAAAAAAAAAAAAAAAATAGCGATCCCACCGCGACAGCAAGGGACAAGAGAGCACCGGGTGATCGATCCACGGAGGACACTCTCTCGCGCAAGTGGTGCATAATTAGCTTCGTCCTCATAAGCGACCTGCAAATATACGAGAGTACAGCCACTGGCCAACTTTAGCACACGGAAGTTGGATCCGATCGCACGCACATCGATCGGCGTGATATATATTTTTGCTACGCAGGATTGCGTATGTAGTCACTTGTATACGTATGTGTATATAGTTGGTGAAAGACGAGGAAAGTGTTTGGAAGGGACTGCCTTCAAAGGGAGACCTTCCGCCGAGTCGACTCGTGCAACTCCGAGAGGTAGGTACGAAAAAAAAAAAAAAAAAAAAAAAAAACCCATTGGTGACGATCAAACACCTCGGAATCTATCTCTGCTGCAGATCCAGCCGTATGGGCCGACGCGGTAGCCGATCAGCCCCGAGCCCGACGAGGTAACGGAGAAAAAAAAAACGCGGCAGGCGGAGGAGGAGATGACGAGATACGGGTTCGCTAGGCTCTGGCGCTCGAGGCGCTCGAACGCCGCCCCGGCCGGCAACAACCAGGAAAACAACCCGCTCATGTATGAATATAAGATTACCCGAGCAAGCCAACCAGTTTTTTTGGGAGGGGGGTGGTGGCAAAGCAAGCTTCTTCTCCCTCGTGTTTTTGTGTACTTTTTTTGGCTCTGTTGAGGTGCACTCTAACTACTGTTTTTCCTCTTTTTTTTGATCGATGTTTCAAAAGTATGGCTACTCGAGAGATCGCTCTGAGGGATATTTATGTACGGGTTGGATTCTATTTTTAATGGCACATACCATCGTGTGTGTGTCGAGTATCTCGTCAGTGTCAGTTATACACGACGCTATCTGACCATCGGCGTGGACGCGGTCTCCGTTGTGAGTGAGATTTTTATCGCGGGTAATACACCGATGACGACTCTTTTTCCTCGCCCATCTCGTTACGGAAGTCATAATGATACGGGAGAACAAAAGTAATATCGTCACTCAGAGCGATCGGTGAAGCATTATTTTTTTGCGTTGGAATTGACTACCTTGTACTTAATCTCTTTTTTTGCGATAATCATTGGCCTTTCAGCTCAAGTGCAATGCCATTTTGTTTTTTTTTTTTCCATTAAACACACGTGTTTTATTGTATGTATTTTGTTTCAGCTTGTGAATTTAACACGTTTACTTTGGCATAAATAGATAAATAAATAAACAAAAAAAAAAAAAAAAAAAAAGAAAAATACACGAGATTTTCGTACCACATTGTTTATGTAACATCGATCCTTCACGCTCGGGCTTACCTAATACGGATCGTTCTTAATTATTCACTGATGAGCCATATTTCATTTACAAGTTGTTTATACATGACAACTTTTTTACCAGTATAATCTGTGGTATGGAAAAAAAAAAAATAATAATTGAGAACGATATCGAACAACCTTGACCTCCGATGCTTTTAATGTTTATTTGTATGAGGTCGAGTTGCAAGGTGTGTGTAAAAAAAAAAAAAAAAAAAAAAAAACTTGCATTTCGACTGCAAACAATGTACATCACGCACATTTGTAAATTATAAATGATAACATTATTTTGTCTTCAATGCATTTATCGATGAATCGCACGGTTATTTACTTGTTTTTTTTCGCAAATAAAAACAATTATCAGCGAATCCAAATTCATTGGATTTGACGCTTTTTTTCCCCCCACAAAATATTATACCTTTTATACATATTTGTGCTTCAACGTGTATGTGACTGTCGAGTTTTTGTTCTGGCTTTCGCTTGTAATTTGCAGAATAAAAAAATGGCCAATCGATAACCGCACAAGTATTTAATGCGATAGGCGTTTCAAATATTTATAAAATTTTCGTCACGTGTATAACTATAGGTAGAGCGCATATGAATTCTCGGAAGAGCTTTTGTTTCCCTTAACGCTTGAGACATCCAATGGATTCCACCTGCACGAGAAAATCAATGGCAAAACTCGTTACTTATTCACAAAACCAACGAGCCTTCCTGCATTTGTTTGAAAGCACCGCCACGATGATTACGTTAAACCCGAGATTCGAAGAGAAAAAAACAATTTTCTGGAAAAAAGAAAAGCTATTAAAAAGAAATCAACGTCCTCACGCGTTATACAATGCGAAGGTAAGCAAAAAAAAAAAAAAAAAAAAAAATCTAGAGTTCGCGTGCCTGCCCTGTCAAGGAGAAGAAAGCGAGAGTGCAGGGGCAAAGTGAGCAAGCCGTAATAAGCACACGGCTCTAGCGCGATAAAAAAAAAAAAAAGGAGGGCTGCGTGGGAACAATAGCCCTCCTTTACCCGCGTCGAGAGCGTTAAGTGCAAGGGCTCTTTTTTTCGTTGCAGGCACTGTATATACAATGTACAGGTATATAACATATGGACCCCGAGCGGGGAAAAATGAGAAAGTACCTCAAGAGTGAAATTATCATTATAACTGCTGTTTTTTATCCCGCGAGATTATCTAGGGTGGAGAGAAGAATTCAAGCAGCTCCATAGGCATTACATCCCTTTCGGCCCGTGGAAAAACGAATCGACTTTGACGAGATGTAATTTTCTTCTTTTTCTCTCTCTCTTTCTCCCGAAACTTCGGTGCGCCAATGGCGCCAACTTTAGCTAAATATATAACTACAAAGCCATAGCCGAGAGAGCACTGCAGATAACGCAAACGTTACCACATGGCAGCGCTCACGGTGTTTTTTTTTTTAACATCCATGGAATATTTAACGCGTATATGTAGCTACGCCCGGAATGAATTTTTTATTTCAAATTGATACGTCCGGAGACAAGTACGAATAAGAATGAGTGACGAGTATGTGTACAAAGATTATTCGTACGGAAATAATAGAAAAGTCGCGGTACAATGTGGTAGCTGTTTCAGGGGAGCTATGCGAGTATAGAGCCACTGGCGTCAGCTGACGTGGAAATCGATAAACACTCGGTCGTATAAATATACACGCTTGTAGTACGGATATAAACACGGTGTTTGGGTATATAATATACATCAAGACCCAAGAAAATGAACTCGTGAAGCGATTTAAAGTCCATGTGCTTGTATCTACACTAAGTACGTTACACTCGGCATTACTTGGAGCTATAGTTAGACACGGGCAAGATAAACAAAAGAGGGATCCGCAATAAATTGGAGTTTGCAAAGTTTTTTTAATTTTTCTTGCCGTTTCAGTTATTCCTTGCATCGACTTTTGACCGATGAGAGGTTTTCGAGGCGATTTTGCCGATTTTTGGGCTGTTTTGTAAACTGCTCGGTCTCATACGTTTGGTGAATCAGTCCGGTGATTTCACATTAACATAGTTCACCTTAAAGTTAATACATGTATTTGTCTTCGAAGGAGTAATCTGTTTCTGGATCTCATAAAAAGAAGTTTCATTGTTTTGCATCGAGATCCGATCGCAAGACGTCACCAAGAGACATTTACTTTCTTAGTAGGGGTTTGATGAGCCTCGTCACGTGCAATTTTCACTTACTCAATCACCAGTTAAAATAGATTAGGTATACTTGTTTTCTCATTAAAATTGCTTTCAAAACAAATAAGTAAAAATCATTTCCTACAGTCCAGCGCGGTAACCGATTGACGAAATTTCGCCCCTTTTATTTGACAAAACCTCGTTTCCGACGCGTGTGTGTCTAGTGCTCCCATGCCCCGTATCTCCCTCAAAGTAAGCTCGCCCATCCACAAGTACGCGATCAAAAGACCAACGGACCGATGTAAAAGTTAAGCGTATGTACCGTACACCGTATCAACAGACAAAAGAGACGATCACAATCCACTGGGCTCCGTGACATACACCTGGAGGGTATTCGACGTAGATCAATTTATTCTCCTTTTGTTTTCCGGTAAGGAGAGAAAAATAAATCGACATTGATGGATCAGCGTATAATCTTTAGGGACGACAGAGCGAGAGTTACATGTGACGCATGACGTCGGAAACACACGATCTGCCGATTATAGGTCTCGATTACACCGTAAGCGCGACAACACAGGCATCATCATCATCATCATCATCATCATCATCGTTAGCTCGGCCTATCCAATCAAATGGCTATGAAATCGAGCCGCAGTTCCGCTGCCAATTTGTCCACACGTGGGTGTGTGTATATATTATATGGACACCCACCCTTACACGCGGATCCTCTTTTCCCAGCACGACGAGGGGATACGGGAGAGCGTTGCATATAACTACAGGGCACGTATACAGTACGGGCATACATGTATACGCGTGCACGGAGTGCAGCAGCAAGTTTTCGCCTCGTATTGATCCCTCCTTGGTCTGTATACAGCTTGCGAGGCTCCGCCGAAAAAGCACTTGGAGCTTTCCTCCTCCTAGGCTCCTTTTCCTTTCGGGTGTATATACCTATGTTCTCGGGCTCGCTGCGTCGCGAGACTTCTGGCTGGACTCCGATAAGGACAAACTTTTCTTTCAATTTTTGTTTTACAAGCTGCTTGCACTAGCAGTACACCGGAGTGTGTAATGAAAACCCATTGGTTCTCGGAACAATCGGTGGTCGAGGGAACGGTACGTAATAGCTGATGAAAAATACAATGAACTCGATTTCGCTTGTGTGTCTATACCTTGCGATCGAAGCGATCGATGCCTTCCTTTGAGAATCGGTTTTGCTTTCG
Organism: Copidosoma floridanum; assembly: GCF_036245765.1. Lineage (NCBI taxonomy): Eukaryota > Metazoa > Arthropoda > Insecta > Hymenoptera > Encyrtidae > Copidosoma > Copidosoma floridanum. The sequence continues at coordinate 1,376,154 of NW_028321889.1, read as the reverse complement.
TGGTAACGTGCACGTGTCGTCGATTCAGGTTCGCCGAGTAAATTTTCACGGTAGGTACGTACTTACTTGTGAATTTGCAAATCGTACCTAGACCTGAGAAAAATGTTTTGTTTTTGTTTTCATCATCTCGCAAAAGGTGATTGCAGGCCGATTTTATGAAATCCCATTGGTGGATGATTACTTTTTATTTGTTACGTAATTCGGTGAAACATTTATTTCTACTAGTACATCTGTTTGAAAACAATGTACCTATGACACTTGAAATTGAGGAAAAAAAAAAAAAAAAAAAAAAAAAAAATGAATGTGATCTACAGCCCAAGGCTCGTCAAAGTGTATTCCCTCGACGGCAGTCGCCCTATAAATTGCAACGCCCGTAAATCGCTTTGCAAGCCAACCTATTCACGTATCTCCTTTTCGGGAAGTAAAATAATTGTCAAAACAATTCAGGAAAGATTATACTTTCGTTGAAAAAAAAGCCGAAGGGCCGAGAAAAAAGTCGCGTCCTCGTATTGAGTGTATCTCAATTACACCGGAATGCGTCGTTTGATGAAAAATGTAAATCAGGTTTGGACGAGCACACTCGAGTCTCGAATAACTTACTTGAGCTCCTCTTGTAACTTATGTCATTTACGTAAGGCAAACCACTGCGTTTACATCATAAGTGCCGAGGATTGAAAAAAAAAAAAAACAAAGTAGTGATTAGTAGTTTTTTTTTACAAACCAAGTGGCAATAAAAGTAAAAGTAGCGTCCACCACTTGAGCCTAGAGAAAAAAAAAAAAAAATAACCCACCTCATCGTGGATACGTGCAGTAACAGTCCGTAGGGACTATACGTATACAACCCGGTGGCAGCCCGCGGGACTCGTTTTCTCTCTCTTACCTGCGTGAAAAAAAAAACAAAAAAAAAAAAAAAACAGGTGATTCATGGCGCTACATGCGAAACCGACGGACACGCGAGCCTCATTTAGTCCTCTTTTTCTCCATTTCCATCGGAAACACGCGTCCCATATATACCTATACGTACTGTACAGCACTTCCTACCTGGTGCATATACATTGGTAATTTTTTTTTTTTTTGGCCCATTTTCCTCCCACCAACCCACTTTGGGAATGCAAATTTTAATTACGGCTTTAGCGTCGTCGGTGTTAATCGAGCCCCGATCTTTTATGATTCGCCTGTACACTCGAGCGCGCTGTTAACACGGAAATTTATGACCACCGCGTGGAGGCTTGCGTGAGCCCATCCGACTTTTATGTGAGCGCATGTACGTAAGCGATGCTCGGAGATTGGCGTTTTGTCGTAATGCTTTTACAACCGGGAACCAACACGTTGGATTGATTAACTCGATTCTCTCTCTCTTTTTTTTTTTTTTTTTTTTTTTTTCTAAAACCTCGCTGTTTGGAGTGAAAATAACTTTGTTTGTACTTTGACACGCAAAGGCGAGAGTGAACGTATTTTTCGTGAAACAAGAACCCATTGCCAGCAGAGTTGCCAAACGAAAAAGGGGCGATGGGTATTAGAATTCCTTTTTTGTGCTACTTAGCAATTTCGTTGACAAACGACAGAGCCTCTACTACCTGCATGCGCGTGGCGCTAAAACAAATCCGTAGATTTTCAAGGCAACTGATGGAGCCGTGCAGATCGCAGTGGCGATTGTAGGTGGTCGCGGTAAATAAAAACACTACCTCTCGGCGAGGAATAAAAAAAAAAACCAGAAAAAAGTAAAAAGCGCCAAGAGAGGCTGTATGAAGGAAGAAGGAAAAACAAAAGAGTCCAGTTGTTGGTGGCCTCACCCTTGAGGCTACGTCATGCTTGGTTGAGCGCGAAAGTGTGCCGAGTCACGGAAACCTGCACGCCGGTGGGGAGAAAAGTATTAATGAAAGCAGTGCTTTTTCGATCGCCCCATGGGGCTGCAGATACATTTTATTTTTTCACTTTCGCGTGCATTTTATTACCAAGAGAATCGCAAGTCCATGAAAATAAAAAAAGAATAAATGATAACTGCCTTTTAAAACAGCTCTCTTTCTCTCTCTCCCTCTCTCTTTGATTTATTAGGCAATAGTATCTCCTTAACTATATACCCAATGGCGCTTCGAGGCACGAAATTATTATTTATCAATCCACAATGTGAAGAAAAAGATATTTTAAAAAATATATATATAATAACTACGCATCGATACCCGAGCATGCCCTAAAAGTTCGTAATTTGCATAAGAATCTCTTTGTCTCCCCCGTACTGTCCAGGTTGAAAAACAATCATTTGTTCTTCAGCTAAATACGTTCGTTAATTTACCGTCTTTTTGATAAATATATTCTACGTAGGCCACTTGGTAACAGTTAAAAATCAAAATTAAATCAGAAACAAGGTAAAAGCTCGATGCTCGTCCGTATGTTCCTTTGTTCCAATCGATATAGCTGACATCAATATTATTCTCATACATTACCAGCGCCTCTCTGCGCGTTCGTTCACTCATACCTGCAAATTTTCATACTTTATCCAAGTCGAAAATTCCCTTCACGAGAACTTTGACCAAATCCAAATCTCGTTTGTATCCAAGAACCCAATTTACGAGTAAAAAGACAAAAAAAAAAAAAAAAAAAAAAAAAAAAAAAAAAAAAATCTCAGTGAGGGAGAAGTGCAGCCAACGATACCCGAAAGAAAAACAGCGGGGAAAAGCCGACGCGGTGGTTATGCGATCTAGTGACCTACATGTCAGGCTACACCAACCACACCCGCACACCCAAACGTGCCCGTATGTAATGTAAGTCGATACGTCTACGTATACAGATTCAGAACAGACAGCCCCTCACGAGCAATCGATACCCCACTGGATTTCATCGGCGTTGCACTTCGATCAATTATTTTCGAATTTCCCGCAGTTCATACATATATACATTTGACACGACGTGTATCCACTATAACGGATTTTCGTTGGTCATACACGAACGATACGCGACTGACGCTAAACGCACAGCTGAGGTATCGATTTTCAAGTTTAAGGCTGTACATCGTTAGTCTCTTGGCTATATACGTACTGTCCACATGAGTATTCCGATCAAGACATTGTTGCAGCAAGTGGTAAAAATACACGTATATGTTCTTACTGCTACAAAATAGCACAGCGTCTAATACTACAACATGTACATGGACTTTTCTCTATATTAAGATCTTTAAATCAGCGACCTTTCCTCGTCACGCGATACCGATTTTCGTACATTCGTTTCACGATGGCACCCTGCATCCTAAAACAATAATTATTCCGTGAATCGCCTTCTAGTCAAACAAACTATTTACGAAAATCGGTATCGCGTGAAAAAACAACAAAACAACGATATCTACTCCGATACCGATACTCCTCTATTTTTCTTTTTTTTTCTTTTTTCCATCTCACGCTACGTATGCTGGAAATTAACGGGCAAGGATAATTCGATTTTCTCGCAGTTGGTCGCGTTAAATTCAACGAGCATTCGAAGCTAATTGCCAGAGTGGCCGCGCTGCTGCATCACCGCGAGAATTGAAAAATTATTTTTTTTTGTCGCCACGGGAATGCAGTTTACGACATTGTTTTTGCGCCAATTCTTTTATTTTTCCAACTTTTTAATCGATCGGGTAACTAATTAACAACACGTATCAGCCGATCGCGTGATCTTTCGCGAAACTTTCCTTCCCGCAAACTGGCAAGCTGTACTACAGTCAATTAAGCAAACTCTGGTGCAACTTTGGTTATTAAAGTTTCGCGAGAAAAAAAAAAAAGAAAAAAAAATCCACCGCAAGCTCGGAGCTTTTTTACCTTGGTCGGTATTTCAGGAATTTCAAGATCAACGCAGCGCCATCTTGGTGCTGTCGACCGCAATAGCTTGGCGAGTAATACGTGCTTCGGTCGATCGCTCTTCTATATTATATCTTGCGCGCGTCGATACTTTTTGGCCTTGTTATTGACTCGCGCTTGGTTTTTCCTTCTTGAGCTTGACTACTTTTCCAGTTAATGGGTTTTTATTGCTTTTTTTTTTTTTTAATCTTCCAAGATTTTCTGTGATTTTCTTGGAAATGCTACATCAAGACGCACGAGCATTGTTTCCGATGAACATGTACCACAGTAAACGGGAATGGTGCCAAATTTTTTTTTTCTTGTTATCAAACAAAACTTTGTTGAAAATAAAAAATATGTTTGACACTTGCATGTATACAATATCAAATATTTTTTCATAAATGTTAAATAAGCCGACCGAGCAACGACACGAGTGTTCATCTTCATCCACTTTGTCGTCACGGGTACCTACGCCGATTATAAATGGAAGCTCGTGAAAATCATAAAAAACAAAATGGTGCTGCGTTAAAATATTTTCAGTTTTAAAAAATGTGGAAAAAAAATTTTCCCCCAGTCCAAAAAGTCAGACCATTACGCTAACATAGTCGTTAGAGTGATTTCTCAAACTTTAAAAGGGCTCTTGATGTGGTAGCCGGAGAAAGAAGAGAGAAAAAAAAAAGAATTATCGCGGTGTTTGTTAAAAAACATTTGAAATCCTCAAGTGTTCCGAGAGTTGCACATAAAAGCCACAATGGAGGTCAAAGGGTGAAAGGGTGGACGAGCCGATTTCTGCCTCTTGTGCGAGGAAAAATTTCATCATTTACCAGAGTCTAGACTACACGAGAAATTTCCACAATCAGCTACAACAGCTCGGAAAATCGCTCAAATCATCTGCTCTTCATTGTTTCAATGGGGGTAACGGAAGGGGAATTTTTTTTCATCGCTCGACCTAGTACAATGTAGGACGATGAGGGATTTTTCCATGTTCTTAAACTCTTTTTTTGTTTTTTTTTTTTGTTTTCCAACGTACGTTTGCACCAACTGCCGGAATCGTTCCCGCGTATATACGATACCCACAGGATCTTCAAAATTAACGGCGACACCCCGGCGTTTGGTCGTCCTCTCGGCTGTAGGTATGCGCATATGGGTACTGCCCTTCTGAAATTCCGGCCGGACTAGAAACCTCTTCCACAGGGAAGCCTTGGCGGTGGAACGATATCTCACTCTGTCGACGAGATGCCACGACCACGCGCGCCGAACGAGTGTAGTAGAGAAAGACAGTAGTTGGTTCTGTTAGTGGTGTGGGTGTTGGCTATTAGGCTTGTGGTTATTTAAACTTTGGGTTCAGATTGAATTTTAGTCGAGAGAGTCAAGTTTTTGGTTCACTCGGTCGTGCGAACTTTTCCGCGCACTGTTTTATGGGTGCCTGAGTGGGATACCCTGCTTTCGAAGTTACGAAATTTTACAGCGCAAGGTGGAGTATTTTCAGTGGTTGTTCGGGGAAAAAGGAATTATATATACGGATGATGGTGTCGAATGAAAGAGCTTTTGCTTTCGAGGTGGCAATTTTTTGACGGCAAGGATCATTTGGTTGAAAGGATGCTGTTGAGCTCCCCTACGGACAATCAGCGAGACGACCTTCGTTTGTATTTTTGCATCTTCCGCATTTCAAGTACCGACAAGCATTTCGTTGTACTGACAGTACATTATTCTTGTTTAGAATCACCTTAATTTGCCTTTGATGATGGCTACTTGTTTTATGGGAAAACTTCCATTGTTTTATTTTGCAATGTTGAGAAAAAAGAATCTCAGATTGGCAAATCTCTTTATTCACTCTCGGCAAGCGAGCTGTACAACTGCGGAAATTGTTGTAATAGCCTTCGTTTTCATTCGCTCGTCTTTACGACTTTGTTTGCATCTTAACGGTGCTGGGAGTGTACTTTTTCCGGGAAATGTCCCAACGAGATGAGTTGAATGGAAAAAAAAAAAAAAAAATTACATTAAAGTACCACCAACATAAATACATCAAAAACAATACAATTTTCCTTTGTTTCGTTACTAGGTCAACGGCCCACTCCGAAATCTCTTACAGATACTCCCTTGATTTACATTTCGTTTTTAGACTGTTCTTTTATCCTCTCCACGTTTCGCCGATGCATCAATATAATATCGATGGTTAGTATTTCAAAACCGTTTAAAAGCAGCAAATTTAATACCGTTAGCAGGGCAAAGACATTATAAGCTCCGCAATGTCTCGATTTTGCGTGGATATTTTCATATACTTGCTTCTTAAGCTTCTCTACTCGTGTTTGCAGGTGCATGTACAATTGTGATGCCCAGTATTTAAGTTCCGTTGGCACAGATGATGTATTCTCCATCGAAACTTGCACGCGAGTGCGGACCAGAGCTTTCGGCGAAAAAACCAAGTTTCGTAAAAACCTCTTCTCTTCAATTACTTTGTAAATACATTTAACTGAAAAAGTGTTACTTGAAGCGTCACATCCTTATTTTGACTCTGCTGTGGCATGCATTTTTAAAAGCTCGCAAAAATATCACGTCTCGTGTTACTTGAAAGCTCTCCTGTTAGGTGGAAATTGCTGCATACTCAGATATGGCAAAACGAAGGAAAAAAAAAAAAAAAATGTTAATCAAGACATAAATAATATAGAACTATCCAATCGGCGAACGTACATGCATTTGTTAAACCCCCGCGGGTCCTGATTATCCTTGGGGTGGGAGGGGGGGGGGGTGGAGGAAAGAAAAAAGGAAATTTTTTCCATTCACCAAAAATGTAATTCTCGATTGGCACCATCGACTCTTCTCCTCCTTATTTTTCTCAAGCCCCTATATATATAATATATCTTGCCGAGCCTCACCTGCTGACCTCCTCCCCGAATCAGCTGTTATACTGTATACCCAAGAGTGGAGCACACAAGCGAGGGTGACTCTCTCGCAGGTGGGGGGAGTACCACATGCGGATACACGTGCACACAATTGCACGGAAGGGAAGGAAGGAAGGAAGGAGCCGAAGCGCCACCCATGCATGCAGCATATTCCATGCACCCCTTCCTCTTTCCCCGAATTCATCCACATCTCGACACCCCCACCAGCCGTTCGGCGCGCGCGTGTTCCGTTGCACGCGGACACATATTATATAGTGTGCCCACCCATAGATACATATATACATGATACGTATATATATACGTATATATCATGTATAGAGAGAGAAGAACCTACTGTACAGACAGTCTCTGTCTCTTTGCGGCGACTAGTGGCAGCTAGTGGTGGCGGTGCCGCTGGCGGTGTCGGGACACATCGGACGAGACGAGCGAGAAAGAAGAAGAACAGTCGTCCTGACTTATAGCGGCCGGCGCGCGCGCGCCACACATTACCTTTAACAATATATTATTACTTGTATACACACAGTTGCACGCTGTACTACCCTCCAACTGAGTGCGACCGAGAAGATAATATATACATATACATGTATTCCCCCTCTCTTTCTTTCGTGCCCGTCAAAGCGATTTCTTTTCTTTTTTCGTCACTCGGTCCAAGCACCACCGCTGCATCTCCTCCTTTTCTGTACGTCACGTGTCTCTCGTCGTCGTGCAGTCGGCAAACACGAGGGAGACAAAGAGGGACGGAAAGAGCGGGCGAGCCGTCGCAGGCCTGTGCACGACCACGCGTGGAGAGGAGGATCCGTCTCCTCGAGCCAGTCGCTGCTCCGGGACTGCGCGCGAGCCCCGCTCGCCCGGGATATATTCGGTATCGTTGCACCGTCCATCGGATGGCTGGAGCTTGCAACCACGAACGTTGAAAGAAAAAAAAGCTCGTTTAAGCTTTATTTTATTTATTTATTATTTTTTTTTTTTTTTGGTGCTTGGTTGTGTGCCGTGATTTTTCAAGTGATTGGCTGACCGACCAAGGAGAAGACACATCATTATTTGCTCTTGATTGTCTTTTTCCCCAAATATGTTATAAAAATAATAGCAAAGAGTCTTATGGTGCGGGTCATTGATGGCGATGACGAGGCCGATGAAAAAAATGAACGGAGCCCACATGTGTGTACATCGATGGATCGCACGGCTGAATTGAAACTTTCGAGCCTTTATTATTACAAATAGCCTTGCTCGCGGTGTATGTGTACGCGTAAGAAGAAGAAAAAAAAAAAAAAAAAAAGATCGACGCAGCCGCTAAGCTCCCAATTGCCAATAATCACTCAAAATTAGTGAAGGGAACACTTGGACCACCATACGGCGATCGCACCGAGTTTCCTGCGTGTAAGCTGCACAGCCAAAAAAAAAAAGCTCTCCGTAAAAGTGCCAAACCTGTATATTCGTCGTCTCGTTGTTTTGTTCTTGTGCCCAAAAAGTGGAGAACCGATTCGAGTTGACGCGGGTGATCGCAAGCTCAAAAGGGATGAGAAGCTCCGGAGCACGCTCCCAGTCGTAGGTAAGAACTCACGCATTGATCCACGGAAGAAAAAGCACAAAGGTTCAAGAGCGCGGTCTCGAAAGCTTTGCAATCAATCAATTTACCCTTGGAAAGCTCCCCACGGGGCACACTCTTGATTGTATAAAGCAGCTACGCGAAACTTTGATGGGCAGCTAAACGCCGGCCAGCAATTTTTTTTTTTTTTTTTTTCCCGCCCGCCTCCATCTCCTGTATATTATAGTTGTTGGAGCGGCTCCAGCTGTGTGTACACAGGTTTCAGCTCCTCGTCATTGGAAAAAATTACTTTTTTTTTCCCCAATACTTCACCAACGAAGGAGGGTACACTCCCTCCTATCCCGTGGAAAAATTCGTCATTTATATATACGTACAGTTTCTCGGGTATATTACGTGGCTCGAAAGTTTCGGCCGGGATATAAATCAATCGCAGGCACCACTAAGAGGGGGGCCCTTCGCAGGAAACGGGGCATTGGGTGTCTCTGTGTAATGTGCGCGCGCGTGGCTCTCGGTGCATGGGTCGCGTTGTCTATTTTTAGACGCGAAATTATACTCGATGCGTTCATCAACGCACATTTTTTTTTTTTTCCCTCCCCCTCCATTTCGAGATTCAAGATGAAATAATTTTATGGTGAAAAAAATCACGAGAGTTACTTTGATACGTATACACAAGGTTGCCAAAGAGAGTCATCGATAAGCGTCGTCGTCTTATACATACGCGCATTAATCCGATTTGATTGGCCACAACAGCTACGTCTCTCTCGCTCCTTCTTTTTCTTTGGCGCGTATACACTTACGGTGTACGATTTCATACGCCTATATACTCTCCTTCGACGCTCATGATTGTGCCACTCTGTATACGTATCACACATCGCCGTGACGAATCACGTTTGCTTGTGCTCTTTGATTAGTTTTTTTTTTTCTTTTTTGTTCTTTTTTTTTCTTCCATCGATCGTGGTTTTTTCTTCATGATTAGGCGAGAAGTGCGTATACGGAAGAAATCGTGCAACGAACAATAGAAAATTCGAATATCGTTACGTGCGTTTTCATAAAGAAAGCTTCCTTGAATTGTGTACATTTTTGTGTCGATTGGATGAGAGTGTTTTCGTCGCGGAGGTGAATATTTCGAATGTGCGTGTAGAGATACACGCGTACGCGTGGATATAAAATGTTCCATTGGAATTTATGGTTTGCCAATCGGTCGTGACAGACGTGAGTAAAAATTTTGATTGCAAAAGGGGATTGGTACGTTGGTTTCATTTCCCCCCCCCCATCGAAAAACAATGAATAGTTCGAGAATTTCCAATAGTGTTGTCTATTTTACTTCAAAAACTGGGACTTTTTATGATTAAATAAATTAGGATGAGTTTATTTTACTTAAAAGTCTGTGTCCATCGCAAATAATAACTTTGTGAACCAAAAGAAAAAAAAAAAAAAAAAAATGTGGAAAACTCCACGTGATACCGATCGATCGGTTGAAACAAAAAAACAAAAAAATCCTCGATTTTTACCGCTACTGCGATTTCCAGACAGAGAAAGAGAGCAGTAGTGTATCGGCCGATCGTTTCATTTTCCGCGTGATCAACGAAATTCCTGCGCGCTGACGATCGTCGGAACCGATCGAGTGCCACTTGAGCGCGGAAAAATCCGCCGATGTTTGCAAACATTCCGCCGTTCAGCGGTAACACTCGTGGACAATACACATGTATATCCCGTACGCTACGTCACCGCGATTCTTTCAACCAAATTGAAAACATTGCATTGGAAGGAAAAAAAAAAAAAAAAAAAAAAAATTAGATAGTCGCAGGGCTCCAAGTGATCAATGAACACTGCCCTCGAGCCACGATGTACCATGTATATATATATATATGATATACACACGCGTATGCGAGCAACCTCGTGCTACCGAGCAAGAGAGAGAGGGCCGTGTAAAATGTTCGAGAAACTCGAGCGGCAGCTGTTGGCAGTGTCCTCTTGACCTTTTGCCCAGCAAAAGCTCGGAGTCACCCGCCGAGCGACGAGATCATACACGGGGATCAACCACATACACCAATACACACACCGCATAGGCTTCGGAAATCTCACGTATGTGCGCCCCACTACCATCACCTCCCGCGATATCGCGTATTACGTACACGTGTTATTATACTTGATACACGTTGCGTGATTTTTTTTTTTTTTTTTTTCCCCATAACGGTCACGCAGAGGCCTATGATTCTCGTTAGCGTATTATGTATATGGAAAAAGTATACACTGCACGATTGATACGCAATAACTGCCGGTTCTCCCGAGACCTTAAACTTGATCTTTCTTTCTCTCAATCCCTTCTTTATTTTCTATAGCGTTTGGCCTCCAAATCGAGCGATTGGATCTTTTAAGCGGGTACAATAACTATGGTGTTTTACGCCCATGGGTGGAATAATATGATAAATAATATACAGCTGTCGAGTATGAGTGCCACGCAGGAAATTAGCATTCCTCGGAGGATACAGAGTTCGTCGGGCTCGTGGGAGCCGCATGAATTTTCGAGACTTTCGGAGAGAGGATTTTAATGGTCCGATGGCTTGCTTCTTTTTCCTCTTGGGCTATTAGTTCTTCTCGAAATCATCGGGGACGGCTCGAAAGAATTTTACTTTTTTTTTTTTTTTTCTCCTTGCTTTTTTGACGTCTAATGATGCAGGGGAGGAAGAAAAGAGAGAGAGAGAGAGAGAGTTCCCATCGACGCTCTGTCTCTTATCTCACGAATTTAACGAGTCGAGAAACTGAGCAGGGCCTCCTTAAAATTAGATTTCCCGCTGCGCCGAATCAGTCGGATGGGATTTTGTAAACCGCGGGATACATATAAACGTAGTTTCAAAAATAGCCACACGCTTACACTTACGAAGCGCGCATGCTAGTCCGTATATATATATACACTCGTAATTGACGAAGGATTCACTTCATTATAGCTGTGGATTTTCGTTACTTTTCTTCCAACTCAAAAGATTAATCTTCACACGATCAATTAACTCGTTATTAGGATTGCATTGAAATTTAGTGACAATCGAAATGTATGATATTTCTATTTTTTGGTCCTTTGACATATTATATAATTGGCACTCAGTGAAATTGATAGAAAGCTAAACTTTTTGTAAACTATTTATCAAAATTACGGTACTTTGAATAAACGAGCGAAAAAATGTACGTTGGCCAAATTCTCCAAGTTGTAAACAATGATGCTTATTGATTAATAAAATGTAAAAATATATATTATAAGCAAAGTACAGTGGCCCCTCAAATGTGACCAGTAAGTTTGAGGTATAGGTACATGCAAAAAATCAAGGAGCTATGTAATAAAAAAGACCCCAACGCGGTCGTACACCAGTCGACATCGCGATCCTCGTGAAGCCCGACACAATGGGGAGTATAACCCAACCAGAGCCCCGGAGGGATTTCCGATGGAAGACCCAGTTTTACGGCTGTTTTTTTTCCCCCCTTGTTCCTCCAAATCCACCGAAAAGTGACGATCGTCCGCATTGCCAGTCTCGCCAGGAGAGCGAATTTCACGGAGGTTTGTTTTTCCAAGGCTTATTTTTAGCCTGCACCAAGCGTGATCGGTACGCGCGCCTGCAGCCACGCACTACCACTTTTTTCTCGATCAAACGTTTCGCTTTCGGCACGTCCGATGCACCCGACGGTGTTTACCTTGGCCCTCGTGCACCGTACTTTGGGTACATTAATTATTCATAAAAGCGACGTGGGAACGTTTTGGCTTAGCCATCGAATGTTTATGCCCACCCGACGTTACCGCGAAGATGATTTCCGACGTAACCTTCACCGGATTCATCGCTGCGTGGATGTGTATACCTATATCGCCTCCTCGGCTCTATATTTCTCCCTCTCGTGGATGTGCACTCAGGGGATGGAAAGTTTTGGGCACTATATAAATCCGTAATTAACGACTTGTGCGAAACTTTCGGAAATGACAATGCGCGCCTGGTTTCAAGGACTCCTCCTCGCTGTATGATCCCCCGAAAAGTAACGCGTGCATCATATCGTCGCTCTTTTGAAAATCCGTTTGATTACGAAGAACAGGAAGATTTTCGTGTGAATAGCGTCGTGGACGTGAATTTCGGGCTGATGATAGACAACGAAAAAAAAACAATATACGTTTCGTTCACCGCTACGATAAATATCGGATGGTTCGCGTCGCGGGTGGAGTGCAATAAATACATTGTATGCACATATATCTCTCTCTCTCTCTCTTTCGCAAAAGCGCTGAACCGCGTGAAATAAAAAATGCACAGTACGTACAGGGCAGCCGGAACGTGTCGGGCATAACAATCGCCAAGTTATTCTCGCCGCTCGCGACCCACACTGTTAAAACGCTCTTCCCATTGTTTTGTCGCCTGTACCTACACAGGCACACAAAATTCATACTTTCCTCGAAAGTGAAGAATTAAGTTATTCTCATTGATAATTCACCCACGGGAGCACGTTTACAACCCGGCGACAATTTAAATTTTCAGAGAGCTACCCCAACTACCTATATACAACAAAGAAAACCAATGGGCCACCTTTTTTTTGTACAAAAATCAAGGTGGGGGGGGGGGGGATCGAGCTATTTGATCAATCGAACGGCGCCCAATGTATGTCGATACGGTCAACACAGCCGTATACACGTAAATTTGTTTTTGTTTTTTTTCCACGCATCCAACACCCGAGCCAGGCTCGATTTTAAATTCATTCGCCCATGAATGCAAATATACCCCGGATAGGCTGCCACACTGTGCGTGTGCTATACTGCACGCGCATGCATATATTGTTCTTGTACATACATACATAGGTGCACGCGTTCCGCTAGATTGATCGAGCGGTATAGATGGGGGGGGGGTGGAAGGGGAGTCAGATAAAAGCTTGAATTTCGGCGTTGCCGTGCAGAGATGAAATTTGATTGAGTGCACACACACACAGAGATGCACACAATCCGTGGAGGGGCTTGGGGACAGGTACAAATGAGGGGTGGGCGTGGGAGGAGGAGGAGGATAGGAGTCAAGGTCGAGGCCTTTTCTCTCTCGCGGCACTACTGTGTTTCTCCACTTGTGTTTCTTCTTTGCACTTATTATTTTTCTTTTTTTTTTCCCCCTTTCTCTTCTTCTTCAATCGTAAGAGGCTCGTAAGGCGAGCAAAAGAGAACGAGTGCTTTGCTAATGGCCTCTGCAAGGTGAGAAAGTCATCGTTGCCGCATCCAATACGATATCAATTGCCTTGTATCGGGTTAAAAGAAAAAATAAATAAAATAACATTTTTGCATCAAATATTATATATGATCGTTGCGTTTCATAATGCTTATACGCGTTAAATAACAGATGGCCACTCTCAAATGTGTATACGCATGTAAATAGCCGAGCGATTATTGTGCTCTATAATCATACGCGTGTCTGTACTGATACAGACTGGTATAAATAAACAACTTGTGTACCGATGTTTCGGAGAATCGCCAGTTGATACGCTTACCCTCCCCCTTCACTGTGTCAATTCAAGATCAGTTACCAATTGTTCGCTCGCTGTGATCGTTTTTTTTTTTTTTTTTTTTTTTTTTTTTTACTTTTTGTAATTTACGAGTTGCAATGGTACCCTTTCGCGTATTGGAAAACCCGTTGATGAAAAAAAAAAAAAAAAAAGTTAACAAATTCAACGATCAGTGGCGTAAATCTCCTCCGAGCTTTTAATTTACGCCCATTTTTTATCATGGCACGTGTATACAAAAAAAAAAACTGGGCAAGGAAGAATATTAAGATTCGAGATCCATGTGTACCCATAGTATTTTAAAACGTTTCAAGTTACAAATTACAATTACAAGGTGAGCAGAGCATTTGAAAAAAAATAGTTTTTTTTTTTTTAACTTGGTCAAAAAAATTCAGAATTATACCCTATAGCTCGGGATGAGTGGATCCGAACCAGCACTTGTAAAAAAAATATTCGTAACTTTATCTCGGGTAAGTATAAGTACAGTAAAAGTGTCCCCAGTTAATCGCCATTGGCAAAAGGTTGTGAAATACCTCCGACGAAAGCGAGCGTGAAAATTAGACAAAGAAACCGACCACTCGCTCCGGGACGTCGAAAAGTCGCTACATGGGGAGAAGCTCGCGATCGATAGAGGCATGATAATTTACGTGTCACATGCGCTCGAGTCGTCGAGTCAATAGTCACGTGTGTAGGTTTCGGACGCCAAGCGATGTACGTCGTGACTTTTGAACTTGAACAAAATAAGAAAGCTCCAACACGCGCACATTGGGACGGATGGAGGAAAAAAAAAAAAAAAAAAAGAGTCGACACTGAGAGAGCCAAGAGACTGAATGTAGATCAATTACGCTTCTCGCTCTTTTTTTTTAATTTTCCTCCCTCGTTGCTTCTAACAATTACATATTCGTGTTTATCTGTATGTGTATACATTGGAGGGTTCTGTTTCCGTAACTTTTTGCTCTTCTTTTCGCAAATTGAAGACGATTCACTTTTTTCGTTGAGAAACCCTAAAAGTCAAGGAATGTTTTCTGGGGATGATACATACATCACCACATAAACATCATTAAATTGACCATTTTGGCATATATGTAAACCTTGCAGACGTGTTTTAATCATCGGATGACTTTTTTTCTTCTTTTCATTCAAAAAAGAAAAATTATCGATTCAGCAGTAATAATTTGATTATTGTTAAAAAAACAGTGTGTTCATTCTTACTGTGAACGTCCATAACAAAATATGGGTATAATATATACTATTTATATACTCTACCCCACAAACAGAAGCTATATACACAGCTATAATGTATTATTCATTTTAGAATGAGAGCAATTAGTCGAAAAACTTGCAAATGATATCAGTAATTCAGATTCATTGCGTGATGTTTTACGAATACGTTCTTCGCTCTTTCCAGCAAATTCTAATAAACGACCAAAATATGTGTATAGGCACATATATATGTACAAATGTAAAATTACTCTTACCATCCCACCTCGTATATGCTGTACACATATTACGTTCTCTCTCGTTTTATCTGCACGTGTTTCCAGCTGGTTTATCCAACGATTGACGGGGAAACTTTGTTGTGTGTTGGTGATGTGTATTGAGATTGAGATACTGTATATCTATGACTATGGGTCAGTGTTGCCGTTTCGTCATGAACTCTGTTTCGGTTAGGAATAGTTTTGAGCCAGCCGATCTTTGCTTACGTTTAAAATTTCAATCACCGCCCCATCGTTTACTGCCAGAGTTGGGCTTTGAATTTTTACTTCAAAACGGCCGATGCATCAATTAGCGCACAAGTTGAGCAGGAACTCGTTACTTTTTTCAACTCGTCAATTAAATTGCAAAATTACGGTTTAAACAGATCGTCGATAGCAAGGATATTTGTATTTTATAAACGATTTCAATAGTTGGATGATATTTGCGCTGATGAATGATGCACTTATCTTTCATCATTTATTTATTTATTTTTTATTTTTTCATGATTAATGACCTTTTTGCTTTTTACAATTATCTACTTGCTTTAATGTCAAAATAATACGATGAAGATATTGCTTCCTTGAGATTTTTTATCTCAAGTAATCAATAAGTATACATTTTTGTACTGTACTGCGTGTGTACTTACTTGCATGATGTATTACACGATGATTGTATCTTGAGATTGCAACATTTTATTTCTAAATTACGAGCTAAATATTTAATAAGTTAAATTCCAAAGAACTAAAAATCAATCCCAGCCTTGTTTTCAGATATTTGACATCCGATTCAATAGATTCCATCTGATTTTATTTTATGCTTGTACAAGTACCATTTTTTCCTACTCGTGTGCTCGGCTTGCGATTTTTTAATTTTTATTTTTACCACTGATCTCTTTAAGGTATCAAACATAGAAAAAAAAAAAAAAAAAAAAATTACAAACAAAATAACGCTGGGTCAAAAATCTTAGACTTCATAATATTATCACTGATGGTAAAAAATGGCCATCGCGTACGTGTACGAGAGTAAAAAAGAAAATCGGTCGATAATTTAAGACCCTAGACACACGATCGGCTACTCATCTTCAATTCCTCGCTCACCCTCTTGTGTTTTATTTCCCCTCCAAACAACTGGTCTTCCATACAGTATTATACATATATACAGCGTCTATATCGCCCAGTGCAAACACATGGCCTTCGAGAGTCTTAGATATTTATACATTCTCTAGCGTTTATTTTGCCATTTTATTTATTTTAAACGCATACGCTCATTCGGTACACTTGACTGGGCTCTTTTATCTTTTTTGATGATCCAGGCAAAGATTCGCTTTGTAATTCTTTCGGAAAACTGCCGATCGTCGATTTATTGCCATTTATTTTTGCAGCTACTACTGTTTGCTCGTTGATGGAAAAAAAGGGACCATTTTCGTTTTGCTAGAGTAGTTTTGATCGGTTGTGGATTTTCCTCTTGTGTTTTGTTTTTCGGAACGAGCGTGGAGTTTATTTTTTTTATTCATTACAACTTTACGAGACTACGAGTACAAAATTGGTTTTTATTCTAGGAATAAAACGACGTTCTGGGATACGATTGACAAAGGATATTCAAAATTATTTGAAAAAATCAATTGAACGTCGAACGCGAGGTTTTAGTAACAACATGACGTAAAGCTGCGCGAGTGCCTTTATCCTACTGCGAACATCAAGATAGCACACCTTTTAACCACTGATCATATGTACGCTATGATCAGACGAACCGATTCCTCGAAATTTACCACCTCTGTCTTCTTGTTTACTGATTTGACCGTACAAAATATGGGCCCTCCTTGCCCAAAATCAATTAAAATTAAAAAAAAATATCCGTGCGCTAAAAAAACTCGCTGTTTGAAAAAAAGGGGGGTTGGGGGAAGATAACAACCGAGGGAGGGAAAAAAATAATCAGGCAGAGGAGCGTGGCAATTTAAAATCCAATTAGAGGATCCGAAGAAAGTGGCGCACCCGCCGATGGGAATTAAGAAGAAATTCCGTGGGTAATTGGTTAGCGATGGAATGCTCGAGAGTGCGGGAAGGTAAGGGGATTCCCTAAATTAAGCGAAAAAGGTCCCGGGCTCGATGAATATTCATCCGCGTACACTTACCGCCCGTATAATATGGTAAACACGACAATTTAGCTGCCGGGGAGTTGGCCTTGAAAATAAACGCGACCCGTACACAGCTGTACCTATAAACTGCATCGATTGGGGGCGCCCAAAGAGAGGAGAAGAAGAAGAAGAAGAGTAAGGCATGTGTCGGCGAAAAAATGGCCACTTATACAAATACACCTGTGCGACTACGGACATCGGAACAAAAGCAAAGAGACGGATTTTCGTTTGAGCTGACAAAATCACCTTCCCAATGCAATGAGAGAGAGAGAGAGAGAGAGAGAGAGAGAGAGAGAGAGAGAGAGAGATACGCCGCGTCGAGTCATCCTCTCCGATCCTTTTCGAACACGTGTCCAGCACAATGGCCCCCGGAGCCCTCGCGTTTATTCATGCCCCTTCCACCCACGCGTCTTTGTGTTTGTTCTCTTTGATCTACACCCCTTCCAAAGAATGTCGAACTGTCGAGCACTCGTACACACGTGCACCGATGACTTTTGGTATAATGACAATGATGATAATGATGATGGCCCCCACTCGTCATTGGCGCTGTTTTTAATTTCAGTGTCCCGAAGCGAACCTTGACACACCCCATCCCTCCCTATCTCTCTCTCTTGGCGCGAATAAAAAAAAGCACCAAAAGCTCTCCATGCATGTATACGTGGACAAGCACTCGACGGTTTAGCTCGACACGTACCCACATGTACATATACATACTCATAGAAGAAGTTGGTAGCCTCCACCGGGCACTTTCCTTTTTGCACTCTCTCTCTCTCTCTCTCTGCACACAGGGGAGCGCGTGTGTTTGTTCGCGCCTTTTATTTTCCATTTTCTTCTTTTCTGATGCTTGCATTCGTTTGTCCGCTCGAAATAGAAATTTTTAAGTGGAGGTTGCTCTTGGGCGACGGCACGAGCCCGTCACGCTGCTCGTACACACATATATATATAGATAGCTGAAGGGATGACGGTACGTTGTACATATATATATATACATTGCGCATCAGAGGTACTGGTTGTTGTTGGATTTTTTCCTTGTTTCTGCACGAGGGTCTAGTTCAAGTTGCGGTGCAACTCTCGCGGCTATGTGTACTCTCTCTCTCTCTCACCTCGACTTTACTCGACCCCTGCATGTGTGGATGCTGGGCTCATTAATGCTCTGGGTTTTTAAAAAGTAATGTTTCTTTCTTTTCTTAAATTTTCTTCCTCGTATACACGACCACTGCGAGGATAGTGGGTGTAGCAGCGCTCGCAGAATTTTCTCCGTCTTTGTGCCCATAAATTTCGTCGACGCGATAATGTCCAAAGACGTGCAGGATTTTCCTTGAATTTTGGATGTTACATCTTATGCGCTTGATCATCATCAAGCACCTCGATCCAATTTTCCAGACACGCACCCCCCAAGCTCCGGATTATCACTGCGTCCAGCTGTTGCAAGCCCGCAACGTGTTCTCTCGATGTAACGTACATGTAGATACTATATTGGACGTACAGAGTAATCCCAAGGGACGAATCTGCTTGTGTTGGTGTATGTCGTGCGAAAGTGAGCCTCGGTTGAGTTGCGCTTGGGGTATGGTCGTTTTCTATTGGACGAATTTACGAGGTGGTTTATTGGTTCAAGAGGAAGGCATTTTCAGGTTTATTAGCTCGAAGAACGACAAAATATCAGCAATTACTGTGGCCTTACGATCATATTTTTCATCTATTTATTTTATGCGTAAGGACTATAGTTAAGTTTGGCATGAATTGTAGGGAAAAAAAAAAAAAAAGTACTTGTGAGTGGTAATTTTGTTGTTGCTTCTTAATGTATTATTTATTGACTCGAAGTCTTTGGTACGCTGTTTCGGAAATTCCGTCGATAGTCACCGTATGTGCTATAGATTGCGTTTCCGCGCCATGTGTGGCCCAAATGAGATCCAAGACTCTACCGACTGGGCCGCGCCTCGTTAGCCATCGGAATTCATGTGGATAAATGATTTTTATTATTTATGGACCTCTGGAGGAAAAAAAGCTCAATCCAAACTTTGAATACTTTCCCAATTTCCAATCTCACGGCTGAATAATTATAGCGCGTATAGGTATATGTGTACGTAAGATTAATCCGACCAAAGTTGTGCCCAACACAGCCCTGCTTTTGGATAAATAAACGCCGCGTATGTATACGTCCTATACCTTCCGTAGGAGAAGAGACCGAAAACTCTGTTATTCCCGGGTATTACAACACTCGTGACGCAGATGCGAGATAATCCAGCTTAGCTCAAACGTGTGTATTACATTATGTTCACACACCCACGCCTCAAACTGAAAAGTCAATATTTTCAAAGTAACTTTTCCCAATACCTCTTTTTTCCGCGTTTTCAAACGCGACTGCACCGTGGAATGATTAATCAACCCCCCACGCTATGCGAGTGTGCAACAGGTACACCATCCCCGTGTACGCTACTCCTTTCTCGCTTCCCCCATATATGTATATATATATATATATATATGTATGTACACTCTCGATAAAAATTTTTTCCTCCACTTGAATATCGCTTGCGCCACGCTAGAAAAAGTTTCGATGGCGCCTCTTTAATCTTACGGTAGACCCCCTGTCTCTTATCGCGCGCGTCGAATTTTTTATCTTCTCCTTTCCAGTTATATGGCTCTGCTTGTGTATTTTTTTTTTTTTTTTTTTTCTAAACTTCAAAGGGGCCGTAAAAGTCCTGCGCAGCAGCGTCCAAGCGACTCATCGGTGGAAAGAACCGAGCCCGATCAGGTATATATATATATGTACGTGCTACCAACAGAGTTTCGCAGGACAAAAAACGATGACCGTTCGATAGTAAATTGTCGCAAAACTTTCGGCCAGCTACACCTGTCACTTGCAAGCGCCCGTCTTCCTTTTTTTTTTTTTTTTTTACTTGTCCCTAGAGTTATTTTACGAAAAGCCAAAAATCTGTACAAAATTGGACCACCAACTGTGGTGCCATTGTCATATTTTTAATCTTCGATCTCTCGTGTAGGTGTGTGTGTGTGTTTATAAATAACAATCGGATCGAGCTATATGTGACAAGGCGAGACAAGAGTGTGCGTATACGGGATAGCCACCGACTGAGATTTGTACGTAAGTAAACGTATGTGCGGAAGGTGATTTTCCGTCCAGGCGCCTGGACAAAACAAAAACGCACGTGTCCGGATTCCGAAGCCCCCGTCAAACAAAAGCGCAAATTGCTGTGAGCATTAAGTACTCGTGGCTTTTTTTTCTTTTTTTTTTTTTTTTTTTTTTTTTCTGTTTTGCGAAAAAAATGGAAAAAAAAAAAAAAAAAAAGAATTCGCTTGTCATTGCTGCGCGACCTTGAAGTTCAGCGATATGCGATCGATGCGTTTGGATCCCCCCACGATTTGAGGGAACCACTGCCGTTTATATTTTAATCGAATGATAGTTGGGCTTAACTCGAACAAGTTTAAATAGGTGCGAGACCAATACTCCACTGTATAGCTGGTCGGAGGGTTTAGCTTCATTGGAGCTGTCACTCGTGTTGTACCAACATCAACGACTGAATAAAAGAAACACCCATATGTTATTTTAGGATTAATATGCCTTGTAATGAAAAAATCAACCCATCATTGGCTGTATCCATATTTATGTCATCAACCACACCAAGAAAAAAAAAAAAAAAAAATAAAATAAAATAAAAAAAAAAAACAATGTTTGTTGCAGGGAGGGCGAGGGCGGCGGGGGCGGTGGTCGGGGAGGCTCGGGGGTCGGCGGCGGAGGGGGAGGCGGCCGGCGGGCGCCGAGCCTCAGGTTGGTGAACGGGCGGCCGACTACGGGCGTCGGATTGCACACGAGCAGCACCGAGTCCGTGCGATCGCCCCATCACTACCTCGGCGCTCACGGTAACGGCTACCACAACAACAACAACAACAACAATCATCCGAGGTTGAACAAGGATGACAGCATCAAGATCAGCATCGAGAACACCAACACCTGCACCGACAGCCTCGTCACCGCTTTAGACGACGAGACCCTCCTCATTAGCGACTTTCTCGGCGATACAGGTCAGTTTTTTTTAACATATATACACATTGTTTGCCGACAGAGTTTGAATTTGTTATCCAACCAGTGATACACGCAGTAGTTTCCACTACAACATTCCAGCGATAATCAATTTTTTTTTTTTTTTTTTTTTTTTTTTTTTACAATAATATCAAACGAATGGATAAAAACACTCGATTCACGTATCGAAAACGTACACGCTACTGGTTGACATTTTTTTTTTTTTTTACATTTTGTACCTATAATAATATACATACATACTTGTGGTAACAGTCTCTAATGTCTATTGTTGTTGGAAATCTTTGAAAGAAAACGACTTATTTACTTATTGTCTCATTTAATCACTTTTGATAACAAGTTATCGTGCAATCGCTCAAGAATGTGTATAGACACGTAGTTCGGCCATAGGTACGGCTTTGTCGCTCACCACTGCGAACCAACACAGCCGCGTCTCCCAATCAAAAGGCAATTAAAGACACGCTCATTTACTCGGTCTAAGCTCCTCCAATAAACCACAAAATCTTGAAATAACGCGGCCACTATCAACACCCACACGCCACTTATTTTCCCACACCGCGAGATAATTGCCAGAGTTTCGTTCCAAGAGCCTCCCGGCGTAACTCTCGTCGGGGAAAAAATTTGTTCAACAAAGCGCGCGCGGAAAGCAAATAACCAAAAATCCAAAACAAAAAAACACAGTGATTCGCGACACGCTAGGCTCCGTTTGCCTATGACCGAGAACTTGGGGCTTACATAAATTCCGACCCATCGAAAACGACGGAACACACACACACATATATATATATATATACGCGCACGAGTGAACTGCCGTCGCTAAATTGGCGAAATAATCGCGAGTGTACGCTCGATTCGTATGCTCTTGCGATTTTCGAGCGTGCATTGTGTGGGCAAGTATATAAGTACGGGCGGACGCGACATGTAACGAAATTATCCTCTGGATGAGCGACAGTTATGTGTATACACATACGCGTTTGTGACTCGCATGTACATGCCTACCGATCGTGCACTTTTTTTTTTTTTTTTTACGTCACCGGTCGTTGAATGGTGATTTTTCTTGCGGAAGATTTACCATGCAACGAAAGGTTCTTCTCTGCCCTGTTTTTTCCTTTCTCTGAAATGAGGTTTTAAGGATATAAGCAGCATCAATCAATCCCGGGGTGCAGTTACCGCCTCGGCGAAAAGTAGGTGACGGTTTTTGTTTAATTTGCGACGAAATGCAAATGAAGAAATCGTCAAAATATCGTTAACCGGCTTGATGTACGTTTGTACTCTTTCGTTGTTTTTTCGGCCCCAACGTATGTTACGTCGTCGTGGTGCAAGTCCACACTGAAATTTTCAAATGCCAACCTTTTTTTTTCTCCCTCTGATAAAAAAAACCTACCGTATTTTTATATGCACCCAAGACATACGCGGGAATAGAACAATTTCCGGGGCTCATTTATCATCTAAAGCGTGTTGTTGAAACTTACGAAAGGAAAGAAAAAAGAAAAACCTTTTTCTTACAATGTATTTGATTTTAAATAGTTTACAATCAACAATAACACATCTACAACTTAAAAAGAAACGAAAAAAATTTTTTTTTTCCTGTAACAACAATTTATTTGAGAGGAAAAAATTTGTCTTCCAATGCGTTAGAAAAAACCGT
The DNA here is from genome assembly GCF_036245765.1 of Copidosoma floridanum. Taxonomy (NCBI): domain Eukaryota; kingdom Metazoa; phylum Arthropoda; class Insecta; order Hymenoptera; family Encyrtidae; genus Copidosoma; species Copidosoma floridanum. The sequence continues at coordinate 1,353,076 of NW_028321889.1, read as the reverse complement.
AAAAATAATTGTGCCCCAGTCCTTGCGGTACTAAGGAGCAAACGAATAAACGACCTCTCGGCCCAAGTACAATTGCCTACATTCCGTGTAACTATATGTACTCTTCGACGCCGATAAACCACTGCGTCTAGCACATAAACGATACACCTCTAAAGCCACAACCCGAATGAGCAGAAGAAAAGTTTTTTCGTCGATTCACAAGTCTATTTCGCGAAAAAAAGTCGAATTTGCATCGAAACGCCATCAGCTTTTCCCTTTCCTCTCATACACACACACACAAATACGTGGAGCGGACAGAGACGAGGAAAGAGGAGGCTCAAACTACTTATACTCACATACACACCGCTACATCCACACGACTTGCACACGTAAAATATATTTATCGAGCAGAGAGAGAGAGTTGGCCAGCAGGTTTCGCCCCAGTTTCTAGGCCCATCAGCATAACGCAGTGTTACTCAGAGGATGGATGCTTCCCTCTTTGACTAACGGGGCTTCTTTAACGGCGGCAGCGATACATTACCGTCCAACTTTTTTTTTTTTTTTTTTTTTTTTTCTTCTTTTTTGTTTATATATAAGAGGGTAACGCGGTAATTTTTTAATGGCCCTCGGTTCGTCCGCTCCCGCCACACAAACGGGCCTATACGCGAGTTACCAGCTTTTAAACCCTATACGTATACGCGCGCGTGTGACGCCTTGCATTACATTTTCCTCCGGTTCGCGCGCTTTGAACTTCAAGCTGGTCAAGTGAGTCTGAAGCCGCGCGTGCATGCAGGTATATATATGTCAATGCAGCGCAACGTGCAAAGCCTTTTTATACAGCATATGTATAAGTATCCTGAGGAAAAAAAAAATCAAATCTCAGAGACAATGGGACAACTCAAAGTTATCCTTCCAGGTATACGTACTGTATGCATCGTTTCGTAAACATCCGAACAATTAAACTTAACGATTTCGCGTGCGCGTCGCCAATAACGCCGATTTCGCCGATATATCTTATTCTCGTTAAAACAAACGCGTTTCAACGTTTATTTCACCGCGGCAGGTATGTAATTGCACGTGTTATTTTGTCACTGAGTCATCGTTTACGTTGCTCGCGCAACTCGTGACATCATTACAAAAGGAAGAAAAAAAAAAAAAAAAAAAAAAAAAAACCACGAGCATTCGTTGTACAGCCATGAGCAAAATCTTCCGGGACAATTAGATGCGACGGCAAAAGGGGGCTCTCTCTCTCTCTCTCGGGAGCGTCGTAAACGTCGTCTCTCGCCTTATTTTTTCTCGGAAATTTCACCGAGTGAATCACTCGCTCCGGAATTTCAACGCAGCTTCAATCCCTACGCACTTCCACGTGCCTGCATCTTCGTTTCCCTGTGCAATCGTTATCATCGTAAACTTCGGCCACTTCAACAAACAGCTATGTACATGCATAATACACATAGACACACATGTCCTGCTGCACTCGGTATTACCCATCAGCAAAAAGTCACGTATATAGTAATAAATGTGTGATTGACACGTGATCGTACATTTATCATACACACAATGATTTCCTTTTCTCGACAAGTGTATATAGTATAAATATAACAGCCATCCCCCCCCCTCTCATTTGGCATCCACAGGCAACGAAATGAATTACAAGGGAAGCGGCAAGGTCCACTTCGGGGTTGACGATGTCTCCCTCTACGGGACGCCGAAGGAGGAGCTGGGCCCGGGCCTGCCTGGCCAAGAGGTCAAGCAGAGCTTCATCAAGAACCAACTGCAGGCCCTGTTCCAGCCAACGGACAACAAGCTGGCGATGAAGCTGTTTGGCAGCAAAAAGGCCCTCATGAAGGAGAGGATCCGGCAAAAGGCAGCCGGCCATTGGGTCATACATCCTTGCTCCAGTTTTCGGTGAGTTTTACGCTTCGATTAATCAACGCAATATACAATTTACACTTGCCATACTGCGGGTATTTTAAAAAATTTTTTTAAATTATTTTTAAATATAGTGTGCGAATAAAGCGGTGATGTAAGCGTTTGTACCCGATGTATACCAATTTGTCATCGAATGAGGCTCGTTTAGTTTGCGGCCTCCAAACTGTCAATTTTATCGATAAGTATAATATAATCTAGAAAAAGTGAGTTAGTTCGAGCGCAGATGTAGTTTGGTCGAAAACTATATGCGCGCACTTAGCGATAAAAGCCGAATCGTTTTTTCAAGGAAGAAAGTTTGCTGTGTGTGCTATTTTTAAACGGCACTCGAACGATAAGTCAATCGGGGATCTTTGTGTGATTTTCACTGATTTATCGCTATACATGATGTGTATTTTTGAGAAAAAATATTCACACGTTACAATCCATTTGTTTGGATTAACAAAAAGTGTATATCAAGTTTACTTGTCCGTTCGAGCTTGATTTTGCGATAAACATTTTTTAAAATGATTTTTTGTACGTAAAAACAAAAAGTTTGCTCAATGTATACAGTGCACAAATGACCAATATCTTGAGATCATAACGTCTAATTGTTTCGACGCAATTGTATAGGTAATTGTTGCAATATTGATAATCGCACAAAGCCTCGAACCATGACGTCATTCAGGAGTGAAACTTGGAAAAAAAAAGAAAAAGAAAAAACGAGAAACAGCATCGGTGCCGTTCTCTCTCTCTTGGTCGTATAGGCCATTGTATCGAACGACCGAGTAATTTACCCCCCGCGCGTCTGCCGTGAGTAAAACGAGCCCAGGAGCCTGTAGGGTAAACACGCGTATACCGATATTGCCCTGTTTCGTATATATACACGCCCTTTCCCTGGATTTCCTTCTATAATTACCCTCTTCTCTCTCCGCTCCCCCCTCCCCTCCCCTCATCAGCGAACTGACGGTGCACACATTATCTAACAAACTGCAACTGACCTGCTTTGCGGATACCTGAAAACTTTGTTACGCCTGTGCTGCTTCCTTTTTCCTTTTCGCATTACCGCGTTGCATTCTGAACCCAATGGCATGTACCTTTCTTTTAGTCCTGAATTAGGAAATATCCATATAGATGCAAAACATATACAAGTTTACAAACCAAAGGAAGCTCCAAGGATCCGCAGGTGTAATCAGTGGAGAGAGAGTCGATAAGACAAGTGCAAGTCATACGTAATTAGCCCAGATACCGGGGCGGAGGGGGCTGAGCCTTTCTTCCTTCCGAAAAATCAATTTTTTACATCGATGGTTCTCGAAGAGTTGCGCTTCCATCTGTGCTCGTGATCTGCATAAAATGACACCTATATCGATGAGGCATATCAAGCAACGGTTCATTTTTGTTTATTTGTTTCGAGTATGCCATACGCGTTTTCACGTTGATTTTTTTTTTCTGGCGTATCGAACTTCCGCGTATACACGTACCAAACAAGCTATGGATCAGTTAAGCGAAAGTATCGGAAAAGCGCTGAACCGCCCTCCAAACTCGATTTATAGCGGCACGCAAACGATGATACACACAGAGCTCCTTGAGCGCTAATTTTTTCAAACTTGAAAACAATGGAAATCGGCCTTACATCTACTTCGGGCGAAACTGCAGTTTTGTGTTTTATTTATTTCTTTTTTTATTTTTTCCCTCCAAGAAAAACTTTAAAATGGCTCTGGCTAGCGGCGGATTATACTCTGGCAAAGGTACCCGGAGTACAATATAAATACATTATACAGTCAAAGGGGATTTAAAACTCCGATAATCCGGCCGTACCAGTTGCTATGAATGTATTTATCATTATATATATAAATATGTGGTTGTGTACCAGGGACACAATTTTTTTGCTCAATCGTTTGAAATTTTTACCTTATTTTATTATTTTCTTTAACAATAAATATGCACTCGTCGCAACGTATACAATTTGGCTTTGGATCAAGCGTATTTACCCGAAGATGTCGACGTAGCGATCAGAGCTTTCCCAAGTCAGCCGGACACAATGAATATTCATCGAAAAATAATTAGAAAACACTTACGCGTTTCGCGATACGTATATATGTATATACAGGCACAAAAACAGTGACAGATCGAAGCAATTAATCATTAAGGCCGATAATCGATACGATGTATATATATATATACACACACATTGCACATGCATTTGCAGACGCGCGGCTGAGTAAACAGATAATTAGCCAGGATTCGTATATACATATTATACGTACCAGTGGGGATGGGTGGTTGAGTTAACCGATTCAGCGGTATATATGTATACATTTGACAGGCGCGTCAAAAGCACATCCAGAGGATTCCAAACCCCCTGGGCCCTTGGTCTCGATCCTCTCGACAAATACATTTTTTTTTTTTTTTTTTCGACTATACCAATCCATCAATTTCACGCTTGGTTTTTTCTGGAAAAAAAAGAGTCCAATCAGCCGTATCGATTTCTCCCTGTGCTCCCGCTACGCGTTGGTATCGCTTGGTATCGGTGCATAAATATCAACAGACCGGCAACAGCTGTACGCTTACAATCGGCTCGACCAAACAATCAATAGATATCGCGCACAAAATGTAAAAGACAACCACAACCCATCCTCCGACCCGCTGTGCATATAATATGTAATGTCTCAAGCCATTATAAACCGTTACACAGAAATCATCTCGAATTACATAATCTCCTTGGTTCCACATGGATATATATACATATATACCTATCGAGCCTATGGTCAAAGAACAATGGGACACTGCGACCAGCAGTATAGTGTGGCTGTCAAGCGTCGCGCGTCAAATTACACGTATCGCCTCTTTGTGACACATACCCACATTGCACGTACGTTTACGCACGTCGTGTCTTAATCGGATGATTATTCCTCGAGATGATCATCATCATCATCATCATCATCCTCTGTGTACAAAAGTCACCGGCGCTTCTGGTGTGTGTGTGTCTTTAGAGATCGTTTAGCCAATTTAGAGAAACTTGCTTCTCCATTCGGTGCCAGCGATCGAGCCTTACATTAATGGGAATTTTCAGTTTTCAAGGCTTTTCCAGGATGCGAGCCAGGGCTATTATATCACGCACGTCCGCCATCTCCCTCCCTCTGGATTATCGTTGCCTCTTTAGTCGGACAAAAGGCGCTCAATTACGGAATCGTTCCCCCGCAATTAGACAATATAACCCGATCAATTGCCAACAGCCGAAGGTGCTGTAAAAAAAAAAGACCATTTGTGTCTTTCTGTTGTTGTTGTTGTTGTTTTTTTTTGTATTTCATGAAAGAAAAAAAAATTACTCATCTCCAGCACTTATACTCATCGTATATCCCCGAGTATCTGCTAATTAAGACCCGCCGTCCCGGGAAATAACATCCGAATGGGTGAAAAAAAATAATAATAATAACGAAGCGGAACGAAGCAAAGTTGAACAACGAGGCACGGCTGATCGTGGAGTGTCGGCCTCGGCATTGACCTGCCCCCCCTTGAAAGATGTACAGCTAACTCGGTATTTTTTTTTTTTTTTTTTTTTTTTTGTTTGTTTCTAATTAGGTCGCGATCGAGCAATCGCAACGACAGCACAAATACACACACAACAGTATTCTTATTTCGTATTAATATCGTTTTATCTCTCCGTAATCCTCGCGCAAATCAATCGGCCCGACGTGCAAACCACCACAATTAATACAGCTCATCCGAAACACCGAAAGCTTCCCCGTTGAACCATCGCGCTGATTATCCAGGCACTCATCGCTATACGCCGAGTATAGGTACATGTATACGCTGTACCGATCGTATCGCACCTTAACGATTCACGAGCCATGGGTATTATACTTATATGTACACACCAAACCTGCACCAATAAGCCGGGGAAAAGCTCTCGCGTGTGCTGTTGGAGCTTGATAGCGAATCGTACACACACACACACGTATATACGTATATAGATGTCTCGTTGGGGTTGAGGTTGTTATTGTTGTTGGGGTTATTATTAAGGTTACGCTTGTGGGCCATTAACTTTGCGCTACATGCATATAATATATATATATATATATATATATTTATGTACACGTGTGTTGTCAATGCAGCTCCTAAACTCCGGTTAATCACGCATACGTTCGCGCGTTCCCCACGTACCTATACTTATATTGTTGCATGTGTTACTCGCATTTTGTGTTATTTATATGAGCACGTGTGCACGAGGTATCGCCGCACAGAGAGCCATTTCAAACACACGTATAGGTACGTACATAGGCTGAATTTTGCGATATTTGCCTCGTACCCACTATATTGAAAATCAAACGATTTGGGTACACGTATAACTTACACGGAATCTCCGAGTGGTTTTCGAGATGTATAGTTATCCGTTGTATTGTCATACTCATATACTTTCTCGTACCGATAAAAGTTTGGCCACGTGACGTAGGTATAAGGTGTTTAGCGCAACATGTCCCAAGTATGGGGAGGTATGATAAATCACGCATAGCAAACGGTTATTCGGTTGATTTACAAAATATAAGAAAACTCGGGTCCTGTTACGTTGTACTTGGAATGGATAAGAAAAAGTTGATCAAGTTGTTCATTAGAGTTTACTCAAGTGTATCCCATGTACGTAATGAAACTTATTCAAAGTTCATGTCAAACTATAGACAAATCGTCTCCACGCAGCCTCCGATATCCGATACTCGCACTTTCTGCCCGAGAAATGTATAATGTCAATTACGCTCCAGTTGTGATGTAACACTTGGAGATACAGTCCTCGCAATTGACAGCGAAGTTCGGAGGTAGGGCAATAAAAAAAAAAGAATCTTTAACAGAGGCTCGTGCTAACTTTTTTACGCGTTTTTTTTTTTTTTTTTTTTTTTTTTTCACACAATAACAATTCATGTCTCGGTGCGTGCAATCAGGAAGAAACGAGTGATTTACGCTTGTTGATTGAGCCATCAGCTATAATTACGTTTAACTTCAAAGTTGATTGTTGTAATACTTACATTACGAGAGTATGCACGTGTGGGTTGATTGTGTCTCCATGGCTTTATTCTTTAAGTAAAAGATCAGCTATTTTGTTGATTTTTTTTTATGTTGCAGGAAAATTTTTGCCTTTCGCCTTGCATTTACACTTTTACATTCATAACACACATCGCTCGTTATTCGATTATGCGCATATATAGAATGATGTACAACCATATTGCGTAATAGGCCGTCTCAGCGCCGGACTGGAGCTATTGTAATAAATATATAATGTACACCCGCGCTGCAGTCTGCATGTATAGTGTACATACAACGAAATCCACAAAAAAAAGTACCCCCCGTATTCGTCCCCGATTTTTGAATAAAAATTTTGTTTGAGGCACACCCTCGGGATGGGGCTTTTTTGTTGCTGGCAATGTCATGTACGATAAATCGGGGACAAAAACGGGATGTTATTTGTGGATTTCCCCATGTATGAGTTATACGCCAGTCGAAAGCCATTGTTTAAATTTGCCAAGTACTTGACGAGCCGCGTATGTACCTATACGTATACGTTGAGGGAAGAAGGGAGGTGGGAGCTACAGGCGCAAGGCCTCGCGACGCCAATTTTCGCAGACACTTTTAAAGATATATAGACTCCCTGCGTGCGATGGTGAGCTTTCGCTTTTATATACAATATTTATACCTCGGTGACGCGTAGTGTGCGTCTGTGTTACGTGATGGTGAATTTTGTATTGGGAGACGGAGAGAGGGAGAGAAAATGAATCGTCGAGGTGATAATATACGTATACATTTGTGTATCATCGTGATACCGATTTAAACCGGTTATGGCTTAATGTGTAATTTATACATTAGTTACAACCGGTTTTAAACGGTTCATCAAAATGATTATCCCTATAAATATAACACACACGTACATTAGCTACACATAAGTCCTGTTTGTTAATCATCAGACTGATGATGGGTAACTGAGATTTTTTTTTTTTTATTATCATTTCTTACCGATATTCTTTTCTGTGCACAGAGTGAGCGAAGACAAAAAAAAGCTCTAAAACATGTGTTCCCGTGATCGTAATTCACCGCATAAGAGTACGAAAAGTGTATAGTTTGCAATGTAAGGTACAGAGAGAATTACCTCGTAAATTGAACACCAACCGCGTACAGTAAGTACACACCGTTAGCTCAAGTACAAAATAACACCCTCTTAACGCTGACACACACACATACACGCGCGTGGACTTGCCGGAAGCGTCGAATTCTCCGTTTGACAGTACGGATTTCCTAGGCTTGAGACCCGGATGATTTTCTTTTTCAACCCGATGGGGAAAATAATCAATTAAATTGCAAAACGAGAGATGATTCTCGTAAGAGCTTATTTCATGCATAGCATCGGTTTCGCAGGATATGAACTTTCACGGTTTCGGCTCTTTTGGGTTTTATCTGCTAATCCTTTATGATGGTTCAAAGTTGGAAGCTCCATTGGTGATTTTGGATTTTTTTTTTTTTTAATTTACCACCGAGCTTCGAAATATTAGCTGGGCCAACGATTAATCGGATTAAAACCGAGTAACAACTCGATCTGTCAGAGTATTATTTGCAATCTCGTTAAAAGTGAGGGTTACCCCGAAATATCAAATAAAATTCACGGCTGCGACAATTATTTTTTTCAACACAATCGAGGTCATATTTTAACATACACTAAGAAACAAAATAAAATAAAAATACCAAGGAATGAATCTCCTTCCTATATATACTTTGCTTTCACAAGGCGGAGGTAATGGCAATCGTTGTAAATATTGCCTGGGCTCAAGGAAAGTTTTTCTCTCTCCCGGTGTGGTAAATTAAAATCTTAACTTGGCAATGTATAAATTTTCGGTACATTCATAGTACGAATCGAAGATAAAGGCGGAAGCGACTGTAAAAGCGCGCAACGACATTCCTCTCTTTTGCCAACATCGAAACCAAGTAGCCATTGGAGGGGGGGGGGAAGACTCACAACAGCCACATTACACTCGTAAGCTTAAAATTCCATCCACCAACGGCGCAGCAAAGGACTTTGAAGAAGAAGCGCGCACTGCCGCCTCCGGGCTAGCGATTAAAATGACAAAAGCTCGACAAAAGAGACACCCCCAACCCTCCTGCCTCGAAAGATCAAACGAACGATTGTACATCGTATCGAACTCTCGCGAGGGGTGAAGGAGGGTTATTGGGTTACGTACAGGATACACAGATATCCATGTGCCGTGTATGTAACCGCGTGAGATCCAAGAGATGATGGTTATATACCCTTACCTCAGTGCACACCCCAACCCAATGTTTGCACGTTTGAGACATTATTTATTATCATTGCACACGCACAAATAAACGTGTCGGAGAGAAAGAGTTGATATATATATATATATATATATATATATATATATATATATATATATATATATATATACACGCGTGTCTCGCGACGTGTGGACTTTGAGCAGCCCCAGATTGGATTATTCGGCTCGAGATGCCAAGATGATTAAAGCGGGAAATTACTAATGCCACACATATACATGTAAAAGCTTAAGGGGCTCGGGTATCCCGTGCTCGTATTTTTTTTTTTAAGATAAGCCGATGCTGTTGCCCGAAGGAAGGAGGAACAAAAAAAAAAGATAAGTATATGGATGCGGAGGTTTAATGTGGAGAAAAAAAAGGATGAAAAGCTCGACCGTGACATTAGCAGGAGGAAATAGCATCGGAGAGAGGAGCAAGGTCAAGCGAGCTCGAAATCGAAATTTCGCCTCTTCCTCGGATGTACGTGTATACGATACGTAGATATGTACATAGACCATCCTTTCCCCACCCTCCCGGCCGATCGGCTTCGAGTAATCCCCAACGAGGGACTTCCTATGTATACAATATCCCTTTCGCATCTAGGTACATGCCTTATACATACATGTGTACCTTGCACGCGTATATATATATATGTAAGCTTTTCTCACGGGACTCGAGCGGCTTTTGCGCGTGTAGCGTTTCTGCTGCATTTTCGCGATTCACACGCGGCTACTCGCCAAGGTAGTTCTCGGTTCGGTGTGTAATTATGTAGCGCGAGGAAACATGAAAGTACGGGTGTTTTGATGGGTAAGCATAAAGATGCACACGTTGACGAGTGATTGAGGGGAAAACAAATAGTTTCCGTTGATATCTCAGAGCGCGGCCTCTAGCTTTTATTCGAAAGATTTTTTTTAACTCTACAACAATCAGATTCCCCATGAATATTTACGTCGATCCGAGTGACTGATCACCGAGTAAATTTTCTTTTTATTTTTTATTTTATGGCATATGTAAGTATTTCTTTTTCACCCTTACGCGGGAAAAATTGGGAAAAAACGCGCGTTTTATTATTCAACACCAAAATCTTTATTAAAATTACGACGCGCCTTGGCACCATGTACATATATACGTGTTACGATAGGGGTGTGGCCGCAAAGATCAAGTTGCTCGCCCACAGCTGAATATATATGTAATGTGTATAGGACACCGGAAAACCGCGACCGCCCATCTGTTTTTTTTTTTTTTTTTTAGCAGAGGAGGAGACGCGGAGAACTAAGAGATGCGTATCTCCGGCTTTTTTACGCGCGGAGGTGGTCTTTATGTCATCGCGAGTGAAAAGGAGCGCTATCGGAGGAGGGTGTCGGTCAACATTTTTTTATTTTTTATACGTATTTTTTACCGCGTCGTAGAGATACTCCGGGAGGGTTGGTTTTTACGACTCGGGCGGCAAACGTTCGGGGGAATTTTTTTTTTTTTTCTTTCAACGCGCGCGTCATTAAAAGCGAGGAATGCGCTTTTTTAGGAAAAATCTGTGAAAATTTTGTTGAACATGAGATGTAATTTTTCTTTTTTTTGTATGTAAAAAGAAAAAAAAATTGTTTATACAGCTAACACGATTCATCCCCTTGTACTTACACACGATGTTCAATCGGGTCGACTCGTGTAAATTTACCCACCGATCACGTGCCTGCGTACTTTTCGCTTTCCTGCTACTAATAAAAAAGAAAACTGACATTGCCATCTCATACAAGCGCTTGGAAAAAAAAGCCACTATCTGAATAGGCCTCCAATTGCTCGAGGCAACAATAGCCAGCTAATTTCGCGCGAACAAACGATCGAGGACTGCCTGATTTTGTATTAACCTGCCGCCCCGTGTGACGCATTTACCACGGATACAAATGCAAAAGCCGACGAAGGTGATAATAAATTCTCCCACGCAGCTTGCATACGGGAATATTTTTGGTCGGAGCCTTTTTTGCGCACCCACAGATCGTCCCCTTCGAATCGCAATGCGCACGTGCTCGATCGCAAAGATCACTTTTGGTTTTCTAATTTTCGCCCAATGAAAAAAACAAAAAACAACTTTTACAAAAGGTCAAAGGGAAATTTTAAAAACGACGTGCGATAACGTCACGGACTCACGTAGATACCTTCGAACTCGCCCTTCCGATCGACCTTGGATTTTTCGTTTTCTCCGTACAGGTAGATAGTCCTCGTTCCCTTTGTCTGATGTATTACCTATATGATTAATCGAGCACGCGATTCCGAATATAAATAGAGCCCTTGCTTTTGTACGAACCTGTTACAACTGTACGTACAGTCGTCGGAGGATTTTTTCCATCAGCTCATTTTTTGCTAACGTTACGTAGTTTAGTTTAATTTTCCAACAAAGTTAAGTATACCTCCCAAAAGTCTAATCCGATCACACGAGCCACACGTGGGTGTAGACACGCGCGCGTTTGCCTTGAAAAAGAAGCTAGTTTTAAAAGCGGCTGGCTCGAGTTAATATTGACCACACACTCCGTGTATCTCTCTTGGGACGCCTTTTCTGGTCACAGTGGCACTTTTGCTCGGCATTCATCATCCCTCGTTTTTTGGGGTACAAAATTGCCCAACCGCACGTCCCGTCATTAATCCGTACATAAACATCATAGCGATATTACCAAAGAATAGGAAGATCTCGCCCGTCTGACCATACTTGGACTCGATCTACTGGACATGATCGATTTCCAGTTTTCTGGACCAAATAAATAATGAATCTATACCCTCTTAGCTTCAGTATATTCATGATATGCTCTTTAAAATCGATTGGGATGTATTGTAAGGGTAAAATTTGTACACGCACCAGAAAAATCGACCAAACACGTCAGATCAGATAAGAGGGCCCAGAGGTACCATCGGCCGTCCTCTGTACACACACGTAAACGTGCAAGTGCACTCTCAACCACGCACTACAGCGTACATGGATCGGCTGGTTATGTCAGCATCCTCCATCGACGGCGTGCTCGGACAATGGTACGCCGGCATTGTCAGGCTCGACACGCGTGTCCGGAAGCAATGATCTATACGCGCTTATCGAAACGCAGCCTACGTAGACAGCTATTACAGACCCGCTAGTATGTGTGCTCCTTATAACTCTCTCTCTCTCTCTCTCTCTCTCTCTGTGATGTACAATATAGTACAATCGACACTGTAGTTGTTGGGTTGACGCAATGTGTACCTGCTCAGTTTGGACCGCTACAAGATATACCTATCAGCAGAGGATTAATCGTACGTCGCGTGGTGATGCATGCGAGAGAAAGGTACATGTATGGATTCGCCGATACGATTGTAGATGCGTCTAATGTGTTGTACCTACATACTTCCATAATCGAATTGAATAAACCCCACATGTGGACGAGTAGTGCAGTGTCGTCTATACTATGTGTGTGTGTGTATATATATACATCGTATCGGTTTCGGGGCATCGTTACTTTGGTAATTGGATCAAATTGATGATCAAGTGCATAGTGTGCAATTGTAAAATATATAGAGCTGGCGATTTGAACATACATCGGCAGCCATTTGCCGGGGAAAGCCAAACTTCTACACGCGAGAGCTCGATTTATACGACGAGCATTCGATAACTTTGAAACGACTCCCTTAAACACACACCTGGTTGCTTGTATATCAGTTATTCAGCATTGAACCGCGAACCGTATACGTATACACATAGTTTGTCTCTCTTTGATCCCGCGGTGTAATAACTATCGATCTTATCCTACTTTAAACTTTGCAAAACTAGGTGTGTGTTTAAAATCGTACTTTTCCAATACTTAGTCCATCAAATTACATATACCCTATCGTATTAACTCATACTGCACCATAATGACACGTTGAGTACATACGTTTATTTTAGGCCATGCTATGAAAAAAGCTATAAAGAAGGGGCCAAGTTCAGGGTTCGCGTATTAGAAGCGGATCAGCTCGAGGTGCGGCCTGTATACGCGCGTGCAATCGTTCGGCGATCTCGTAAAGGTCACGGCTGTCGTGGACTTTTTTTTTTTTTTTTTTTTTTTTTTACTTTCATCTCCGCCGTCATTCGTCGTGATGACACTGCAGGTTTTTTGACTCAAACCCTTTGTTTTTTTTTTTACAACACGTGCGAGGGACAAAATGTAAAATAAAAGCGCAAACTCCATTGTAAAGCCTATACGCATACATATGTAACAAACGCACACCGCATGAACTTTTCCATGGCGCCTCGGCATCAAAAAGTCTGCAGAGCTTTTACGAGCTTCCTCGGCTTTGTTGGAATTTATGCACGCGCGTATACATCTTTTCCTCAATAGTATATACATATATATTTTTGCGTGTGGCCACCAACGCGAGTATATGATAACGCGCTGTTCCGTTGTGGCTGTACGTCATTTTATTCGTACTGGAAACCCATGCGAAACGGACGATCGATCGACGAGCTTTGCGGGAGCTTTCAGCCCTTTCGCGCGTCACCCGCGAAGTTGAGGGGAAAAAGTGGACTTTGATCTCGAAGATCGGTAAGAGCAATCGGGTGGAAGAGTCGAGCTCTCGCAAATGAGATTAGATAAGTTGATCGGCCCAAACTTGCACCGCGATCGCCTACTAATACATACATATGAAGTTTCAAGAGCCGAGGGTACCCTGTATACATTGTACATGAGTAAGCCAGCGCGCGTCTTATCCACTTGTTTTTCGAAACTCCGCGTCAAAACACGTGTTTATCAGTTTGGCCTTAAAAAAATACTCGCTGAAGCGCACAAATCGCCAAACGTGCAGGGCGATATTTTTACGTGCACTTACACACGCGTACAGATGAGAATTTTTCAATATCGCCCCCCTGACGCGGGTAAACAGTAGAACATGCCAGCGGTGCCGCAACTGCTGCATCCTTCGCTGCGGTATACAGGTTACATGTACCAGTTGGCAAAAGGTTTGTGCAAGCAAAAGCAAAATGTCGTAGTGCCCGAAACCTTTAACGTGGATCAATTTAATTGTTTGCGGTCGGTGCTATGCCTTCGTTTTTCCGTACGTCGTGATTTTTCACTCATCGTCTCAAACGCCAAAACGTCAATACGTGGTAAACGAGCTCAAGACGCAGTTTATTATTGATTGTTCGCCACACCAACGGGTGTATACAGAGCTACTGTTTGTGCTCGGTTGCGACGACCCTCGTCTGTGGGATTTTCGTCGAAATTGCCCCCCTCCGTGTACACTCGAAGGAAAAAAGCTCGAGGCGACTCCCCGGGCTCTGTGACGCAAGAGATGATTAAAAAGGACGGGGGATAGAGAGAGAGAGAGAGAGAAATTTCGCAATAACTTTCGGGGCCGATGCTATTCGAGATCTAAAAGATTGCTGCATTTTGTTCGGAAAAGCGTTTTCTTAAGTAAATCCCATTTTAGCGGTAAAGTAAAACGCTGCAACTCTCGTTAATACGTGTGTACAAGTATTCACAGCAGTTGACGTTTCCGAGTCAAACTTATACATATACTTAACCGCGGGTAATTAATTCCAAGAGTGATACACGCGTGTTTTTGGCTCTTATGACGTGACTTGTGATAGTTATTGGTACATGCTTAACTTGTCGAAATAGTAGATTTTCAATACGAAATAGTTAATACTGACAGTACATTTCTATACTACTTAAGGTTTTACTAATCATTTAGTAACAGTTAAGTAATTATTGGTGACACCCAAAATAATATTTGTACAGGCTATTCACAACTCCCTTTGATCAAATTGAAGTATTCCATTGGATCGAAGATAAAACGTTTTGAAAATACAGTTACAGTTGCTGAGCACAGATGACAAGTGAAAGTTTCATTTATCATGCAAATAGCGAAAAATTTCACTATTTAAATAAAAAGTAAGCTTTTTTTATAGCCATATGTAACGTACCTTGTGGATAAGTATATAATTACATGGAGAATAGCATGTACAACTCCTTCGAAAACCAACTCATCGTTTGCTTATACTGACGCTCATGAATTTATCATAAATTTTAATTTCAGCCCGACGAGGGTGTAAAATTTTACCCTCACTCGGTGGCACGACAACAACGTTTTTTGGCTTGCAACGCAACTCCTCTCTCTCTTTTTCGCTCGTTTTTATCCCCCACGGCGGTGGCGGCGGCAGCTCGTGAATAAAACATTAAGTTTTTAATACACGCATAACAGTGCCAACAACTCGTTGCTGACGATGCTAAGTTGCGGCGAAATTTATACACACGCACCCCGTGCTTTTGATGCACATCCCCAATGTAATTTATTTTCGCGATACTATGTTTATTACATGCTCCAGTTTACAATGTGCAATATGTATTAATCACATATTTATTACATAAAAAAATTATTTTCCCTTTCACACCAATGGAAACTGCGCGTGATCGGATACATCCGAGTGTTTTTCTTGCATTCCTCGACAATTGAAAAAAAAAAAATCCACGTTCCAGCGCATCGTAAATCTCCTTAGGACATTCCCCAGTCAAATCATTCATTTTCATACAGCGGCAGTTTATCATTAATCAAATTGCGGTGCTGACAATCGCTTCCATGTGTTCCACATCACCAAATGATGATACCGCGACATCTTACCTTTAGCTCAGAATCAACCGCGTTGAAACTTTCCAAATGTGGATGCACGATTGAGTTGAAAAACGATGACGTTTGAACGGTTGTTGTTTGCTTGCAACCAATTCAACCTATTCGATAATTAATTTAGTTCGTTAAAAATAAAAAAATTTTAAAAAAAATAACAGAGGAGAGGAGAGTGTGTCACCTGTTTATTGGAGCTCTGGAGCTCTCCATAGCGAACCGTGATTTATTTTTGATGCAGTTAAAATTGAGGTGATTGCCACGGCTGCAATGGCATTAATGTTGAAGTGCCGTTCGAAATGTTTTGACAAAAATTCTACTTATATGTAAAAACTCCGTGCGTTACCCCTTTTTTTTTTTAATCTCAAAGTTTTAAAAGATAATTTTTTTTTTTTTTTTTATTTTTTTATTTTTTTTTTTTTTCTTAGACTCTACGTCCGCGTGTTCACTTGTAAGAGCATCGGGCAGTGATTTGCGAGGTTATCGCCTCAATCGTGTACATACAAGTTACGTGTTATTGTCACATTCGCGACAAGCGATACATACATACATGCAGAGAGGCAATCGCGTGTCGCGGCCAAGTAACTCTTTCCCCGTGTTCCTCTACAAGTAGTACCTCTTCCTCTTCCTAAAATACACTTTACTCACCCCTTTTTGTTCACCCACACACATCCAAACATCCCTCCTTTTTCCTTTCCTCGTACCGCAGCTCTATCGATGCACCCTGGTTACCTCTAATACCCGCACCTTGCCCTGTACACCCCTCCCCCGCTGTGACTATATAAATTACCCACACATGGAAAACGAAATCGAGCTATCTTGGCAAAGACATCGTTTTGCTCGGTTGTGACTGTACACGTACTGCAAAATGCCAACTTTTTCTCCGATACCCCCACCCCCACCCCCTTTCCATTGATCCGATTTTCTCCTTCCTACCACCGTGACCGCCAAACCGAGGTCTTTTTTTCCAGCACGAGCCGGCTTGATAGGCCTTTGCATTAGGCAGAATAACTTTCTTCCTTCCTTTTCGTGCTCCCGGTGTATATACATCATTTCCTCACCCCTCCCTTTGGATAAAAGCTGATTTTCAAAGCGAGCACTTTTCCCACGATTTCTTTTTACGTACGCGAGGTAAAATCGATCGCGGCCGCGACAAAGGGAGTCGCGGTTCGAGAAAGACAAATATTCCGACGTGGGACCCCTTTGGCGCTGTTTTATCGGTCACCGCGTTCGATGTGGATCCTCCAAGTGATTGTGTTCGCTGTTGTTTGCCGCAGCTGAGCCAACGTCAGAGGAAGAAAAACCACCCGACAGGGGGTGAGAAAGAAGCGACGCTCATTCGGAAATTTTCGCAATAAGCCACCGAGATGACTCCCACGGGCTGCCGAAACATTTCTCGACAGCTTTCCGATACTCCTATCGGATGTCATTTCTTTTTTTTTTCCCTGTGGAGAGGCAGTTGGGTGTGGGATATTTAATCCGCCGTGCGGTTCTATGGAGTCGGGGAGCGCGGGAAAAAATACGGGATGGATGGATGGAGACGGACGCGTGACCGTTAATGAGAGTCGGGTTGTCGATGGGCTCGTAAAAATGAGGACCACTTGCTCGAATATTCCTTGTGGAAGAGGGTGTTTTTTTTTTTTTTTTTTACACCTCGAGGGTGCCCTGTTGTGCGTATACGCATGTGATGGTAGAAAAATAAAAGTCCGTTAACCCCGGCCTTGTTTTTACCCAAGGAATCTGAGCCATAGGTCTCTGGCTGATTCAGCCCCATTGACGCACACGATGTAAATACAACAAAAGCGAGCAAAAAAATATATTTCGTTCCCGAAAAGTGTAGCTTTTTCTAAAAAAAAAAAAAAAAAAAAAAAAAAAAGTCTAAAAATTATACCCCGTCTGTTGGTATCGCTTTACCATCTAGTACAATTTTCCAGGCGAGCTGAGGAAAAGGAGCAACAAAACACCACCGAGACCCACCAAAAACTGGGCCAATGCCTACTGGCAGGGGCTTAAGGATCCCCCGCTTGGTTTCCACCTCATATACACACGTATGGCCTTCTATATGCCAGCCGGCCGTTTTTCCCCTCCTATTTTTTTCCCCCTTTTCTTCCATCTCGCGCATACATTGAAAATATACCGACGAGTTTAAGTGTACTCGAGGGCGTAACAAACCAGACTACCAGACTCTTTTTAACTCGATGAAACGTCAACTTTTTCCCACCCCCACGCGTACGAAATCGAACAGCCGTATACAACACGGGTCAATTGCAACAATGAGATGTTCAATCCTGCAAGGAAAAATCCAACTTTAGCAAGTATATATATGGATAAAATCCATGCACGATATAGCCATGCGCGTGCATGTACGGACGTTTTCATCGGTCATTGGGAAAGGAGCCGCGAGGCTCGTTTATAAAGCTCCGAGGAGAGATTACGTGGATCTCGCGGAGCGCGTTGTTGAACCAAAGCCCGAATCGACGGCTATTATTTCGAGCTTTACGAGCTTGCGACTATTGGAGGAAAAAAGAGAGGTGCGTGGGTGGACCAGCCTAATTGGGATTACCGCTCGAAGCTGCTGGCTTTTCGATATTTTGCTCCTCTGCTCGGGTGTGCGCTCACGAGAGAGCACGGGGTCGTCCAGGGCTTAGTAACGTAGCGTACGTGCGTGCGGTCTGATCCGCCGGTATTGCTTTTGCGGAACTAAATCAACGATAGGTGTGATTTATTTTTCTTTTTTTTTTTTTTATATAAACCTTTATTTGTTAAATTAGCGTCGATTGTGGGGTGACACGTAAAGATGTCCCTCATCAATGGCTACATACACGTTTGTAAGTGGTCGCGACACTGTGTACCGATGTTGATACAGTTTTTTTTTTTTTTTTCCCACCACTTATCGTAAAAGTTTTGTATGAAAAAATAATGCGCTTCACTTGAAACGATAATACCAAACGAACAATTAAAAAGATATTTGTGCTCGTGTCGACAGGTTTTATTGGGACTTGTGCATGCTCCTCCTGCTGGTAGCCAACTTAATCATCCTGCCGGTCGCCATTAGTTTTTTCAACGACGACTTGAGCACAAGATGGATAGCCTTCAACTGCCTTTCCGACACGATATTCCTCATAGATCTCGTCGTCAACTTTAGGACAGGTCAGTATATGATTTACGTTTTACTCATTTGCACCGTCTATGCGTATGTTGTTTGGGTACATTTTGAATGATTGTATATTATATGATGTATATATGCGACAAAAATCGGGTCTTTTCTCAAAACAAAGTGGCTACGAGTATGAAAAATCGTATCAACCATTTGGAAATTAAAGAAAAAAAAGAAAAGAAAGCATGACAACCCCCAGTGAACAATCAAACAGTCGTCCTCCTTGACATTTCGTTGCATCAGCCGGTGGTGCATTAATTTCCAAAGGAACACCCAACGAAAGAAGCAGGCCACCGAAGATAAGGACGAAGGAAGGGTCCGTGTACAGCCAACAACTGGGTCAGCCGTCGCTACCGCACCGGCGACGGAGGCACATTGTCGTTGGACAACGCTTTGAAAGCCACACCGTCGTACACGCGACGCGTACATACACGAGGATGTAACTATATAGTGGCAAAAACGTATCCTCCTCGTTACAATCGTCTCAAATCGCGTTGATCCAGATACATGAGTGCACAATAAGATCCTATACCGTTATTCAATCGCCTTCATTATTTGCTCTCGTCAATGGGAGCCTGATTACGGGGGGACAAAAATATAGTTTCTCCATCCGCGTCTAACGAAGGGCCATTATTTCGGGACACCCACTTCCAACACGTTTTCGAGACTTCCGAGACTTTTGCAGTCTGTGGATCACTTTTACGAGATTTTGAAGCCAAAAAAAAATAATCTTGGATGTCTTGCAGTCCTTAAAAAAGTTTGGGAGACTTCAAAGTCGTGATGGCTTTTAAATCTTCAAGTATAGGCTTTTTAAGGTCTTTCGTAAACTTTTAGAGTCCCTCGAGGGGCTGGTGTGACTTCAAAAAAGTAGCTGAAAGTCTTTTCGAGTCTTTTTCGATGACTTGAAAAGCGCACAAAGCCTCGCTAATAAAAACTACGGCCTGTATCCATATGTACATGTCACGCTCGTAACAGCGCCCGTGGGAACTTCTTAGCGGAGCCAGCGATGCATTCTGAAATTTTCGCAGCTCCAGTTCCCCGGGGGTGTGTAACACGTTTGTTATTTCCAGCCGAGCAGACCTGCCGTGAATCCCTACAGGGATGGGAAGCCGGTCGAGGATCCAACGCGTGAGATGCCCCCCCCCCTTTTTTTCCCTTTTTCCTTAACATATACCAGCTTTCGTTTCTTCGAAAAGTCACGTGGAAACATTCAAGGCTTTTGACGCTTCAATGTTGTAAAAAAAAATACTATATCGAAGTGCAGATAGCTTCTCACAGTGGGTAGCCTTTGAGGCTTCCTGTTAATCTCGGCCCAAGATGAAGGAAAAAGAAAGAAAAAAAAAAAAAAAGAAGATAAACGAAAAGCCAATCAGGAGATGGCTCTCTGTT
Organism: Copidosoma floridanum; assembly: GCF_036245765.1. Lineage (NCBI taxonomy): Eukaryota > Metazoa > Arthropoda > Insecta > Hymenoptera > Encyrtidae > Copidosoma > Copidosoma floridanum. Next base: position 1,332,726 of record NW_028321889.1, on the reverse strand, counting down.
TGTCGTTTCGCTAAAGGAGGAGGAGGCAGGATAATGCACGGGCGGTGGAGCCAAAATTGTAACCTCAGCGCGCGCACGAGGTATACTTGCATAAGCGCCCAAAGTGTAACGAGGTCGCGTTAACGAGCCGAGGGCACATCGGCATCGCTTCCGAATTCTCGATCTTTGAGTTGTGAATGGTATATATACACTATCAGCAGTACGTGGATGTTTTTTTTCTTTTTTTTTTCCCCCTAATAAGCTAATTAAAAATAGTATGTGTGTGACGACGAGGACAGGAAAAGGAAAGTAGAAAAAGGAATATATAAAATGTGCTCGTTTCAGGTATAATGCAGCAGGACAACGCCGAGCAGGTGATACTGGACCCGAAGTTGATAGCGAGGCACTACCTAAGGACGTGGTTCTTTCTCGACCTCATCTCCTCCATACCGCTCGACTACATTTTCCTTATATTTAATCAAGTAAGCCCGTGCTGCTCCTTTTTTTTTCTCTACTTTTTTTTGTTCCGCGTGATTTTTTTTTTTCTTTTTTTTTTTTTTTTTCTTTGAAAACAGTCTAAACTCTTACAGCGAATCATTAAAATCGTCGATGATTGAAAAAAAGCAAAAAGGCACGTACGCGTGCACACCCGAGCACTTTGAAAAACAAACTCCTGCTGCTCCTTGAATTTCCTCGCCAATCCTTCTCTCCCTCTCTCGAGTGTATTCCTAAGGATTCCGTGACCTTGGCATCGTCAAAATTACTTTCGCTACCCTCTACCTGTGCACTTTGCAAACACATTTCGTGTGTACCAGACCCACCCCTCTCGTGCAAAATTTTCACGTCTCTCTTCCAAGAAGATTCGAGAGCATGTTGTGCTCGCGTGTCGGTGTTACTTTCATCGGAATACGTTGCAAAGTATATAATATACATATCGACTGGGTTTTTCGGGATCAGCTGGGGCACATTGATTAATTGGTTATAGGATAATAAGAAACGAAAAAAATGATAATAATGCTGTGTACCTCAGTTTCAGGATTTCAGCGAGTCCTTCCAGATACTGCACGCTGGCCGTGCCCTAAGGATTCTCAGGCTAGCTAAACTCCTGTCACTCGTTAGGTTGCTGCGATTATCGAGACTGGTCCGATACGTCTCGCAATGGGAAGAGGTCTATGTAAGTTTCCCAACGCTATTATCTCTTTGTCAATTGTAGCTTATGCATTTATTATCTACTTATATTTATCCAAAAAATAATTATTATTATGATTATTATCATGTATGTGTACAAACATATCGATGACTGTCGATGATTAATAATAATGATTAGGATGATGATCAAGGTTTATCAAGCAAGATATTTATATGATTACGTATACGTTTGTATTAATTTTTTTATAACAAACAATTTATAATTTTCAAACAACAAACACACAGTTCTATACAGATTTTTGTTTATTTGTTTTATTTATTTATTTATTTTTTTTTTTTTTTTCTTCATTTGAAAAAAGGATTTTCATTTCTTATATTACGTTGGATGAATTGAGTTTATGCGTATACGTTTACATAAGTGCCCCCTCGAATAAAATAACAACAACAACACATTCAAAGATAAAAAACAGAAAAACAGAGAAAGGTCTGAGGTATACAGATAATTTTTTTTTATTATTTATTAGTAAGCGTTATTATTACCAATCCAAAGTTTCAATTTTTCTTTTCTTTCTTATTGTTGCATCGCAGCATTGAGCAAATAAAATGTACCTAGTGGTTCAACAGAAGAAGAAACAGAAAAAAGAACACTTCACAGTTGCAATTGTTTTTTGTTTTGTTTTGTACATCGCAAAAAAAAAAAAATATTAAAAATGCACTTTTGCGATTGCATACTTGTTTCGCAGTGAGAAAAAGCAGAGAAAAAAGGAAAACTCCGTCGGTACACAAAATTATATTATCACCCTCATGCAAACGATTTCAAGTATGCAATATTGCATTATCGTACCCCTTGAAATGGTTTTTTTAAATATACTTACCACATGACATTGCCGATCTCTCGTCACCGCATTAAAAAATAATCAAACGTTAAAATTACCAATTAAATCAATTAAATAAAAAAGCAAGCTCGATCGTGCGAACGGCAAAACTACCTCGACGTGAAGGAAACACAATTTATACTTTTTGATCGTACCCCGTGTGCACACGTATTATTAATATACGTCTACTCGATGAGAGCACGAAAAAAAAAAAAAACGGAAACCTTAATTTTTCACTCGGAGATGAATAAATGTTTTTTTAATCTTACAATTGCTGAAAGTAAAAAAGATAAAGGATGAAAATTTTGCCGTTCGCAATAAAACTTTGATTGATTGATAAAAAAAAAAAAAAAAGTCGTACACGATATTATAAAAAACAAAAAGTCGAGGCAATAAACGCAAAGAGAAGAAGAGACGGAAAGGAAATAAGAGAAGCCCGGATAGCGAAAGAAAGAAAAAAAAGAGAGAGAGAGAAGGTCGGGGACATGGATTGAGTGGACGGAAGGGTGGCGGGAGGTAAAGTACGAACTTTGCTGTTTAAAAATTCAAGGGGTAGAATCAAGTGAAGCATATAATGCCTGCATATATAGCAGCGATTTTTCATTCACGCGGATGGAGTGTATACACTATACCCACGCGCTAAAGACGAACACTCGCGCAGGAAGGCAGAGATTTTTCTCCTGGTTATAATTAATTCACGACGGCAGCTAAGCAATCGCTTAAGAGTCGGATTTGTCATCCTCTTCCAACACAGCTCTCATCAGCCCACTCTTCGCCCACGGCTATGATTATTTTTTCAATCTGGCGTTAAGGTGATGAACGAGTCCGACGTTACTTATCTATACGTTATTCAGGATCATCCGTCTTGTTTCACCACGAAAGTTTAAAACTCGATTTGTTGCTCAGCCGTTGACGTAGCGCTTGATTTATCTGGACCACCTCTTCAACCCTTTTCCCTCATTAAATTCATCTATAACATTATTATTATGCCAGATGTTTCAACACACTCGCTAATTTTATGCATACGGTATTTCGGAACAGCACCCTCTACCTGGAAATACTAAGACTAACGTTACCCCTTCCGTCAATTTTTTTCCATTTTTCATTACCGAGTCTTTCCAAAACAACAAGGTATTATCATTCAAAATACATACGTATTAGGTGGATTGTAAAAAAACTACATTTGACTCGTACTTTTATTCGTTTCGACGGTACAAAATGTAATGTTTCGTTAAAGCGAAGATTTTTCCTTATCAGGTGATTATTTCTTCGAAAGGTGGCACTGTGCGGACAAACAGCTACCGTAAAAAACGTTCACACCCTCGTTCCGGCAGACCGAAGCTTCCGTTCCATCTTTGTGCCACCAACTCTTTCACTTAGCTTGGCATTCGGCCATCGTTCCGAGGCCCCATCCCGTCAACTACGAGTCCGGGACCCATTAGGCGAGCCCACACTTTTCCCACCCCTGGGGTGAATTTTTGATAAAAAGAAAAAACTCGCCGCGTCACGTGTGAATGGAAAATACATATATATATATTTTTTTTTTGTTTTTGCTCGCCATCGTCATTACCTTCGTTCTCAATTGTTCGAAAACAATGCACATCATTTATACACACGGGGAACGAATGGTTGGTCTCTGTATTCGCACTCTATACCCCTTCGCATGCAAAAATCGAAAGGAAAAAAAACGTATAGAGAAAGAGAGAGGGTTGGGGGAGGGAGAGATCGTCTTCCTCGTTAAGTCGCGCGTATAAAAAACAACGGGAGCATAAAAGATAACGAGCGCGCGTGAATGTGTACGTGGTTTCCGAGAAGAATCTCAACCGCATCTCTCGCAGAGACACATCCAAGTTTTTTTTTTATTTATTTACGCAAATTTCCACGCGCTCTTGTAAAAAAAAAAAAGAAAAAAAGAAAAAGAAAAAAGATACGATCTCGGATTACCGCGTGTTTCACAGCCATTAGCACGCGATCGTGCGTGTGTGTCGTACAGTGGCGTTGTTACGCCAGTTTAGGCAATTGCTCCGATCGCGCGAGACGTAATCGTCAATTTTCTCGAATCGCTCGGGTGTCGCTGTTGGCGCGTTTCTGTAACATCAATTGCACGCACGAATATACGTATGCGCTTCTACTCTACACTCATATTCCTTCCACTCTCTTTTTCTTTTGTAAAAAAAGTTAGCTTTCCTCTCACTTCCTCCCTATCGCTCGGTATAGGCTATGGGTGGTACGGTTCAAGTACCACCGATAAAAATCAAGACTAGCTTCGATTTGTATAGGTAGTATATTGTTGAAAAAAAAAAAAAAAACTTTATCCCCAAGTGGTGTGTGTACATGCGACGTCTCGAAATTGAATGTATACAACCATATAGCTGTACCATAGACCAAAAAAAAAATAGAGATATATAGGTATTGATAACGAGTTACAGTCCCTGTATCTACAGCACGCACCCCACCACCACCACCACCAGATGAAATTACCGTATACCTTATAATCACACTATTATATGCTTTGTCGAGCACAGTACCATATGTATTATACATATATACTGTAATTATAGGTACGAGCATATAATTATAATCTTATCAATCCGAAGCATCTCTCTCTCTCTCCCTTACACGCACACCTGCCATCCTCTGTCTCTACACCATCACCTTCTCTCTCTCTCTCTCTTCTCTCGACTCTCTCTGCTTCTCACGTGCCACGCGTACTACCCCCTTATACATGCACACTTATACACCGCTGTGACATTATTATATTTACACTTCGGTATCCACTCCACTGTTGATGTATGTGTACGCACGTCTCTATATATTAAACGTATACAAACTGTACCGATGCAATTGAAATTAAAAAAAAAAAAAAAAAAAAAAGGTGAAAGAGAAGCAATAGAATAGGCATACATATATTACACATGTATACTATAGATGCAAAAAGGACACATAGATAGATAGATAGATAGATGTAATCATTTTATACGTGTATATATACGCGTATTTTTGCATATTGTGACCCAATAAGTGTGTCTGTGTGAATTAAATGGATAGAAAAAATAAAATAAAACAAAATAAAACAAAAAATAAAATAACTAAATGTTTAACGATATAATATGTTTGTATGATCGGTAGGGTCAGCGCGCGTGGTCGTTTCGCTGTACAGGGAGAGAAAATCATAATTTATTGCTTTGGATCGGATGAATTTTTCGTAGTATTTCGTATCTCAAAATCACGTTGAGTGATACTCTTGTCTTGGAAACAACCACGCGTACAAAAAAAAAAAAAAAAATGTGCTTTAAAAATAAACGCTGCCCCTACTTCATTGAAAGGCAAATGTATAACTGTCATGTGAGCATAGATCTTAACACATATTATGCAACAGTGCATGACGAGAAAAAAAAAAAAAAAAAAAAAAAAAAAAAACAATAAATAAATAATAGTCAGGCCTGAGATATATTATGTACTATTACATGGGTATATCTTTTGCGAACACGTATTCCGCCTGGGTTTTGCAGATCCCCCTTTACCAACAGCCGGAGAGGCACTACGAGCGCCGGGCTACACCGCCCCAACCAGACCGAACCAGCAAGGTGTGCCTGCCACATCAAATACGTGAATTAAAGATACCCATTCGACACATAATACTTGTGCACTATACTCTCTAACACAAACACACACACACACACACGCAGGAAGAGGAATAATGGTGCATTTGTGGGGAGTTGGGTGATACGATTACCAGGCTTTCATGTACACCTATGCAAAAAAAATGGTCAAATTAGACCGGTACTCTTTGTCACCCACTCTTCTATACCCTTCCTCGCAATCTTCACCAAATTCTTTCTTTCTGTGTGCCAACAAAGTTCAAATTACATACATTTGTACATCATAGAGTTCGTTAACCTTATGACTCTGTTATGTTCATTATTGGCATATACAATGTATACATACCTTATCTACGTTGATCTATACAGTGCTAGATATGTTATGTATTAACTATCTCTATGAACTATTTTTTTTTTTTTTTTTTTTTTTAACGTTTCTCTTAATATTGATTGTCTATTATATACTTGATAATTGATGATTGTTGGTTTTTTGACATACTAGAACAGAGTTGCATAAAATAGTTTAATCGTTGTTTTTTTTTTTTTTTTTTTTTTTTTTTTTTTTGTTTGTTACCACACACAGTCTCAGAAGTAACGAGTTTCTCGTAAGAACCTTGATTAAAAGCCTCTTAGTACTCTCCCCGTGGAAAGCAGAACTGATCATCTGATGTTCCAAATTTGACTGATTCGAGAATAATAACGATATAATAATTATGTCGTTGGTGTTTGTTTTTGAACAAAGTGTAATTGAAAAATAAATAAAAAATCTTTTTAGATCAGCTCTGCTACCAAATCCACTAACTATCACACCCCCGCGCTGAAACATGGGTCTAAAAGATGTGTTGCTAATAATAGTTTTGCTTTTTTTTGCTCAGCTGTCATATTTTTTTCTTTTTTCCATTCACAATGTGTGTCGTTGCTTAAGACAAAGATTGAAATCGAGATGGAAAATCGTTCGTCTCATTGTTGTGGAAAATAAAGTCCATACTCTCGTTGTGAAGATTTTTCTTCATTTCACAGTAAAGAAGAAATCGTTAACTCATGCCTTTTTGATACCAAACAATGCGACGAATCCACCAATAAAACATAGCTGCTACTAGCATATAATTATGATGCTATATTATACGTATTGCTATTACATACGATGTTTAGAGGTCTAGTAAATATATATACATATTGTTATAGCCTGCTGGTATCGCTCGTCTTCACCCATTTATTAACTCATTAATCATGCTAGCTTTTTTTTTTTTTTTTTTTTTTTCTTACAATATAAAACAAAAAAAAGATCCACGTTTCACGCGGTAGCTGAGATATTCAATGTTAACGATTGCTGTTATGTCTCCGTGCCTTGACACAAGGTTATATATCGTTATGTTACATTAATTGATAAAGTGTTTTTTTTCTTGTTTTTTGTTTGTTACTATAGTTACACATATAGTTAATAATTATGGCCATGTTTATATAAACGGAGATTGCCGTTCGACCACAAATAGGTTAACCAAGCGTGTACTCGATCGTTTTATACGATCTCGTACGAATTTCGAGTGATGATTGGTGATTCGTGGAATATTAAGAGTTTGGCGCGCCAATTAACGCAAACACAAGCACAATGGGACACAGCAGCGTTGATTGTCGAGCGCGTTACGTATATACGTATACATTTTTACTCGTGTTCGATGCATTCGTGGCTTTTTTTTTTTTTGTTTTTTGATAAATTGACGCAAAACGTTTACCTACCTGTGGAGATGCACATGATACAAACGTACAAAATCTCCAGGTTTTATATAACCTTGCAAGCGAACAAGTTGGTTGGTTTGGTTTGGTTTGGTTTGGTTTGGTTGATATATACTTATTGTGTACGTAATCTTAGGTCTGCCTGTGAGTGTTAGGTGTGTTTTGATTCGACAGCCCGAAACAACACTTTTTTTTCTTTTTTTTCTTTTTTTCAAACCCTTTTTTCATTGTTATACCGTTTAGTTTCATTTTTTAAATCCTTGCTTCATGTTTCTCTTTTTTTTTTTTTTTTTTTTTTTTTTTGTTAGTTTGGTTATACTAGGTATATATAAATACTATAGTCCAATGATGTTCCCGCATTGATTGTGTGTATCCCACCTGACAATATTTGTGTAATACTTCCACACCGTGGTCCCATCCTCTCTTCACCACGTATCCAAGGTATAAACAAAACGTAGATATCAAGTTATTAGATAATCGATTGTTGTGTAAATATATTTTTACGCAGTTGCATATACTTTATAGTGCGGGGGAAGCTTTCACGATCCTTTGTTTATACCGAAACCTTATTATAAACTCCCCAACGATGCCTGCTGTGATATTAATTCATGTTGTTCATATAATGGTATATAAATATATAGTTGCTTGAATCTTTTTTTCTTTTCTGTGAAAAATGTAAGATGAAAAATAATTGGTATTCACCCGAAGGATACATGTATATTATAGCTCTCGGAGATATTTCGAAGTGGGCCAGTTTATGATTATCTACGGAGCGGTAAGGACTGTATAAACTGTAGGTATACGTGACGCGGCGCAACGGACGAAGAAACCAATAAAACTGAAAAAAAAAAAAAAAAAAAAAACCAATTAATCGTGGCATCATATTTTTTGTATTTATCAATGCGAGAAAACAACGGCACCGCCATTTTTGTCTCTTTGTTTCTCAAGTATAATCGTTGAATTTCATGATCGCACGCATCTCTATATATTATTATCTCTCTCTCTCCCTCTCTCTATCCTGTGTATCTCTCTTCTTCTTTTTTTTCTCTTCCATCTTCTTGATCTCTTTTCCACTTTTTTTTTTTTTTTTTTTTTTTTTTTTTTTTCTTGTAACCACCTTTTTTTAATATTAAAAACATTTTGTCGTTTTTAGTATCTTTCACGTTGTATTTGCATTATAAAAAATCAAAATTATTAAACAAATAAAAAAAAAAAATACATTTTTAAAAGAAGTGATAAAAACGTTTTAAACATTACTATTTAAAAAACAATGATGAAATAAAACAAGTGTGGTAAAAGAAAAGCATAAATTTTTAATAAAACATGTAATGAGTATTTCGCAAAAGTATACTTATATGTACAGTGTTAAATGTTTTTCCTCACATCTAAGGAGCTTCGCTTCCTCTCTTTTATACACACTTTGTGAGCCTATCGAAAGCTCGTGACTCGAGACCCCCTCACTGTATATCTTGTGTGTGCATCGTCATCTCTTTTTTTTCTTGCCTATCCCTGTCACGAAAAATATCAACCCAAAGAGTCTCTGGAAATGTTGACTCCCTCAAATATAGGCGTTACTCCGTCAGATATCGAAGCAAAGGGCAAACGGGGAAAATAACCGATCGCGCCCACTTATACGTACGTATAAATCCGGTTGGGAATGCGAAATTTCGGGCAAACGCTGTCGGGGACTTTGAATTTTCGTTTTCGACCCAATTCGCGCGGCCCAACGGAATAACTCCCAGCCCAGCGCTTCTGCATAAATTAGCGCGCGCATTGTGCCGAGGTCGTGCGTACACCTGTGCACGGGCTATTTGCTCGCGTTATTGGACCTGGAAGGGGAGGATGGGCTTTTTTTCAATTTTTCTCTCCGTACGGATCGAGGATTGATGAAAATGATCGTCAAAATGGACGAAAAGCTCAATTTTCGCCCGTAAATTGAGTTTTTAACTTTAGTCGGGTGAAGCGAGCACAGGGGTAATAATTCATGTAGCTCCCGTCTTGAGGGAGGCGGGTGGTGAAACTGTGTCGAGAAAAAAAAAAAAAAAAAAAAACTCGAGGTCGCCCGTACCTTCCTTCCAGAATGAAACTTGTTGAACAAAGCTAATGAGGCATAGTGGCTGGAAACGCGCAAGTGCACATTGTTCAATGGTTGCCATTGTTTCTGCGTTTCAACGGCTCAAAGATAAGAAATCTCTACGTGAAATTTGAGGAGAAAGGATATGATTTTTTTCAAACTTTCAAGCATCACATTAAGGACACAAGCGTTGATTGATTTTTTTATTTTTCTCCAAGTATACCAGAAATCCTTAGGCCTCTGTTCGAGATAGTTTTTTTTTTCGATTTAATGGTTATTGGAAAGATAATTTTATTGAAAGGCACAAACTATTACAATTACCTTCATAAAACTTTTTTTTTCTCGTCCTTTTTGCAATTGATTCGTGAAACAGACGAGTATTGATCCCTGAAACATTTCATTTAACTCGTTAGGTCAAGTAGAATTTTTATTTATTTTTTTTTCATTTTCTCAGGTGTGACTAAATAAGGTTGATAAAAATTACAAACAAAAACGAATCTTTTTCCACGAAGCGTGTATAGGTATATATTAATTGTAAGACTTGAATATTGCATGACATTTTTCCATTACATATGAGTATGAATACTGTCGTTTTGATGTATATCCTCTGGTAGCGAGAGTTTATGTGTTTGATTATTAAAATGTTTTTTCGATAAGTAATGGATATTTTCCTTTTGAACGTATATATATTTGTCAAGGAGACTGTCAGTATGAAATTTTATGATCGCGAGTTAGCAACGATTACAGTAATGTAACATCAACACATGAAAAATACAATAAATATTTGATCATTTCAAGCAATTAGTGTGCAAGTTGACCAAGGTTATTACAATACACAACTCGCGTAGCCGGTACATGTTTCGTCACGTACGACTGATTACTATTGTCTAGTACCAAGTGTACCTGAAGAAGCATTTGCTTCATTAATTTTCAAGACCTACACCAATTATGTTTACATAAGTTATTAACAACAAATATCTCTAAATGATTTATATGTACACATTATCACCCTGCAATTTAACCTGATTGTAATCTTCGTTTAAAGATAAGACATTGATAATAAGTGTTGGATTAAATAATTAAAAAAATCTTTATACTGCATTTATTTGATTGTGAAGAAGAGCACGTGTTTTTATCGACCAGATGTGAGCAGAGTCCAATGCTTTTTTTTTACGCCTAAAGCACTTTTGCCGCTAAGGCTGTCATTACGAGCGAATCGGCAATGCATCAATTCCATGTATTGTGTTATTTTTACTAGAAAGCATTTAGAGATAAAATTTTGCAGTTGCCAAGCAATTTAGAATTAGCGAAGCTATTTTCTTGCGTCAATTTATGTATTGTGGCACACAACCGTAATGCTTTTAATTTTGTTTATATATACTTATTGTAAAAAATCAATTATTTTCTTTTTGGAGCTGCTTTTGGTAAGTCAGTCAAAGAGTGGCGAATTGAACCATTGCCATCGCATTGTACGTTTTTTAAAACGATGCCTCTATATTTAGTATTTCCACAGGATTTCCATAATATGTATTACTAACAGCACCAAAAACATTTTAATATTTTTCTCTACTAACAACAACTAACATAACTTTATCGAGCTTTAAAAAATGAGCTTTTTGAACCTTCTTATTAAAAATACATGCAAAATATCTGCGTAAGAAAAAATTTATTAAAAAAAGGTTACCTAATTGAGCCTTGAAGCTTCAATGACTAATACCAAATAAGCTAAAAAGAGATGATGCTTAATTATTTTCAAACTGCCTTTTCTTTCATTATTATTATTATTATTATTATTATTATTATTATTATTATTATTATTATAATAGTACAACGCTGGTTTGCGTTGGTGGCGGAGATGCTGCTAACATGTATGAACAAAAATATCAGCACAAGTCGATTGTTTCTGGCAATTTTTTCTAATTTTTTTCCTTATACAAGCAACTGGTCAACTTGTACGACTTTGTTTTACACACACGTACTTACTTTTGTATTGAGAATTTTTATTGTTATCGAATTAGCACGTGAACGACGATTATTACATATCTGTATATGATATTATTGTTACCTATTATACGTATTATTGATTATAATTATTGCTGTACACATATACGTAGGATTTATTTTGCACTTGTGCTCGTCATGTGACTGAACAATGGAATTGACAATTTGAAACAGTACTGTCGTCACCACAATTTGAGTAAAATTTTTTTTTCTTTCAATAATATTCATTTTTTTTTTCTTCTTACTACAGCTTTACGAAAATTGGATATTTCATACGTAAAGGAAAAAAAATTCTGTGCGCATATAGCAAGCATTGAGAATGAAAACGGCTGATGAAGCGAGTAATGACATTAATATAACCACGCTAAATAACACTTAAAAAAAAAAAAAAAAAAAATAATAACAACTCTATTATTTAACAAAAGAGCTTTTATAACATGTATAAATCCAATGAGAGTCTCTAAAACTTCGTTTTGCATCTTCGTCTCTTGACGCGCTTACATTTCCCGGGCCTTGTTCTTCTTTAACCAACTACGGCGTACTAACAAATGCCAACGAACAAACTGTTTTTAATTTTCCTTTTCCTCTGTAATACTTTGACTGTTTTTTTCTTTTTTTCTTTTTTTTCCATTTTTTTTTCTTTTTTATTTTTTTTTAACATGTGTAACACTCTACTTTTTCATTCAAAAAAAAATTGTTTTTTATTTTCAACAAACTTTTTTCTTCTTTCACAGAATGAAAAAAAAAAAAAAAAAAAAAAAAAAAAAAAAAAAAAAAAACATATATGTGTTGATTTAGAACTATGTAATACTAAAAGAAAAAAAAAAAATTCTCTGTACGAAAATTTTCTGTAACCTTGTTTTCCTCTTCTTTACTATGTCTTGCTATGTCCCGGCTTTCTTTTGTTTCTAGATATTGCAGAACCTACAAAAAAAACGCACTGAGCGGAGGGGGCGCCTAAGCTCTGACAATATGAATAAAAAGAAGTCTGGTTTCAGCAAAAACGACCTTATTTTTAAGGTAACCCGCCCTTGAAAAGAAAAACCAAAAAACGCGCTCAAGCTCTGAACCCTCGCACTCCCGCCGATCGTCGTCTTACCTTTTTTTTTCATGAGTTATTGTTTTCCAACTATGTGTACAGATACTCAAACATGGTTTGTCTCTTTTCTCCCCAATATCAATGTACTCCTCGAAGATCCAATATAAAGACTCTCCAACTGTATGGATGGTAAAAGTTTTGTTAGCAGGAAAAAAAAAGAAAAAAAAAAAAAAAAAAAAAGAAAAAAGAAAAATTGTCAAAGACTAAGCAACAATAGCTTAATGTTAATGACCACCGACCGCAAAGTGTTTGCCCTTAAAGTGCACGATAACGCAACGTTGGAAATCTTAAGTATATACGTGAGACGATGGAGCCGCTCAGGGGAGCAATATCGCGATAATCTACACGCCATCCAAAGTTTAACGCACGTAGTTGAGCTAAAGAGAGTCTCTATATGTGGCGTTCGAAGTGTAGATGATATTGGCCGCGACTATGTCGTGTGAGAGCAGTGGAGGGAAGAGCTGCACGCTGATTATGCCTCGTTGGTTTTACTACACATTTTTTTTTTTTTTTTTAACAAACAGTTGCTTTTTTGGTCTCTTTATCGCCGCATTATTATTATTACTACTATGTTTTTTTTCTTCTTCTTTTTTGTATATTATATACGTAAACGCAGTATTTATAGGCTTTGCTTAACAAACGCATTGTTTATACAGAAAACTATGAGTTGGCCTTTACTATCCGCCTAGCAATCAATTAATCAATAACTCAGATGATCTTTTGAGATCGCTAATTAAATTGCTAAATTTATCAAAATTGTTACTAGATTTCTGGACGGTGTAAAGGTGCAATATTCCTTGAGTACATACAGTATTACGTTTATACGCACGTGATTGGGCGTCCCTTCTCTGTTGCTTTTGGAACCGCGCATATATATACATACGCACACGACACTCATAGTACTCAACACAGACCACACATAGTAAAAGTCAAGAACGCGCCACTTAAAAAAAAGAGAGAGAAGAAGAAAAAAATAAAAAGACAGAAGGAAATCCTGAGCTTCTATTCTCATTTTTTTGGACAACAATCGTGTCTACGTCCACACACATGTACGTACAACCGCACTTACAACAGTCCAAGTTGCCGAGAAGGAGATTTTTTAGCTGATACGCGCGGGTGACACGCTCTCAACCTTGTTAATTTATTTATATCTCTACCTCTGTGTTAATGAAATTAAAAAAAATTTTTTTATTTAATTTTTCCTCTAACCGAAGAGACTAATGTCGTATAAAAAAAAAAATCTATGTTTGGCTTGAAATGAATTTTTTTTTCTAAATCGTTGTATAGTTGTTGCTGTTGCTATGATTACTGTTATTTTATAACTGTTGTAACCGTTGTTTAAAAAATAACCCCCGGCTCAGAAGTATACAGTGTAGAAAACTATATAGCGCAATCACGGAAGGGAAAAGGCCGCCTCTGCGTATCCGGTTTGCTAATTAATTTCATTCGTATACCTTATACAAAGTGTACTTATATGTTTTTTCCACGTACCGTAGAGTTGAACGTCTCTGGATGTGCATAGTTTACAAAAGATTGTCAGAGTGCGCACCATCAATGTTTGCTTTATTGTGTGAGTGTGTACTTTTTTTTTTTTTTTTTTTTTCTCTCTTTCTCGATCCCAACTTATCAATACGAGATAAGTGCGGTCGAAAGGTGTGAGACAGCGGAATGCGTTCCTCATATGTATCACTGTATACTATAGACATTACATAGCAACATAGTCTAGCTGTGTTCGATAGCTAGTTCAACGGACCTACGTTAAGTAACCACTTATAAATAAATATATATATGTTACATGTATTGTGTGTGTAAATTGTTGCTTATGTCGATGCGCTTCAGTATTACATTACTTATTTTATAGGCTTTGCTTTTTTTTTTTTTTAATGCTTGGGCTGCCACGGCTTGATATGACATATATGTGTAAGTGGAACGAAAAATGTGTAGGTAATGATTTTTTTCTTTTAAATTGATGTTGAACAAAAAAAAACAGAGACAAAAACTGCATAACTCCATATTACTATTGATCCTCCCGCTTTCTCTGGGCTGTGTGCTTCTCGCCTGGCTTTGACGCTTTTTTTTGCATACATCTGTTATATGTGTTTATTGTAACTGTGTTGATGTGTTGTTATGTTTATATTTAAGTACATGTGACCTGCCGTTGTTTTTTCCACTAATTGCGTTCTTTTTTTCTTAAAAAAACTTTGACTATATAGAGCATAAGAAAGAGAGAGCGCTCAGCTGTGCTGTGTGTGTTACGAGAGTGTGGTCGAAAATCGACTCGACTGTAACATGTGTGTTACGTCCTTTGTTGTTTGGTTTATTATAATTTTGTACGTTTTTTTTATTTTTTGTTTGCCTCCTGTGTTTTTCGTTTGAACCATCGTTCTCGTTGCCAAAAAAAAAAAGTTTTGCCTTCCGTTCTCTTTTTCGTTCATTCATACCTAACATACTTCTACACATAGTTTTTTTTCTCTCTCTCTCGACGTGTCATGTACACGTGTGACATAGATATTATATTTCTGATCCCATAAAGCCATTATCATTTTTCATTGTCAGAAACAATCGACCTCCCGATTTTCCTATCCATTTTTTTTGCTCTTACGACTCAATTTTTATTTTCTCCCATTCGAACGTACTGCCAGAGAAATCATTCGGAGGGTAGGATGTTATTGTTTCCTTTATCTTTTTGTCGTAAAGCTATAGTTATTGCCATTCAGCTGAAAATTATTGATTTGGTTTTCCAACTCGCACGCATGTTCTCAAATCTTTACTATATTGTAGACTAGCATACCAATAAAACTTTACTACTTCAAGATTTATCCGTGTCATAGTTCACCCCAATTTCGATTTCATTAACCAACCCTTTTTTTGTTCTGCTAAACTATTTCGTATCCTACTGGTATTCATCAATGTGTTTGAATTAATTTTGCACACACCAAATTCAGTTGAAATGTGCGTATTTGTATCAAGTAATTTTTCACTGAAATCCATCAACTTCGAAAAAGAATACAATATGCTCTAGTTTTCCTTTCTATCGCTAATACTATAAGAAACGAGATCATGCGTGTGAAATTTAATTTTTCCAATTATTATTTGATTCGTGAAATACACTGCCTCGGTGAGACACACAAAAAGTTATGAAAAAACCACGTAATGTATGAAAACATATTCAAAAGCCGTTTCCTTCACAAAGCCCAATTATTGTTATTATTATAAAAAATACAATCATCATCAACGAGTACCATCATCATTTTTTTCAATCATCGTCATCATTGCTATTGTAGTAAGCTATATACTTTGTCACGAAAATTATATCAGCGCCGCATGATCAACCAATGACTTCACGAGTAACCGTCGTATCCATGGACGTAAAAATAGTGATATCGAATAAACGAGTGACGAACCTGCTTATTATGTACACTATACAATCTGCGATGGCGATAGCTTCTCGTTACAACGTATAGGGGTTTGAATTATTAACGACAGCTTTTCCTTTGACGCGCTGGTACAATATATAGATCGCCCTCCGCTTTTACACGGTAATGGAATCATACAATCAAGCCCCAGCTCTGGTAATTCGTTTTGAGCTTCGTCCAATGATCCGCCGTGGATGAATGGTTATTCATTTTTAGCACAACTCCGCGTGTAATATAAAACGCTGAAAGAAAAAATTTCGAGTCGTCGGCCGTAACAGAACAAAGTTACGCTAACAAAGCAACAATAACGAAGCTTTGTTACGATTGTCGTGCTTTACTTAGTTGATACATGTATATATATGTATATATATGGCTGCACTGTTCCCCAGTTACTGGACTCTGAACAGTTTGCTTTGCGCTTTTGTATTTTTATTACCCACACTTTGTTTGAATGAATTGTATACATACTTATGTGTATATTTATGATATACATGTATAGATTGTAGCATTAAAACAAAAAACTGCTTATACGTTCGTCATATGCATTGTTGAACAAATAGAGAATTGGAAAAGCCAATGAAGCTTTGTATCTAGTGCTAAAATGATTAGTTATCTGTTTTTTTTTTCGCTTCTACGATGCTGGTTCGGTCAAAAAGATGCTTGCGTCTCTTGGTGTTCTGTGATCTGAACTCTATTGTTTTTAATTTAAAGTGATTTGTTGATTATCTGAATTAAATTTTGTTAAAATTTTACTCGATGGTGTGAAATTTTACGCATCTGTATGATCAATGCGATTCTAAAAAAATTGCTGTAAATTTTTAACTGATTCAATGTCCAGTAATTGGGGGTGGGTTACGTAAGCTCTTAATTTTTTTAAGTTTGAATTCAATTTCTTACGGTTGAAGCAGGTACGTCACGTCCGAAAATTGCAAAACACGTTTGAAAAGCCCAGCGGCATCATCTTATCCGCATTTTACATTGATAAAAAAAAATTATATTTTCACAAAATCACTTCAGGCATAACAATTTTTTTTTTTAAAGGAAGTTATTCTTGATTAAGAACGCCATAAGATTTATTTTATTTCATGTAAAATATTTTCACGTATAAAAAACGAGTCCCACTTACTTTACGTTGCTTCATGTTTTCTTCTGAACGAGCGACAAAATCTGAAAATCAAAATTTTTTTTTTTTTTTTTTCAAATAAGTTTTGTAGTAATTTAATCATATTTATATTTATAATACGATTTAACATTAATTAACGATTTTTTTCAATTGTCATTTTTTGATACATACGTTCACATAAATTATTATTTTTATTCTTTGATTATTTTTCTGTAAAAATCATTGTACGAAGTTTTTTGTCAGTTGAGCATGCCTTTTCTAACCAGATTTTGAGAATCGTAAAGTAATTTACAGTATATATTAACGACAAGCATATTTAATATAATCATGAAAAAAGTTATGACGTTGTTGAATAAGCGTTGAGAAAATTTTAACCATTTTTATTTTTTTTCACAAATATATATTACGCAACTGAATTTCCTCTCAACGATGCATCCATCCACAACGAAATACTGACTTTTGACCAAACGCCCTATCAATCGGCTGGTTATCATTATTTTCTGTTGTGTGTGTAAATATTTTATTTGCCACGTTTGTATTATTTAAAACGAGTTTATCGATGTTTTTATTTCGCTTGATATGTTTATTTGTCGTTACGATGTTTATTATTTTGATCTATTTTCGATTGATTTATTATGGTTTGTTTTATGTGTTGGTTGTCGATAATAGATAACCCATGAAGCAGAAAATTTCTTTTCAACCCAATGGAGTAACAATGATTAAAAAAAAAAAAAAAAAAAAAAAAAAAAAAGTTAAGCGTGACAAAGGCAAAAGCGTAGTTGAGGAGTGTCATAATCAAGCCACAATAATCAACAGTATACCATCAGCATTTTGTCGTCCAACATTTTTTTGTTTCGTTGATTCAAAATTTATTATGATTTATTAACGTACATTCCAAAATTTTTGCTTGTTTGCTGCACACTACGCAACAGCGCTTATGTTTGCCTTACGAGTGTATAATATGCGAATGGATGGGTTGAAAAGAAAAATGGAGAAAAAAAAATGGGTTGTGAGGGGTGGGTTTGTTTACTTGTGTGTTTAATACTGATTGTTTCTGTTGATACTTATACTCTTGAGTTTTGTATAGCCTGTACTCTATCCTATTCTCTACAAGGCAAAGAGTGAGTAAAAAGTGGATTGTATACAGTCCATTATGGTATTTAAAAAAAAGGGGAGAGGGAAGGGATTCACAGAGAAAAAAAAAAAAAATAAAGAAAAAGAAAAGAAAAGGTATTCGGGTTTCAATACCGAAAAAAAAGAAAAAAAAAAAGTCCGAGTACTCGTGGTAGACTAAAGCCTGTGACGTTGTTGTTGGCAGTTCCTGAACATGGCGTCGGTGTTCATGCGGATCTTTAACCTGATCTGCATGATGCTCCTTATCGGCCACTGGAGCGGCTGCCTGCAATTCCTCGTGCCGATGCTGCAAGGCTTCCCGAGCAACTCGTGGGTCGCCATTAACGAATTACAAGTGAGTACCCGTTTGATTTTTCGCGCGCGCGTTGTACCACATAACAATAGGGAGAAACAAAGAAAAAACGAGTAAAGTGCAGCAAAGGGGGAAACAAAATTTGTTTTACGGACACGTGGGTATACAGCAAGTATGAGATAACAATCGTATGAAATGGTCGTAGGACTCGTTTTGGCTGGAGCAGTACTCGTGGGCCCTGTTCAAGGCGATGTCGCACATGCTGTGCATCGGATACGGCAGATTTCCGCCGCAATCGCTGACGGACATGTGGCTGACGATGCTGAGTATGATCAGCGGGGCCACCTGCTACGCCCTTTTCCTCGGCCACGCGACCAATCTCATTCAATCCCTCGACTCGTCGAGGAGACAATACCGCGAGAAGGTAGGAAGCCCACCCGACACCGCCTAGGAACCTCGTTCTTTTTCGAATTTAATTTTTTTTCTCTTTAAAAAATGCAATAATTTATCGTCCGAATTTGAAGACCGTATTATGTTTATTGAACATTGAGTTAAGAAGTACGATTGAAAGGATACTATTGGGACTAATCAATTGGTAAAACAACGAATGCTCCAAAATGCATATGTGTATATATACGCGACAAAAAATTTGTGATGGTAATAATGATGATCCAATGATATTAATAACGATGAATGTTCCATCAGGTGAAACAAGTCGAGGAATACATGGCCTACCGTAAACTACCACGGGAAATGCGACAAAGGATAACCGAGTACTTCGAGCACCGCTACCAGGGCAAGTTCTTCGACGAGGAGCTCATACTTGGCGAGCTCTCGGAAAAACTGCGAGAGGTAACGAGCTTCCGTCATTCGTACACTGTTATACATTGTGACGTGTAAAGAGGAAGAAAAAGAAGAAAAAAAATTAACAACCACATTTTCGTTCTTCTCCCACAACAGGACGTGATAAATTACAACTGCAGATCGCTCGTAGCGTCCGTGCCGTTCTTTGCGAATGCCGACTCGAACTTTGTCTCGGACGTCGTTACGAAACTTAGATACGAAGTCTTCCAGCCAGGTAAGGAAGATCATTTCCCATTATGTCTCCAGTAGGAGAGGGTATGTTGTATATACGTGGTTCACCCAAGTACCGAGATCTTACCATTGAATTCACTTTTTTTTTTTTTTTTTTTTTTTTTTTTTTTTTTTTTTTTTTTTTTTTTTTTTTTTTGCAATTGAATTAATAACTGTCAAGGCTAACACTAAAAGCTGCTCCGAGCAACTAAAAAGTATTTTCCAAAGGTAATAATGCGGCACTATGCCTCGCGCAACTGCATCGTTACGTAAGACGAAAAGTAAGTAGTAGTAGTCGAGTTTGGTCAGACGGCCGACTTTGATTGCGTAACGCATGGCAAAAGGCTCGCAAGTGCGATGGTTTGGAAAAGAAGAAAAATCCAAAAAGAGAGAGGGGTAGAGAGTTGTGAATGGTGGCTTTTTCAGGTGACATAATAATAAAGGAGGGCACGATCGGCTCCAAGATGTACTTCATCCAGGAGGGCATAGTCGACATCGTGATGGCGAACGGCGAGGTGGCGACCTCGTTGTCCGATGGCTCGTACTTTGGCGAGATCTGCCTGTTGACGAACGCGAGGCGAGTTGCGTCGGTCAGAGCCGAGACCTACTGTAATTTGTTCAGTCTCTCGGTCGATCATTTCAACGCGGTGCTCGACCAATACCCGCTGATGCGCCGCACGATGGAGAGCGTTGCCGCCGAGAGGTATAAGCTTTGGTTAGGTTTGTTCTATCGAGTTGGTGTGCTAAATTTACATAGATGTCGATCGCTACCCTTATCCACCCCCCACCCCCCCATACACACATTATCAATGGTGTTATTGTTATTACTTATTATTATTATTATTATTATTATTATTGCTGCTCTCTCTGTTTCTCATTCTATACTGTTGTTGCCTTATTGTTGCTGTTGTTATACGTACAGTGTATATCGCTCTACTCTGTCGCTGTTTCGCTCTTTCTTTTTTGTTTTTTCTACTGTTGGTTTATCAGTGCTTTTTTTCCATCATTGGCCTTTCGGATTTCGATTTGGCACCGATTTTTTACCATTACGATTGCGCTACAGATCACACACTTTTTTTTTTTAATTTTTTTTTTATTACTTGGTACTTTTAATCGATTTTTCTATGTTTATTGGCTCTTTATTACCTGTATTACACTTTATCGAAATCGTTGCCGTTTTTTTCTTTTCCTTGGATTGTTTTTTCGTATCAAAATTACATCGTTTTTTATTTTTAGTTTTCGAGGTTCATGGAAAAAAAAAAAAAAAAAAAATAGAGGTGGGAAAAATTCGCGCTCGCGTGCCGTACTTTGTTGGGTATGGCGCTTGCGCTCTGCTTTTCGTCGTGGACTCGCACACGCGAGGAACGGAGTATCGATTTTACTTTTGTTCTATAGTCGCGAGTGTAAAGTCAATAAAATTACATAAGGCATTGTTCGTATATGTAACAGTCCACGAGGTTAGTCGAGTTTATTTGTTATTTTTCACAACGATGTTTCGGGATACTGATACGTTTCTTTTTTTCAATAATTGTACTTTTTTTTCCTCCTTCCTTTAATGAATAAAACCACGGAAATTATTCAAACAGAGTGCTCTGCAATACCTACTGGGACACAGGATTTCAATTACGATCTCTTTTTCGTTCTAATTCTGCACCCTGAAAACCGAAATGGATTTCTAAATGATTGGCTCGATTAAAATTTACTAAAAAAAACATTATCGAGATAAAGTACAATGTTTTTCAAAATTTTTCCAAAAAATCTATCAAGGGTAGAAAGCAATTTGCAAAGATCGGCAGGTTTGCAGAAAGGTTGCCGAAAGCATCAAAGTCTTAAAAAAGTAAAACGGTGGAGTTAAAATTCAAACAACCCGCTCATTTATCTGTGTTGAAACAAAAATGGTTTCGTCGCTTGGGAAAATTAAAACAATACCTTTGGTAAAATCCACCCTTTTTACTTGGCGTTTTGTGTTTGCTAACTGCTAAAAACATCGTCGTTGCTATTTTGCTAAGTAATATGTGTGTGCTGCCATTACAATTAACACACGGCAACTTTTCGTGCAAACGGCGTCACCCTCGAATCAGAACATCTACATTTTGATTTATCGATAATTCCGTCATTAATCAAAACCTTGAGCAGCCCAGTATTTACCAGACTTTTCCGTAACTATATCAATTGTAATTTCTCTTCCGAAAACGAAAAGTTGATGTTTTTGTTTCAATTGGCAATCATCGGTTTACCACGAAATTCGAGTTAGCATTCAATCGAAGTATATCTGTGTCAAAAGCTCGAAAGTACGAAAAGTAAGTTATACATATGCAGTTATAATACATTTATACTAATAATACGAGAAAAAAAATTCACTACAATCAAATGTTACGCACAATTCCTTGTCTCAGCCCATCAACAAAATAGATTAAGTGTTTGTTGCACAATCATGGAGATGGTGGCAAAAATATATTTGTGTTCGAAAAAAGAAAAAAAAAAATTAGTCATAAACATTTGGGGATTAGAGCACCATTATCTAACAAATGTACTTTATTCAATGCACACTCGAATGTCAATGAAAAACCTTTGTTCCTTAAAGATGACGAAAAAACTCCGGGATTTTCCAAAAAAAAAAAAAAAAAAAAAAAAAAAAACAGACGGAGAAATCGTGTGAATCCAGCTGCTGAAGGGTTACCAAGCGGTGAAGCGTTGATTAATCGATGGTTACGTCCCGTGTGACATTCCCTACGCTTAATCGACATCTTGCATATTGCAGGCTGAACAAGATCGGCAAGAATCCAAATTTGGTGACGCATCGCGAGGAGGATCTTGGCAGCGAGTCAAAAACGATAAACGCCGTAGTGAACGCCCTGGCGGAACAGGCGGCCCACGCCACCGCCAGCGAGGAATCGGTAATTATGAGACGACGTCGCGCGCAATCATCCATCCACGTTACCTGATGTGTACCCTTACACCCTCGACACAGAAACGACGACCAAGATTTTTATACCTGTCAATTTTTTTTTTTTTTTTTTTGACGTAAGGACGATGACGTGTTCCTGTCCTTTTTCATGATTAGTTGTTACCCCGCTTGAAACCCTCCTCTTCAAAACGAGACGGTTGACAATACAATCCAACGAAATGGACCAATTTACGCAATTTCTCTCGGAACGAGTCAAATGGACTTTGTTTTCTGGAAAATCCCTCTTGAAAAACAGAGTGTCCTGTTTTATGGTCCGACAATTGCTTACGCGCACGCACGATTAACGTGATTGACTAAAAAAATTTAGAAAAACATCATTGCACTGGTGAAGGATGACAAAAAGCAGTGTTTTTGTGCAAAAAAAAACAAAACATAATATACAGTAGATCATTAGACATCGTAGTGAGAAGACATTTATTGTCCTTGTTTTCGTCAAAGATGGCACAGCTTTATTAGCGACTCACCTTCGTGACTAACACAACGATAGATATATTTTAGCTCATTCATGACTAACAACAATCGAGTAGAATAGAAAAAATCAAAATGAAACAATAAAATAAAATCTAAAATGAACTGGACGAATTGAACACTTAGGATGATAAAAATTCTTTTACAGAATTATATTGAATGGATTGCGTACGTATCATTTTTTCAAAGATCTATAACAATCCAATAACTGTATTATAACAACCAAACACTCCTGACCCCTTGTACAAAAATGAATGAGTAAAAATTTTTTTTTTTTTTTTTTTTATTCCCCTCTCTCAAACGACCACGAGTAACTGACAAATGAATGTTTTTCTGTTGTCTCCCCGAAAAACCTCGCAGGTCCATAGCATGGAATTGAGGTCGCTGCCGGGAAGTCTGCTGCCAAGGCCAAAGTCCGAGAACAACTTCACCAGCCAGGAGCTGACGCGCGAGGGCCGCACGATATTCCACAAGAGCGACACCTTCCACAAGGACACGTATCAATGACGGCACTCCTACTACTAGCCCTCGCAGCGGTACTAATGGCTAGACCACCCCCCACACGAGCGGTACGGGACTCCCGGAGTCGTTACCAACTTCTTTCCTGTCAACCCCACGTAGTTATCATCCTTGGACGATTCCCTTCCGCTGTTGACTTTTATCTCCCCCTCCCCCTGCGTTTCGCATCGACGAATGCATCGATAAAGTGACAAAAATCGCCTCAAGGAGTTCCGTGGACGTTTCTCCAGCAAAAGTTGGCATTGTAACAAAATATACGAAAGTGCGTGTGTACCTCAAGTGCATGGTGAGGAGAAAGGAGGGATGACGGGCCGCTGGACTGTGCGAGAAAAAGTAATCGAAAGTCGACGAATCGCCAAAAAGTTATGTTTCGGCAAGTGCGCGAGTCGCGTCTTTGGTTTGTTTCTTCGGATGAATATATGTAAATGTGTATTGAAAGTGTGCGCGCGGCGGTACAGCTGAAACCGATCAAGTGCTATAAAGTAACGACGAGTGGGAGGGATGAAGAGAGAGAGAGAGAGAGAGAGACACGAAGACTCTTTGGAGGACCCTTTAAATCCGCGAAAGCAAACAAAAACGAAAAAACAAAAAAAAAAAAAAAAAGCGTAGGACTATTTTATGCGACCGATGTAAAAAACAAATTCACGCACGTCAAATGGTGAAAGAGAGCAGAGGCCTATTAAACAAAAGAAACAAAAAGCAAAATAATTATTATTATTATTATAGAAGAAAAAAATTAATAAATAGAAGAAAACGTGCGAGTGTGCGCTGGCGTTGGTGAACAAACAAATGAAGGGGGGAAAAAAAAGAAGAAAAAGAAGAAGATGTTACGTTGTCTGTTATTAGCTAAAGTATTAAATGAGAGGAAAACAAAACCTTTAGGGGAAAAAGTTATCGAAGCACGATTTTCTATGCGTATATTATTAATATAATGAAATCGACGCCATAGAATAGTGAAGCAAAATAAACAAAAATTACTACGGTAGCAGAGAGAGCGAGAGTATGAGTATGAAAATTTAGTAAGAAAAGTATTCCTTAGAAAATTTTTCGGCCAACCAGAAGAGGAACACGTAGTTTTTTAATTTTCAACTTTAACTCTCGAGGATCTAATGTTTCGATGCATAAATTCTGTATAAATGATTGTATGAGCAAAACAAAAAAGGATATGTATAGGCTAGATTACGATGCAATAAACAGATGGACGTTGAATGTTGGTAGAGCTACGAGTTGTGAATTGTTAAGTCGTGTGAGTGGGTAAAAAGTCAGGTTTTGTTTGCAATTGATATTTGTAAAACAAAAACAAAAGAAAAAAAAAAACTTTCGTTCTCAAATATTCTAGGAGTATATTTTTATATTTTAGGAATTAAGAGGAACATTTTTCTAATAGATCTGTCGAATTATATTTTAACCATAATAGATCTTTATACGTTTTTAAGTTCATGATAACATCACGTGCTAATACCGAGTTATGGGAATGTGAAATCATTTTATTATAAATACAATGAATATTTTTTAATTGAATCGAACAAACTAATTATTTTTTTACCATTTATTGCGACGATCGAAAGCACGTATATGGTTTCAATGATGATAAATAAATCACTTATTTCACATTCCCTTAAAATTTAGGATAGTGTGTTCAATGGTGCTTTCTCACTAAGAATTTTTGTAGATAAATCCTAAGTCTTAGTAAACGTACGAATGTCAATTGTGAACACACATGTAGTCGAATTACTAACAAAAATTAAGAAACCAATTGGAATCTGCAAGACCGTCTTTTACAAGCAAAAAGGCAGATAAAAATGAAAAATCAAGTTGCGCAGATTAAAAAATTGAAATGCAAAGGTTATACGCGACGACACTCCGAGCCCAAAGACCGTGTTACATTGTTGAGTGATCTTTGGGGTTTCCGAGATAGCGGGATGAGAAAAAAAATGGAATTGAAAAATAATGAGAACAAAAAAAGTACACAAAAGAAAAGAGAAAAAAAGCACACGAGTGGATCTTTATATACAAATCGAACGAATGCAACGTGTATTATTAAATAAATAGAAAAATGATGAAGATATAAATACTATAAATACTATAAATATTATGAATCACTATTGTTACTCTATTACAATTGTAATGATTATAAAAAACAGCAAAAAATGATTAGGAAAGTCATATAGATAAATATAAATACATTATTACAAGGATGATAAAATTGATATATTATATAGTTGAAAAAAAAAAACAGATGAGTTTTTACCGGATAAATACGTGAAAGATTTTATCAAAAGTCGTTGTCAT
This sequence comes from Copidosoma floridanum, assembly GCF_036245765.1. Lineage (NCBI taxonomy): Eukaryota > Metazoa > Arthropoda > Insecta > Hymenoptera > Encyrtidae > Copidosoma > Copidosoma floridanum. The sequence continues at coordinate 1,306,927 of NW_028321889.1, read as the reverse complement.
AGATTATTATTTTTTAATAATAAGTTATTGCAGAGAGTGACAAATTAAAATAGCCATCATCTCTCTAGGGTTGATAATTACGTATATAACGAGTTGATTGCGTTTACAAAAAAATAACTTATTTCGCGTAAATAATAGTCACTATTGTAGAATAAACTGTTTACTTTCCTTCCACTGTTTAAAGATATTTTTGAAAATAAAATTATTATTTTCCTGTAAGAGATGGTTGACGAATGTTTGAATAAATAGAGGAAAGGGAAAAGAGCGCGAGACTGCTTTCTTCATTTCTGGCATGCGGTGGATTCATACGATAAACATGTTACTTGCATATAATAATGTAAATAAATCCTGCAACGGAAAAATTAAAAGTTTTAAAAAATTTGCACGCGTAATGAGAAAAAAACTCATACACATGTAAACATACACGAACACAAGAGAAGTAATTTTAAACAAATGAAATAATTGAATATAATACTTATTTTTCTGTTTTTGTAAAAGAAAAAGTGATAGTCTTATGCCTTGATTTTTCGCCAACCTTGAATTCGCCTTGAAATATTCGACGGTGAGAAAAAACGCGTTAACTATTAAGTAATGAAAATAAATAAACAAATGAATACAAAATATAAATCAAGCAAAAACCGTACTATTACTATTCTGCTGCTATTTTGACTGGAGTTTATAATCTACAGAGAAAGAAAAATATTAATACACAAGTAATGAAAAAAAAAGAAAAAAAAATAATTTAAAAAAAACTGATGAAATAAGAACTAGCTCGAAAACACACGTAAGAAAAAAATAGAGACGTTACTGCTACAGAATAGAATCCCAATTAAATATTAATCTTCTTATAATCGACGTACTGTATCGATTACAAGGAAAAATAAATATTAATAATGCGAATTGCCGAAAAAAGTAACCAAATGATTGCAAAAAAAAAAAACTATTATAATTATTAGGTGACTTTGAACTATTGATGAAAAAAAATAGTTATTAATAAAAAAAAAATTAAAAAAAATAATAAATAAAAAAATGAAACAAAAACAAAACGCGTAGCGAAATCATAAGGTATACGCATGCAAGTATTCGCGTGTAAATGCTATACAAATAAGATAAATCGGCCGTATAAGAGAATGATGAAAGGTACAAGTAATTTTTCTATAGTTACGAGCATTGAATGAGTTAAGTGCGCGAATGTTCTACAGTCCAAGAACCGGAAATGGTTTTTTTTTAAACTTGGCATAACATTTTGGAAAACCAGACAAAGTTACATTATATCGAGAGATTTTTTTGCTATATTGAAGCTCCAAAATATTTTTCGGACACAAATTTCAATTCAACTGTCCTTTAGTTGTATTTCATTTTTGGAAAAAGTTAGATGCAATTATTTTTTATTTTATTTTTCTTATACTCTAGCTGCTGAAAAAGAAACGAAAATAAAATTCAAGAAAAGCGACAGTTCCGTGACACGTGTACACAAAATATTATTAATAAATGAGCTTTCACTCTTTAGGAAAGTCAAGACTAATAAAAAGTTCATGAAAAAAAAACTTTGCATATCAGGAAAGTTATTTTATATTGTCAAACGATAAACGTACACATCTGACGATATAATGCGAAGAATAAAAACACTTGCACCAATATGTTTCAAAAAAGTTCTGGACGCTTTGAATGAACAAAATATTTACAGATTTTCTGGCACCATTCAAAAAAAATATGCGAACAATTTTATAGTGCACACTCGCGTTTATCTCCGAACACGAATTAGAAAAAAAAATCAGAGATATGGTAGATAAAAAAAAAAGACGTCCGAGAGTCAGTTTCACGTTTTCAACTTGATCCGTTTCCGGTTTCAAGGACATAGCGCGAATATTGAAAAATAAAAATTTCACAGTTGATTGTGTCGCGAGCTTGCGTTTTACATAAATCTATATACATTCATATTATGCGTGATATTGAGGAGCTGAGCTTGTTAATTAGAAAAAATCTTTGCACAAAGTTTGCCTTTTTTGTAATCTTTTTTTTTTATGTTACAATGTCAACTCACCTTTTTTTTTAATTTATTCTGTAAAGCACAAAGTAAAAACTAAATAAATAAATAACAAAATATTTTCTATAAAGTATTATTTTTGAGAAAATTAATTAAACAACAGTAAACACTACGCGTTTTGATTCAAACATTTTTATTTCAATGATCACATTTTAACCATCTGCTAGGAGTGTCGTGCAAAAAATAATTTCTGGTATAAAATTTTTGTTTTTTGCATCTATAATAAACGGAAGAGAAAAAAATCTGGTGTAGCAAGCCTTATAATGTAATCACCCTAGTGTCAATTTTCTACAAGACGAACATACAAAGTACGTGCGGAGCCGCACATACCACATCCATGAACAAAAACACACTAAATAAAAGAAAAAATTATTGAGGCTCAGAAAAAAAATTAAATAAAAAGAAGCGCACACGTATGATGATTCGCGGCTCTTAAATATAGGCGAGGTGTAAGCGCGTGAATATGCATTTACGTCTGTAGATTTAGATAGGCCTCGACTTTTTCATTGTAGCGTATAAATATATAAAAGAAAACTTGTACGAAATTAGAAAATGAGCAATTGTTATAATCGAAAGATCGATGCGAATTATTATCACGTATTTTTTTATTTTATTTTATTTTTCATTCTCTTCGCTACATCTTCGATTTTTATTTATAAATTTATAAATTTATGGTTACGCATATTGTTAAGATATTTTCAATGTTTTATTAAGAACTTGTAGGCGTATCGTATCATCATCAAAAAAAAGAAAAAGTTAGCATTTAAGTTTTAACATACACAAACGTTGCAGTATATGATTTATGGTTTTATCAAATAGAAGAGGTCGATAAAAAGTAATGAAACAAAAGGCATTGAAAAAATTCGACTATTACGCGTTTCATTGCTACGTATAATTTTTATTTTGTAAGTCATCCTAACAATACTGATAATACTACAGATACAGAAAAATTAGTGGAACGTTACACTAAGTTCCTAATTGTATTTTACCTATATCGAAACAAATTATTTTACTATAAATCATTTATACACCATGTTATGTTATCAATAAATATTAAATTATAGAAAATATATATCATGTATGATTTTGTTAATGAATGATCCCACTTGAAAATAAATAGCTTTGAGTAGCTTTGAATGAGGGGAGAAAAAAAATTATCACCCATGGACTCACTGAAAACAAATGTGCAGTCACATTATAGGGTATTTTTTTTCGTTCCAGCTCGAAGCGTATAGTATATACGGAACAAAGATAAATAATGCATGGTTTTCAGCTTATCCAAATCAGCACATGCACCCAACCCAAGGCCCATTAATTCGATTGTTTTGTCCACCCTGAATGCGTTTCCGAATGATTTTTTTTTTTTTTTTTTTTTTTTTTTTTTCCGCAAATGCATTATTCCTACGACATTGCCATCTCATTATCGTTGACTCGAAAAGTTAACGCGCAGTATTTGATTGTGCTTCGCTTCCGGTGGCTCGCGCTCACCGATCTGTGAAATGCCTTTGTACTTGAATTTATTTATTCACTCGGATTTTGAAACATTGAAATTTTTTTACTAAAGTAAATTCATGGTTGAAATAAAATTATATCCTTCGAAAACTTTTACGATCCGAAAAACTAGTTGAAACTCATTTGCGAAAGTAAAGTAAAAAAAAAAAAAAAAAAAAAAAAACCAAAACGCATTCAAAGATAAATTTTTCAGTAAACCGGAATGATGTGCGTGCAATAATTCATAATCACGCGCCTACGCCGCCAGAGAGAAATGCTTTTGCGAGCGTATAACGTTTGATGCTCCTATAAATAAATAAAAAGGGACAAAGAAAACGCAAAGAGATATGGAGACGGCAGAGCGCGTGAAATATTCACTATCGCTGTACACTTGAAAGGAAAGACGTAGAACTGTGAGAGACGCAACAATACTCTCTGTATTGTATGGAAGTTGGCACAAGTTCGGTACTTAATTTTTTTTTTTTTTTTTCTAGGAAGGAAAGTGTTTGTCCGCCTACGTTGGAATGTCTGTTTTGTGAAAAATAATGAATAAAACATGTTTCGACTGCCGTGCATAACTTTGCGATATTGAAGCGAAAAATCATCTGCAGTCTGAAATTTTTAGCACTAAAGTGTTTTGAATCCACATCAAATGGGGCCTTTTTTTTTAGTTTATTTGGTTATCAAGTTTATCAAGTCACTGTAGTTATAAGACGACAAGAGATAAAAATTGTGGGTGAAAGATGGTTTGGTTGGTTTTAAATAAATCATTTTCCTTAATTCAAGATAAATATGCAAAAAAAAGCAGAAAATATTTCAAGCATGTGTCCGGAAACCATAAATTTTTAAAATACTTGCCATAACTAATGCCTTAGTAAAAACAATGTATTGTATGCATAAATAATGAAAAAAAAGAAATGGTAATTTTACAAGGTAAACGAGAAGAAAAACAGAAAAATATGCAATATGTTGCAATGTGTAAACGAAAGTAAAGACAGCAAAAAAAAGAAGAAAGAGATAAAAAATGTATCCTCAATAATACGTTACTGTAAATATTGTAGAAAGAGATAGATTGTAAATTGAGAAAGAAATAATACGAATTTATTTGGCAAACGTACCAAGTTTCAGTTTAGTATATTAAAAATTTTTTAAAAAATTTAATGACAACTATTACTTCAAACAAATTTTTTTAAAATAGCGAACAATGGCAAAATGTATAAGGAAAGATAAAAAAAAATCGATGAGCTAGAAAAACTCGAAAAATGATAAATAAAAAAGATTTTAAAAAATAAGTACACTAACAACTTGTTAACTTTTTTGAGTGATTTATGAAAAGTTTCCTAATGGGCATCTAACTCTGTTTTTTTCCTAAATTATTAAATGTTACTTAAAAAAAAGATCTTTGATTTGTATTATTTTCACTGAAAATATACTTACCTATAAATAAAAAAAAAAAAAATGAAAAAAAATAATAATTTAAATGATGAAAAATCAATGCTGCCCAAAGTTTAAAACCTCTCGCTTTGTCGACTTTTTCGCAGTTGGCTTTTCTTCTTTTCTATATAAATATTGTAAAAAAAAAAAAAAAAAAAAAAAAAAATCAAAGACAACAAGATAAAGATAACAAATTATTAAAAAAAAAAAACTTAACTAGGTACTCACGTTCGAACGCGTTTGTAGAAAAACTATAAAAAACTATAAATAAATTAACAACAAAAATATAAGTATACTTGAAAAAGCGCGGAAAAGCTTGGAAAAAAAACAAGTAAAAGAGTAAAACAAACACAAACTCACAGTCATCAAGTAACGCCCGATTTCGCTCGATCACATGTAAATTATATATATATTATAAATAAAAATTAAATTAATAAAAATTAGAATCGCAAATGATTGAAAATTGTGAGAGAAACAAAATTCACAACTTGAATTAAATGAAAAATCGTGGATAAATAATAGAACAATAATGAAGTTTTCAAACAAAAAATAACAAAAAAACGCGTAGTTTTATAACCTATTCTAGTCTATTTTAAACAAAAACATGGCTCGGAGGCGGAGAAAAAGTGATCACGAAATGAAGAAAGACAATTTTTAAGTTTACCTCAAATCTTGTTTATCGTGAGAAAGATGATGGTGATATAATAATAATAATGACAAGGAAGAGAATAAAATAGTCAATTCCGAAACATAGCCATTACATGGTAGCGATTTAAGGGAGTTTTCATGTTTATCGATGAGACACGCGAATGAAATGTAAAAAATGTGAAATAAAAAAAATGAATAAAAAAATACTAACCAAACGATTGAGACAGATCGAAATAGAGCGAGAGAAAGTTGTGTCGCTGTTTTTGCGGGCTCATTTGATATACAAATATACACGTACATAAGTAAAAAAAAAAAAAAAAAAAAAAAAAAAAATATCGCGCAGAGCACTGCTGAGGTCTAGTTACTTATCCACGGGGATCTTTTACTGTATTTCACTGTTTGAGCGATTCTAGATGCCGATCTAGAATGTGAATTGCCTATAAACCGATCATGCGCATATCTTGTATGGAAACAGCCTGAGGTTGTCTATTCGGACTTTCTTTAGTTCAAAAAATATATATTTTTTTCTTTCACAGCATACATCAGGAAAACTAGTTTATTTTTCATCAATTTGTTCAAATAAAAAATATACTATCAAAAACTTGTCTTTTTTAAATTTATGCACCTACAAGTGTTGACGAAGCATCGTCAAGAGAGAAGTATCTTTGCTACAAGGGCATCACTCCTTGCAACCTTTCAATATTCAAAAAGTCAGAGAGGTTTTTCGAAAAAATAAAAAAAAATAAAAAGTACTCTTGTTATGTTTTTTCTCTCTCTCTCTCGAAATCATTCCGCTCGATTCGGCACTTGGAAAGCAATAGATTAGCAAATCCTCTTTTCAATGGGTACTCGTCCGTCTTTTTTTCCTAATTCAATAAACACATGGCACTTTTCACTAGCACGTATATACTTTGCACTGCTCGCAGACGCGCTTTCAATAATCCACGAATTGATCCGCACACCTGAGGCTTCCCCTGGATCGATAAGCTCGAGCTTATTAATGTCCTGTCCGGGAGTGGGGTGGAAAAAAAATGTGTCAGACCGTCTGCAAGGCTCCCCTGGGATATTTAAATGCTCGCGAGCATCGCTATACAGTCGAGCGACCCGACTCTTGTAGGGATTCCAAATCGGATTGGAAAAAATTTTGCCCATTCATATCGGACGGAAAAGCGGAGGAATCAAGGTAGAGAAGATTTATTCTCTTGTCTGACGGATGGTTTGTTTCTTTTCCACTTTAAAAGGAGCCTCTCTCGCCAGCGCGTCCGGGATTAATTAAAAATAATGGCACCAGACAACCGGAGAACCCTAGCCCTTTCCACTCAGTTTTTATCCTCCACCCGACTCCCCCCCCCCATTTTTCTTTCTCTACTGCGAGCAGGGGAAAAAAAGAGGACAGTGCTTAATTTACAAAAACCCTCCCAAGAATATTTTATGCCCTTCTTTTTTTGTTTTTTTTTGTTTTTTTGTTTTGTCGTGGATAATCGGTGTGTCGTTCGAGATGCTTTGACTTTGTCGGATGGTATTGAGAAGATATTTCCGAGTTTACCGAAGGAAAAAAAGCAAAATCATATTTAATTTTAAAATTTTCTTACGAATAGACCACACCACTCGTCGAAATTCAAGGAAGAGCAATAATTGCGTGCGTTTGACGCGTGTCAGCTAGTACGAGGGGCGAAAATAGAGGCGAAGAATATTCGCCGCCTCGACGGGAGACTGCCTCCTTTGGATCTTGGAAAGTCGACGCTCCAATTACCCGAGAAATTCGTTAAAATGCGCCTGTTGCAAATCCGTTTTAATTATGAAAAAAAAAAAAAAAAAAAAAATGTTAATAGTGCGATGCGCCCCTTTTGACGATGGTTTTCGTGAATATACATTGGACACGTGCCAAATACATTCCTCTCGTCCATATACAACCTCAGGCTCTTGCTGATAACGTTGCCTTGAAAAAAAAGAAAAGAAGGGCAATCACTTACAGGCTTTTCCTTCTGATGGATAAAAATGCAGAAGCGGGGCGCCGTTGCGTGCGAAGGGGAAAAAATAGTATACTGTAAACCACAGAAAGTAATTCCAAAAATATTTACGAGACGACGATGGCTCATCACTCCTATCTTTGACAGAGGAATACAGTATATACATAGACCGGGAGGATGGTGATAACATTTTTTATCAAAAGTGCTCACACACACACACATGTATACCGGCTCTGCCACTTGTTCATCACTCACTCGCTCGGAACATCTACTACATGAATATGTGCTTTGTATAGTTTAACAAAATAAAACATTGAAAAGAAAAAAAAATCAAAAACATTAAAATTGTCGTCCTTTCTTTCTTTCTTTCTTTCTTCCTTGTATCGATGCTTGTCCGCTAAAAAAAAAAAAAAAAAAAAAAAAAAGAATCACATGAAATTGGAGAGGAAAAAACGAAGCAACAATTGTACGTAATCAATAAATTAATTTATATTTTTCATAGAGCATCTATCAGGTATACAACGTATCTGTATCAAAAGTATTTAAGCGTTTCTTTGTGTCATAATAATGACGCGTCTAATATAATACTTACTCGCATGGCTCGCACGTACAGAGGTAATAATAATACTTCAGCAAGAGTACACCTATATTAAATATTTCGTATCACGTATGATTAATGATATCATAAATAGCACCGCATAACGCCTTCGTCGATGCAATGATGGTTCGATCGCAACGTCGGATCCTTAAAATTGCCACTTTTTAGCATAACGTAAAGCATCGAAAAAACAACTTTGCTTTTTTTCTTATAAAAAATATAAGTAATAATAATAAAAATAATAAAAAAAAGTGGGGGTGAAAAAAGTACAGCAACTAACTAGTCAAGGAATAAGCAGGTCCGTCTTGATTCTGGCGCGTTGGAGCTTGACCGCGTCGGTGCAGCTCAGGTAGAGCTTGAGCTCGTTGCGCAGCACCTCGGCAGCTTCGTCCATGGCCTGTTGCTTTTCAACGTCTATCATCTCGGGAAAGTCCATGCGCAGCAACTGTACCACCACCGACAGTTGAGCCTCGGATCTGAGGGATGGAGGTTTTTTTTTCAACAGAGCGCGCACATTTTTCTTTCATTGCTTCCCTCTTTACAAGCGACGCTACAAACCGCTTACCTCGCCGACAACAAGACCCTGACATCGCCGTCCTCGTCAGCGGGCAGGACCTCGAGCACGCAGTACTGCAACGAGCCGGTGTTCCTCACGACGCAGACCTTGCAGATCTCCTTGAAGGCGTACTTTCCCAGGAACTTCATCAGCCGCTTGCCGATGCTCGAGTCCTGATGCCACGGCAGCAGGATAACTCGGTCTACCGATATAGCCTGAGGAAAAGTTTTGAAAAATAAAAACAAAACTCTATTAAGTATTTCCAACGGTGGGAGAACTTTCTCCAGAAAAAGAATTCAACAAAGATTAAGCAGGTTTACCGCTACGTATTTACAACTCCCTTAGCTAATGGATTTTTTCGGCCAATCGGCTTAACTGTAACAACATATTTTATATAGATGTTTATTTAATTGTAATGAAAAATTAGTTTTTTTTTTTCATTTTTTTAAATCATGAAAACAGATTACAGTGAAACAAATTTAAAATCATCGGTCCTAACGATAAGAGTTGTAGGTAAGTATACTTTAAAAAGTACTGAAACTTGAAGGAAAATTTGCATTTTGTATGGGCACCCTCTCGTTGATAAAACAATGTCCTCATGCATTCGTTTGTTGATTTATTCATTGGTTGTAAAATGACACAAACCCTAGTTTTATAAAAAAAAAAAAAGATTTCGTATGATTATACATGTGCACATATATGAGAACAAAAACAAAAACTTTAATCACGAGATCCCGGTAAATTCAAGTATGTTATCCGTATACGTTTAAAGTGTGTATTTCTCTTTTTTTACTAGATGCTTTGTAATTGTGTTGATAAGAATTTTCAGAAAACCCAAATCATGAATGTTCATCAGGACGACTCCGATGTATTTGATAAAAAACAGGGATTTCGACTGCACTTCAATACTCTTGTATTTAACAGTGATGTGGTACTTTCGGCGTCTTCTACATGTATAAAAATAATTTACCGATAAACCATCGATTCAACCACTAGAAGAAAAAAAAAAAAAAAAAAAAAAAAAAAAAAAAAAAAAAAAACATGTTTCCCGGAGCACCGCACATATACGTGGACAATCACCTTGAGCGCGAGTATACTGAACTGCGCGTCGTCGGGATCCTCGAGATCGACGGCGCAAGTACCGTCGACCGTCTGGTGGACGGTGAGCTCGACGTTGGGTACCGGCGTCTGGAAGAGCTTGTCGTCGAATTGACAGAACACGGTGCCTTGGGCCTCGAGCCGAGCCCCCGCATCGAAACTCGGCAGGTCGAGCACAGCCGTGGCGACCAGCTGCTCCTCCGAGTCTATCTCCTCGGTCGGGTACCAGAAGGTGTCGTCGACCAGCGTCCAGAAGACCGAGACCCCGTGACTGTCGTCCTCGCGGTTCTTCAAGCTTACGTACATCGTCAGATCCCTCAGGGTACTGTGGACACATGGAAAAAAAACAGTTTTTTTTTTTTTGCCCGTGAGAAAAAATAGATAAGCAGTGCCGCAATGGTCGGAGATGCGGGGAAAGGAAGCACGCGAACGCCCGTATGTGCGATAAGAAGTCATACACGCCCAGGAGCTGCTGTAAAGATACGATTATCGTTTGGACCTTTTTTTTTTTTCAAGCAGCTTAGGGTAAGTCCTTTGCCATCGTGCGGAACTAAGGGTGGGTGGATTCTTGGGATTTCGGTCGTGAATGACGAAGCTGCGTGAAAAAAGAGAGTGGTTTTTTCGTACTTTTTTTCTTTTTTCAACAAGTGTTTCGCCAAGACTCCTTTGCAATGCACACATGAGGCAAAGTTATTCAAAGAGAATGCATATTCTAAATCAGCAAATGAAATTAATTTTCTCATCTTTTTCATGATAATAAGGAAGGGTTAAATTTCATAAAATCTGGAGGATGCTGCGGACATGCGTTATCGAGAACTACGTGTTACCACTCCCAGTTTGCATGGAGGGGGAATAAAAAAAATTCAATCTCGTACTCCCGGAAGTAACATTGTTTGCGTGTGTCGTAAATGATTCCACAAAGATGAGCTGAAAAAAAGACCGGGGCTGCGATTACCCTTTACGCAAATGGAAAAAGCGCAAAACTTTCATCATGTGCACACGTGAAATTACGAACAAAAGAGCCATCACCGTAAAATCACTGGCTTTTCCTCTGGGGGAAAAAAAAAAGAAATCACTACTAGAAAACAAGCGTATCTCGTAGATTGCGTTGTGCCTGTAAGTTATGCGTGTCGTTTTCATGCTTCTTACCCAGCATAATCGGCAGGTAATAATGATATGATCGTTTCCTGGGTGCAATTGATACACCAATAGTTATTATTCCCACTTGGCATGATGACTCCTCAATTACGTAGAAATGAAAGTACATTCACCACCGTGAAAAAGCTTTCCAATTTAATTGTTCACAAAGAGTAGCAAATTGGATTTAGAAAAAGGGGGGGGGGCTCTCCGTATAAAGTTGGTCGAGACTTTGCACGTGTATCCACCTACACGTAAGTTGACGGATCGAGTACTCCCGGAACCTTGTTTCGCGCAAAATCAACAAAATGAAGAGCTATCCTTCAAGTTGCGCGCACACAGGCTACACCTGTCAGTGCGAAATTCCATCGTCCATCTAGTATAGGAAGGAAAAAAAAGCATACGCATTCATCGTCAAGCCCGCGCCCGTGAACATTGACCGGACAACCCGACACCAGCAAAAATCGGAAAAAAAAGCGAGACAAAAGCCACGCATCCGTGCATTTGTCAGTCAAAAAGAGACGCGTGCCCTTTATCTTTGTATATATATATATATATATATATATATATATATATATATACACACACAAACGCGGAGGCATTAACCAGCGACGCGCCCACCACCGGTCGTATGGGCTCATCATCCCCACGCCCTTCTCCCCCTATTTGCTTCCCGTGTAGATCCTTTCTTCAACGGTCGCATGTACTCATCGATAAAATCGAGAGGCTTTTTTCTTTGCATCGGTGTAAACGCCCATCGCCCACATCTCAAACGCGACAATCGAGCGTCCCCTTCAATGTGTGTTTGCGAAAAAAGTGAAAAAACAAAAGTATACATATATACTATTTCCTTCTCCAAAGACAAGCACGCGTTTGCACACCCAATTTCAATTACTCTCTTTTCAAGAGCGATAAATTTTGCGAGGAAAAAAAAAACCCCCGTTTCTATACTCCTCTCCTACGCGGCACAATCGTGACGAAAGAGCCGTCGCCCACTGTACGAGACATCACCTAGGAGTTTTACGGGCGGAAGACAGGGATTCCGAAAATAAGTATATATATATAAGTACTATGAGGAGCGCGTCTTGACTCCATACGACTCATCTATTATGAAGGTCTGAATTACTTTTATACAAATGGATACACAATATGTACAATGTTCCGGAGTGAATTTTCTTCTTTTTTTTTCCCCTCAATCGGTTCAGTAAGAAATCCGAGTCTACATGATGTCCGTGACTCGGGCTTTACCCATTATAATATACGGGTGGACAGCGCAACCTTTCAAGTGCGCGCTCGTACACATATGATTCCGCGTAACTGCATCTTTTAGGGGGGAGGGGGTGTTGGGTTATTGGTACAAAAGCACATACGCGAGAGAGTCACTCATCGAGGCGGGCAATCGAGATAAAGCGTCTCTTTTTGGAAAATCGTGCCGTCGAGATATCGGTGGATTCCGAAGAAAAAAAAAAAAAAAGAAAAAAAATTCAACGCCAATGGAAAACTCTGTGCAAACAAAGCCCCCGGTCCACGGCTCATCTATTATTGTGACTCTCGCGCGTATGCGACAGAGAAGGAAAACAACCGGCAGTACATATATATACGTATATCAGCCTCGACGACGCCTATGGACCATCTTTAATAATGTATACGGGCCGTGTCGTGTGTACACACACCACGTGCACGCGGAGGGTAAAGTCTCGTGCGCTTGCGCCGAGGCTCGCCAAGCTTGCACCCCCGCCAGATCGACCCGAGGGGGGAGAAAGAAAAAGAGCCGCCCTCCTGCAGCATCTTTCCCAAGAAGGTTTACGACTGATGAAACGAGGATGAATTCACGTATACGATGCATCTTTTTTTTTGTTCCCACATTCGGGTAATCGAGGTAAGGTGTATATCAAGAAGGGCGCAGAACGAAGACTCGCGTCGCTCGGTGCACTTGAAAAATCGCGGACGATTAATGATATTCACTGAGCTTGGCAAAGAGGAGGATGCTCTCTAGGTTAAAAAAAAAAAAACAGGAAAAAGAGACGACTAGGGAGGAAAATATGCAGAAGAAAAGAAAAAAAATAGAGATGATGCACGAACGAGGAAGCGCGACAAGAGCCTGCGGAGAGCATATATACATATAACGTTGCACCGGCTTCTTGAATGATTTTATCAATCGGCCGAGACCTTCGACCGGAAGACGAATAGAAGGGGAACATTGGACGAAGAGCAAAAAAACATTCCCGCTACGAGAGCGAGCAAACTATAGTGACACCTAGTCGAAAGATGAATAAGACAACGTAATGCGACTTGTACAAGTACATCCCCCGCAGTTGTTCATCATCGGACGCGACGATCCACTGCCTCTCCTGTAATGAGTATATACGTACATACAAATAAGATTCATATGTAACGTTTGGTGGAACGAATCGCGCGCGCGCGCGAGCGAGGCAAAAGGGACGGAAGAGGGAGCGTCGGAGCGGCGTTGGCGAGCGCCGGCGTCCTCTCGGCAGTCATCCGTACGATGCCGCCGCGGTACTTGTACCCAAACCATCCACAGCCGCAGCAGCTGATTTCGCGTTGAGTTTACAGGCTCTACATATACGGTACATCGGCGTAACAACACCCTCAAACCAGCGGACCACGTTTTCTTTCATATACATCGTCTCGTAGGCTCCCGTGGGGGGTTGCGTGCACTACAAGCTTCGTTTCGGGGAGGGGGGGTTGGTGCAGCTGCTGCTGTTGTCGTTGGTTAGATCTGGTTGTCGGTGAGAGAAGAGAAGGAAGGGGTGGGTGGGAGGTGAAGACGAGAGCTCTGTTTGTTGTTTTTGGGGCTTCTTGTGCACCGGGGTAGTAGGGGGTCGTGAGGTTATTTGCTGTACGATACACCCACTGCGAGTCGTGTGGCTGTTGTTACTGTTGCCGGGTCCATGAGGCTGTAGCGAGGAGTGGCGTCGCATGCCCGGTGGAGGTAAGTTGTTAATGTAAATTTATATTATGTATATATATTCTTTTTTTTTCTTCTTTCCTTCATGTGGAGGATGTAAGCCATGATGGGAAGTTAAGTATCGATACGTCAGGGCTTCACTTGTCAGTGATCGATGATTCATGACTGAAAAGCTCGAGGTCAACACTTGAGTTGGATCATTTTTAATTCACAAATATTGTTTTGTTTTTTTATTCAAAATTTCGCAGTATGTAGATGAATTTGCATTCAATGAGTTGTTTTTACTGTAACTAAAAAAATTATCATTCATATACATGCGAAGGAAATTCGAAGGATATGATTTCCGTACGAGATTTGTGATTAAAAAAGTCGAACTTTCAATTTATTTGGTGAGATGCCAGATGTATGTGTAATACGCCTAAAGGGATTTTTTTTTTTTCTTTGCCAATTGAAAAATGTATAAGCTTGTAACCCTTTTAGACCACTGTTTAGTCGAATATAATCAGCCGGGCATTGAATACTAGTATACTTATAGGGGATAGAGGATATTATAAACTGGATCGGTTGAATACGAGTGTGGAGAGAACCAACATATTTTTAGCAAGAAAGAAAATGAGAAAAGAAAAATTTCAATCGTAGGATCAATCGAAGGGATGAGGGCGTACCCCAATTTTTAGCAGTGTGTATCTCTAATAGTTTAATAAGTGCATCGGCATGTTAATCATGAAAAAAAAAAAAAAAAAAAAAAAACAATAAATAAATAAATCAAGTAAACATTTGTAAAGCATAAATGTATGCAAGAAGGAATATTTTCTTTGCACCTTGGGTCACTCTTCACTTATATTACATCGGTTAGTCTATCCAACACTAAAAAATGAATTCTTAAATAAAAAAAAAGAAAGAAAGAAAACACTTGCAATGAAAAATACAACAATTATATAATAATTTTCTACGGGTTTCGGTGCTTCCAAGAAAGCGAGGAGGAAGAAGAGAAGTAGAGTATTGCATCACAAAGCCGAGAGGAGGGGGGGAGGGGTCGAGAAACGAGAGCTTTTCGGGTTTCTCGTTCCTCGCGCGGTGGTGGCCCTTTGCCAAATACCGTGCCAATCCGTTGGGGTTGACAATTCATTTTGCACCGGTGAATCCGAGCGCTGGTACACATCATCATCCGATTATAAATAAATTTTCGAGGAACAAAATCATTCGACATTATTTATTTTCAACGAATTAAAAATTTATTTGTTCAAGTTGCGGTGTCATTGTTTGAGGGCTTGATGATACACCGTTTTGCCGATACTTTAAAGTTGGACTTTCCCGATTGAGTTACACTTTCAATAGAGTATCGATAAGTACTCCAACCATTTTCTCCAAAAAACTAATAATTAATAAAATATTTTACAATCAAGTATGGAAAAATTAATAGATCTTTGATACATGTTTTCAAAATTACAGTATACCAAGCAAACATGGTGCGAATAAAAAAAACACGGAGCTATTTTCCGAGATTACAGATCAATGTTTTGCACGATGATCTTGGTATAAAAGATAACCAAGTATATATTATCCAATCGATGCTGCATTGTAAAGTTTCGCAAGAGAGATTAGTTCTCTTTTTCTTCAAGCATAATTTCTCGCCCCTCCCCCCCTCGGCACTTGGATTGAATTTCCATTGACATCCAATTTCGCGGAGGCAAAACAATAAAGTAAAAAAAGGATAAGTAGTCGCGGATGATTTATAAACATCTTTTCGAAGGGTCGATAATTGCCTCTCGCCTTGCGAAAGCTCCTCGGAAAGTAAGTACGAGCGGCAAAGTAAAAACAAGCTCCGCGCGCCTGCATCTGACGGATATCCGATAGCTGAGTTGGCTCTTTGCTTGCACCTTACGGATGCGTATGTGTGTGTGTGTATATATACGGATACCTTGATTATCCTGTTGACGTAACGCCTCGTGTAATTAGTGTTGGCGGAGTCCAAGTCTCGAGCGCGAGAATATAAATAAACGAGGATAAAAGACGGGGCATTAAAACCTATCCGGGGAATCGAGTGTAGTTGTAAAACGACCGTCAATTTTATACGTGCTCATCCGTTGAAGCAGTATGGAAAAAAAGAGGATTTTCGCTTACATAAGTCTGCAGTGGTGCCGTTACGTATACATAGAAAGAGATATAGGCCGGTGCGTACGTGGAAGTAGGAAAGTGCCATTTTTAATGCTGATCGAGGCCGATCGTCATGGGATAATGGACGGATGTGTGATTTACGTTCCTTCTGAAATCACGAATATCACGTGCGGGTGAATAAAGTAAATTAACATCGGCATACGACATTTACATACTTTTATTAGGGGTCGAATAAAAACATGTATACTTTTCAAAGTATTTTTTATAAAAAAAAAAAAGTTTAAGCAAAATAAGTATTTTAAAGATGTATGTGCGTAAGTATCCTTGTATTTTTACGGGTCAATTAAATCAAGATGAATTTTCCCTCATCGCAACTCATCCACTGGTGTAATTTTTACGTGTACAAGAAACATTTCCCTCGACGCATACAAGTGATCGACAGGAACGAAATTACCAGAGTGGTAAAAAAAAATAGAGTACGGTTTTCCCACTTTGCCCGAAAAGAAAAAAAAAAATACATCGAGTCATCGGTTGAAAGGTTCAACAAAATTAAAAGTAACGAGGGGAAGAAGAAAAGAAAAAAAAAATAATAGCACATACTACACTGTTACCGAGGGTCCGGGAAATCGGCATCCAAGTGGCTCCCTTTCTTTCACCAGCCCCTTTCCCCTCCTGCAACCCCTGATCGAATGAAAACGACCCTTACCAACCACCCTCGCACACCGTATACTATATACACACTCGCCCATCACCTATTTGGTTAACCTCCGTCTTTACGTCTCACGGGAGAGAAAACTTGAACGCCAGTTTTTTTTTTCCACCCCCGAGGCTACAAGGGGGTGTACATCAGGAGGCGCGTGAAATTGAATCCTATTAGTGGCTGATTTTATCTCGAAGTGATAGAGGCATCGTGTATCTTGATTTGATAAGAGGTAACTGGTGTATGCCAAGGTACAACACGACCTCGTGCCAAAGGGGGAGGGGTGTGCATGTCTGACGCGGCTGATTGAATTAAAATCTACGAACCTTTTTCAAAACCTTAAAAAAAATATTTTCGATTTCATGATGAAATTTCTTAAATCCCCGGTATGGATAAAGTGGTCGTCCAACGACAATGGACCCGAAAAACAACGTTCCATCATAAAAAAAGAGCGATCCTCGCTAGCCTCAAGTGTACCCGCTCGTGGATTCAGTCGCGCATGAATGTCAGAGTAACTGTACAGCCGCGTTGGTATAAGCGTAACCCGCTTATCAAAGACCCTCTCTCCACACGCGCAAACACACACCACCGGTTGACGGCCAATTTCACGCCATGACTCCTCGACAATTGCCACGCTTCGTGTGCATGTGTACACATGTATACGTATATATTGCATCGCATGCATAAGCACCGCATATCTCGTTGTTACACTTGACTCATTCGCAAAACAAAACTCCATTATCCAAGTCTCGGTGAACGACAACACCTGCCACGTTCTTGCACCCAAACGAGCTTGGGTGTACGATATTATCGCGCTCGAACGAGACTGCTTTCGATGGAATTGGGGTATGGTTTTATTATGGCAGGTGATGTACGTGCCCCACCCGTACAACAGCCAATTTAACCTTCCGTAACAGCTTTAGCCAACAAAAGTGCATGCCACGAATTTACCAAATCCAACATTTTTTCGTCGGTCGTTGGCGTCTCTCTTCAAAGTATGTAATAAGTCGCAGTGAATCCTTGAAAAAAAATGAAAAAAAAAAGTACCTACATCAGCGCTGTATTCTATTGGAACTGGTACAGATGCAATGCAACTACCATAGAAACACGAGTTTTAATTAAGGGCATCTCTTGAGTTATAATTATGTACGCATGTAAAAACTATGCGCCCAAGCGATCGATTGTACTCCATTGGTCCGGTGACACATGAGACTCCCGAGCTACAACCACCGTGCACCCCGTGGCACTTGTAGCATTCGATCGTCTCATTATACTCCTACTGTGAAGCGACGAAACTAATTTATTCCATTCGATATTGGTGAGCCAGTAGATACGCGTTGGTTGTTCTTGGGGATTTCAAAAAAATATTTTTACAAGAATCAATTAATCGTGCATCGATGTGTTGGTACGTAAAACTTTTTTAATCAAATCAAGGGTGCGAGGTAGGATGTGCGATAAACTTTCACCCGCCATCGCTGGACCGTATAGGGATGACAAACCCGCGTTTTAAATTAATTTATTAAACGTATCGATTTTACTTTTGTATAAAAAAAAAAAAAAATAGAAGAAAAAAAATTACTCTTCCATCAATCGTCATTAAATTAAATACGAAGAGATTGGCATTTCGTTCAATTAGCACCCAATGCAAACGAAACTCTGCCAATTTAGCACGAGCATTCAGCACTCGGTATATCGCTATGGGCATCATGCAGCCACTCAGCTCGTTAGCTTCCTCAAATCGGTGGGTAATTAAGCCCCGTCATCGCAAATCCGCACTGTGCATATCCTCGAGCGACGGTTCGCTCAGTGATCGATGAACTTTTCATTGAAAAATTCCAATCTGACCTACTTTAATTTTTTTTTTTTTTCCTCAACCCAAACAAAAGCTACCGCGAAAAACGAAGGGGCGAATGTTCAGGGCTTACCTACCGTTCGGCCTACACTCCTTCCCGAAATTTAAAAATCAACGGCCCTGACCCTCACTAGCCGTGACAATTGTTGTGCTCAACTATCCCGCTGCAACAACAGGACTGATCACATCGAAGCGCACAATCATAGGATACAAATGTGTGATATTTTTGTGGTACACGATTGTGGGGTTTTTGGTACCAATCATTGGGCTCTCCACCACAGGAATCTCGGTCAACTTTCCGACCGAATATATACCTACGCGGGAAATTTTCTACCCCCAAAGAGAGCGAGAGAGAGAGAGAGAGAGGTTGTGTCACGCGACGAATCGAAAGGAAATATGTTTTTGTGAGAGTCGCAAATTCCCTTGCAGCCGGTGTAACGTCAACGTGCATGCATAGCAGCGGACGTTTTATTAAATCTGCCAGGAAGAGGAAAGTTCGAACTCGACGATCGCTATTGCACGGGTGTAACGATTTGCTTTGGCGGTGTTTTCTACAGCCCCTTTTTCTTTTCTTCCTTTTTTCCCTTACCGTCGTAGTCGTGAAACCACGTCATTTCACCTCGTTTCTTGCGAACGGAGGACTGATTTTTCGACCGGATTTTCCGCGAAAATTGCCAAAGAAACAATACATTTTTTTTTTTTTTTTCAATTAGATTGGTATTTTGGAATTTTTATTTCTCTGGACGCAATGAAACAGAAAATAATGTGTCGAAGGGGAACGAATATTTGACCAAATTCATCGCCACGATTTTATTTATCCTTTACAAGAATTGTCCGTGTTAAATGGTGACTAAAATGTACTTTTAACGCAACAAAATAATTACCTACATTTGCTATGAGAGAAAAAAAAGTCCCACGAAAATTTTGAACGAGCCAACACTGGTATGTGCACAAGATCGCGTGACGTTGTCTACAGTTTGTTACTGTGCGCGTGTCGCAAAGAGGCGGTTATGCAGATCCATGACAACGCCGGGCAGCAGAAAAGATTCCTCGCTCGAGGACGCCTCGCGCCGCGAAACTAGAAAAAGGCGTGGGAAAGCTTCCACGCCCAGCTCTCTCTCTCTCTCTCTCTCTCTCTCTCTGTAATTTACGTTCTTGGGGCTTTTTAACACAGTGAAGTCGTCGTTCTTCCATTCCGACTCACGAAAGCGAAACGGCATTCAAAAAGGAGTTTTTTTCGTTTGGCAAATGCAGAGCGTACGTCATTAATAACGTGACGTATACCTGCTCGTCGATTGAATTAGCTCACTCGTAGCGACCGGTCAATTTAAGCTGTACGTGCACATGCGTGTGTGAATATGTTCCGTATGGCAATCAGACGCGTCTAGCATGCAAAGTAGCCGCTTACACTTAATGGAGCAATCTTCCTAATAGACTGATTTTTCGAGAAAAAAAACAAAAACAAAAGACTGTCGATTTCCTCCAACAAAACCTTGACTCCAACGTTGCGCGCACACGCAAGCTGTGCAAGTGCCATTTAGATCAGGGTTGATACCAAAAAAAAAAAAAAAAAGGTTTTTTAATTTTGTTTAATTAAGCAATCTTTGAATTTTTATTGAAATATTGAAAACAATTTCTCGATTACTTTATGATGATAAAAAAAGATGAGTTCCTCCACTCTAATTTATACCCGCATGTAATCTGAACTGTTGGAAAGCTTTTTTAAACCCAAGCTAAAAACGTCGTTTACAATTTTGTTAAACCAATAATTAAAAATTTTTCAAAAGAATCCTGACAGTTCGGGTTGCAAAAAAACCAGAACTTTTACGTAACTTTTTCGTTTTTCTTATTCTTTTTTCCTCATTTCAATCAAAACAATTCTTCAATTATTTAATAAAATGTGATAAAAAAAATTAACAGCAATATAATGTTGTGGATAAAGGACATTTTGTAGCCATATTTTTGAGAAAAGTATTCTCTTGTACGACATATTTTTACCAATTATTGTATGCCAAGTTTTAGCTAAAATTGAGAAAGACAAGAAAAAGAGAAAAACGAAACAATTTCGTAAAAGTCCTGCGAAAAAATCAATGCACTATAATGTAATTTTCCAAAAAAGTGCGCCAATATATGGTACATGGTTTGATATTAATTTCGCAGTCCGGTATGAGTACAGAAGAAAGAAGAGCAGCTTCGGTCCAGGAAGGGAAAAGATGACGGTGCGCAGGCACGTCCTGCAGGTCTTCCGCAGGGCGGTGCTGGCCGGCTGCGTGCTGGTGCTCATCGTCTTTGCCCTGACCAGCCAGGACCGCTCGAGTTCCTCGCAGTCGCATCAGCCCATCAGTCCCGAGGTTCGTGCTCATTTACGTATGACACAATAGACATCGAGCTAAATTTTTCATTTTTTGTTTCATCGGAAATGTATATGCATACACATCATCATACGGGTTCGATATAACTCTTAAATAACATTTTTCGAAGCTCCCGCGCATCATCATTTTTCTTTTAATTTTTTATCCTAATCAAAATTTTTATGCCACAACTTTCGAATCTAAAAAATTAACGCGCGTGCGTTCGGCACCCATTCACTTAAATTTCATTGGATTGCATAATCATTGCAGTGTGTAAAATTTTTTCAGGGGCTTGCCACGGTACGCAATTATTCTATACTACTAGAGCAACATTTATAGATTATTTGAGGGAAAAACCAAAATTAATTTTGCTCATTTGTGTTGGGATAAATAAGTAAATATTGTCAATTTTTTGTAAATGGAAAAAAAAACAGTTGAGAGGCACGGAGTCGAGCAAAATTAAATTTGGTAAACAAATGACACCCCGATATGCTTTGTGCATCCAACAACACTCGTAAATTTGATAAATAATCGCAGTCATTGCTGTCCCATGTATATAAAGTATATGTATATTACCCTACACAGATATACCTCGTCGCGCGTTACAATAGGTGTACCTTGCCGGGGGTAAATTCGCGCTGATTTGTAGCGACTGTAACGATGTGCCACGCGACGCACGAAATATATTACACCCTGAGGGGCGCGTACTTTTGCAAGGGCGGAAAATTAGTTTTAGGGCGAGTTACGCCCCCCTCTCTGGGCTACATATATACTTTTACAAAGTTCGCGTGCTCGGGTGCTATCGAATGTTTTTTACACGAAGCTTCAGCTTTAGGGAAGGTACGGTTTAATCCCGTTTTTGAAAGGGATCAAGGGATTTTGCGTGCACACCAGAGCTTGGACTTGGATACTTGTGTATTTAAGTGAGAACAAATTTTTTTTTGTTTAAAGCAAAGAATTGTGTTCAAAATTTTTGAACGAATGATTTTCTTGTACAATCTTTTTTATTCTTCCAAAAAGTCCTGCATTTTTTTCTGGAAAACGTTTTATCCACCGATGTATCATTAGTATAGTAATGGAAAAAAAAAAACAAAAATTTTTTTTCAGCTCAAGCAATGAGATGTATTTTCATTAGGAAAAAAATGATGTTGCACAGTACGTTGCTTGTATTCGATCTATTCCCAATACTATAGACACCATTAATATTACATAACTAAAGCTACGAAAAAAAAAAGAAAATTAAAAAAATGCCCTCTGTTGTACAATACCATTATGAGGCTGAGAAAGTATTGTACATGGCATGCACGAAAAATCGCAATCGTAGGAAGACCAAACGAAAAAAAACTGTGACAATAAAAATTGAAATAAAAGTGAAAACAAAAAAAAAGGCAAGACTATTACATCGCACATTCAGCAATGACCTTCGCCAAACTGGGCTTGACGTTTGTACGAAGCGCCGCCGCACAAATACACGAACAAAAGTACATAGATTGCGCTGCAAATGTATATATTTAGTTACGCTTGAACAATGCGCTGCGGGACTACATACATATTATATACGTGTGCCGATGACGGACAGGCTCGTCGTCGTTTGGTACACGAGATAGTGACGAGTCGTTTAATTAAAACGAAACGCGCGAAACGAAGGACGGAGTAACGGGGAAACAGATAAAAACTCTCCCCCGCTAATAGCGGACACTGCGCATAAATCCGGCAAGTGCTCTCGCGTATTCTCTCCGGTACTAGTCTTCCTTCAGCTCCGCGGGCCCTTTGGTCTCTCTGGACTACGAAATACGCGAAACCTCGGCTTTTCCCATCCGAATGCCCATCAAATTTATCGTGCACCCGGCATTTAAGTTAATTAACAACTCATTTGACGACGAACGGTGCAACGCACCCGACCGATATTATTCTTACGTGCTAAAATTTTATTTTGCTATCCACTCTTTTTTTGTCCCTCTCGCCGAGCTCTCTCGAGGTGGGGCTCGATAAATCGGCGGCAGCCTCGGCTGGCGGTGACAGCGCGGCCTCGTAAATAGAGCCGACCGTTCCGGGCGATCTGATTCTATACCGTTGGTATATATGTATAGGTATGTACATGACTCGCGCAAACACGAGTAGTGGCAGAAAAAGTGGAGAGGAAGAAAAGCAGTATTTTGCGTGCACGAGTCCGGAGAAAAATTTTTATGACAAACAGTATTATCTTAGTCGGAGATGCAAGTGAGCTAAGATGTTGTTTGAAGAATAAAACGTTTTGATTTGCTTTGCTGAGGAAAAACGGAGAAAGAACCCGTTGTTGGTGAGAAGCAAAGTTTTGTTACAAACATGATAAAGATAATATTGTGTGTTTGTGTGTAATTGGTCATTTCTCTGGATTTTTTCGACTGATTTCGTTTTTTTCTTTCTAATAAAGACTCAAAAATACAATTTTTTTCAGTGAATATTAACTTAACTTTTTTTTTATTCCCATAAAGATTTTCACAACAGTTATTGCTGTTTAAAAAATGTATACAAAAACTCCTAGATATTCGCGAATATGCAACGAAATATTATTAATAAAAAATGGCTGTGAAAAGTAATGAGTATAGAAATGTCTTACCAAATGATTGATGATGGTGTATACTTCGTTTGTTTAAAAGATATAAAAACTAGTAAAGGAATACGAGAAAACTTTTTTTTATTAGTCTTTGATTCCCTCTAACGTGCATAGTGATGATTGTTCAAACACTTTCTGCAAACAAACGCATACAGAGGAGTAGCACTTGAAAAATGGCCAAAGAAGAGCAAATGGCGCATAAATAAGACCCGCGAACATGTCTTGTTTGTGTTTGTCCCACTCTTAATTACGCACCGCGTCAATATGGCTTTCCCTGCGACTGAATTTATTTACCTCGTGGGTGTTTGTTTGCTTATCTCGTCTTTGACGCGCTAAAACACCCTCGTAGTGAAGAAGTAACGAATAATCACGAACGACACTACCGTACAGCGGCTTCAAACTTGACGATACTCTTAAAAAAACCTTTCGCAAAAATGTTTACGCTCTCTCGGATCGATTCGCGAACTTGTCGTCGGCCTTTGTTTTTTTTTTTTTCCAAACAAACATAACGGCCTCCACCAGTTTGCCAGCGTAGCACCTCGTCGTTATCGATCGGTTTATTCTTTGTCACGGGAAAAAAAAGCCATTTTCGTAAGCAGATAACACACCATCGCACGAAACAAATTGCCTCGCTCGAGATAAACCCTTTTCCCAGCTCGGGTATTCAAACAAACAACCAAAAAAAGGGTGCAGATGATATAATATATTTTTATTCCGTGGCGAGCTTGAATGGTCCCGCGGCTCTGAGCCTCGCCCGAAAAATAAAAATTAATAAAAAAAAATACCCGAATGGCACAGATCACCCCCGCACCGATTTCACGGGCGTCAAAATTCATCCCCCTCGAACTCAAAGCGAAAAATCCTACCGCGGGCCTCTGCACCGGGCAAAACAATACAACGCAACGTGTTTGCACGAAAGGGGTCGATAAGCACACCCAACACATGTATACACTCGCACGGTCGAGTTTGGCGTCGGGCAGCTCGCGAAAGTGGACCGTCTCGAATAACCAGGCCAGCAGCTTCCTTCTTTATTTTCGGGGAAGCGCACCCCTCGCTTCCGTCACTGCACGGGCCCCGCGGAGCTTTCACGCATCTCGGACCCCGGGGTTTCTCGAACAAACGAATCCTTGTGCTTTTTTTTCATACCAAAAGTCGTTGGGGGTCTATACAAGTACGAAACAGGTCGCAAACGCAACAGAGCCGCAATGGAATAAATTTGCGTGCAAGTGCAGCGGTGCCGCATTATTATATAGCCTTGGGTGCGCGCACGCGACAAAACGAAGCGTTAGTCACTCGATCATTTTGTCACGATTCTCGAGCTCGACGTGATGCATGATCGTTATAATCAATGTTGCGGGGGATGCGTGAATGGGCCGCTCTGTCGAGGTTGGGTTATTCCATCGCGCTCGTGTGTGTGTACGGGCGAGAGATTGAATTCAATTACACGCGACGACGAGCTTTAGCTTTTCGTTGAGGCTTAGCTTTTCGGGTTGACGTTGAGAGATATGTTGATTATTGCGGAAACTTGCGGACTTTCATTGCATATAGATAATTTTCAATTGCCATTTCTTCGTTGTTGAAAGAAGATACTCACAAACGAAGAAGCGAGTCATTTGATAACAATTTTGATGGAATTCATTGCAGGTTACCAAAATTCATCCATCTATGTTTTTTTGAAGTGTTTTAAGTCAACCCGTTAAAATACAACCACGCAATTGTATACCTAAATCTAATTAAATATCATACATATGAAAGGACATTATATCGCGCGACCCATTGACATTTTATGAGAAAGAGATTAAAAAAAATAAAAAATGTCCATTGTTTTTTTTCTTTTCTATTATTTCTCGTTTTTCTTTGTTCTGGATTTAATTATTTAAGATTTCAATGCCAAAAGTAGGGCAAACGGAATTAAATGTGCCGACTATAGCTCCCACGGCGACCCCGTGGCGGGTATACCGTGTAGGTTGAGCGATACTTATGTGTGTGTGTATTAGCACTGAATTTTTAACAGGTCAGGAGGTGTAGATGTTACATAGTGTAGCAGTAAGTACAGTATTCAATTTAGGTACACTCAAGACTATTGTTCATAGAGACGGTAGTTGGTGATAATTTTCGACCCACTTGACTGTGCATGCAAAATGATGTAGCTCTTGGATATGATTCGAAAATGTATATTATTATCATTACCGACAAACAATCAATGAATGAAAGGAAAAAACATCTAATATTCGAAACCCACATACAGCTACCCCGAGAGAACGAAAAAACACAACCCGAACAATGAAACGGAGGTGACAACAACAAATCCGGTCGCTCCGAAACTTTTTCGCGCTGCGTATAAGACTCTTTCTCCCCTTGTTATACGTGCACACTCCACACACGTAGCTCGCACACGCGAAAACGAGGGCTCTATGCAAATACGACTCCTTTCCTTCCAAGTTACGCGGATAAAACTTTTGCCCTCGTTGTCGGGTCGTATAAAATTGCAGAGTGATGCCTACCGCACGTATACGAAGGACGAAACGGGCTATTGGTTTGATCTGCGCCGACTGATGAAGCAAATCCATCGGACAAACTCGGCACGCTATATACCAAAACTGAGTTGAATGAAGATTTGGAGGGGTTCTTTTCCCTTTACTTGTCGTCCCGCGACTTGGAGCAAAAAATTTGTCTTCGCGCTCTGGTACGAAAAAAAATAGGGGTAATTTCAAGGTTTTACACTGGACCATCGGACCATTACTCTTGTTTTTTCTCTTTTCAACTTACGTACTACCAGAGCGAATAGCCCAAAAAAATCGAGACAGGTTAATATTACCACTTTTTTTCTATTAACAAAAAAAAAAGATTTAATAACTGGAGAGATGAACAGATTTTTAGGTCAAACTCAATTTTACGCTGTCAGATAATAATTCTAGTGGTTAGTTGTTTTAAGTTAAAGTTTAATATAAAAAGGTAACTATATCCTATCTTCATGTGTTGCAATTAAAACAATCGTTTTATAACTAGAGATGCATACATTATATACATATAGAAGGTTAATGCAAAAGATATATTATATCCTGCCTTTTTTTCGTTATTTTTTTTCGATACAGCAGCTCTGGTTGATGCGGGGGAGCGTCGAACTTGATTTTGTCAAACCGTGTCAACGAGCTTCTCCCCGTCAGGAGTCATATTTTTCGCCCGTTTTTTTTTCCTCGCCATTTTCAGGGTACACCGTGCGACGGACCGAAAAGCTCATCAATATGCAGCCACCACGCCCGGGGAGCCTTCTTTCAATATTGAAAAATGCATCGCGGAATATCGGCAAAACTCTCTCACTCGTGGTGATAATAATAATAATTATTTATACTCCACAAGTTCTCTTAAACGAACATTTCACAGTTTGATTCCGCGAATAATCAGCGTTTTGCTGACTAACGCGTTTGTGAATGGCGCGCCAAGTGAAATATGTTCTCGGTCACCTCGTCTGTGCGTCAAAAAACGATTCAAAATTGAAAATGAATTACCACAGCCCATACATTTACAACCCGATGAAAAACAAAAAAAAAAAAAAAAAAAAAAACATCATCGGTACGTCCAAGGGAGGGGAAAAAACGAGCAAATAACGCAATCGTTAATTAAGTATACACTTACGCACGCGTATACGTCCCGATGAGAAATTTCCAATCGTGCATTATTTTCACCTGCGTGTGCATTGTTAAACCCCCATGTATCTCTTTGAGCGACTTCCGGGGAAAGGGGGTAGGCTGTCCAATGATAACAGATAACGAGTCACAGTCTGTGCACATATAACGGTCGAGCAGTGCTGCAAATTTGTTTTCTTTCCTACGGAACCGTAACCAACGACGGCAAAGTACTTATCGTTGATTGCGGTCGCTGCTACTTGTTTCTGTTTTCCGTTGCGTACCCATGTTTTGTTTTGCGGACTACGTGTCTTCAAATACCATGTACATAGCGAGAAATACTGTGACAATCGAGTTGTGGATTCAGGACTTGGTCATGCAAGAATCCAAGAATACATAGTAAAGGAGAGACGAAGAAGGAAGAGGGGTAGGCGTACGTCAGAAAAGAGTTTTAGTAGATATACTGGAGGAGTGGCGCGAAGTCATTGTTGTGCAATTAATTTCTGACGGGAGCACTTGTTTGTGCTTTTTGTGGTGGCGCTGATTGCTACCTGCTGCTTCTTACTTTACGAGTATGGTAATAAATTGATCGAACAATGATGAAAAAGAGGATATTTTATCTGATTGTCGTTTAAATGGATTAATTGGTCAAAAGCGGAGGAAAAGCAAGTAAGAGATTTTTGGTATACGAACAAATACGGTTTTTCATTGGTCGCGTGTGCTGTTTTAATAAATTTCTCGATTGCCGTTGTTTTTTTTGTTTTTTTTTTACCTATGTTCTAGTTGATGGTTACAAATGGGAATTGTTGCATCACAATGTACAATGTGTGCAAAAGACAGCGCTTGCATATAGCTGGCGAGTACATTACGGAGCAATTTTGCCTTGGACGTACCTACAAGTAGAAACATTGAAAAGTGGAAAATACACGAGCACACACGTATCAGCGCACGTCGGGTACTCTATATCGAGCAAACTGCAAATGTGAAGGTGCACAAATGTATAGAAAAAAACAAGGGCTACAACGAGACTGAAGAAAATAAAAGACACATAGAGACCAAAAGAAGAGAGACAGGAAGGGCTGATGAAAAACGCGCACAAGTCTCGAGACACGCCTGATTATACTTTCCGAGCTAAAAAAGGCCGCCTGCCCGAGGAATATCTTTCACACGTGCGCCTCGCTCCCTCTCCCCCTATTTTTTTCGTATTTTCCCTCTTTTTCATCTCGAGACTCGTCATTTATTATTTTTCACTCTCTTTCTCGCGACACTGCTGGTACGTTACCTTTTTTTTTTTTTTTTTTTTTTTTCTTTGCTCTTTCACTGCTGGACGGTATACCCTTTTCATCCTTTTTCCTCCCAAGGGTTTTTACCTTTGGTCCGTACTTCCTCTACGTCATTCCTTCTTTTCAATTTCGATCACCGAAAATTACTTTTTTGCCGCTATCCTTGAGCCTTTAGATACTTTTAAAATCGAGGATTTGTCATAACCATTTATTTAATGAATTTTCATCATTTTCACAATTTTGACCTATTAATTGTCCTTATCCATAGGATAATTAGGATGATTTTTCTGCGGAAGGATTTACTGGGCACTTCATTGAAACCCCGAGAGCATCACAATTTTCAATCGCAGTGGTACAGTGCACCGCAACAACCACGCGGTTTTTTTAATCTTTCAGCTCTGGCGGCATCATTTCATTACACCAAATTCCGTGAAAGTCGCAACTACAGTTAACGACGTTGTGCGTGTATATATATATATATATATATATATATATATATATATATATATATATACCACTTGGTATAAGAACCAAGTGGCGCATGTTAGAACGCTGCGTCTCCCGGTGACGAAAAAAGGCAGTTTTCACCCCTTCATCATACGCAAAACCTCTTCCCTCTAATCATACACGTGTACCCAAATTGACTGCGATGAGGTTTTAATTTCGCCGAATGGAAAGAAAAAAAAAAAAATTCAACTTGTGCGAAATGCTCGCCCATTACCCATCAGGCGGTACTTTAAACATATAAAAGACCCCATTGTCGTAATTTTGCATTGGACCACCGATACCCCATAATCAGCACTAATAGATTTCGGTGTTCCCTTTGGCTCTTTTCACTTTTCAAGCCCAAACAGCACTTAATATTCTTTGAAAAAAAATTTTCAACCTTCCAACGTAACGTGTGGACGAAAATTTGCAGTGGCACGTTAAGTTAGCTGGCAACCATCCAGGCGCACTGCGGCGCAGATGGCACTTTGCTACATATAGAAATGGCCCAAGCACACGACCATCGATGTGAAAGTGCGCCCGTTTCATCGCGAGGTCCGGGGAGGACCTTTGGTCCTGAATTATTCTCTGCAGCTCCGTATATACCTAAAGGAGCCCGAAGCTTTTTCCACGGGACACGCGTCATCGTCCTCCCGGTTCACCCGAGTACGCTTAGATCCTGTATGTACTCGTACACCTGTGTAGCTTTTTCTTCTACGTATGGCCAAGTATCTTCCCCCTTCGTTTCCAAGCGCTGATAAAAATTTCAAGAGGTCTAACTGTACGTGCATGCAGTTGCGAGCATATATAGGTGAATGACAAAGGTGACTTTTGTTTGTGGCACCCACGTATATGTGTATAAGAATAACGGCGTTACCATCATCATCTTCTGCAAGGGGTATTTGTAACAAAAAGGCTCTTACGATGACACCTCGTTGGGTATAAGGAATTCCAGATTTGAAGCAATGACTGTGACGTCAATGTGATATACGCATTGTTATGCATATCTTTACGGCTGGTGGGCGGATGAGACCAAGTACTTATACAGCCAAGCATAACTTGCATAAATGTCAACTCGTGAGATTTTTGTTCATCTGTTCTACACGCATCTCTAATCGTGACTCTCAATAACATCAGCCCCAATGAATGAGAATACATTTTACGCGTCTCAAACTATACTTGAGTGAATCGCGGGCGCATTGGCATTACAACACGGAGGAATAAGAGCAAAGGATGTACATACCAACTGCACTGTGTGTATTCGCCGATGGAGGGACGTTTTATTCCTCTCTCTCTCTTTTTCTCTTGTAGTAGGTATGTACACGACAAGCATCGCGCATGTTCGCTGGATCAATCACCTCTTCGTCTGCATGTATATACCTATTATATACGTATCTCGTATACCTCCTCTGAACTATTATAGGTGTGGTACATGCCTGTATAAAGTGCGCGGGTCACGCACATCACGCAACGTGCCCGAGAACGTGCCTCTATACTGAGCTCGACCTTAACCTTCCCATTCAGGCCAGCCCATCCAATCAGTGATGGTTTTGGACTACACATGAGTACCTAAGATGTGCGTGACACCTTATCTCCATACTTTGCTGCCCCTATCTTTTCCATCTACTTTTTTTTTTATTTTTTTTTTATTGTCTTGAATTTTCGTATTGTCTTCCGCCAAACCCGCGCACGCCTTTAAATATTCATTCAGCGAATATCGGCGAGTCTACAGTACACACGACGCAGCTGCAGCACACATTGGTGTCTATATGCTCTAACTTACATTTGACGTGCGACAAAATTCAATGTTTTATTCATGCGTACTACACGTTGCACCGCGTGATTTCCATGTATACCTACTTTGCAGCGGTGTATAGGTGTATAAAATGTAGTGTCGTCGATCGCTATGGCTTTGCACGCGTGCCTCGAGGGCAACAAGCGTCCATGGATTTGGAAAATATGGCACTCTGTACCGGAATTTTTGCACGAATGTGCATGGTCGGTTCGAGGAAGATACGTAAGGAACCTCGCACGAGGTGACGATCGAATTTTATTTTCGCACCCCTTTCGTACATCAGCGTGTTAGCGATTTGGATGATCTCTTTTTGGTTTACGTCACTTCCAGGGATTTCATTTAGCGAAAATTTCTCACGAAAACTTGATCTCGACTCCCCTTTGCGTTCGCGAAATTGGGGCAATCCCAGTTTGCTCGGTCGTTCAATTAACGCCAGAAAAATTGTGTCGAATGTCTCGCGTTACGTATACGCAATGTAAGCGAATTTCGTATCCACATATTTTTGTACCTACGTATGCCATTTTGATGGCTAAACAAAGGTGTTTTTTTTTTTCCCCCCTCGAGTCGTATCTTATGAGGGAAAACAATAAAATATTTTATAAGCTGTACGAGAAAACATCCCAAGTGGTAAATTAAAAAAAAAAAAAAAACTTTATTCAAAGGGATACCTGAATGAAGTTGTTTATTTTTTTTCCTACAAGCAGAAATGTTTGGAAGGAAAAGTTATCGATTTTGGGTTGGTTGCAGGTAACTATAGC